>NC_092725.1:90497926-91126448 GCF_047496885.1 Scyliorhinus torazame | reverse complement strand
GTTGAGAGGGCACGCAGGGCCTCAGTCATACGTTTCATTTAAAAGGATTCACCTCTGACATTGGCCATTCCCTCAGGATCGCACTGTCAGTACAGATCATGCACTTCAATCCTGACACAGATATTGACCTATAACCTTGTGACTCAGAGACAAAAATGCGACTCACTGAGTCACAGCTGATTAAGATTGTCCCTATGGTGTTGTAATTGTTGTTTAAGCACAGGTGTTATTTTACTATTGAAAATTTGATGAAGTCAGAATTGACTGCAGTAATTGAAGAATGATGCTTTCAGCTCGTGGAGCCTGTGATTGGGCTATGGAGACAGTACTTTAATGATCCCGAGGTGGGACTATTACCATAGCAATTGCAGTCAGGGATCTTGGCAACATCATGGACAATTGGAGGTAAGCTCGAGAGAACATTGTCTGAATCTAAGCTGCGATCATTCCCCACAGTTGTCGTCTTATTTGGTTTTCTGTGGAACATGTTGTTCAATCATTTATTTGAAGCTAGTGACTTATTGAGTAGCTGGCAACTGTGCTGCCCACAGCTATTCAATTGAAGGGATGAGATCACCAATGGAGCAGTTTAATGACTAAGGGTTAGAATAGATAACTTGCACAAGAAAAATAATTTACTGGAAGCCGGAGGTAGTTGGTGTTAGTAATGATTTTGCAATGTTATGATAGTGGTCAGAATCGATAGCTTTGATAGGAGAATTCTGCAGATGAGTGAAGATATATTCCCGAGAGTACACATATACAGGTACAATAGTGTTGGCGAGGTTGGTACACATCCCTACTGGGGATGGTAAGATTACAAAATAATGATCTTTTCCACAGGTTTGTAGAAAAAGATAAACTCTATCTATGTTATACAAATCTATTACTATCTTTCAGATGAAATATTAAACTGAGTTTTCCAACAACTCTCTCTTTGGTGATTGTAAAAGCCCCCATGGCACGGTCAGAGGATGAGCAAGGATGTTCTCCCTGGTGTCCTGTCCAATATCTATCTCACAACTCGTGTCACTAAAAAAACATTTCTACTAATTTATCTAAATGCTGTAGGTAATAGGTTTGTCTGTATCCATCTTCCCTTCCCTGTCCCAGAATGCCTGACAGGAGTTATACCAACATGAAAGTCTTGTACATAAGGAGATCGTAGGACATGATCAAAGCGGTCATTTTTAAGTTGCATCTTAAAGGAGGAGGGAGGGAGATGCAGCAATGTGGTGGGGTTTAGGGAGGGAATTATGGAGTCTTGGTCAAAGACAGGTGAAGATAGGGATCATAATTGGGAGGCCCAAGAGACCCGAATTGGGGGAATGCAGAGAGACCTTGGAGGGATGGAGAGATAGGGAGGGGCGGGAGGGGAAGTGCGGTGGAGGCCTTGACCACAAATAGTTGAACTGTGGTTGTCACAGTAGGGATGTGCACCAATGCCGCTTAAATCTGCCTGCAACTGAAATGAAAACACATTCCGTGACAAGTTATTAAAATAATTGATTTGAATCCACAGCTGCCCTAAATTTCTTATTTCATTGCTCGGTAAAGCATTCTGTAAGTTAGCAGGCAGTGCCTTCTCCACAGAAAGTGAAGTTTTGAAGTATTTAGATAAGATATTTATTTCTAAAAAATTATGGGTATGGAGTTAGCGTTCAGGAATAGAACATCCTACAAATTATCATGTTAAATTGCTTCAAACTGAAACATCAATTCCTTTTATGTGCTGTTTTTATATAAACACAAAATTCTGGGAAATTGGCAAAAAAAAACAGCGGCGAATTGAGTAAACATTGGTTTAGGGAGCAGATTGGATAGTAATTTTAAAAATAGAATTGGATAGTGGTCGCACATTAGCCGCGTGGAATAGAGGCTGGAGTCCCAGGTCCAGGATATTCAAAACGTGGTGGAGACGATGGGGGAGCACAAAGAGCAGTTCGCCTCGTTGGCGACTGCGGGAGACTCCGAACAGGTTAAAGGAGAAGGTGGAGGACCTGGAGAATCGCACCTGGAGAAATTAAGAATTGTGGGGATGCCTAAGGCATCGAGGGAGTGGACGCTGGCACATTTGTAGCCAGGATGCTGGAGAAATTGATTGGGGAGGGGCCTTTGACGGACACCTGGAGGTTGACCGAGCGCGTAGGGCGCGGATGAGGAAGCTGCAGGCGAGCCCCAACATTGAGGGGCTAGGCCGACGCCGGAGGGATTTCCGCCCCGCCAGCTGGCGGAAATGGCGTTTGTTGCCCCGCCAGCTGGCGCGGAAATGCGGCGCATGCGCGGGAGCGTCAGCGGCCGCTGACAGTTTCCCGCGCATGCGCAGTGGGGAGAGTCTCTTCCGCCTCCCCCATGGTGGAGGCCGTGGCGGAGGCGGAAGGGAAAGAGTGCCCCCATGGCACAGGCCCGCCCGTGGATCGTGGGGGCACCCCCCGGGGTCAGATCGCCCCGCGCCCCTCCCCAGGACCCCGGAGCCCGCTCACGCCGCCTGGTCCCGCCGGTAAATACCAGCTTTGATTTACATCGGCGGGACAGGCAATTTCTGGGCAGGACTTCGGCCCGGGCCGGAGAATTGAGCGGGGGGTCCCCCCAACCGGCGCGGCCCGATTCCCGCCCCCGCCTAATCTCCGGTACCGGAGACTTCGGCAGGGGCGGGGGCGGGATTCACGGCGGCCAACGGCCATTCTCCGACCCGGCGGGGGGTCGGAGAATGACGCCCCAGGTCTTCAGCCAGCTGAACTCAAACTCCTACATGAAAGAATTCCTCTCTAAACTCTAATTCTCGAAATCACATGAACTAGTATTCATTTCTATGGTTCTTACTATTGTTATTCTTATTGTTATCAGGAATAGTGATGGCATGAAAGTATCAAGGAAATCCAATAAATTGCAATGTTTTCTGTTGGTTATGTATTTTTAAAAAAACTATTTGGAAATTAGAAACTGCTGAAAAGCAGGGACAGTTTGGTTTGGTTAATGGAACTATATGGTGCTGAGCCGAGCAAACAGATTCACCTCCGGCAAGCTGGTAATAATGGGGAACAGAACACAAAGAGTTTGAATAAGGTGTTACAGGTTCAAAGGAGGAGATGTGAACTTCACATTTACATTCCAAAAGGTAAACTCACAAAATGAAGGCAAAAGTTTGAATTCTGAAGAGGTTAGTTCAGATATGAAAGGTCAAAAGGGAAAAACTGTGCAGCAGATATTTCAACTTATGCAAGGGTGACTGTTTGAGACCTCTGCCAACAACAGGAATAGCTATTTTAGCTCTCAGCAAGCCACGTCTGTAAAAAAAAAAAAGCCTTGCCTTGAAAAACAAACTGTTCTGTTCAACCTCAGAAGCAACCTCAAACAGATATGACAGCTTGGTGTGGTAACTTACTGGATTTTGTTCATAGTATTTCAAAACCAATAAGATGTTGTGGAGCGAAAAAATGCTGGAAAATCTCAGCAGGTCCGGCAGCATCTGTAGGGAGAGAAAAGAGCTAACGTTTCGAGTCCGATGACTCTTTGTCAAAGCATTTTCTCTTTTGTTTCAGATTCCAGCATCTACAGTAATTTGCTTTTATTAAGATGTTGTGGAGGACTTCCGGTAGCGGCCATGTCCGAATAGGTCGCGCACACGGCAGCTCCCGCCGGGATTGGAGTCTCGGGCCTTTAAACGGAGCGGCAACGCCACTTTGGCGGTGATTCCCGGCGTGGCAAAGGACGCTGGAGAGTTCCCCCCCCCCCCCCCACTGCTGTATGGAGGGAGCCAGGAGTGGGGCCGTTAAAAGAGCAATTGCGAGGAAGCGAGCAGAGCGGGTCCGGGAGGCCAAAATGGCGGCCTGCACGGACCAAGCAGCAAGACTCTGAGAAGCTACTTCGCAGAGCTGAAGACCGAGATGCTGGCCCCTATGAAGGCCTCCATGGAAAAGATGGTGGAGACTCAGAAGGTGCAGGAGAAGGCGACTAAAGAGGTGGAGAGGTAGGTGGTGCAGGGGAAGGCGATTAATGAGTTTGGATAGGAAGTCATCTGAGAATGAGGATGAGATCCCGGGCCTGGCGGCCAGGGTGGAGGCGCACGAGGCCTGACACAAGAGATGGCAGGAGAGACTGGATGACCTCGAATATAGGTCTAGGAGTCACAACCTGCGGATTCTGGGTCTCCAAGAAGGTGCAGAGGGGCTGGACGCGAGCACGTATGTGACTACAATGCTGGGGATGCTGATGGGCGCCGGGGCCTTCCCGCGGCCCTTGGAACTGGACGGGGCGTATAGAATCCTCGCAAGGAAGCCTAGGGCGAACGAACCATCGAGGGCGATGGTGATATAGTTCCACCGTTTCACAGACAGGGAGCGTGTCTTGCGTTGGGCAAAGAAGGAGCAGGAAGTGGGAGAATGGTGAGATTCGCATATACCAGGACCTGGGAGCTGAACTGGCTAAGAGGCGTGCGGGATTCAACCGGGCTAAGGCGGTCCTCCATAGCAAAGGGGTGAAGTTCGGGCTCCTGCATCCAGTGAGACTTTGGGTAACGTACCAGGACAGGCACCATTATTTTGATACGCCGGATGAGGCGTAGACATTTATTAAGCACGAAAAGCTGGACTTGAACTAAGGGACAGCTGCACGTGGGTGAAACGCTCTGGCAAGAATGTGTAATCGGGTGTTGGCCTGATGTAAGATTGTTAGTAGAATTTAAGTTGTTTGCTTTTCTTTTTCTGATTTTGTTTCAGGGCGCGGGGTGACGCCCGGGTTGTGTTGTCCGTTGCACGGGAAGGATCTGGATGGCTCTTACCCTGTGGGGGAGGGGGGTTTGGGAGCCTGAAGGAGGAGACAATAGTAAGTTTGGAGTTAGAGGCGGGAGCGGCCAGGGTCAGCATGGGTCAGCTGACTTACAGAAGCGTAATGGGGGGGGAAATCAGTGCTAAGCGGGTGTTTGGCACGGGGTGTTAGGATTGGGGGTTGGGGAGGGATGGGGTGCTGCTTTGCTGACTGAAGGGGAGCCAATTGTTGACGACGGATGGAGAGTCTATTTGGGGGGCCTCTGGCGGGAGGTCTGGAGCGAGCGGGGGGTGCGGGCACGTGGCTGGCCGAAAAAGGGAGATGGCTAGTCGGCAGTGAGGGGGTGGGTCAACCCCCCCCGTCCAGGCTGATCACGTGGAATGTGAGGGGTCTGAACAGGCCGGTCAAGAGGGCCTGCGGGTTCTCACATTTAAAGGGGTTGAAGGCAGATGTGGCCATGCTGCAGGAGACGCACTTAAAACTCACTGACCAAACGAGGTTAAGGAGGGGATTGGTGGGCCAGGTGTTCCACTCTGGGCTAGACTCCAAGACCAGGGGGGTGGCAATTCTGGTTAGTAAACGGGTGGCATTTGAGGCAGGGAACATTGTGACGGACAAGGGGGGCAGGTACCTAATGGTGAGTGGCAAACTGCAGGAGGCCCGGGTGGTGTTAGTGAATGTTTATGCCCCGAACTGGGATGATGCGGAATTCATGAGGCGCATGTTGGGTAAAATCCCGGACTTGGAGTCAAGTAACTTTGATCATGGGGGAGTACTTTAATACTGCCTTGGATCCGGTGCTGGACCGGTCTAATTCCAGGTCGGGAAAGAGACCGGCGATGGCCAGGGCCCTGTGGGAGTTCATGGATCAGATGGGGGGCGTGGACCCGTGGAGATTCGTGCGGCCAAGGGCGAAGGAGTTCTCCTTTTTCTCCCACGTCCACAAAGTCTACTCGCGGATTGACTTTTTTGTGTTGAGCAGGGTGTTAATCCCGAGGGTGGAGGGGGTCGCGTATTCGTCCATTGCGGTCTCGGTTCATGCCCGCACTGGGTGAATTTGCGACTGGGGGCGGAGCGAGGACAGCGCCCTCTCTGGAGACTGGATGTGGGGCTGCTGGCGGATGAAGAGGTGTGTGGGCAGATAAGGAGGAGCATTCAAAACTGTGATAACAAATGACACCGGGGAGATAACAGCAACAACGGTTTGGGAGGCTATGAAGGCGATCATCAGAGGGGAGTTAATTTCTATTAGGTCCCACAGAGAAGAGGTAGAGGGCAGAGAGGGAGAGGCCGGTGGGAGAGACAGGAAGTATGCGGAGGCCCCCGAGGGGGGGCTGCTAAAGGAGCGCCGGAAATTGCAGGCGGCGTTCGATTTGCTGACCACTGGGAAGGCGGAGGCACAGTTGAGGAAAGTGAAAGGGGCAGTCTACGAGTATGGGAGGAAGCAAGTAGGATGCTGGCGCACCAACTTCGCAGGAGAGAGGCGGCCAGGGAGATCGGGGGGTGAGGGATAAGGAAGGTATACGGTGTTGGGACCAGAGAAGATCAATGAAGTCTTCAAGGAGTTTTATGGGAAGCTGTACGAGTCAGAACCCCCGAGGGGAGGGGAAGGGATGAAGCAATCTATGGATTAGCACAGGGCTAAATCGCTGGCTTTGAAAGCAGACCAAGGCAGGCCAGCAGCACGGTTCAATTCCCGTTACAGCCTCCCCGAACAGGTGCCGTAATATGGCGACTAGGGGCTTTTCACAGTAACTTAATTGAAGCCTACTTGTGACAATAAGCGATTCTCATTTCATTTAATTTCAATTGAGGTTCCCAAGGGTGGACGAAGATCTGGTGGAGGGACTGGGGGACCCGATTGAGTTGGAGGAGATTGTTAAGGGACTAGCAAGTATGCAGTCGGGCAAGGCTCCGGGTCCGGACGGCTTCCCTGTAGAATTTTAGAAGACATTCTCGGAGCTACTGAGCCCACTCCTGCTAAGAACCTTTAAGAGGCAAAGGAGAGAGGAACCCTCCCCCCGACGATGTCGCAGGCATTGATCTCGTTCATTTTGAAGAGGGAGAAGGATCCGATTCAATGTGGGTCCTACAGGCCGATATCGCTCCTGAATGTGGAAGCCAAACTGATGGCAAAAGATTTGGCGACCAGAATAGAAGACTCCGTCCCGGGAGTGATTGAGGAGGACCAGACGGGTTTTGTCAAGGGCAGGCAATTGAACACAAATGTGAGGAGGCGCCTGAATATTATTATGATGCCCTTGGAGAGGGGGGATGCAGAAGTAGTGGATGCAATGGATGCAGAGAAGGCCTTTGACAGCGTGGAGTGGGAGTACCTGTGGGAAGTTAGGTAGGTTTGGATTCGGGGAGTGATTCATAGGGTGGGTCAAGCTACTGTATCAGACCCCCGTAGCAAGTGAATCCACAAACCAGCTGAGGTCGGAATATTTTAGGGACCCTTATCCCCGCTACTATTTGCCCTGGCAATTGAGCCGTTGGCCATAGTGCTGAGGACGTCAAGGAACTGGAGGGGGCTGGTCCCGCAGGGGGGGCGGGGGGCGGGGGGAGTGGGGGGAAGGAGCACCGGGTTTCTCTCTGTGCAGACGACCTACTGTTGCATATTTCGGACCCGTTAGAGGGGATGGGGGAGGTCATGCGGATCCTAAGGGACTTTGGGAGCTTCTCGGGGTACAAGTTGAACGTGGGGAAAAGTGAGCTGTTTGTTATCCACGCTAGGGGTCAGGAGGAGAGACTGGGAGAGCTCCCGCTCAAGATGGTGGAGAGGAGCTTTCATTACCTAGGTGTACAGGTGGCTAGGAACTGGGATGCCCTACATTGGCTCAATTTATCTCGGCTTGTAGAGCAGATGGAGGGAGACTTTAAAAGCTGGGACATGCTCCCGCTTTCCCTGGCGGGAAGGGTGCAGACTGTGAAGATGAAGCTGCTCCCCAGATTCCTGTTCGATTTTCAGTTCCTCCCCATCTTCATCCCCAAATTCTTCTTCAAGTGGGTGAACAGGATTATCATGGGATTTGTGTGGGCAAACAAGACCCCGCGAGCTAAAACACTGTTTTTGGAGCGTAGGGTGGGAGGGAGGGTTGGCACTGCCGAACTTCTGTAGCTACTATTGGGCAGCCAATGTGGTCATGATTAGGAAATGGGTAATGGAGGAGGGGCCGGGTGGGGGCGGCTAGAGGCGGTGTCATGCAAAGGCACCAGCCTAGGGGCACTAGTAACGGCATTGCTGCCGTTCATAATACGCTGCCGGCATAATACACCACGAGCCCAGTGGTGACGGCTTCACTGAGGGTCTGGGGTCAGTGGAGAAGGCACAGGAAGGAGGAGGGGGCCTCTGTTTGGAACCCGATACGGAACAACCATAGATTTGCTCCGGGCAAGATCGATGGAGGGTTTCAAGGCTGGTATAGGGCAGGCATTAGAAAGATGGGAGACCTGTTTATAGATGGGACTTTCCCTAGCTTGAAGGCGCGAGAGGAGAAGTTCAGCCTGCCCCTGGGAAATGCCTTCAGATACCTCCAAATCTGTGACTTTCTCAAAAAACACGTGGGGACATTTCCGCTGCTACCTCCTCAAAAGTTACAGGACAGGGTGGTAACTGGCATCTGGGGAGGAGAGGGGAAGGTGTCGGACATATACCAAGAGCTGCAGGCGGCGAAGGAAGCCTCAGTGAAGGAGCTGAAGTGCAAGTGGGAGGAGGAGCTAGGTGAGGGCCTGTGGGTTGATGCCCTGGGCAGGGTAAATTCTTCCGCATCATGTGCCAGGCTCGGTTTAATTCAGTTTAAGGTGGTACACCGGGCTCACATGACGGCAAAAATGAGCATGTTCTTTGGGGTGGAGGACAGGTGTGTGAGGTGTTCAGGGAGTCTGACGAACTATGTCCATATGTTTTGGGCTTGCCCGGCGCTTAAAGAATCCTGGCAGGGCATCGCGAGGGCTATGTCCAGGATTTTGGACACGCGCGTGAAGCCAAGCCCAACAATAGCGATATTTGGGGTGTCGGAGGATTGGGGAGTGCAGGAAGCGAAAGAGGCCGAGGTGTTGGCCTTTGCCTCCCTGGTAGCCCGGAGACGGATCTTGTTAATGTGGAGACCCCTGAGTGTGGAGACCTGGGTGAGTGACATGGCTGGGTTCCTCAGCCTGGAGCGAATAAAGTTTGCCTTGAGAGGGTCCTTGCTGGGGTTCTCCCGGCGGTGGCAGCCTTTCCTTGCCTTTCTAGGGGAGCGGTAAAATGTCAGCAGCAGCAATCGGGGGGAGGAGGGGAGGGAGGCTCAGGTGGCAGAATTGTCTATTTAATGTATATTTTCTTTTTGTATAATGATAACTGCCAACTAGTTTTGTTAAATATTTTTTGTTTATTTTTCTGTTTTGTAAAAATTCTGGTTGAAAAAAGTTTTAATAAAAACAATTAGGCTTGGGCATTTACCATCAGCCGTTCTTAACACTATCCATAATTGTAAAACTCTTTTCGTCTATCCTTCCCTTATTGTGCATGCGTGTGTGTGCACTTGTGTGTATGTGTGTGTGTGACTATGCTTGTGTCAGTGTGTATTTGTCGGTCTGTGTGTATGTGTCAGTGCGTGTGTATGTCAGTATGTGTGTGTGCATATGTGTATGTCAGTATGAGTGTGTGTGTATGTGTAGTGGAGTGGGTATTTGCGATCACTCCTTCCCTGACTTTTGAATATGAAATAAACTAACCTGAGTTAATCATAATGCAGGCTTGCTGTGGATTATTAGTAAATTGGATCTCACAAGCCGAGGTTATGGGAAAACGCGCCACAGAATACACTTCAAAATAATTCAAAACACCTTCTGCCTCTGGACAGTTAATGAGAGGAAAGACGTATAGTTTTCCTGTCCCTTTCCTCTCCATAACAATAGTCAGACAATGTAAACATCGATCAGTATCATCGTGTACCCAGAATCTCATTGTAAGTTCATTTCTACGGCAAGCTTGGCTCCATGGTTTATGTGGTCTTCTCCTGCTTCTATTTCTTATGATCTTTGATTTATACATTTTACATTTTGAGAGCCTGTGTGTTGTCACCCAGACTGAACAATAAATTATCCCCCTGTAATTACTAAGCATGGTGCTGAGCCTACAAGATAGATCCATGGAGAAGGAGGCAAAATAAATAGCCACCAATGGTTGCTCTCCTTCTCAAACTGGATTTCACCTAAGACACTGAGACACTGAGACACATAGTTGAAAGTCATGGCCTGATGAAGGTTAAAAGGAAAATAGGCATTAGGTGATGCCAAGTTCCATTTTAAAAGTCTTTAGATTGTAGTTTCTGGCCCAACATTATGCAACCAACATTTCTGAATCAAAGTTTATCTCATTGCTGTTTGTGGGAGCTGGCTGTATGCATATTAGCTCTGAGTTACACATAAGAGCATAAGAAATAACAGCAGAGTGGCCATTCGGCCCCCCAAGCTTGCTCCACTTTTCAATATGGGATGATTTTATTGTGGACTTTACTCCCTTTTGCAGCCTCCCTGATCCATAACCCTTGCCTTCCTGGAGGTTAAAATCTGTTTCACTCAGCCTGAATATATTCAATGACCCATCTTCTATTGCTCTCTGGGGCTGGGAAGTTCAAAGATTACAACTACAACATCTTTACATTACAACAGTGTCTGCACTTCACTTATTCCCCTGGTCGGGGAGTCTGGAACCAGGGGGCACAATTTCAAAATAAGGGGAAAGCCACTTAGGTCCGAGATGAGGAGAAATGTCTTTACACAGAGGGTTGTGAATCTTTGGAATTCTCTACCGCAGAGGAAGCTCAGTCATTGAGCAAGTTTAAAGTCGAGATTGAGAGATTTCTGATTAACAAAGCATAAAGGGCCATGGGATAGTAGGTGTAAAAGATATTGACGTGTCTAATCAGTCATAATCATATTAAATGAGAGAGCAGGCACAATGGGCTGAATGGCCTACTTCTGTTCCTAAGTTCTTAAACAGTACTTCATTTGCTGTAAATTACTTTGGGATTCCTTCAGGTGAATGGTGCTCTATTATGAATGCAAGTTCTTTTTCTTTGTTTATTCACTTCGTCTTCATGAGCATCGCTGGCTAGGCCAGCGTTTATTACCCATCTCTAGTTGCACTTGAGAAGGTGGTAGTGAGCTCCCTTCTTGAACCGCTGCAGTCAGATTGTAGGTACACCCACAGTAGTTCTGTATATTTAACATATTCAGAGTGCTGTGAAATTCTCACAGTATTTAGCTGGAGGAAAATACTGCTGCTATAGAATGTAGAGAAGTTAAATGGTGAAGTAAAGCTGTGTTATGTTTGCTTTAACAAAACTCATCTTGTTCTTCAGATCACAACTGTTACCAGAATAAAACTATTTAACTTGGATGTAAACAAGGACAGAATTTTACATAATCACACTATAATTCACAGGCTTGGTGTGTAATGTATTAGAGTGTAAGGAAGAGGTGCTCCTAGTAGTGTCTGGGACATTTTGTACCTCATTTACAATATAAGGATGTTAACATGTTCTTATCTAAATATAGTCATCTAAAATGCCCATTTCATTTAATTCCAAATTCTTTTTAGTTCAAATTCACATCACCATTGGATGGTTATCACGGTAGAGGGAATATTGAGGAAACTTGATATCATGTATTCACGTTTGCTGTATATATTTGATGTCTAATTTATCTCTGAGCAATGCAGAGTTGATACCAGTTCCAAATAATTTGAGTTGATCATTTCCATATTAATCCAAATCTACAACAGCTTTATTTGTGATATTTACAAATACCTCAGAATTTCGAGGATTTTCAAGAACTAGGATTTCAACATACGCATGATCTAAGCCCAGAGCCTAAGGTCTTTCTGAAATCTTTTGCGTTTTCTTAGCTCTCTAGCTCCATCCATAGGCTTAATCTATCCAATACAGTATACATAGATCAATTACCAAATAGCATAATCAAATACAGATCAATTAAACCATTGAACACTACACCTGTCTCGCTCAGTCAATGCACTTGTACATGTGGCAAGTACCTGCGTGCATAGACTACCATTTTGAATTAAAATGTTCCCCATTTCAGTTGCATTGCTAATTCCAAAAACATGCAACATTGACCGATCGGACACAGACATAGAATTTATAGTGCAGAAGGAGGCCATTCGGCCCATCGAGTCTGCACCGGCTCTTGGAAAGAGCACCCTACCCAAGGTCAACACTTCCACCCTATCCCCATAACCCAGTAACCCCACCCAACACTAAGGGCAATTTTGGACACTAAGGGCAATTTATCATGGCCAATCCACCTAACCTGCACATCTTTGGACTGTGGGAGGAAACCGGAGCACCCGGAGGAAACCCACGCACACACGTGGAGGATGTGCAGACTCCGCACAGACAGTGACCCAAGCCAGAATCGAACCTGGGACCCTGGAGCTGTGAAGCAATTGTGCTATCCACAATGCTACCGTGCTGCCTCTCGCACTTGATCTCAACTTCTTGGCCTTTTCCCCATGTCCCTTCATCCCTTTGTTTCCCCATTAAGAATCGGCAAAACACCTCAACTGACCTTTCAGTCAACAGCCTTCTGGTAAAGTGGATTCCAGATTCTGGTGGCTGTGTGAAGAAATGTTTTTTTTCTTGAATTTCCTTTCAATTAATTCAGCTTTAATTGAAAGATTACAATTCTTTATTGGGGAGAAGGTTCTCATTTGTAAAAGTTAAGAGAAACCCAGATGGAAATAGGCATCAAATTAATGGTTTGTTTCTGAAAGAAAAGTTTTAAAGGAAATGTTATAGGTCAACTGTTTCAGTTTGATGCTCAACGCAGGTTCATTTTTAGAATTTCTACCACACAAGCTATACCTGAGATGGATGGATTTTTGTTGAGTTGGGATGTCAAGGTATATGGATCTAAGATGGGTAAATGGAATTGAGTTATGGAAGGGCTGTGATCCGTGACCTGTTTGAGGAGCTGAAGGACCCATCCCTATTCCTAATGTTTATGAGACAAGTAATGAATGAGAAAAGATGGACTTGTGTGGTAGAAGATTGTGAATTCACTCACCACCTCGCAATTTCAGCACCCAACTGGGGTGAGACTTGCAGTGCTGCATTGTTGGAGGTGCTGTCATTTGGATATGAAGTTAAACTAAGGCCCTGGTTATTCTAGAATTTTTCAGTGAAAAATAATGTTGCTTTTAGTAGGGATTTTCTTCAAAAGATGAAAAACACCAATACCCTTATATTCACAGACCATCAATTAAGCACAGTCTTTAAATCTGTAATCAACTTTTAATTCTTTTTTTTATAAACAAACAGTTATTAACACACGTAATTTTACAATCAATAAATACATCAACCAGAAATAAAACAGTTTATTGAACACTAGTGTAATATCAAGTCATATAAACATCAGGAACTTCACAATGCCATTCACTACACATAGTGAACTCAAATCAGAGAAAAAAACACTTCGCCAAATATGAAGGTTCACAGAGCTCGCAACCTCACGAGCAACATGGCAGCAGGAACACCGCGCGCAATACACCTATGACACACATTGAAAGATCACGCTTAAAATACTCAAGCAGGCAGGTAATGTACATAATCATACACAAAGGCAACTAGTATCATTCTACGGCATCTGATGCTAATGCTTTTTACACTTCATTATCATAAAGATTAGCATTTAGACATGGTGTTTTGTCTCACAGCAGGTTTAGATAGTCTTGACTGAGTGAGTAGAAAGGGAAGGGGCACCTTCTGGTTATGGCTGTACTTAAGTTGTGACTATCAGAAAGAATCGTAATTCTTTATTTGGCAGTGTCTTTTAATATATATAACTATCGTGACATAACCTTGTAAATTAAACCCGCACGTTACCATCTCAGTGGCAGTTTCTTACGCAGTGTGCTCATTGCGTGACTTTGTTAAAATCCTGAGCTAAGTGTATACTAACAGTAATAACTAAAGCTTTCAATATGCTGCTCGTTCTTTAAAGGCGCGGCCCATTGGCAGGAGACTATTTCACAACGTTTTTGTGTTTACATTGCACAGTGCTCGAAAAAGATGCTGTGATTTCATCTATTCCTGCTGATCCCCTGGAAGTTCAATCCAGCTGTTCTGCATAGCTACCACCCCCAGTCCCGTATTGGTCCGTATAGTCTGAGTGGAACTGGACGTGCCATGCAGTCAACTTGACAGGGCAGCAGAAAGGAATGATTATCCCGGCAGAAATTAAAACCTATAAACCCACACATCTGAATCAAAATTACTATCGAGTAAACTTGTTGCTATTCCACTGAATATCCTACATTTCTAAGCACACAGGCAGTCACAGTGATACACAGAACAGTCCTTTATGGAATGACTGATAGCTTTATAATAGTGCCATTGACTACATTAGAACAAGAAAAACATTTAAAAACTCCTCCCAACGTGTGCACCCAGTACACAAAAGAGGGATGGAACCAGGCCACTGCTTCAGTTTGTTTTTGTGTCCCTCTCACCTATCTTTACTAAAGTGTGTTTCCCTCTTGCTCTATTGGCCTCACAAGAAGGAAATCACTGGAATGCGGATGAAATATTTAACCCATAATATATAGCATTGACTTTTGTACTTCTTAGTCAATTTATATAATTTAAAATAGAACATCTTATTAAAAACAATGCACAGAATAAGAAATGCTAACAACGTACAAACGCACAGACTAGAAATCATTTTCCGCTTTACGGTATATGTACAACTGTGAGATACATTATTTCAATCATGCTCTATCTACACAGATCATATTGCTTAAAAGGGTGATGGTTTTGGATAGGGTTGATGAGATGAAGTGCCCAAGGAACATTTTTTTAAAAACAGATTTGCGTTTAATAATGGAGCGAAGTGGGGGAAGCGACTGAATGAGTTAGGAGAGAAGCAACTCTACGATATTGAATGTGGAAGTGGCTGGATTGATGGGGGTTGAGGTATTTACACACACTGATGATGAGTAATAAAGGGAGGAACACTGAAAGGCTTTTCATTTCTTCAAGCCGAGAGTGACGTCCACTTCTTCCTCCGCCTGCAAGGTGTGCCACTGCGCAATGGGGCGTCTTGGGTTGGCCAGCATGTCTGACCAATGGCGAAGCTCTGCTGCAGTGCTATTGTAGCCCACGAAGACTTTCCCAATAGCGTCGTTCTTGCCGATCTTGTCATAGTCCAGGACAGTGACAACAACCTGAACTTTCTGTGTGAGGATAAACAGGGGAAGGGGGTACAAAATCAATATTCATGTAATGCTACTTTTTACATATTTGATTCTGCCTAATTGTCATGATTTTGTCAGGCGTTAATGACATTGGGTATAATTTAGTGGCTTATAGCACTGTTAGGATCCCAAATGAGAACCCAACTATTTTCAATTTGTAAAACTTTGAGGAAATGTTACTGCACTACAAGAGGATAACACTGACCAATGGTTATCTTTTATGTTAAAAATAACTTTAATTTAAACACAGAATTAACCACAATAGCAACAAAGAAATAGCTTAACAGTTACAACAGTTCCTAAATAAAAGAGAAAACCTTAACTTACTTACTAAACCTATTACTATATTCCAATTAAGCACACCAATATATTTCAAATACTGCTCATGAATAAAGTTAACAACCAGGATTCAACTTGCTTTTCTCTGTGCAGAATCCTTGGAGAGAGACCCTGAAACACTTCTGTTCATATGAGAGTATGTTCCAGGACCAAGTATGTTCCAGGACCAACTAACCTTTCAGACAGACCTGGCTCCTCCCATTAACTACATCACCTATCCCCAAAACATAAGACATTCTGTCTCTTCTTATTAGATGTCCCTTGACTTATTCAGCCAGGACCAAACACAATAGCACTCATAGATTTTTTCCATCCTCAGCGGTCCTTCAAATGCAAACAATATTCCATTAGCTAATTATCTGTAAACAAGTAAATTTTCAAGACCTATTCACAGAACACTGCACCTGCAAATCAATGATTACCTCACTTGTATGACACCTAATCACAGCTCAAAATGTATATAAGACAATACCTTACATTCATCATTTTTTAAAAAATATTTTTATTCAAATTTTTACATATTTTCAACAAACCCCCCCCCTTACAGAAAAAAGAAAAACAAAGAACACATAAATAAACATCTTACAACTACATCACGAATTCGCCCAATATACAAACCCCCCATTAAGCAATAATGAACACAGTAGAAAACACAAAGTACACCCCCCCCCCCCCCTGAGTTGCTGCTGCTGACAACCTCCTAACGCTCCGCTAGAAAGTCTAGGAATGGTTGCCACCGCCTGAAGAACCCTTGCACAGACCCTCTCAAGGCAAATTTTACCCTCTCCAATTTAATGAGCCCTGCCATGTTGCTGATCCAGGCTTCCACGCTCGGGGGCCTCACATCCTTCCACTGTAGCAGAATCCTCCGCCGAGCTACCAGGGATGCAAAAGCCAGAATACCGGCCTCTTTCGCCTCCTACACTCCCGGCTCGTCCGAGACCCCAAATAGTGCTAACCCCCAGCTCGACTTAACCTGGGTATTCACCACCTTAGACATCGTCCTCGCAATACCCCTCCAGAACCCATCCAGCGCTGGGCTCGCCCAGAACATATGGGTATGATTTGCTGGGCTCCCCGAGCACCTCCCACACCTGTCTTCCACCCAAAAGAACCTGCTCAGCCTCGCCCCTAGAACATAGAACATAGAAAAATACAGCACAGAACAGGCCCTTCGGCCCACGATGTTGTGCTGAACCTGGCATATGCGCTCTGTGAAGAACCTTAAATTGTATCAGGCTAAGCCTGGTGCAAGAGGAGGAAGAATTAACCCTACTCAGGGCGTCCACCCACGTACCCTCGTCTATCTCCACCCCAAGCTCCTCCTCCCATTTACCCTTTAGCTCCTCCACCGAGGTCTCCTCCTCCTCCTGGTAGATCGCCGAGACACTGCCCTCTCCAACCCACCCCCCCGAGAGCAGCCTGTCCTGGATCCTGAGTGCTGGAAGCAGCGGGAACTCTCTCACCTGCCGTTTTACAAATGCCCTTACCTGCATGTACCTGAAGGCATTTCCGGGGGGAAACCCGAATTTTTCCTCCAAGGCTCACAAACGTCCCATCTAAAAACAGGTCCCCCTTCCTTCTAATTCCTGCCTTGTGCCAGCTCAGGAACCCTCCATCCATTCTCACCGGGACGAACCGATGGTTCTCCCGGATTGGGGACCAAACCGAAGCCTCTACCTCACCCCTGTGGCGCCTCCATTGCCCCCAAATCTTCAAAGTCACCGCCAGAACCGGACTCGTGGTGGACCTAGTCGGCGGGAGCGGCAGCGGTGCTGTCACCAGTGCTTCCAGACTTGTGCCCACACAGGACGCCATCTGCAGCCTCTTCTACGCTGCCCCCTCCCCCTCCATTACCACTTGCGTATCATCGCCACATTGGCAGCCCAGTAATACCCACACAGATTAGGTAACACTAACCCTCCTCTGTCCCTACTCCACTCCAGAAACACCCTTCTCACCCTCGGGGTCTTTTTCGCCCACACAAATCCCATGATGCTCCTACTGACCCGCTTAAAAAAGACCTTAGGGATCAGGATGGGGAGGCACTGGAATATAAAAAGGAACCTCGGGAGCACCATCATCTTCACCGACTGTATCCTACCCGCCAAGGAGAGTGGCAGCATATCCCACCTTTTAAACTCCTCCTCCATCTGCTCCACCAGCCTCGTCAAGTTGAGCTTGTGTAGGGCCCCCCAGCTCCTGGCCACCTGGATCCCCAGATACCGAAAATTCCTTTCCGCCCTCTTCAGTGGAAGGTCATCTATCCCCCTTCCCTGGTCCCCTGGGGGTACCACGAAGAGCTCACTCTTCCCCATGTTGAGCTTATACCTGGAAAAGTCCCCAAACTCCCTGAGGATCCGCATCACCTCCGGCATTTCCCCCACTGGGTCCACCACATACAGTAACAGGTCATCGGCATACAGCGAAACCCGGTGTTCCCCCCCCCCCCCCCACGGCCCCCCGACCAGCTCCCTCCAGTTCCTGGACTCCCTTAGAGCCATAGCCAAAGGTTCAATTGCCAATGCAAATAGCAAGGGGGATAGGGGGCACCCCTGCCTCGTTCCCTGGTACAGCCGAAAGTATTCCGACCGCCTCCGATTCGTGGCCACACTCGCCACCGGGGCTTCTTAAGTAGCCTAACCCAACTAATGAACCCCTCCCCGAACCCAAACCTCCTCAACACTTCCCAGAGGTACCCCCACTCCACCCTATCGAAGGCCTTCTCTGCGTCCATAGCCGCCACTATCTCCGCCTCCACTGTAGGCATCATGATTACGTTAAGGAGCCTCCGCACATTGGTATTCAGCTGCCTTCCCTTAACAAAACCCGTCTGGTCCTCGTGAATCACCCCTGGGACACAGTCCTCAATTCTGGTAGCTAACACCTTCACTAACAGCTTCGCGTCCACGGTGAGGAGAGAGATTGGCCTATACGACCCACACTGTAATGGGTCCTTGTCCCGCTTCAATATCAGTGAGATCAGTGTCCTGGACATCGTCGGGGGTAGGGCCCCCCTCCCTCGCCTCATTGAAAGCCCTCACTAATAGAGGGCCCAGCCGGTCCATGTACTTCTGGTAAAATTCCACCGGGAACACATCTGGCCCCGGTGCCTTCCCTGCCTGCATTCTCCCCAGCCCCTTAGTCAGCTCCTCCAGCCTTACATTCATCATAGCACCTCTTTGACATTGAATCATTATTTATTAGAAGGCTAGCCTTCTCCTATCACTTTCAGCAGAGAGTAACTACTGATGCCAGCCACTGAGTTAACACCAATTGTTATTTAGTAATTCTGTGGCTGGTGGCTGATGGCTGGTCTTTATTATCTCAATACAAACACAGTTAATATTTTCTGTTACTACTCTTCATTTTTCTGCAGGTATACAAACCGCGCCCACAGTGTCACAACCTTCACCACGGGTAGGGCAAGGAGGTAGGTCCCAAATCCACCCCAGTCAGACTAGGGGTTGAATCGTGTGTTGCTGGCACCAATTTGATCTTCATTGGCAACCCAACCAACTGGCCACCCAATATACACTTACATGGAGAGTGATAGTAGAGGCGCCAATGCTCTTCCCAACACAGAGCTGGTCAGGAATCTCTCCCACTCTGACCACCTGGCTTTGGCGGGTTTGGAAGGATTTGAAAGTTGACTCTCAACCTGTTTGGCTGCGTTATGAACACGTCTTCCTTGACCATCAAGTCCTGGAGTGGGACTTGAACCCAGAACTTCAGGCTCCAAGGCAAGGGACACTAGCCACTGCACCACAAGACCTCCTTTCTGTTACTAACTATGAGCATGGATGATTCATTAGCAATTAACAAAATTTATGAATGGCAATGAGGATGCGGTAATTATCTTTTACTGTGCTGTTATGGACCAGGGTTTAGAGAACCCCAAAGTGTATCATGGAGTTCACCTGACCCACAACTTTTAATAGATTGTGGTATGGGGAGCACACAGCCCACTCTACAGGTGTGGTACAGCAGAAATGGAAAAATATTTTTAAAAAACAAAACAATGTTTATTCTATGAATTCAAGTTAATCTTTTTAAAACATACAGTGAACATCTTAGCAACCATAAATTCAAATACAACCCCTAAAGAATACAAAAATAAGTAATTCTTTAAGCTTTCCTTTTAACATCCAGACGACTTAAAACACCTTTTACCAGAAGCACATCAGGTTACAGACACTACTGTTATTAGTTTTAAATCACCAGGATCGATTTACAGTCTTTAGATTACAGAGAGAGATTCATACACCTTCTGGCTGTGACTGCAGCTATCCAGCTCTGAAAATAAAACTAAAACCCTGCAGCAAACAGCCTAAAATGAAAGTAAAAAGCTGACAGACAGCCCAGCTCCACCCACTCTCTGACATCACTGCAGTAGTAAACACCCATTTTTTAAAGGTACTCACTACAGATATTTATATACACACCCATTTATAAACACCCATTTCTTAAAGGTACTCTCACATGACAGTACATAGAACATAGAACATAGAAAATACAGCACAGAACAGGCCCTTCGGCCCACGATGTTGTGCCGAACCTTTGTCCTAGATTAATCATAGATTATCATTGAATCTACAGTGCAGAAGGAGGCCATTCGGCCCCCTGAGTCTGCACCAGCTCTTGGAAAGAGCACCCTACCCAAACTCAACACCTCCACCCAACACCAAGGGCAATTTGGACATTAAGGGCAATTTATCATTGGCCAATTCACCTAACCCGCACATCTTTGGACTGTGGGAGGAAACCGGAGCACCCGGAGGAAACCCACGCAGACACGGGGAGGACGTGCAGACTCCGCACAGACAATGACCCAAGCCGAAATCGAACCTGGGACCATGGATCTGTGAAGCAATTGTGCTATCCACAAGGCTACCGTGCTACCCATGGTTAAAGGCCAATACGTCCCCTGGACTTGATGGGTTGCATGCTAGGATTGCAAGAATCCTTAAATTCTGGAAAGTCACAGAGATTTGGGAAAACTGCCACTGTAACACCTTTATTGAAAAAAAAGGGAAATAAAAATCAAGTAACTATAGACTTAGCTTAACTTCTGTCATTGAAAAAAAAAGTTGGAGTCCATTCAAAAAAATGCAATAGCAGAGCATTTAGAAATGCATAATATAATGCATGGCTACATGAAAGGGAAAACATGCCTGATAAATTTATTAGAATTATTTGAGGTGGTAACAAGCAGGATAGATGAAGGGAAACCAGTAGATGTAATATACTTGGATTTTCAAAAAGCATTCGATAAGGTCACACAAAAGGCTACTTAATAAGATAAGAACCCATGGTATTGGGGGGGGGGATCATAGAATCATAGAATTTACAGTGCAGAAGGAGGCCCATCGAGTCTGCACCAGCTCTTGGAAAGAGCACCCTACTTAAGCCCACGTCCCCACCCATTCCCGTAACCCTGTAACCCCACCTAACCTTTTTGGACACTAATGGAAATTTATCTTGGCCAATCCACATAACCTGCACATCTTTGGACTGTGGAAGGAAACCCACGCAGACACAAGGAGAACATGCAGACTCCGCACAGTGACCTAAGCCGGGAATTGAACCTGGGACCCTGTAGCTGTGAAGCAACTGTGCTAACCACTGTGCTACCATGCTGCCCACCTAATATGTTAACATGGATAAAGAATTGGCTAACTGATAGAAGACAGAGAGTTGTGATAAGAGAGGCATTTTCAGGATGGTAACCTGTAACTAGTAGAGTTCCACACGGATCCGTGCTGGGGTTACAATGTACAATATATATTAATGACTTGAACAAAGGAAATTAATGTACTATTGTGAAGTTAGCAGGTGACACAAAACTGGATGGGAAGGCAAGTGGTGAGGTTAACACAGAGTCTTCAGGGGGATATGGACAGGTAAGGTGAGGGGGCAAAACTTGGCAGATGGAATATAATGTAGGAAAATATGAAGTTATGCACTTTGGTGGGAAGAATAAAGGAGCTGAATATTATTGAAATGGAGAAAGACTGCAGAAAACTGCAGCACAGAGGGATTTGGGGATCCTTGGACTTGCCATTTGAGGCAGTCTACACAAGGTTCACTAGGTTGATGCTGGGTATGGAGGGATTTTCTTATGAGGAGAGATTGAGTAGGTTGGGCCTGTACTCATTGGAGTGTAGAAGAATGAGAGGTGACCTTATTGAGGGTAGCACAGTGGTTAGCACTGCTGCCTCACAGCGCCAGAGACCCGAGTTCAATTCCAGCATTGGTTTCCTCCGGGAGTTTCACTTCCTCCCATAGTCCAAAGATATTAGGTAGATTGACCATGATAAAATTGCCCCTTAGTATCCTGGGATGTGCAGGTTAGATGGGGTCAGGTTAATAGGGAGTGGGCCTAGGTTGAGTTGCTCTTTCAGGGGGTCAGTGCAGGCTCAATGGGCTGACTGGTCTTCTTCTGCACTGTAGGGATTCTATGATTTGCAAGGGACTTGACAGGGTAGGTACTGAGAGGATGTTTCTTCTTGTGAGAGTGTGTAGGACCAGAGGGTATAATCTCAGAATAAGGGGTAACCCATTTCATTTTAAGACAGATGTGGAGGTATATCTTCTCTCAGAAGGCAATGAATCTGTGAAATTCTTTACCAGAGAGCTGGAGAGGTTGTTCAAGGCTGAGACTGACAAAATGTCTAATCATTAAGGGAATTGAGGGTTATGGGGATAAGGTGGGAAAATGGAGTTGAGGATTATATCAAATCAGCCATGATCTCATTGAATGGTGGAGCAGACTTGATGGGCCGAATGGTCTACTTCTGCTCCTATGTGCTGTGGTCTTATGGACAGGAAACTGTCCCAAGGAAGATGGGAAAGGAGGAGTCCATTCACCCCTTGAACCTGTTCCACCATTCAATTCGATCATCATTGGTGTGTATCTGAACACCAACTACATGTCTTGGTTCTGTAATCCTTAATTACTCTTGTCTAACATAAATTTATCAATTTCAGTTTTGCAATTTTCCTGTGACCTCCATCCTTAGCAGGAATTTGGAGGAGAGCGATTCCGATTTCCAGGTGAACTACAATGAGAGGTAAATGGTTACATAATGATGACAGAATGTATAAACATGGTTTGTATTCCTTTGAATTTCGAAGGTTAAGAAGTGATCTCATTGAGGTGTTTAAAATGAAAAAGGATGTGGTAGATAGACAGAAACTATTTCCTTTGGTGAAACCCCCCCCCCCCCCCCCCCCCGGGTCCTTGGTGAAAAAAAACAGAACCTTCAAGTTAAAATTAGAGCCAGGTTGAAATTAATTTGCACTTTTCACAGAAATGATGGTGAAAATTTCGAATTCTCTCCCTTGTAAGGCTGTAGATGTCTGGGGTTAACTGGAGCTTTCAGGATTGGGACTGACAGATCTTTATTAGACAAAGCTATCAAGGGATATGGTTATTCGCAGAATATTGGAGTTGGGATACATATCAGCCAGTGTCTGTGGAATGGTGGAAGGGGCTGGATCGTCTCCTCCATCACCTAAAGGAAATTAACATATAAATTGACACATAAAACAGCAAAGGAGGAGGCCATTCAGTCCAATATCCCCATGCTAACTCATCAAAAGCAAAATAGTCCACCCGATACTCTTTTCCTATAAGCATGCAATTTGTTTTAAGGAATTATCCAAGTTGCTGTTAAAGTTACTATTGAATCTGATGCCAGCACCTTTTAGTCAGTGTCTGGATCAAAACAATTCATTGCAAATGGAGAATTCCCTTCAGCCTCCCCTGTTTCTTTTGACAACCGTCTTACATTTGTGCTACTGACCCTGGCTTCCTGTTGAAACAATTTCTCCCTAGATGCTCTATCAAAATCTTTCATAATTTTAAACACCTCCATTTAATCTCCCCCAACCTTCTCTGTTCTTTCAGGGCAATTCAGTTGCTACACATTACTGAGGTTTTCTTCTCTGGTAAATCTCCAAGGATTTGACATTCTTCCTGAAGTGAGGTGTTCATAATTGGATACAATAATTGATGTTACCTGTATTTGCTCAAATGGTACTTCAAAGCTGAATGATTCGTTGTAGTACGGGTTAAGAGTATTCTTCTTAATTGTTGTCTTCTTTTTCTTCAGTCTTTTGCCATTCTGCATCAGATGAATCTTCACATAGGGGTCTAGGAAAATATAATGACCAAGGATAAAATGTGGTCAAGGGTAACTTCATAACTCAGAACAGGATTGGCATTTTTAAATATGTTTTCAATTAAGGGGCAATTTAGTGTGGCAAATCCAGATACACTGCACATCTTTGGGTTGTGGGGTTGAGACTCACGCAGGCACAGGCGAATATGCAAACTCCACACGGATTTTGACCTGGGGCCTGGATCGAACCCGGATCCTTGGCGCCGTGAGGCAGCAGTGGTAACTATTTCGACACCATGCCGACCTGGGACTGGCATTTTTAATGCAAATTTTTTTCCCAGTACACATGTTGCAAATGTGTGCATTTACATTTTTTCTCCTCACAGACTTACCTGCTGCAGTTTCTGTTTCTATTGAAAAGATCACATTTCTATAGCATCTTTCATGCCCCCATCTGTTGTCATGTTAGAATAGCACACAGCTAACATTCTCAATAGTGATGTTGTTTGAGGGATAAATGTTGGTCAGTATATTGACCAATATCCCAGCTCTTCTTCAAAATGCATTGCTTTTACTTTCACCTGAGAGGGTAGATGCGCCTCAGTTTAACATCTCATGTGAAAGCTAGCATCTCCAACAGTGTAGCCCTCCTTCAATACTGCACTGGGAGTGTTGGCCTGGATTACATGCTCAAATTTTTAGACCAGGACTTGGACCACCAACCTTCGGACTCTAAGTGTGACATTTGGTCCACATCAATTCAGCAACTATTATTGCTGAAAAATAGTTTGCTTTATGTCATGTAACTTAATTCACATCAACATCCAGTCGCTCTCCATTCTTTTACCTTCACTCCAACAGTGACTGCCCTTCAAAAGTACATCATTGGTTGTGAAGCACTTTGGAAGGCCCTGAGTATTGGAAAGGTACGTCAAAAAATACACATTTCATCATTGACACACAACAATCATGTTAGGAAAACAAAGATAGTTTTAAGGTATTTATATTTGTAATGGTACACATTAGAAACAAGTTTTAGTGGATTTAATTTAATATTTCTGTGCCTGGAAGGGTAAAATCTATAGTTAGATTCATGCTGGACAAAGGAGTGTGGTGGCTGTTTAAGTTCCAACTGTGTTTTGATTATGCTTATAGAGGGCTACGGCCTGAAAAATAAATGAAAGATGTGTGTTCTGTGAAGCAACTGGGGCCTTGTAAGGTAGAGAAGCTTTTAATATAGCTAACTTGATTGCAGTTTGGAGATAGGCAGTGAGAGAAAAGGCAGCTCTCACAGTTCTGCTAGAATTAGTTGCTTTAGAAGGCTGGAGAGGAAACATCTCTCTTCGCTTTGCCAGAAGAAAAGTCATACCATGGAGTAATGGTTAAGAAAACAAATGCAGAGATCTGAAGAGCAGCTGGTTAGGGAATCTAGAGAAACAGACAAATTTCCAAGAAATCTGAAGTTAAAGGTACTAGAGCAGAGCACTGTTTAGTAATGACAACAGAGCTGAGAAGGAAGCTGAGATGGCAGAAAGATATCTGAAGTTATTTTCATATTTGTCAGATTTTATTACAGCCTGTGGAATGTGAGTTGAAATAATGTTGGAAAACTGTGGCTGGATCTTGGAGTTTGTCTAAAAGCAGTTAAGAGAACAGAAGTCCTAAAGGGGTTGGTGTAAAATCTTGGACAGGATTTGCTGTTAAAAATGGAGTGGAAGATTTGTTCGAAGGTATCATTTGGAAAGCCTGGTCTGGATTTTGCAATGCAAACCATAAGGGAAAGCATAATTATGAGAGAAGAGTTTTAAGTGTGTTTTTGGAAGTGAAGTTCAAGAACTGCCACGTGACAATCATCAGGGGGGATTCTGAGGAGAAATCCACAAACATTCACTTGGGGTTCAGAGTGGAGAGTGTGTTTGACCACAGTCATCTTGTGTGCTTAAAAGGGACTTTGTGTTAATGGGACCACTGTAGATTAAGATGTATTTTGTAAACCATGTTAATCCCGAAACCTATAATAATCTTTATTGTCACAAGTAGGTTTACATTAACACGGCAATGAAGTTACTGGGAAAAGCTCCTAGTCGCCACATTCTGGTGCCTGTTCGGGTACACAGAGGGAGAATTTAGAAGAACGGGTACAGATTCGATGTGCCGAATGGCCTCCTTCTGCACTGTAAATTCTATGAATGTCCAATTCACCTAAGAAGCACCTCTTTTGGGGCTTGTGGGAGGAAACCGGAGCACCTGGAGGAAACACACGCAGACATAGAGAGAACATACAGACTGCGCCCAGACAGTGACCCAAGCTGTAAATCGAAGCTGGGAGCCTGGCAGAATGAAGGAACAGTGCCAACCACTGTGCTACCATGCCGCCCCTGTGTATGTAATTGTTAAACAAAGGGATTAAAGACATATTGTATCATAATCCATTTTTTTCCATAGGAATTAGGAGCAGTGGGTATTAGGTAATTCAGCCCTTCGAGTCTACTCCGCCATTCAATCAGATCATGATCTGTTCCTGGTCTCCAATCCACCTCACTACCTGTTCCCCATATCCCTTTAACCCATTTCATGTTTAATATATGTTTTATTCTTGGTGTTATATCTAATTCGTGGTCCTGTGACTTTGTTTCTCCGCGTTTTATTTTTAAAAATGTTATGCAACTGGAGTCTCCATTTCTGAGACTAAGTTTTGATGCCAATGCAGGATTCATGTAGTTGCACGACAGCAAAACTGGCACCGCACCTGGATTGATTCAGCTACTGTTGAGGGGCTAGCACCGGCGTCACGTGGAAAACAATCAGTTCCAATGAGAAAAGGTGTGGGATTTGCTGGTTTCGTGATTGACACTCAGGAGGCTGACAAGCTGCATCCACATATACACACCGCGCTCTCCACACACACCATCCCAGCCAATAGGATGGTAGCGAGGAGAGTGGCACTCCGTTTTACAGATGCTGAGCTTGAGACCCTGCTGGACGTGGTTCTGGAGAGGTGGTTGACCCTGTATCCTGGCCCGGGAAGGAGGCTGCCAACCGCCGCCATTCATCATGCCAGGGCGCAGCGCCACCAGCAACAGTGTCCGGACTAGCCAACAGTGCCAGAATAAACTGCACAACCTCCTCAGGGAGGCCACGGTGAGTAGGCCCTGGCACTAACCCCGTCCCACACACCCGGAGGGTGATCGGACCCTCACCCTGCACCACATACCGGTACCG
Source organism: Scyliorhinus torazame (assembly GCF_047496885.1). Classification (NCBI taxonomy): domain Eukaryota; kingdom Metazoa; phylum Chordata; class Chondrichthyes; order Carcharhiniformes; family Scyliorhinidae; genus Scyliorhinus; species Scyliorhinus torazame. Next base: position 91,099,733 of record NC_092725.1, on the reverse strand, counting down.
ACACCGGCCTCCATGGCCGGTAGCCTGGCCAATGAGACCCAACCCCTGGGCTGCATGCGCAAGACTGTCTAACACTGTCATTTTCTGTTTGCACCCCCAGGAGAAGGCCGTCAATAACTTCTGGAAGCGGGACAAAGCCGGAGGGCGACTGCTGGACCTGCGGCCGCTCACCATGGCAGAGCAGAGGGCCCTGGACGTGGTCGGCGGCCCGGAGTAAAGGGAGGTCGCCGGGGTGGAGGTTGGCCATGGACAAGGACGTGAAACCCTGCTGAGGTGTGGTTCCCCGTGACACGTGTGTCAACACCACCCTCACCCCCACACCACCCTCATCCCATCCTCACCCTCGCCCCACTCTCACCCCACATCACTCCCACCCACACGCTCACCCGCCAGCCCACGGTCTAATTATGCATCTTGTCTTGTGTCTTGCCGGACCTGCTGGTGATGCTGTGGGTGCGTCTGATGTCCCCTGTCCCCCAGCCATCTTGGTTTTATGAGCAATACCCTTAATAAACCTCTCATCGTGTTTTCAAGATGTGGGCACCTCCATACCTTTTCTCTTTTCAGCAACACAGAAATATTACAGGGATCTATCTTCATAGAATTGTACACCACAGGAGGAGATCATTTGGTGAATGATACTTGTGCTGACTCTTTTGAAAGTGTTATCGAATTAAGCTCATTCTTCTGCTCTTTCCACATAGCCCTGCAAATTTCGCTCATGCAAGCATTTATCCAATTCCCCATCAAAAGTTTTTATTCAATTTGTTTCCACCACCCTTTCAGGAAAGCGCAATCCAGATTACAACATCTCACTGTCTTCATCTCCCTCTCATATCATGAACTTGCAATCAGAAAGAAGGTCAATTAAATTGCAAAACCAATATCAATTTTAAATCCAGTGTCTGATCAAATTGGCTATTATTTTGCATTTTGATTTTTTATAGCAAATATAGATTGGAAATATAGATTGAAAGGCTTCCATTGTAACATTTTCAAAATACCACATCCTAATGGTTCTGTGACTCTACATATTTGTTTTGGAGTTATGCTCAGAGTTATGCTCAACTTTACGTAAAATTGTTACAGAATCATTGAAGACGATTACGTCCAATCAGAGTTTTAAATCTTTAATTTACTCTTGGTTTGCGATGAATGCGCGTAAGATCTTTTTCTCGAGCTTTCATTTAAACAATATATTTATTAAACTTCCATAAATAAGTAAACCCATAGAAACGATATGTCTTCACTTTGCGATGCACACAAGTTATTTGTGCTAATCTTTCCAGCGGATCGTGGCACTGAATATGAAATAAAAATTGTGCTTTTGTTTTTTACTTAAAACTTAATTCAGCCAAGAGTACCTGTGATTATTTTACAAAACCTTCAAACTTCCAGCACAGAATGAGACCATTGGGCCCATTATGTCTGTGCTGATGCTTGCCCTTCCGATGGAGCCTGCACAGAAATGATGGGGCATGTTCTCCTTCTCTGCTGTGTGATCCATTTACAATCATATTTCCTTGATCTCTCTCCCATCATTTTCCTTTGTAATCTCCCTGTTTAATGGCATGGCAAGGTGTCATTGTCCATAAAGGACCATAGACATCTCCATCCATTAAGGAGAGACATTTGGTTACATAGCTTGAGGGGCACCACTCCACATCAAGCATGGGACAAGGCAAGTAGGCATGCCTCCATGAACTACCACACTCGGTAGGGGGGTTGAACCTGGCCGTTCTATATCAAATTCTAGCCATCTGAACAACAGGCCTAACTAACCCGACCTCCTAATTAATGATTGCTAGTATAGATCAAAATAAATATATCTGATGTGACAGACAGTGCAGAGACACGGTTGTAGGGCAACCAAGGACAGGACCTGAAGAATGAAGGGTTCTTGACATTATGAAAAAAAACATGAAGCTGGGAAGAGGTGGTGGGGCAGCTCTCTTAATCAGGGATGTCATTCGTACAATAGGGATAGACAACCTTAGCTTGTAAGAGCAAGATGGAGAATCAGTTTGGGTAGAGATAAGAAATACAAAAAGTAAGAAGTCACTTGCAGGAGTAGTTTAAAGAACGCTGACAGTAGTTAGACTGTAGGACAGAGTATATAGGAAGAAATAAATGAGGCACGTAAGAATGTTTCCACAATAATCATGGGTGACTTTAATCTTCCTGCAGATTGGACAAATCAGATTGGCAAAGGTAGCCGAGAAAATGAGTTTGTGGAGTTCATCTGATACAATTTCTCAGAGCAGAATATACTAGCACCAACTAGAGAGCAGGCTATTCTGAGCTGGTAATGTGCAATGAGACATGATTGATCAATAACCTCATTGTAAAGGAGCCTCTAGGCACAAATAATCATAACATGAGAGAATTTCACTTCCAGTTTAAAAGTGAGAAGCATGTGTCCAGTGTTTTGAACCTAAATAAAGGTTAAACCTAAAATAAGTGTATGAAGGCAAAGTTGGCAAAAGTGAACTGTGAAACTAAGTTAAAAGATAGAACAGTAAAGGTACAGTGGAAGATTTTTAAAAGATATTTAGTATGCGTGAATTTCTACGGAGTGCCAATCAGGGCTGAAGTGCCACACCACTCCTACTTTCTTACCTGAAACCATTGTGATCCTAGCTCACCCAATTTTCTAGCTCAGACAGGGTGGGATCTAGGCAGTACAGCGAGTTCACAAGGCCCAGTGTCAAGGGCAGCTCAGTTGGATGTAAGGAGGCAATAGACACGTTTTACAGCTGTAATCCAGGTAAGTTATAAGTCCAGAGAAGTGTTATGGGCCAGGGTTTAGAGAACCCCAAAGTGTATCATGGAGTTCAGCTGACCCACAATTTTTAATAGATTGTGGTATGGGGAGCACACGGCCCACTCTACAGGTGTGGTACAGCAGAAATGGAAAAATATTTTTTAAAGAAAACAATGTTTATTCTATGAACTCAAGTTAACCTTTTTAAAACATACAGTGAACATCTTAGCAACCATTAATTCAAATATAACCCGCAAAGAATACAACACTAAGTAATCCTTTAACCTGTCCTTTTAACATCCATTCAACTTAAAACACCTTTTACCAGAAGCACATCTGGTTAAAGTCACTACTGTTATTAGTTTTAAATCACCAGGATCGATTTACAGTCTTTAGATTACAGAGAGAGATTCATACACCTTCTGGCTGTGACTGCAGCTATCCAGCTCTGAAAATGAAACTAAAACACACCCTGCAGCAAACAGCCTAAAATGAAAGTAAAAAGCTGACAGACAGCCCCGCTCCACCCACTCTCTGACATCACTGCAGTAATAAACAGCCATGTCTTAAAGGTATTCTCACTACAGATACTTATAAACACACCCATTTATAAACACCCATTTCTTAAAGGTACTCTCACATGACAGAAGAGAAGGGGGGGCTCTGTTTTGGTTTGGGGGTGGGTCAGGTTGGGCAGAATTTACAGTGCAGAAGGAAGCCATTCGGCCCATCGAGTCTGCACCAGCCCTTGAAAAGAGCACCCTACTTAAGTCAACACCTCCACCCTATCCCCGTAACCCAGTAACACCACCTAACCTTTTTCTGGACACTAAGGGCAATTTAGCATGGCCAATCCACCAAACCTGCACATCTTGGACTGTGGGAGGAAACCGGAACACCCAGAGGAAACCCACGCACACCCACGTGGAGAACGTGCAGACTCCGCACAGACAGTGACCCAAGCTGGGATTTGAACTGTGCACCCTGGAGCTGTGAAGCTACATTGCTAACCACTATGCTACCGTGCCACCCAACAGTTTGGTTGGGTCGGATCAGGCCTTGTGGAAGGGTAGGGGCTTTGGGTTGGTTAGGCCTTGTGGGGGTGGGGGGTGCTGGGTCAGATCTCAGAAGGATGGGTCGAGTCAAGCCTCATGGGGGAAGGGTTGGTTTAGATCATGGAGGGGTGGGTTGGGTCAGGCCTCTGGGTGGGTGCAGAGTTGGATAAGGTCTGGTCTTTGAGGGGGGGGGGGGTCGGGTTAGGCCTCATAGGACAAGTGAGTTGCTTTGAGCCTTGGTGGGGGGTGGGGGGTGCGGGGTGGTCGGTGAATGTCGGGATTATGGCTTGGAGTGGGTGGAGGACCAATGGGGTGTGGGGGAGGTCCCTCGGTGGGGGCGTGGGTGTGATATTTTAGGGAGAACCCCAATTGAGGGGGGGGAATCCCATAGGGAGGATTTCCTGGGGTCAATCCTGTTGCGAGCATCTTTGTGGAGGTGGAAAGGTCTGTGGGGGATGGGGGGAAATTCTGTTGGGAGTTCAGGGGTGTGGGAGTGTCCATCTGGTGGCAGTGAGGGGTTTGTTGGGGGGTGGGGGTGTCGGTAGGGCAGGGGGGATTACTCCAGTGCCTCTTTGGAATGTTTCCCAGTTACACTGCCCTGGAGCTCAGAGGATATGGCCCAATTTATTATTCCAGTGAGAAATCAAGACTCCTGGAATATAATTCATCATCCGCGACTAAATAAGAATGTTCGGGATAGCATCAAATTGAGAGAAACACTGTACAGAATGACAAAGATTAGTGATTGGTCAGAAGATTGAACAGATTTTAAAAATCAGCAAAGAACGACTAATGAGAAAGCAGCGTATGAGAGAAAGCTAGCTAGAATATGAAAACATGTACGAACATATGAATTTAGGGGTAGGCCACTCAGCCCCTCAAGCCTGATCTTCTGTTCAATATGATCATGGTTGATCTGATTGCAACCGTAACCCCACATTCCTGCCTTCCCTCCTAATTAGAGTTTCTACAAGTATTTGAACAGGAAAAGAGTAACTAAAGTGGATGTTTGCCCTCCAGAGAGTGATTGTGGGGAATTGAACAGGTATTTTGAGTGTGTCTTCAGAAGGCTTAGAAAACTTCCAAAGGACACTTGAAAATCAAAATGTCATAGTGAGGGAGGAACTTAAAACAATCACCAGGGAAGGGTAACGGGAGAGGTATGAGACTTAAAGGCCGGCAACTCTCCAGGACCAAATGGTCTACGTACTGGGATCTTAAAAGAAGTGACTGCAGAAATAGTGAATGTATTGATTATAATCGTCCAATATTCTTTAGATTTAGGAAGGATCCCAGTGGGTTGGCAAATAGCTAATGTAACACTTGTATTCAAGAAAGGAGGGAGACAGAAAGTAAGAAATTATAGGCCAGATACCCCAATATCTGTCATAGAGAATTTGCTAGAATTCATTGTTAAGGAGGTAATAGCAGGGTACTCAGAGCCGAAGGAGGCTCTTTGACTTTCTCGCTCTCCCTGAAAGGGTAAAACTCACTCAAACACCTCAGCTGGAGCTCTCTCCTGGTAAATGGATCCAGCCAGCCTTTCCTCTGCACCCAGCCTGTGAGTGTTTCATTCCGTAGACAGAGCCCGAGGGAACTCTTCTGGTTTCTTTCCCTGAAATGTTAACAGCCCTCACTAAAATCTCGTGGGAGCTGTTTCTCTGATAATCCATTTTCCTCAGTAAAGCTAGGGGATATTCCGGTGAGACTGGAAACCAGTTAAGTTTGAACCACAGGCGGAAGCTGGGGAGAAAGTGAGACCGAGAGAGTTAAGAATCAAACTGGCCTGAGGCTGTTCTTTTGAGTGAAGGCCCAGAGTGATAAAAGTTAAAGTGACTTCCCCAGAGGAACCCCTACATCCTGGGGAGGTTCTAATTAAATACCAGAAGATCCTCGTTGGCAATCCAAATCCAATCCAATCCAATCACTGGTTACAATCACTCTGCGTCCTAGACGGCATTTTGCTGCTGCAATGGCTTCAACATCCGAAGCAAGAACACTCATCTTCCATTTCATATTAATCCTCTTATTTTTACCTCTTCCCCTTCCTGTGTGTGTGTGTGTGTGTGTGTGTGTCTTGAGTGTGTTTGAGTCGAGGGTGGGTTGGTAAAAAGGGGGGAGTAGTAGATTAGCTGTTCGTTATTCTATTATAATTATTGCATGTCTTATCTCTAGTTTTCTTATAAATAAATAGATGTGTTTCACTTACAAATCTGGTGCCTGTAAATCATTGGAGCAGTCAAGAGCCAAAGATCTCAGAAACATTATATGAATTATTGGTTAATTCACTTGTGTTGGGAGTCCGGGGCCTGTAGGGCTGGAATTGACCATGGACTAGCCCAGGGTGTCATAACGCAGATAACATGGGACATCTTTGGATTGGTAAGCTGTAACTAGTTGAGTGTCACAGGGATTAGTACTGAGGCCCCAGTTGTTTACAATCTATTGTCATGAGAATGCCACTTTAAGAAATGTTTGGCTGCTCATGTTACTGCAGTGATGTCAGAGTGTGGGTGGAGCTGAGCTCTGGCTCTGCTTTTTAGTTTCACATTGATAAAAGCTTGGGTGTGTCTGTTGTTTTTGGTTTTGTTTCAGTATTGGAGCTGAAGCCAGACAAAGCAGGTGTACTGTTGTTCTCTCTGCCATGAAAGGACTATCTCTTGATCATTTGGTGAATTCAGAATTATAAATGTTCTCAGTAGTGAATTTAAACCTGATGTGCTTCTGTTAAAAGGTGTTTCTTTTGTCTTCTGGATGTTGTTTGGGAAGTTATTAAGGATTACTTAGTGTTGTATTCTTTGGGGGTTGTATTTGAATTAATGGTTGCTAAGATGTTCACTGTATGTTTTAAAAAGGTTAACTTGTGTTCATAGAATAAACATTGTTTTGCTTTAAAAATTACTTTTCCATTTCTGCTGTACCACACCTGTAGAATGGGCCATGTGCTCCCCATCCCACAATCTATTAAAAGTTGTGGGTCAGGTGAACTCCATGATATACTTTGGGGTTCTCTAAACCCTGGCCCATAACACTATGTCAATGATTTGGGTGAAAGGACTGAATGTACAGTGGCTAAATAGAGAGAACAGCAAGCAATTAAGTGGCAGAGTGTCTGCAAAGGAGAATAGATCGATTGAGTGAGTGGGTAAAAATTTGGCAGGTGGGGTATGATGTAGGAAATGCGAACTTGTCGACTTTGGCAGGGAGATTAGAAAGGCAGCAAATTATTAAATGGAGAGGTGGCATGGTAACACAGCGATTAGCACTGTTGCTTCACAGCGCCAGGGACCCGGGTTCGATTCCTGGCTTGGGTCACTGTCCCTCTGACAATGCAGCGCCAATTGGACCATGCAAACAGATGTAGAGGTAATTCAGTCCCTGCTCTGTCATTCAATTAGATCAAAACTAATGTGTAATCACCTTGGTTCAGTCACCATTATCATCCTTGCCTAACTCATCTCTTTTGAAATTCTCAATTAATTCCCGGCGTCAACAGCTTCTTTTGGGAGAGAGTTCCACATTTCGATTCCTCTTTGTGTGAATCAATGCTTCTTCACATCATCCCTGAATGACCTCATGCTAATCTTAAGGTCATGGCCCGTTCTTGACGCCCGCACCTGGGAAAATAGATTTTTTTAGTTGTTCGTGGAGATCTTGTGGCGCGGTGGATTGCCCCCTGCCTCTGAGCCAGAAGGTCCAGGTACGAGCCCCACCTCAGGACCTGATGGTCATAACACGGCCAAACAGGTCGAGTGTGTCAACCTGCAGATCCTTCTAACGTGCTGGCTATACAAGTGGGAGCGACTCCTGGTGAACCATGCTTGATATGGACTGCCCCCCCCTCCCCTACCCCCCCTTTCCCCCTCAAGCTATAAGCCCCTGGCGATATACCAGCGACCTGTTCCGGAAATTACTGCCTTAGTGCACTACTAGGTGCAGGAAGAGAATTGGAGTGGAATTTGATCCTGGGATGTTAGGTTTGCTGGCTAGGCCAGCATTTATTGCCTTCGAGCAGCTGATGGTGAGCTACTTCTTGAACCGCTTGCAGTCCATGTCGACTGTTTTTCTCTCACTCTACCATGTCAACTCCTTTAATCATTTTAAAAGCCTCAATTAGATCAACCCTTCATCTTCCACACCCGAGTGAATACAAGTTGAGTCAAAACAACTTGCCTTCAGAAACAAATCCTTTTACCTTGTCAGCCTAGGTTTCCTGCTGAGGTTTCTGGAATGGGGCTTGAACAAACAACCTCTGACCCAGATAAAAGTGAAATACTGCAGATGCTGGAAATCTGAAATAGGAACGGAAAATGCTGGAAATACTCAGAAACACACTTAGGGTGTGACACAGTGGCCATGCTGCACCCAACAACGGCCCTGCCTCAGTGTGGCCGTTGAAAGCCAGGAGATCCCGCTCCCGGGATCTAAATCAATCTCGCGAGAGGTTGCGATGTGAATACCACTAACAATGAACGGGATCGTTTTTTGGCAGATCTGCATTTTAGAGCGAGGCAGTTAGCCTCACTCTAATGTGCAGATTCCCGAGGTACCTGAGACTTTGGGCTTCAACCCCTTTGCCTCACAGACCTCGGGTGAGTGCTGTTCAGCACTAGTACCCACAAACTGGGACCAGATGGAAAGGCCCTCCAAGGGGATTGGAGGGCTCCAGCTGCATACCCTTTGGGCACTTTGGTAGTGCCAGCTTGACACCCTGGCATGCCAGCTGTAGCATCCTTTCAGTTCCCAGATGAGGTAGGGGTACTGCCAGGTTGACACTGACAAGGTGCCAAGCTGGTATTTTTTTGCATTTGTGTGCAATAGGGTCGGGGTTTACCTGGCATGGATGTTGGGGGAGGGGAGTGCTGGGGACCCTCCAATACTATGTTTGGGCTGGGGGGAGGTCGGGGATCGTTTTGGGGGCCTCACCATTTTCAATAACTCCAGAAGCGAGATTGGATGACAATTGAAGGCTTTATTGGACTAGATGTTTCCCCCAGCAGTGCAGGTACAGAATGCAGCTGCTAGGGAGACACAGACTCTTATACTCCGCCTTACTGGGCGGAACCAACAGGCAGGCTTCACCAATGATCTTCCTGTCTCAGGTACCTCCCACACCAATGATCTTACAGTCTCAACCTAGGTACCGTAATACCCCTAATACAGACTACCACATTCACCCCCTATTAACAAAAGAGTCCGGTGGGGGGGGGGGGGGGGGTGGTCTCGCGTCATACAGTGGTAGAGGTTACGGTGGTACCCGTCGGTGGTACAGTGTTTTGCCTTATTACATGTCACAACTATTTACAGTATTCATTTTACATGTACATATCAGGATGAAGCAATTAGTCGATTGGGGGCCCTGGTCATCCTCTGTGATCGTCGCAGTTTTGGTGGTGATGTAGGTGCCGGCTCGGGCATCCGTGACCCCGGGAGCGTGACTTCGGCTTCGGTAGCTTCATCACCCTGGGTGGGACCAGTGGAAGAACCGATCCACCTGGAAAGGGGGCAGCCGTGGGGAGCGCAGGTGAGAGGCAGGGGGGTGGGGGGTGGGGGGTAGGTCCCGTAGGGAGACCGTATCCTGCTGGCCATCGGGGTATGCCATGTAGGCGTTCTGAGGGTTAGCGTGAAGGAGGTGGACCCTCTCTACCAATGGGTCCGACTTGTGCGCCTGCACGTGTTTGCTGAGAAGAATGGGTCCAGGAGCTGCCAGCCAGGTTGGGAGCGAGGTCCCGGAGGAGGACTTCCTAGGGAAGACATAGAGACGTTCATGAGGTGTTTCCTTTGGCGTGGTACACAGATCGGATGGAGTGGGGTGCATCGGGAAGGACCTCCTGCCAGCGGGAGATTGGGAGATTCCTGGACCGTAGGGCCAGTAGGACGGTCTTCCAGACCGTTCTGTTCTCCTCGCTACCTGTCCATTTCCACGGGGGTTAAAACTGGTCGTCCTGCTCGAGGGGATGTCCTTGCTGAGCAGGAATTTACGCAGTTCATTGCTCATGAAGGAGGACCCCCTATCGCTGTGTATGTAGGCGGGGAAACCGAACAGGGTAAAGATACTGTGGAGGGCTTTTATGCTGGTGGTTGCAGCCATGTCGGGGCAGGGGATGGCGAATGGGAACCGGGAGTACCCGTCAATCACGTTCAGGAAGTATGTGTTGCGGTTGGTGGCGGGGAGGGGCCCTTTGAAGTCCATACTGAGACCTAGAAAGGGATGGGAAGACTTTATCAGGTGCGCTTTCTCTGGCCTGTAGAAGTGCAGCTTGCATTTTGCGCAGATTTGGCAGTTCCTGGTGGCGGTCCTGGCCTCCTCGAGGGAGTAGGGCAGGATGCGGGTCTTGATAAAATGGAAGAATCGAGTGACCTCTGGGTGGCAGAGGTCCTCATGGAGGGCCCGGAGTCGGTCCACTTGTACTTTGGCACATGTGCCGCAGGACAGGGCATCAGGAGGCTCGTTTAGCTTCCCGGGCCAATAGAAGATCTCATAGTTGTAGGTGGAGAGCATGATCCTCCACCGTAAGATCTTATCATTCTTTATCTTGCCCGCTGTGCATTATCGAACATGAAAGCTACCGACCGTTGGTCAGTGAGGAGTGTGAATCTCCTGCCGGCCAGGTATTTCCTTCAGTGCCGCACCGCTTCTACTATGGCCTGGGCCTCCTTTTCAACGGAGGAATGACAGATTTCTGAAGCATGGAGGGTGCGTGAGAAGAAGGCCACGGGCTTGCCCACTTGGTTGAGGGTGGTCGCCAAGCTACGTCGGACGCGTCGCTCTCGACCTGGAAGGGAAGGGATTCATCGATTGCATGCATCGTGGCCTTTGCGATGTCCGCCTTTATGCGGCTGAAGGCCTGGCGGGCCTCTGCCGACAGGGGGAAAACTGAGGATTGGATTAGTGGGCAGGCCTTGTCCGCATAATTGGGGACCCACTGTGCGTAATATGAAAAAAGTCCCAGGCAGCGTTTCAGGGCCTTGGAGCAGTGGAGGGGAAACTCCATGAGGGGGTGCATGCGTTCGGGATCTGGGCCTTTGACTCCATCATGCACTACGTAGCTGAGGATGGCTAGACGGTCGGTGCTAAACATGCATTTGTCCTTGTTGTAGGTTAAGTTAAGGGTTTTTGTGGTATGGAGGAATTTGCAGAGGTTGGTGTCGTGGTCCTGCTGGTCGTGGCCGCAGATGGTGACGTTGCCGAGGTACGGAAATGTGGCCCGCATACTGTACCGGTCAACCATTCGGTCCATCTCTCGTTGGAAGACCGAGACTCTATTTGTGACACCGAAGGGAACCCTTAGGAAGTAGTAGAGCCGCCCATCTGCTTCGAATGCAGTGTACATGTGGTCGTCCGGGCGGATGGGGAGCTGGTGGTAGGCGGATTTAAGGTCCACCGTGGAAAAGACCTTGTATTGTGCAATCTGATTGACCAAATCAGATATGCGGGGGAGAGGGTATGCGTCGAGCTGCGTATACCTGTTGCTGGTCTGACTATAATCGATGACCATCCTATGCTTCTCCCTGGTCTTTACAACCACTACTTGAGCTCTCCAGGGACTGTTGCTAGCCTCGATAACACCTTCCTTCAGTAGCTGCTGGACTTCCGACCTAATGAAGCTCCGGTCCTGGGCACTGTACCGTCTGCTCCCGGTGGCGACAGGTTTGTAATCCGGGGTGAGGTTCGCAAAAAGGGAAGGCAGGTCAACCTTGAGGGTCGCGAGGCTGCAGACAGTGAGGGAGGGTATAGGGCTGCCGAATTTAAAGGTTAAGCTCTGGAGGTTGCATTGGAAGTCCAATCCCAGGAGCGTGGCAGCGCAGAGGTGAGGGAGGACGTAGAGTCGGAATTTTAAAAATTATTTTCCCTGGACCGTGAGGTTTGCTACGCAGAACCCCTTGATCTCTACAGAGTGGGACCCGGAGGCCAGGGAGATTTTTTGGTTCACTGGGTGTATGGGGAAGAGAACAGCGCCTTACCGTGTTGGGGTGTATGAAGCTCTCTGTGCTCCCGGACTCGATCAGGCAGGATGTTTTGCGCCCGTTGATGAGCACTGTCGTCATCGTGGTTGAAAGCGTTCGGGGCCGAGACTGGTCCAGGGTCACCGAGGCGAGTCGTGGTAAAAGTTGAAGATTTTCCTCTGGTGTGTGGTCATCCGAATCAGGGTCCTGAAACTCCAGCCAAGATGGCGACGCCCACTGGTCGCACATGGCTGAGAGTGGGCAAGATGGCGGCGCCCACGCATCACACGTGGTCCCTGGGGAACAAGATGGCGGCACCCAGGGCCGCACATGGCTGGGGAAAATGAAGATGGCAGCCCGCACATGGCCCGTGGAGTGGGTTGTGGTGGCTGCCCCGGTTCGCCCCCGGAGACAGCGGTGACCGCCCGGGCCTGGCATACCGCCACAAAATGGCCCTTTTTGCCACAACCTTTGCAGGTGGAGGAGCAGGACGGGCAGCGCTGCGGGGAGTGCTTGGCTTGCTCGCGAAAATAACATCTGGGCCCTCCGGGGTTGCCTGGTAGCTGCATGGGACAAGCTTGTGGGGGGATGGTGGATGAATCGGGGTCGGCCGCGGGTGGGTTCCACGCTGCCCAAGGGGCTGCCGTGCGGTCGGGGGCATACACGCGGGCATTTTGGGAGGCCACATCCAGGGAGCTAGCAATGGCCTGTATCTCCTTGAGGCCTAGTGTCTCTTTCTCCAGCAGCCGCTGGCGGATTTGGGAGGACAGCATACCTGCAACGAATGCGACCCGGATTAAAAGTTCTGTGTGGTCGCTGGCTGAAACTTACGGGAAGTCACAGTTCCTACCCAGTACCAGGAGCGCGCGGAAGAATTCATCCAGCGATTCCCCTGGGATTTGTCGCCTCGTCGTTCGCAGATGTCGGGCGTAAACCTGGTTTACTGGGCGAATGTAGCGTCCTTTCAACAGGGCCATCGTGGCCTCGAAATCGTCCGCATCCTCGATGAGGGTGTAGATCTCTGGGCTCACCCTCGAGTGGAGAACTTGCAGTTTCTGGTCCTCCGTGGTTGCAGTCGTGGCCGTCCTGAGGTACCCTTTGAAGCACGTCAGCCAGTGTTTGAAGGATGCCGCTGAGTTTGCCACGTGGGGGCTGAGTTGCAGACACTCCAGCTTGATTCGGAGCTCCATTCTTTAAAATCTAGTCCAATAAATTGATGCTCGATCAATAACTCCAGAAGCGAGATTGGATGACAAGGTTTTATTGGACTAGATGTTTCCCCCAGCAGCGCAGGAACAGAATGCAGCTGCTAGGGAGACCCAGACTCTTATACTCCGCCTTACTGGGCGGAACCAGCAGGCAGGCTTCACCAATGATCTTCCTGTCTCAGGTACCTTCCACACCAATGATCTTACAGCCTCAATCTAGGTACCGTAATACCCCTAATTCAGACTACCGCAATATGGCTTCCCGATCTCTCACTGAATGCGGAGTTCCGATGAGCGGAGCTCACCACTGTATAAAACGGGGCTATGTGCGGCCTCGGCTGCGCGGTCCCCGTTCAGGCCCCTTATTCAACACGAGTTGCGTTGAATAGCCATGTGTTTCTCGGCACTGTGAGCGCCAGAAAGCATGCGGCTAAACGGGCTCGCTCAGGAACTTTGTTCCCTTTTGGGAGAATTGCACCCTTACCGTTTCAGGTCGATAACCTTTCTTCAGAAGGGTAAAATAACGAAAGGTCATTGATATACAAACATACGAAGATATAAATTAGGAACATTCAATAAGATCATGGTTAATCTTGTGGCCTTAACTCCACATTCTACCTACCCCAGTAACCTTTGATTCCCTTGTTAGTCAAGAATCTATGTACCTTAGCCTTAAAATTATTCATTGACCTGCCTCCACCGCTCTCTGGGAAGAGCGATCCAAAGATTCACAACCCTCGGAGAGAAAAAATTCTTAAATAGGAAATGCTTTGAGCAGGATTCTCCGGTCCGCCAGCCGTGTTTTACTGCTCGGCGCGCCCTCACCCTCAGCGGGATCCTCCGTTCCAGCAGCCACCCAATGGGATTTTCCACGGTGGCCACCCCGCTCCGCCGGGAAAGCAGTGGGTGTGGGTGCGCTGCCGGAGGAGCGGAGGATCCCGCCAACGGAGAATTTTAAAACTCTGTTCCCTTGATCTAGTCTCCCTTATAAATAAAAAAAATCCTTTCAGCATCCACCTGTCAATTCCCCTCAGGATCTAATATGTTTCAATAAGATCATCTTTCATTCTTCTAATTGCCTTTTTATACACATCCCACCGGTTCAACCTTTCCTCATCAGATGACCTCCCCATCTTAGGAATCATTTGAGTGAACCTTCTCTGAACTGCTTCTAATGCATTCATATGCTTTCTTAGATAAGGAGACCAAAACTGTACTCTGTGTTCCAGATGTGGTGGGATTTTCAGCCACCCCCACGGCGTGTTTTCTGGCGTTGGAAGCGGCTCGTTATTGGCCGCTGACAGGATTATTTGATCCCGCTGATATCTAAGGGCTCACTTGTCTGTTGTCGGGGAACCCGCCGTGGGGGTGCCTTTGGCAGACGGGACGATCCAGTGGGAAGGGCTGGAAAATTGAGCCCACGGCCTCACATCCACCCAGCATAACTGTAGCAAAATTTCCCAACATTTATATTCCATGCCCCTTGCAATAAATGACTACATTCTATTTGCCTTCCTAATCATCTAGGGCAGCACAGTAGCACAAGTGGATAGCATTGTGGCTTCACAGCGCCAGGGTCCCAGGTTCGATTCATCGCTGGGTCATTCTCGCCGTGTCTGCGTGGATTTCCTCCGGGTGCTCTGGTTTCCTCCCACAGTCCAAAGACGTGCAGGTTAGGTGGATTGGCCATGTTACATTGCCCTCAGTGACCAAAAAGGTTAGGAGGGGTTATTGGGTTACGGGGATAGGGTGGAAGTGAGGGCTTAAGTGGGTCGGTGCAGACGCGATGGGCCAAATGGTCTCCTTCTGCACTGTATGTTCTAAGACTTGCTGTACCAACTTTGTGATTCAATTATCAGGATGCCCAGATCTCGCTGTACCACAGAGTTTTTGCAATCTATCTCCTCTTAAATGATATGTTTTGTTTTTTTCATTTTTCCTGCCAAAGTGGACATTTCCCACAGTACACGCCATCTGCCCATTCACTTAACCTATATATGACCTTTTCCAGTTGGCCGGGATTCTCCGATCCCACGGCCAAGTTCTGACACCGGTTCAAAAGCGGGCCGCCAGGCCCGAGTATTCAACCCGTCCTAGGGGGCTAGTACGACGCCGGAGTGGTGTCCGCTGCTCCGGCGCTCGAAAACCGGCGCGCCACGGCCGGCATGAGTCTGCGCATGCGCGCCACGGCCGGCATGAGTCTGCGCATGCGCGTGGGTTCCTGTTTATGCGTCGGCCCCGGGCAATATGACGGAGCCCGACAGGGGCCCGGCACGGAGGAACATAGCCCCCCACGGAATTAGCCTACCCGCCAATCGGCAGGCCCCAATTGTGGGCCAGGCCCGGGGGGGGGGGGGCGCGCTTTCAACGACCCCCGACCGGTGCGGCGGCGATCCCGCGGGCGCCCGAGAATCGGCCCCGGAGAATTGGCGGGACAGTGTTGGAGCGGCGTGGCGGATTCTAACGCCCCCCCGCCGATTGTCCGACCTGGCACGGAATCATAGAATCCCGGCTCTCTTCACAACTTACTTTCCTACCAAATTTGGTGTCAACAGCAAATTTAGCAACCATACATTTTGTCCCTTCATCCAAGTCATTGATATACATTGTAAATAGTTGAGGTCCCAACACTGATCCCTGCGGAATGCCACTTGTTACATCACCCCAACCCAATAATTACCCATTTGTGCTTACTCTCTTTTATGAAGTCACGGGGAGTCCACACCAAGTTGTATCAACTTAATGTAGGTTTATTTACAAGGCTATAAATACACAGCTTCTGGTATATCCCAACCTGGTCTTAGCGGTCGGTGCCAAACTGGCCGACTTTATATACAATATGGATAGAGCTTTTCCTCCCCTCCCCTTAACGAGGGAGCTCGTACTCAGCAAGGGACACTGGGAAGACAACCGTCCCCACCCTGTAAGTTTTGTGCGCTGGGTTATCACACTCTCTGTTTCCTGTTAGTTAACTAATTGTCTACCCATGCTGATAATTTACCTCCCACACCATGCACTGTTATTTTGGGTAGTTACCTTTTACCTGAACTGTTAACTCTGTTTCTCTCCACAAATTCTGCCTGGCCTGCTGCTGAGTGTTTCCAGCATTTTCTCCTTTTATTTCTGATTCAGAATTGAGTTTTACCATGGGTCCAATATCCGGCCGGAGTCCTTAGACAAGAGACCCCTGGGCCTCCACATTAAACATCCTGTGCCTAGGGATGAATAATCTACTGTCAGCTACAGTTAACATATGATGCAATGTTCTGTACATTTGTACAAAAATATTTACCTCCACAGGAGAGATTTCTCCTGTGAAGTTTCTCGTGAGAAAGCCTTCAGTTCATTTCCCTGGAAGTTACCATATTAGGAACTAGAATGGATTGCAAAGAATTTGTTTTGTTCTACAATCCAGTGTCTCAAATCCAGCTGTTCAAAAACTGGAGCAGTCTGACAAATGGTTATTTTTAGAATGTGCCATGCATCAATTTTAATTGAGTAAAATAAAAATATAACTTACCGGAACAGTTCGGCGAGGTGCCTCATTGGTCTGGTATGGCGGCGGACTAGTTATTTGCTTCACCGCTTGTGTGCCGATTGAGGCACGATCAATTTGGCTGGAGACGAAGTTGAATTCAAACTGAGGCTTTATTAGTATCTGAAGTGTGGCCTCCTACAGCAGCTGATGAAATGGCTGCGAGCTGAAGGCCACGCATATTTATAACCCGGCTCCTGGGCGGAGCTAGCATGCAGGGGCCCAGGTGATCCTGTAGTGCAGGTTCTACCGTACAACCCTTAATATAGGAACGCAGTCGTTTACCACATTCACCCCCTGTTAAAATTGAGTCCGGCAGGGGTGGTGGATAACTATATACAATTCGCAATCTTTAATATTTACAGAACAGTGAAAAGAAAAATGTCTCTGGTCATCCGGTGGGCCGGTCAGAGGTTCAGCCGTCCGGCGCCTTGATCGTCCTCTGGGATCGACGAAGTGGAGCCGGCGATGTTGGTGCTGTTGTGGTTGAAGTTGACTCCGGGAGCGTGCCAAAATCCTCTTCATCAACGGAGGTGGGCAGAGGGAGGACGGACAGTCCTGGGGGATGATGGGGGCGGCGGGAGAGGGGAGGGTGGCACCGGGGGCGAGGGGGGTTGTGTGGGGGCGGAACCTGCTGGGGCCAGGTTCCTGAGGGAGACGGTATCCTGGCGGCCGTCGGGGAACGCCACGTAGGCGTACTGTGGGTTTGCGTGGAGCAGGTGCACCCTTTCCACCAACAGGTCCACCTTATGGAGCCGCACATGTTTACGGAGAAGCACGGTTCCCGGAGCTGTGAGCCAAGTTGGGAGTGATACCGCAGATGTGGACTTCCTGGGAAAGGCAAAAAGACGTTCATGCGGTGTACTGTTAGTAGCAATGCAAAGTAATGAGCGAATGGAATGTAGTGCATCAGAGAGGACCTCTTGCCAGCGGGAGGCCGGGAGATCTCTGGACCGTAGGGCCAGCTGGACGGCTCTCCATATCGTCCCATTCTCCTTTTCTACCTGGCCGTTTCCCCGGAGGTTGTAGCTCGTCGTTCTGCTGGAGGCGATACCCCTGCTGAGCAGGAACTGGCATAGCTCATCACTCATGAATGAGGATCCCCTGTCACTGTGGATGTAGGCGGGGAAGCCGAACAGAGTGAAGATAGAATTAAGGGCTTTAATGACGGTGGCAGACGTCATGTCGGGGCATGGGATGGCGAAGGGAAAACGGGAGTATTCATCGATCACATTGAGGAAATACGTGTGTCGGTCGTAGGAGGGGAGGGGGCCTTTGAAATCCACGCTGAGGCGTTCAAAGGGGCGGGAGGCCTTCACCAGATGCGCGCGGTCCGGCTGGTAGAAGTGCGGTTTGCACACCGCACAGACCTGGCAGCCCTTGGTGATCGTCCTTAGTTCTTCGACAGAGTAGGGCAAATTTTGTGCCGTAATGAAGTGGTACAACTGAGTGACCCCTGGGTGACAAAGGTTGTTGTGCAGGTTCCGGAGTCGGTCTACCTGTGCGCTGGCACATGTACCTCGGGATAGGGCGTTTGGGGGCTCGTTGAGTTTGCCAGGGCGATACTTAATCTCGTAGTTATAGGTGGAGAGCTCGATTCTCCACCGCAAGATTTTGTCATTATTTATCTTGCCCCGCTGTGTGTTGTTGAACATGAAGGCTACCGACCGTTGGTCAGTGAGGAGAGTAAATCTTCTGCCGGCCAGGTAATGCCTCCAATGTCACACAGCCTCAACGATAGCCTGGGCCTCCTTTTCGACAGATGAGTGCCGAATTTCGGAGGCATGGAGGGTGCGGGAAAAGAATGCCACGGGCCTGCCTGCCTGGTTGAGGGTGGCGGCAAGGGCGATGTCAGATGCGTCACTTTCTACTTGGAAAGGAAATGTTTCGTCTACAGCATGCATTCCAGCTTTGGCAATATCAGCTCTGATCCGGGCGAAGGCCTGTTGGGCCTCTGCCGTCAGGGGGAAATGAGTGGACTGTATGAGTGGGCAGGCCTTGTCCGCATAGTTTGGGACCCACTGAGCGTAATACGAGAAGAACTCCAGGCAGCGTTTGAGGGCCTTGGGGCAGTGGGGGAGGGGAAGCTCCATGAGGGGGTGCATGCGGTCGGGATCGGGCCCCAGAACTCCATTCTGGACCACGTAGCCGAGGATGGCTAAACGGTTTGTACAGAACACACACTTCTCCTTGTTATACGTGAGGTTGAGGAGAGTGGCGGTTCGGAGAAATTTAGCGAGGTTGGCGTCGTGGTCCTGCTGATCATGGCCGCAGATGGTCACATTGTCTAGGTACGGAAACGTGGCCCGCAAGCCGTACCGGTCGACCATTCGGTCCATCTCCCTTTGGAAGACCGAAACCCCATTGGTGACGCCGAAGGGGACCCTAAGGAAGTGATATAGCCGGCCGTCTGCCTCGAAGGCGGTGTATGGCCGGTCCGATTTACGGATGGGGAGCTGGTGGTAGGCGGATTTCAGGTCCACCGTTGAGAAGACCCGGTACTATGCAATCTGGTTAACCATGTCAGATATGCGTGGGAGGGGGCACGCGTGTACCTGTTGATGGTCTGGCTGTAGTACACAACCATTCGATTTTTCTCCCCAGACTTAACCACTACCACTTGAGCTCTCCAGGGGCTGTTGCTGGCCTCGATGACTCCCTCCTGAAGCAACCGCTGGACCTCGGACCTGATGAAGGCCTTATCCTGGGTGCTGTACCATCTGCTCCTGGTGGCGACGGGTTTGCAATCTGGAGTTAGATTGGCAAAGAGGGAAGGAGGATCGACCTTTAGGGTCGCGAGGCCGCACACAGTGAGGGGTGGTAAGGGTCTGCTGAATTTAAGGGTCAGGCTCTGGAGGTTGCACTGAAAATCCAGGCCAAGGATAAGTGCAGCGCAGAGGTTAGGGAGGACGTAGAGGCGAAAACCATGGAACTCTACGCCTTGGACTGTGAGCGTGACCGTGCAATACCCCCGGATCGCTACGCGATGGGATCCGTAGGCCAGGGAGATACTTTGATTGGTAGGATGTACCTTAAGGGAGCAGTGCCTTACCATATTTGATGTACAAAGCTCTCGGTGCTCCCGGAGTCCAGTAGGCAGGAGGTCACGTGGCCGTTGACTTTCACGCTGGTGGATGCGTTGGTCAGAGTGTGTGGTCTGGACTGGTCGATTACCATGGATGCGAGTCGTGGTTGATCGTCGGGAAGTGAGGCGGCCGCTGCGTCGGGGTCCTGAAACGCCGTTGGTCTCCATGTGCTGTGGGGTGGACAAGATAGCGGCACCTGGAAGTCCTGGGGGTCACAAAATGGCGGTGCCCATTGAATGCACGTTGTGGGGGTGGAGCAAGGTGGCAGCAGCCATGTGTTGTGCGGGGGAGAAGATAGCGGCGCCATTGTTCGCACATGGCCTGGGGAGGAGGGGAGGATAGCGGTGCCCATTGTCCGTGACCGGGGGGGGTGTGGGGGTGACCACTGCCGCTGAGCGGGCCTGGCACAACACTGCGTAGTGGCCCTTCTTCCCGCAGGCCTTACAAAGTGCAGCGTGGGCCGGGCAGCGTTGGCTGGGGTGTCTTTGTTGGCCGCAAAAATAGCATCGGGGCACACCGGAGATCACCGGCTGGCGTGTAGCGCAGGCGTATTGAGTGGGTAGCGCCCCCGCCGGGGCGGCTGCCTGTGGAGCCCATGAAGCGTAGGAGGAGTGGGCTGCGTGGTTGGGGGCGTAGGACTGTACATTGCGCATAGACCGTCATGGAAAGCGCTAGTGTTTTAGTCTCTGCGAGGTCGCGCATGGCCCCTTCTAGGCGCCGCTGCCTGATAACATCGGACCCAATCCCAGTTACAAAAGCGTCCCTCATAAGGAGATCTAAGTGCTCCTTAGCTGTAACGTCCTGGCAGTCACAGTCCCGAACTCGTGGGATCAGGGCCCTCCAGAAGTCCTCGATTAACTCACCCGGTAGTTGAGTACATGTTGCGAGCGCGTGTCTGGCGAAGAGCGTGTTCGTCTTCTGCTCATAACTCTCTTTGAGTCGAGTCATAGCATCAGCGTAATTGGGCGCATCTTGGATCAGCGGGAAGATTTTAGAGCTGAGTCTGGAGTACAAGATCTGAATCTTCTGAGCCTCTGGAACAGGGGTCGGCGCCGCGTTGATATACGCTTCAAAACAAGCTAGCCACTGCTGAAAGTCCTTTCTGGTGTCGCTTGCGTGTGGATCCAGCTGCAGTCGATCTGGTTTAATCCGGAGGTCCATCTTCTGAATCAGAGACTAATAAATTGAGGCACGATCAATTTGGCTGGAGACGAAGCTGAATTCAAACTGAGGCTTTATTAGTGTCTGAAGTGTGGCCTCCTACAGCAGCTGACGAAATGGCTGCGAGCTGAAGGCCACGCATATTTATAACCGGGCTCCTGGGCTGTTAGCATGCAGGGGCCCAGGTGAACCTGTAGTGCAGGTTCTACCGTACAACCCTTAATATAGGAACACAGTGGTTTACCACACCGATCTATCCTTGCG
Source organism: Scyliorhinus torazame (assembly GCF_047496885.1). Taxonomy (NCBI): domain Eukaryota; kingdom Metazoa; phylum Chordata; class Chondrichthyes; order Carcharhiniformes; family Scyliorhinidae; genus Scyliorhinus; species Scyliorhinus torazame. The sequence goes on along the minus strand of NC_092725.1, from coordinate 91,078,713 downwards.
CTCTGGACCCTTGACCCCACCTGACTCAGCTTGACCCAAATTCCCCACAGCCTGATCTGGATCTCCGCTAAGTCCTGGAAGTTTCCCTTGCTGGGTGCACACCACGTATGTTGAGTCATAAAATAGAACTGTCTAAGTACCTGCTAGCGGGTTGGAAGATTTAATGGGTGGGACAGGATTCCGGCCTATTTTAATGACCATTCATGAGATGCAAAAGGTGTCCCTGATGTCCATCATCGGGAAAGCTGATCCACCACTGACCCGTCGTGGAAATTGGGAGAACTTCCAACCTCGTTTCCTGATGCCAAGGAACGGATTTTTTGAATCTCGCTATATCTTCTGCCCTTCCTCACACAATTCCCACCGCTGGCGGAAGGGGACGATTCTACCCTGGGAAAACTGCTCCCTGCCCCAAACCTGCTCATTCTGGGTTTATCTGAGGTTGGAAGGCGAGCAGTTGACCAACACCAATTAACGGTTTTGGGTTAGAACTTTAAATAGGAAAATGAGTTTGAGAGCCTCAATGCTTTCAGGTTTGGGGCTTTAACTCTGGTTGGCCAGATTTCCCAAGCTTCAGGGAAATCCCAGCAGCTTTATTGAGGGTGGGATCTGATTGATTCAGGGGGTGAATGCTTTCACACTGACCTCATTGGAATCAAGTACTGACCAGAGGATCCCCCGCACCTTCCATTATCAGCTCAGACCCCCAACTGTTCCTGCCATGATCAGCAGCCCACCTGATTGACCCGGGGTGAGAACTCTCTGCTCTTCTTTGAAATAGTGCCATGGGATAGTCTAGTCACCTGTCAGGGCAGGTAGCAACTCAGCTTAACGACCCAATTTCCCGCTGGCAGCACACCCACGTCTGCAGGTTTCCTGGCGGCATATGGTGGTTACAATGGGAAATCCCATTGACAACCGGCGGGAAGATAGAATCCCGCAGCCAGCGAACGGTGCGCCGGCAAGAAACACGCGGCGGCAGAACCGGAGAATCCCCCCCCACACAACATCTCCGATACTGCAGCACACCCTCAGTACTGTAGTGGGAATGCCAGCCTTGAATATGTGCTGATGTCCCTGGAATCAGACTTAAACCCGACAACATTCTGACTTTGAGGTGCGAGTGCTACAGCTGCATTCGCAGGCCTTGTGCAATTTTCAAATAAGGGGGTTAAAAACAAACTATAGTTCCCATGACAATGAGATTTTGGCAGTGGCAAAATGATCTGCCTTCATTTACAGAAGAGCAATTCCTGTTAGATTCACTGTGAAAGGCAACCACTTTATTGTGGCTGGAGATCAGGCTTTGTTAAAGATTGTGCGAGGGGACAGATGAGTCATTTCAGACGCTCAGGCATTTTCAAATAAGTGTTTGGAACAAGGAAATTGAATAGAAAATGAGCAACACCAGGGCTTGAGGCTATAATGTTCATCATTCCTATTAGCAACACTGCATCCACTTTATGCAAACACACGGCATATACACCTCACTGAATTATGAGGTGGTGCATTCCTTGAAGCCAAGGCAATCTTCCGCTTCCAGAGTAGTGTGCTTTTTTTCTATTAAAAATGAAATACTAAATGTTTTGATGTGGGAGGCTAACTCTTATTTGATTTGCACACATGCTGGACTAAAGTCTTGTTTCAGAATTTGTGGAGACTTTACACACCCTAATGAAATAATATTCCTGTCGTATAACGTACCAAGATAGTTCCAAATCTGAGCCTTGGCCGCGAAAGTAGATCAAATACTATTTGGACATTATACACATTTCATACAACCTCACAGCACAAACAGAGGCCGCTCAGCCCATCATGCCTGGGTTTGCTCTTTGAAAGAACTATCCAATTAACTCTATGAATGCAGCTGTAGCAGAATGAGTAGCACTCACACCTCAAAGTCGGAAGGTTGTAGGAAATCCTGGGTGGGATTCTCTCAGCCTGGGGCCGGGCTGGAGAATCCCCGCGACCGGGCCACGCCTCCCGACGTCAGCACACTATTCTCCGCAGAGCGGAGAATCGGCGCCATTGGCCCCGGCGTGTTTGGCGCGGCTCCGGCCGCGGGCCGCTCTATGCGGCCGGCCGGCCGATTCCCGGGCTGGGATGGGCCAAACGGCCGCAGTTAAAACACGGAGTCCCGCCGGCACTGTCCACACCTGCTCGCAGCCGGCGGGAACACTGCGTGCAAGGGTTGGGTGGCGGCCTGTGTGGGGGAGGGGGGCTGCAACCCCGGAGGGGGGGGCGGCGATGTGGCCTGGCTCGCGGTCGGGGCCCACCGATAGGCGGGCCGGTATCTGTCCCCCGGCCTCTTTTCCTACGCGCCGGTCCCTGTACTCCCGTGCCATGTTGCGTCGGGGCCGACGCGTTGAAGGAGGCTACCGTGCAAGTGCGCATTAGAGCCGGCGACACTGCGCATGTGCGCCTTGGCACCAGCGCCACAGCGCATGCGCGGATCCCGCGGCGGCCAGTTCGCGCCGGGTTCGGCAGCTGGAGCAGCGTGAACCGCTCCAGCGCAGTGCTGGCCCCCCTGTAGGGGCCAGAATTCCTCCTGGCAGCGGCCCGTTCACGTCGTCGTAAAATGCGACGGCGTTTTGACGCCGTGAACACTCTGCTGCGGGATGGGAGAATCATGCCGCCTATTCCAGGGACATTCATCTTTCTCTAACCCCTAAATATTCCCTTTTTAAATATGCATCCAAATTTCTCCTTTGAAAGTTTTTATTGAATCTGGTTCCGCCACTTGTTCAGGCATCACATTGCAGATCACAACAACTTGACAAGTAATAATTATCTCCTCACCTCCACTCTGGGGTTTGATGTTCTGTCTGAGTGGGACATGTGTGGGTGGCAGAATAAAAAAAATCGTTTGCACAGGTAGTTGCTTGGAAAGGAGCATATTTGTGAGGTCAAGAACGAAGAGAGTTGAGTGTTGGTGGGAGTGAGCTTGTAACCATGGCGGGCAGAGTTGTGGAGGTGAGGATGAGGTATAAAGTTCAGCAAAGGGTGAAGCAGGACACTGAAACTGCTCCTTGCTGCTCTGCTACTGGTGAAGGAGGGAATCACTGCCAAGGATTTGGTTTTGCCGACATTAAAAGCCATTCACAACATGATGTTACACTGAGGTATGGAACATAGAGGCCATGAGTTATGAAACATAGGATCAGAAGGTGGCCATTCAGCCATTCAAGTCTATGCAGTCAGTGTTGTGCAGTGAAACAACATGGTCCATTTAGCAAGGGAGCCAATGGGAACACATAGGGCCTTTTTTACAGCTTCTGAGCTGGATTCTTCGGTCACCGACGCCAAAATCGCATTCGGCGATCGGCCAGAAAATCAAGGTTCCTGACCAAATGGGGGGCGGCGCCGCATTTGTGATGCTCCGCCAGCTCCAAAGCGTGCACCATGTATCAACGGTCTCAGGATATTGCCTGAGGCCTGCCTCCCGTGCTTCGCCCCCGACCGGCTGAGGTCCCGATGGCGTCGGTCGCGTATGGTCTCATCCGTCGGAAACTCTGCGTGGCGGCTGCAGACTCAGTCCTGCGCCGCCATGGTTAGGGGAGGGCCGATCCGCAGGCAGGGGGGTTTCGTCAGGGGCTGGGGGCACTGTTGGGGGGTGGTCCAATGGGTACGAGCCGGCTGAAGGGGGGGGGGATTATTTTGTGGGCCGGGCTTGCGAGGGGCCGGTGGCATGTAGTACGGTGCGGCCGCTGCAGGCTGCCGCTGTGCGCTTGCGCAGCCACGGACCCGGCAATTCTCTGGGCCGTATCGGCAGCTAGAGCCGGGTGCTCTGCGCTGCCGGCATGCTAACCCCCAGCCAAACGGGGAATTGATGGCCGTTTTACACCATTGTTCTGGTGTAAAACGTCACCATTCACACACTGGCGTGGGGACATAGCACCAGAATCGGAGAATCCAGCCCTCGATTTCCACTGTACACAGCCAAGTTCAAGGGTCGGCAGACGCTCAACCCATACTTGAAGGTTGGCAACTGAACATTTCAAAAGGTAGAACAGAGGTATAGCTGCCGGTCATGGCTGAGTGGGTAGCACACTTACCTCTGAGTCAGAAGGTTGTGGCTTCAAGTCCCAGTCTAGACACTTGAACAATAGTCTAGGAAGACCCTCCACTACAGGTACTGAGGCAGTGCTGCACATAGGTACATAAGAAGCAGCAGGAGTAGACCATTCAGGCCACAGCTTATCTACCACTCAAGTCTACTTTCTTGCCCATTCCCAATAACCATTGATTCCCAGAGAAAGCAAAAACCTTGAAGGGCGGCATGTGGCACAGTGGTTAGCATTGCTGCCTACGGCGCTGAGGACCCGGGTTCGAATCCCGGCTTTGGGTCACTGTCCGTATGGCGTTTGCACATTCTCCCCATGTCTGCATGGGTTTCACCCCCTCAACCCAATAATACCACCCAGGGTAGGTGGATTGGCAACGCTAAATTGCCTCTTAATTGGAGAAAAATAATAATTGGAAAAAAGAGAAAGCAAAAACCTTCTATCCCACCCTTAAATGTACTCAATGAAAGAACGCCCATAACCCATTACATGAAGATGCTTATAGAATGGTCACTGCACAGAAAGTGGGCTTTGGCCAGTCATGTCCATGCTGGCCCTCAGTTCTAAATGACTGCCCCTTCAGAATCTTGGGTGACATTCTCTGACCCCCCCGCCAGGTCGGAGAATCGGTGGGGGCTGGCGTGAATCCCGCCCCCGCCGGTTGCCGAAGTCTCCGGCACCGGATATTCGGCGGGGGGCGGGAATCGCGCCGTGCCGGTTGGCGGGCCCCCCTGCTCGATTCTCCGGCCCAGATGGGCCGAAGTCCCGCCGATAAATTGCCTGTCCCGCCGGCGTAAATTAAATCACCTACCTTACCGGCGGGACAAGGCGGCGTGGGTGGGCTCCGGGGTCCTGGGGGGGGCGCGGGGCAATATGCCCCGGGGGCTGCCCCCACGGTGGCCTGGCCCGCGATCGGGGCCCACCGATCCGCGGGCGGGCCTGTGCCGTGGGGGCACTCTTTCCCTTCCGCCTCCGCCACGGTCTCCACCATGGCGGAGGTGGAAGAGACTCCCTCCACTGCGTATGCGTGGGAAACTGTCAGCGGTCGCTGACGATCCCGCGAATGCGCCGCCCGGAAATGTCATTTCCGCGACAGCTGGCGGGGCAACAAAGGCCTTTTCCGCCAGCTGGCGGGGCGGAAATTCCTCCGGCGTCGGCCTAGCCCCTCAATGTTGGGGCTCGGCCCCCAAAGATGCAGCAATAGAGCTGCTAAAAGGACATTATATTTGCCCGGTAAACCAGGTCTATGCCCGGCACCTGCTAGCAACGAGGCGACAAACCCCTGGGGAAATCGCTGGAAGAATTCTACCGTGCATTCCTGGTGTTGGGGAGAAACTGCAGCTGCCCGCAAGTTTCGGCGAGCGAACACACTGAACTCTTGGTCCGGGTCGCTTTCGTGGCAGGTATGCTATTCTCACAAATCCGCCAGCGACTGTTAGAAAAAGACACTCTAGGTCTCAAGGAGGCACGGGCCCTTGCAGGCTCCCTGGATGTGGCCTCCAGAAACGCCCGCGCTTATGTTCCCGACCGCACGGTAGCCCCCTGGGCAGCGTGGAACCCCTCCACAGCCGACCCCGTGACATTCCCCCATCCCCCCACAAGCCTGTGCTGCAAGGCGGCCTGGCAACCCCGCCAACGCTGCACGGCCCGCGCATCCACCTACAAGGGATGTGGTAAAAAGGGCCATTTCATGGGGGTATGCCAGGCCCGTGTGGTTGCCGCGGTCTCCGGCGGCGAATGCGGACCACCAACACAAACCTCTCCATAGTCCCCGTGCGACCAGCGGTCGCTGCCATCTTCCTGCTCCAGGGCCACGTGCGGAACCCAGGCGCCGCCATCTTGTCCCGCTAGAGGGATGGGTGCTGCCATTTGGTGCACCCCCAGCCATGTGCGACCAATGGGAGCCGCCATCTTGGATGAACCCCCAGGACCCCAGCTCGGCTGACCACACACTGCCCGAAGAGAACACTCAACTGCTGCGATTAGCCTCGGTGACTCTGGATCAGTCCCGGCCTCGAACACTCTCAACTGCTACAACGACTGTATTTATCAACGGGCACGAGACGTCCTGCCTAATCGACTCTGGGAGCGCCGAGAGCTTCATACACCCCGACACAGTAAGGCGCTGTTCTCTCCTCGTCCACCCCGTTAATCAAAAAATCTCCCTGGCCTCCGGTTCCCACTCAGTAGAGATAAAGGGGTTTTGTGTAGCAAACCTCACAGTCCAAGGAAGGGAGTTCAAAAATTTCCGTCTCTACGTCTTTCACCACCTCTGTGCGGCCACACTCCTAGGTTTAGACTTCCAGTGTAATCTCCAAAGTCTAACTTTCAAATTCGGCGGCTCTATACCCCCCTCACTGTCTGCGTCCTCGCGACCCTAAAGGTCGACTCGCCTTCCCTGTTTACGAACCTCACCCCGGATTGCAAACCCGTCGCCACCAGGAGCATACGCTACAGTGCCCAGGACCGGATCTTTATTAGGTCAGAGGTCCAAAGGCTACTGAGGGAAGGAGTTATTGAAGCTAGCAACAGTCCCTGGAGAGCTCAAGTAGTGGTGGTAAAGACCTGGGAGAAACATAGGATGGTCATCGAATACAGTCAGACCATCAACAGGTTTACGCAGCTGGACGCGTACCCTCTCCCCCGCATATCCAACCTGGTAAACAGGATCGCGCATTACAAGGTCTGCTCCACGGTGGATATCAAGTCCACCTACCACCAGCTCCCCATCCGCACTAGTGACCGCAAATACACTGCCTTCAATGCAGATGGGCGGCTCTACCACTTCTTAAGGGTTCCCTTCGGTGTCACCAACTTACGGGCAGCTGCAGTCTTGGTCTTCCAGTGTGAGATGGACCGAATGGTTGACCGGTACGGTTTACGGGCAACATTCCCGTATCTCGATAATGTCACCATCTGTGGCCACGACCAGCAGGACCACGACACCAACCTCCGAACATTCCTCCAGACCGCAAAAATCCTTAACCTTGCATACAAGGATAAATGCGTCTTTAGCACCGACTGCCTAGCCATCCTCGGCTACGTAGTGCGAAATGGATTTATAGGCCCCGACCCTGAACGCATGCGCCCCCTTATGGAGTTACCCCTCCCTCACTGCTCCAAGGCCCTGAAGTGCTGCCTAGGGTTTTTCAGTTACTACGCCCAGTGGGTCCCCAACTATGTGGACAAGGCCCGTCGCCTGATCCAATCCACAGCTTTTCCCTTGTCGATAGAGGCCCACCAGGCCTTCAGCCGCATGAAAGCAGACATTGCAAAGGCCACGATGCACGCCATCGATGAGTCCCTCCATTTCCAGGTCGAGCGCGACGCGTCTGACGTAGCTCTGGCGGCCACCCTCAACCAAGCGGGCAGACCCGTGGCCTTCTTCTCACATACCCTCCCTGCTTCTGAAATCCGCCACTCCTCAGTCGAAAAGGAGGTCCAGGCCATAGTAGAAGCTGTGCGGCATTGGAGGCATTACCTGGCCGGCAGGAGATTCACTCTCCTCACTGACCAGCGGTCGGTTGCTTTCATGTTCGATAATGCACAGCGGGGCAAGATAAAAAACGATAAGATCTTGCGGTGGAGGATCGAACTCTCCACTTACAACTACGAGATCTTGTATCGTCCCGGGAAGCTAAACGAGCCTCCTGACGCCCTGTCCTCCGGCACGTGTGCCACCGCACAAGTGGACCGCCTCCGAGCCCTCCACGAGGACCTCTGCCACCCGGGGGTCACTCGCTTTTTCCATTTTATCAAGACCCGCAACCTGCCCCACTCCATCGAGGAGGTCAGGACAGCCACCAGGGACTGCCAGATCTGCGCGGAGTGCGAACCCCACTTCTACCGGCCAGAGAAAGCGCATCTGATAAAGGCTTCCCGTCCCTTTGAACGCCCCAGCATGGACGTCAAAGGCGCCCTCCCCTCCATGTACTTCCTGAACGTGATTGACGAGTACTCCCGGTTCCCATTCGCCATCCCCTGCCCCGACATGACCGCAACCACTGGCATCAAGGCCATTCATAGCATCTTTGCACTGTTCGGGTTCCCCGCTTACATACATAGTGATAGGGGTCCTCCTTTATGAGCGACGAACTGCGTAAATTCATGCTCAGCAAGGGCATCGCCTCGAGCAGGACGACCAGTTACAACCCCCGGGGTAACGGACAGGTAGAGAGGGAGAACCATCCTACTGGCCCTATGGTCCAGGAATCTCCCAGTCTCCCGCTGGCAGGAAGTCCTCCCGGATGCCCTCCACTCCATCCGGTCACTGCTTCTTACCACCACCAACCAGACACCTCACGAACGTCTCCTTGTCTTTCCCAGGAAGTGCTCCTCTGGGACCTCGCTCCCGACCTGGCTGGCAGCACCCGGACCCATCCTGCTCCGAAAACACGTGCGGGCGCACAAGTTGGACCCGTTGGTCGAGAGGGTCCATCTTCTCCACGCTAACCCCCAGTACCCTGACGGCCGACAAGATAAGGTCTCCCTACGAGACCTGGCACCCGCCGGAGCCCCGCGCACACCCCAGCCACCAGTCCCACCCTCCCCTCCACCAGGGCACCTTACAGGAGGATCGGTCCTTCCGCCGGCCCTGTCTAGGCCCCCCCACCCACCGACGCACCCCGCAGGCGGTCCATTTCCAGGTCAACCGTTTTCCCCACCAGCGCCGTCTAGGGGTGTCGAAGCTGCCATGGAGATCGAAGCCACGCTCCCGGAGTCACAGACGCCCGAGCCTCCACCGGAATCACCACCGAAGCTCCGACGATCACAGAGGACGACCAGGGCCCCCGATCGACTGATTGCTTCGTTTATAATTGTAAACTGTAAATTTAAATCATCAATTCTTCTGCACTGTAAATTCTATGTAAATTCTATCTATATCTATGTAAATTGTAAATAGTTATTAGAATTGTAAATAGTTACAAAACGCTGTACGGAGGTATTACGGTACCTCCATAACTAATTCTACCACATTGCCATGTTTGTAGTATCAGGCCACCACCCCGCCGGACTCTTTTTTAACAGGGGCTGAATGTGGTAGTAGAGGTATTACGGTACCTGGTATGCAGGAGCACCATTGGTGGAAACTGTATGCTTTCTGTTGGTTAAGATGTATGGTAGCTCCGCCCTGCTAGGCGGGGTATAAGAGCCCGTGCCGCCCCAGCAGCCTTCATTCTGTACCTGAGCTGCTGGGGGAAACATCTAGCTTATTAAAGCCTTCAGTTGGACTACAACCTCGCTTTAGTGGTCATTGATCGTGCATCATGGTGTAATGGTATTGTCACTGGATTAGTAATACAGAGACCCAGGGTTATGCCCCAAGGACTCGGGTCCGAATATTGCCATGGAAGATGGTGGAATTTAAATTCAATAACTATCTGGAATTAAAAGTCTAATGATGACCATGAAACCATTGTCAAATGTCGTAAAAACCCAGCTGAGAAATCTACCATCCTTAACTGGTCCACAGAAATGTGGCTGACTCTTTAAAGACGAATGTTGATGCCAGAACACAATAGTCTAGCAAGCTACTCAGTTCAAGGGTAGTTAGGAATGACAATAAATGCTGCCCAGCAGTGACGCTGGGGAGGCACTGGCATAGTGGTATTGTCACTGGACAAGTAACCCAGAGACCACAGGGCAAGACCTGGGGACTAGGTTTTGAATCCCGCCATGGCGGGTAAGTGAAATTTGAATTCAGTAAAAATCTGGAATTTAAAAATAAGTCTAATGACAATGATGAAGCCAGTGCCAACTGTCGGAAAAATCCATCTGGTTCACTAATGTCCTTTAGGGAAGGAAATCTGCTGTCTTTATCTGGTCTGGCCTACGTGTGACTCCAGATCCACAGCAATGTGGTTGACTCTCAAATGTTCTTTGAAATGGAGGGCAGTTAGAGATGAACAATAAATGCTGGCCTAGCCAGCGACACCCACACCCCGCAAAATTAATTTATAAAAAATCCTATGAATGAATTTAAAAAATGTATTTACCCATGTTGCCTTTGTCAGACTGTAGATCCTGACTGAACGCGTCTATCCTGAATCCCAGTGTGGTTTTAGAACTGGACAACGGGCCAGCCCTGAAATATACCACCCCCCAGATCGCACGCGCCTGCCGATCGGTGGCCCCCGATCGCGAGCCTGGCTGTCCTGGAGCCCCCCCCCCCACGGTGACGGGTCCCCCACCAGGGCGTCCGCGGACTGGCTCCGCAGCCACTACTCCGAGCTCCCGCTGGGTGGAACCACGAGTGAACCACGCCAACGGGAACTCGGCCCGTTGTCGGCGGAGAATTGCCGTGGGGGCCTCTTTCAATGGACCCCGACCAGCACCGCACCGACCGGTCTCTGGAGAATCGCGGGAAGGCGTTAGACCCGATTGCGGGTCTGACGCCCCATTCTCCGCCCCCTCACCGAGCGCGATTTTGGCGCGGAGGCTCGGAGAACCCCTGAGTTCGTGAACGGTGCTACATTAATGCCATTTCTTTCTTGACTGATGCTGTATCGAGTTGCATCAGATTTATTTTGCTGTGAATGAGCTTTTGTAGATCATGCACTGTGTTCTGTAAGTGCGAGGATACTGAGTCTGACTTTCAATTTCAGGAAACGTAAACAGTTCTTATATTTTTTAAATCGCTGATCCCCCTGAGCATCTTTGTGATTGGCAACAACTTAACTGTCAGTTGAAGACAGACATGCAGTCACTTTGTGAAATTGTTTTCTCTCCATCCTGTCAGATTTATCTGTTTTTTTCCCCCCTTCCAGCACTAAACACTTTATTAGTTTGGATTTTTTAGCTGTGGGATTGTTGTGTAAAGAAACAGTTCCAAAAACTATAACCTACAAAATGAGCAACAAACACTAATGTGCAGAAGCCTCTGGTGTTATTGATAATTAATATCCAGACTTGACAGGGATAATATAAACTGTACCATTTCTGTTTTCACTGAAACGTCTTTGGATATAATCATCTGATAACTTGCTTCAACCATTAATATTTCTGATGAATCTGATCACATCTCAAAAGGAACACAAGACTGGGGATTCACAAAGTTTGGGGCGGCACGGTAGCACTGTGGTTAGAACTACTGCTTCACAACGCCAGGGACCCGGTTCGATTCCCGCTTGGGTCACTGTCTGTACGGAGTCTGCACTTTCTCCCCGTGTCTGTGTGCGTTTCATCCGGGTGCTCCGGTTTCCTCCACCAGTCCAAAGATGTGCGGGTTCGGCGGATTGGTCACAGTAAATTGCCCCGTAGTGTCCAAACGTTAGGTGGGGTTGCTGGGTTTCTGGGGATAGGGTGGAGGTGTGGCCACTGCAGGCTCGATGGGCTGAATGGCCTCCTCCTGCACTGTAAATTCTATGATACTATGAGTATGGAAGGTGGCAGGACAAGTTAAGAAGTGTGTTGAAAAGCGTATGGGAACCTGGGCTTTATTAATGGAGGGCTGGAGCACACAAGCAATCCTTCCTAAATCATTTGTTAGGCCTCAGCTGCATTAGTCTGACCATTTCTGGTCACCACTTTGGGAAACACGTCAAGACTTTGGAGGGGGTGAAGAGGATTTACTTGAATCGTACCAGCAATGAAGGGTTTCAGTGATGTGGAGATATTGGGGAAACTGTGATTATTCTCCCGAGAGAAGGGAAGGTTGATGAGAAACTTCTGGGGGTGTCCAAAATGTTGAGTTATTACTCGAGAAAATAGAGAGAAACTGTTTCCACCGGCAGGATGTTGATAGTCAGTAACTAGGGGAGATAGATCAAAGATGATTTACAAAAGGACTTCAGATATGGGCCTCATTTTTCCAACTCACCTGAAAGATGGCAGCTCCAGCAGTGCAGTGCTCCCTGAGTATGGACACTAAAGTGTCAGCTTTGCATTTGTGGAGTGGTACAGGAAACAAACACCTCCCATCTTCTCTGGAAAAAGTGCCACCCACTGAGCTGTGGTTGTGATCAAGTGTTGAATTCACCAGTTCACTTCTCCTCAGTGGATGAGAAATGAAATACTAAGTGCATCGACAGGAAAGAGATTCGATTTCTAGTTTGATTTATGATGAGTTGAAGCTAATGGTCCCTCCGGTTGAAGCAGTCAATGGGATTAGTAAAGTTCTGTGATGAAGCCAGGTGTCTCAGCTTGTTGGTCATGGAGTCATAAAGGTCTACAGCATGGAAAAGGCCCTTCGGCCCATTACATTTGTGCTGGCCCAAAAAAACCACCAAATTATTCTGATGCCATTTTCCAGCACTTGGCCTTGCATGCCTTGGCATTGTAAGTGCATATCTAAATACTTATTAAATGTTATGAGGGTCTCTGCCTCCACCACCCTTTCAGGCAGCGAGTTCCAGACTCCCACCACCCCCTGGGTGAAAAGGTTTCCCCTCACATCCCCACTAAACATCCTGCCCCTTACCTTAAATCTTTAAAAAAATAATTTTAGAGTGCCCAATTCTTTTTCCCAATTAAGGGACAATTTAGTGTGGCCAATCCACCACCCTCACATCTTTGGGTTGTGGGGTGAGACCCATGCAGACACGGGGTAATGGACAAACTCCACAGGGACAGTAGCCCAGGGCCGGGATCGAACCCAGGTCCTCGGCACCGTAAAGCAGCAATATTACCCACCGCGCAACCGTGCTGCCCTCCCTTACCTTAAATCTATGCCCTCTGGACATTAGTCCCTTCACCAAGGGAAAATGTTTCTTCCTGTCTACTCTATCTATGCCCCTCATAATTTTATAAATCTCAATCGTGACCCCCCGTCAGTGTCCTCTGCTCCAAGGAAAACAACCCCAGTCTATCCAATCACTCTTCATAGCTAAAACTCTCCAGCAAGGTAACATCCTGGTAAATCTCCTCTGCACCCTTTCCAGTGCTATCACATCCCTTCTATAATGTGGATTCCAGAACTGCACACAATACTCGAGCTGTAGCCTAACCAACATTTTATACACTCCCAGCATAACATCCTGCTCTTAACCACTATGCCTCGGCTAATAAAGGCAAGTATGCCTTCTTCACCACTGCATCCACCTGCCCTGCTAACTTAAGGGACTGGTGTACATGCACACCAATGCCCCCTGACCCTTGGTGCTTCCCAGGGTCCTGCCATTCATTGTGTATTCCCTTGCCTATTTTCCCCTGCCTAAGTGCATCACCTCACACATAGCCGGATCGAATTCCATTCGCCACTGATCAGCCAATCTGACCAGTCGTCTATATCCTCCGGAATCTAAGGCTATCCTCCTTACTATTTATCACCCCACCAATTTTCGTATCATCCGCAAACCTACTGATCAACCCTCATATATTCAAGTCTAAGTCATTTGTATAAACCAGAAACAGCAAGACCCCAACACTGATCCCTTCGGGAGCCTACTGGACATAGGCTTCCAGTCAGAAGAACACCCCTCGACCATCATCCTCTGCTTCCTGCCACTCTGCCAATCCTGGATCCAATTTGCCAAATTTCCTTCAATCCCATCAGTCTCCCATGTGAGACCTTCCTATCAATAGCCTTGTTGAAATCCAAGTAGACTTTGTCAAATGTATTGCTCTCATCTACATACCTGGTCACCTCTTCCAAAAATTCAATCAACTTGGCCAGACATGACCTCCCCTTAACAAATCCATGCTGACTGTTCCTGATTTATCTCTGCCTTTCCAAATGCAGATTAATTTTGTCTCTAGGATTGCTTCCAATAGATCCCCCACCATTGAGGTTAGACTGACTGGCCTGTACTTTCCTGGTTTATGCTTTCCTCCCTTCTTGGATAATGCTACCACATTGGCTATCCTCCAGTCCTCCGGGCACCACTCCAGTGGCCAGAGAGGGATAGAAAATTATTGCTTGCAGTCCTGCTATTTTTTCACTCATCAGCTTGGGATGCATTTCATCTGGCCTTGGAGATTTATCTACTTTTAAGCCAGCCAGATCACTCAGAGCCTCTTCTCTGTCTATGAAATTTCTTTAATTTTATCACTCCTTCTCCCTCATTTCTATAACCACACTGCCCCTCTCACTCGTGAACACCAATGCAAAGTATTTATTTAGAACCCTGCCTATGTCCTCTGGCTCCATACATAAATTGCCACTGTGGCCCTTAATGGGCCCTACTCGTTCCCTAGTTATCATTTTACCCTTAATTACCTTGTAAAACAACTTAGGATTTTCCTTTATTTTACCTGCCAGTATCCTTCCATGTCCCATTTTTGCTCTTCTAATTTCACTTTTAAATTCCCTCTTGCACATTCTGTAAGCCGCTATAGCTTCTGCTGTTTTGAGCCCTTGAGATCTACCATAAGCTTGCATTTTTCTCTTTACCCAATGCTGTATATCCCTTGATATCCAGGGTTCGCTGGATTTGTTGGTCCCACCCTTTTTCTTGATTGGAATATGTTGGCCCTGGACTCTCCCTATTTCCTTCTTGAATGTGTCCCACTGTCACAGATTTACCATTTACTGCTGTCAGTCCACTCTGACCAAATCATATCTAATCTTATTAAAATCCGCCCTCCCCCAGTTTAGAACTTTGATTTCGAGTCCATCTTTGTACTTTTCCATAACAATCTTGAATCTAACAGAGTTATGATCGCTGTCTGCCAAATATTCCCCCGTACTTACTTCAATCACTTGCCTGGTTTTGTTACCTAAAATTGTAGGACTGTCAACATACTGGTTTAAAAACGTCTCCTGGACGCATTTTAAGAATTCCTCTCCCTCTAAATATTTCACACTACGATTGCCCCAGTTAATGTTGGGGAATTTGAAATTCCCCACTATTACTACCCTATTACTTTTGCACTTCTCTGAAATTTGCCTACATATCTGCTCTTCTATTCCTCTCAGACTCTAAGCAATGTGATTGCTCCCATCTGGTTTTTAAGCTCTACCCACATGGCTTTATTTGAAAGGCCTTTCGAAGATGTCATTCCTCCTTAGTGCTGTAATTGAGTCCCTGATCAAAATTGCAACATCCCCATCTCTTTTACCTCCTGCCCTGTCTCGCCTGAAGATCCTATATCCTGGAATACTGAGCTGCCAATCCTACCCCTCTCTCAACCATGTCTCAGTGACAGCAATGAAATCATACCCCCATGTTTTCATTTGGTGTTCTCAACTCATCCGCCTTGTTCGTCAGACTCCTTGTTTTATAACAAATACCATCCAATCTTGCCAAACTCCCTTGTGACTTAACTGGCCTTTAAATCCTATGCCTCCTGACTCATTTGCTGTGTCTTCAGGATCCCAGCTCATACTGACTGCTCTTTGGGTTGGACCAGTCTTTTGCTTGGAATCCATTAACAAGATGGTTCATTTCTGTTCATCTTGTTGTTGATTAGGATTAATTAAAATTTGAAGAACTATGATTACACCATTCCAAATGACTGCAGTTAGTTATATTCTGATTATTTTTCACTTGTTTTTCTGATAATACTGAGGAAGGATTTGATTTATTCACAATGGTGAAGAGTGCTGTTAGAATTTCTTATGGTTCCAAATAACCTTTTGGATTAATTGATACTAAGCTAAGGTTCTACTTCTTCATCAGTATTAATCGCAGAGTAAATATTCAATTTAAATAGTCAGTGCAAAATCTCATATATGGTCCAAAAAACATTACGGTATACAACGACAATATTCACATTTATATAGCATCTTTAATATAGTAAGATATCTAAAGGCCCTTTATAGGATTATAATCAGCCAAGATATGATACCGAGTTACACAAAGAGATACGAAGGCAAGTGACCAAATGCTTGGTTAAAGAGGTAGTTTTGAAAGGAGGCACAGGGATGGTATGACAACAGCATGCTGAAAGTACTTTTAGCGCTACAGATCACATGGCTAGATGTAGTGGTGAAAGAGAGGTTCAGGGAAGGAGTCCTAGAGATCAGCTTTCAGGAACTGAAGATGCGGCCGTCAAAGTTGGCGTGACTAAAATCGCAGATTCTTAAGAGGCCAGAATTGGAGGAGCGCTGAGATATTGGGAGGGTTGGAGGATGGGAGGATATTACAGGGATAGAGGGGAGATGTCACGGAGTTGTTTGAACACTGGTATGAGAATTGTAAATTTAAGGCATTGCTGTATTTGCCTGTATTTCTGCAGTGATAGAGATTTTCAACAACCCCTGTCCTCCCAATGATGCCACCTTTAATCAGGGAGGTTTAGATATGCTGCGGCAATCAGCATGCTGTTAAGTACTTTTAGCATTACAGATCACAGGGCTAGGTGTAGTGGTAGAACATTTAGAATTAAATCAGGGAGAGGACAGAATGAATTAACCAACCTCACCACCAAGCCAGGCTTGATAAATATTGATAACACTTACCACTGATATGTAAGATAAAACAAATAATTCACTTCCCATATTAAACCAGAGAGGTGCTGTGATCAATAGGTCCTGTTATTTTTTAAATCTGTCCATCCAGATGTCGACCCATCTATCTCATATTATAAGTATTGTGTCTAATATGTATTTCTTATAAATATTACACCCCCCCCCCCCCCAATATTGTTATGCAGTATCTGCATTTAATCATGAGCAATGGCAAGGGTGGTCATTATGCCTGTCCTTTGAATTTCAGAATGTCAAAGATACTTCAAATAGACAGAGAAAGCAGGGTTGTCACTTCCTGATGGGTTTTCTGATCCTGGCCCAGGTGTCAAAGCAAGGCGGTTTTCAATTTGCTAAATTGGTTTCCTCAGTTCATCAGTAATTGACTTTAGAGCTTGTCCATTCAGATCACTTCCCCACGGGGAGTACTGGGCACTGGTCTTAAAGGGACAGGTCACACTAAATACAACTCCATTTTAGCCAAACATCAGGACAGTGCCCCAGGAACTAGCTTGAACCATGAACAATGCTACATGTGCATAACTAGTCATAAATTAAATATTTCGATGAACTCAGATTTTGATTGACAGAAGAATCCTTTCTGAAGTAGTCTAGGTGAAGATCTTCTGAGTGTATTTATAGATTTCACTGACTTTGAAAGAGGTTAGAAATCCAGGTGACTTGAGGTGGATGGTTTTGATATTTAAAAGTGAGAATTTGGGGTGACCATCTTGAGAGAGAGAGAGAAAGCAAGCAAGAGAGAGAGAGAGAGAGAAAGCAAGCAAGAGAGAGAGGGGGGAGTGACAGAAGGAGCAAGAGAGAGGGAGAGACACACAGAGGGAGTGAGAGTGCAATAGAGAGAGAGAATGCAAGAGTGAGAGAGTGGTGGAGCAGAGAGAGGAAGGGGAGTGAGAGAAAGCAAGAGAGTGAGAGACAGAGAGTGAAAGTCAGACAGAAAAAGTGAGAGAGCCCGAGAGAGAGAGGAGGGGGAAAGTGACAGAAGGAGCAAGAGAGAGGGAGAGAGTGAGACAGAGAGAAAGAGAGACAGAGCGAGAAAGAGCAAGAAAGTGAGAAGACAGAGAGAGAAAGAGAGCGAGAAAGCGAGACAACGAGAGACACACAGAGGGAGTAAGAGTACAATAGAGAGAGAAAGCAAGAGTGAGAGAGTGGTGAAGGAGAGAGAGGGAGGGGAGTGAGAGAAAGTGCGAGAGCCTCCCCTAATCGGTGACAAAGGCCCCCTCCCAGAAGCCCCCTTCAACCCACCCAGTCCCTCTTTCATCCCCCCAAACCCTTCATACTCTCTGTCCTTCCCAGGGTACGCCCACGTCCAGCCCCCTTTCACTCCCCCCCCTTCAGCTATTCCCCTCATTCCCCCTTCCTCCTCAAGTCCCCCCCTTCAGGCCATGCCTCTTGGCAGTGCCAACCTGGCACCTTGAAGTCCAAGGAATGGCAAGGGAGTAAGTACCCTCCCAACAATTGTCTCCAGGGTGCCAGGGGTGTCCTTCATGGGAAGTGCAGGTTAGAGGGGTTTGTGCTGGATTGGAGGGGCTCAGGTCAGGGGTCTTTCCTGGGATGGGGCTAGTTTGGCTGCTCTCCCCATCTGCAGCCTTTAAACCCTTTAAGCAGTCAGTCAGTATGTAAAATCATAGAATTTACAGTGCAGAAGGAGGCCATTCGGCCCATCGAGTCTGCACCGGCTCTTGGAAAGAGCACCCTACCCAAGGTCAACACCTCCACCCTATCCCCATAACCCAGTAACCCCACCCAATACTAAGGGCAATTTTTGGACACTAAGGGCAATTTATCATGGCCAATCCACCTAACCTGCACAACTTTGGACTGTGGGAGGAAACCGGAGCACCCAGAGGAAACCCACGCACACACGGGGAGGATGTGCAGACTCCGCACAGACAGTGACCCAAGCCTGAATCGAACCTGGGACCCTGGAGCTGTGACGCAATTGTGCTATCCACAATTCTACCGTGCTGCCCTAAAACTAAGTTTTCTCAAAATAAATTGAATGCGATCCCATCTGTTCCCCTAAACCCATCAAACCGTCAATCAGTATGTCAACTTAGGGTTAGGTCTGTGAGATGAAAGTAAAAGTAATCATTTTAAAGTGGTGGAAACCTTTGAAGTGGTTTTCACATGGTCAATTTCATTGCTCTTTAAAGTATAGAAGCATTTGTACTAGCCGAGAAAGCGGAAAGCTTTAAACTGTATTGTATACATTCAATTACATGCCCAATTGCGTTCTAAAAATTTTCAGTCAGGTTGAGGTAGTTTCATATGGGAGATTCAGATTGTTTATTTATATAGCTCTGCAGGATCCATTAGCTCAGAGGAGCAAGTGTTTTCCTAACCACAGCATTTTTAATGAGTCTGTCTTTGTTCTCAAGTGGTTCCTCGAAAGAGCAGGTATGGGGCAGACACACACTGCCAGAGGTGCCTGGGTGGCACTGACATACACACAAATAGACACACAAACAGACACACACATAGATACACACACATAGGGCTCAATTAAACGAGAAAAAACAGAGTCTGCTTTTGGACGCATTTTGTGGGGTGTTTCTTGGTAGTTGCAGTGCCGAAAAGAACCCGCTATTCAATGGCACATGCCTTTTTTTGGCCTTGGCAAGGAACGTCCCGTCGAGGTGGCGCTTACATTATTTCCTGCGCTCACCCCACCTCTTAAAGGCAAGGCACCCCAGGCCCGACCCCTGGCATGGGGGACCTGATACCTGGGCATCTTGGCACTGCCAGCCTTGCACCCGGGCAGAGCTCCTGCCAGCATGGCAGTGCCACCCAGACACCTGGCAGTGCCATTCAATGGCCAGGGTGTCACTGCCAGCATAGCAAGGGGACAGTGCCAATGTGACAGGCTGGTGGTGCCAAGGTGCCCAGATGTCAGGCATCTAGGGGTCTCCAATGGCGTGGGAGGCCCCCCGCCAGGTTCCATTACAACTGGTCCATGTTTGTGTGGACCAGTACCAAGCAGCTCCTGAGCGAGGCCTTGTTGGGGAGGCTGTTGTTCCCTGGACCCCGGGAGAATACAGACGTAATAATAATAATCTTTATTATTGTCACAAGTAAGCTTACATTAACACTGCAATGAAGTTACTGTGAAAATCCCCTAGTCGCCACATTCTGGCGCCTGTTCGGGTACACGGAGGGAGAATTCAGAATGTCCAATTTACCTATTTAAATGAGACATGGCTTATTTAAATATGCTGATCTGGACCACGCCCACTGAGGTGGATATCCAGATCGCAACGTCTCGCGAGGTTCGAGTGAATCTTGCAAGACGTCTCAAGCGATGCAAATCGAGAGAGAGAGGCCTTTTGCGAGATTCAACGGCCTTGTTGCGTCACTAAGTCAGGCGTGGTGAGGCCAGTAAATCCAGACCATGGACACACATACATACAGAAACACACATCGACATTCAGGTAGACACACACGGACAGACACAGAAGCAAGACCACAGAGAGACACAGACAAACTCACACACAGGCACACACACAACCAGCCATATAGTCACGCACATCTCCAGACACTGGCCGCGATTCTCCAGTCGTTGCCATTCAATTTTCCTGCCAGCAGCACACCCCCACCAGCATCTCTCTCTCTCTTTCCCCCTCTTTCTCTTTCTCTCTCTCTTTTTTCCCCCTCTCTCTCTCTCCCTCTCTCTCTCTTGCCCCTTTGTCTCTCTCCTCCCCACTCTTTCATTCACACATGGACATACACAGTGATAAACAGATACACAGAAACACAATTAGACAGGCACATGCATAAGCAGAACATTACGTTCCCCTACTGCTGGGTTTTTAGGCAGTAGAGATGGAGCGTGAAATTGAAGGGACTGAATTCCCTCTGGGTTCACCCCTGTCCTGACCACACACTAATTTTACTCAGAGATGTGGCCAATTAATGGTCATTCAGGCTGTTTCCCACCCAGCCTCATAATTGGAGGCAGATGGATGGATTGAACTTGCGTGGGGAAAGACTGAAAATCAGCAGTCAGCTCTCGGGCGGGAATGAGATGGAGGGTTTCCTCCATCAGAAACCCTTCTGAAGTCGGGTGTTTCCACCCCTCCCTGCCCTCTACCCTGGGAACCGTTGAACTTATCTGGTGCTCCAGTGACCGGATTTAGTTACAGTCATCTTCCTGCATTTCTTTTCTTGTCAAATGTTTGCGGTAGGGACTAGGGAGCTGCTGGCAGCTCTCTAAGGTGGGACTTGTCCACAATGAGAGACGTAAGTGCCGTCTACAGCCACTTAACGGGCACTCAGAGTCAGCGGTGATGTGGTCCCTGCTGACTCTTTGGATGGAGGTCAGGAGCGAGACCCCACCATCCAAAAAAATCAGACCATAGTGAGACACGCAGACAAACACACATACAGATAGATAAACACACAAAGGCACAGACACAGACAGACAGACACACAGACAGATACTGAAACACACAAAGACACAGGCACACACTCAGGCAGACAGATACACAGACAGATATAGAAACACACAAAGACACAGACACAGACAGACAGACACACAGACAGATACTGAAACACACAAGGACACCGACACACACTCAGACAGATAGACACACAGCCGGATATAGAAACACACAAAGATACAGACACACTCAGGCAGACAGACACACAGACAGATATAGAAACATACAAAGATACAGACATGCACACAGACAGGCACAGGCAGACACACAGACAGACACACAAATAGACGGACACACACAAATACAGACACAGACAGGCAGATACACACACACACACACACACAGACAAAGACATAGACAGCCAAACAAATACACAGGCAGACACACAGAAAGACACAGGAAGACACTCAGACAGGTAGACAGACAGACAGACACAGACTGATACAAACAAACACACAAACCGACAGACACACAAAGATACAAACAAATACACAGACAGACAGACACACCAAAAGACACAGACAGACACTCAGACAGACAGGCATACAGACAGACAGACACAGACCTACACATGGACAGACATAGAGAGACAGGCACGCAGTAAGATATGCAGACACACAGACAGACACATAGACTGACAGACACACAAAGTCACAAACAAATACACAGACAGACAGGCACACAGCCAGACACACAGAAAGACAGAGGCAAAGACGCTCAGACAGAAGGGCAGACAGACAGACACAGGCATACACACAGACAGACAGAGAGACAGACACACAATCAGATACACAGACTAACAGACACACAAATATACAGACAAATGTACAGGCAGAGACACACACGGATGGACAAACACACACCAGGGGCGTCATTCTCCGACCCCCCAGCGGGTCGGAGAATGGCCGTTGGCCGCCGTGAATCCCGCCCCCGCCGGTTGCCGAAGTCTCCGGTACCGGATATTCGGCGGGGGCGGGAATCGGGCCGTGCCGGTTGGCGGGCCCCCCCCCCGCTCGATTCTCCTGACTGGATGGGCCGAAGTCCCGCCGAGAAATTGCCTGTCCCGCCAGCGTAAATTAAATTACCTATTTACCGGCGGGACAAGGTGGCGCGGGCGGGCTCCGGGGTCCTGGGGGGGGGCGCGGGGCGATCTGGCCCCGGGGGGTGCCGCCACGGTGGCCTGGCCCGCGATCGGGGCCCAACGAGCTGCGGGGGTGCCTGTGCCGTGGGGGCACTCTTTCCCTTCCGCCTCCGCCACGGTCTCCACCATGGCGGTGGTGAAGAGACTCTCCCCACTGCGTATGCGCGGGAAACCGTCAGCGGCCGCTGACGCTCCTACGCATGCGCCGCCCCGAATGTCATTTCCGCGCCAGCTGGCGGGGCAACAAACGCCGTTTCCGCCAGCTGGTGGGGCGGAAATCCCTCCGGCGCCGGCCTAGCCCCTCAATGTTGGGGCTCGGCCCCCAAAGATACGGAGCATTCCGCACCTTTGGGGCGGCGCGATGCCCACCTGATTGCCGCCGTTTGGGGAGAATTTCGCCCATGGAGAGAATGACAATTATTAGACAGACAGACACACAGACAGAAAGATACACAGATACACAGAAAGGCACAGCGAGGCACACTGACAGACACACACAGACAAATACATAAATACATAGACACCCAGACAGACTGACACCTACACAGACAGACACACAGACAGATACAAATATAAAAAGACAGACACACAGATGGACAGACGGACAGACGCACAAATAGTTACACAGATAAATAGGCTAACAGACAGACACACAGGGAGACACAGACAGACAGATAGATACACAGGCAGGCAGACAGACACATACATAGCTGGACAGTTAGACAGAGAGACAGACACACAAAGACACACAGGCAGACACACAGACATACACAAAGATACAGAAAGCAGACAGACCCAACGATAGATACACAGACTGACAGGCACGTGTAGACACAGATACACACAAGACAGAACAACACACAGACACACAGGCAGACAGATACAAATACAGAAAGACAGACACACAGACCGACGGATACAAAGGCAGACAGCCACAGACAGACACACAGACAGCCAGATACAGTCCGACACACAGACAGGCACATCTTCATCCAGACACAGAGACACAGACAGACAGGTACCCAGACAGACAGACACACACAGATACACAGACAGACTGACACACAGACAGACAGAGCCATAGACAGACACACACACACAAACACGGACAGACAAACAAATATACAGACAACACATAGATAGACAGGCAGACATACAGACAGACACACCCACAGATACACAGTCAGACACAAAGGCAGACAGACACAGACATACACACAGACAGACACACAGACAGACATAAACTGGCAAACACACAGTCAGATACACAGACGCACAGACACAGAAAGACATGGACAGATACACAGACAGACACACTGACAGTTGCACAGGCAGACACACACACAGATGGACAGACAAACACATAGACACAGACAGGCAGACATACAAAAACACAGTCAGACACACAGACCGACAGACACACAAAGACACAGACAGGCACGCACACATAGACAGATACAAATACAGAAAGACAGACACGCAGACAGACACAGTCTAACTGACACACAAACAGGCACACAGTCACACACCATCAGACATAGAGACACACAAACAAAGACACAGACAGACAGACACATGTAGAAAGACAGACACACAGACAGACAGTCCCACTGACAGACAGACACACAGGCATATAGATAGACAGACACAGATAGACAGGTGGACATACAAAGATATAGACACACAGAGAGGCACCTAGACACACAGTCAGACATACAGATGGACACACAAAGATACAGAACGATACACAGACTGACACACAGGCAGGCACACACACAAATAGACAGGCAGACACACAGACAGACACACAAAGACACAGATGGACACACAGACAGGCACAGACTGACATAAACATAGGCAGGTAGACACACAAATAGACACACATGCAGACAAACAAGGTCACACACAGACAGACACATCTTGAGACAGACACACAAAGACACTGACAGACACATACACAGACAACACACAGAGAGGCAGACAGACACAAAGACAGGTACACAGACAGACACACCGTCTAACAAACAGACACAGTCAGACATAGAGACACACACACACAAAGACACAGATAGGCACACAGATAGAAAGACAGACACACAGGCAGACAGTCCTGACAGACAGACACACAGACAGACACAAAGATGGACAGACACACAGCTAGAGAGACACACAAAGATATAGACACCCAGACAGGCAGACAGCCACACAATCATACATACAGATGGGCACACAAAGATACAGACAGATGCACAGGCAGACATAAAGGGAGGCACACACACACAGATGAACAGGCAGAAAAAGATGGACACACAGGCAGACATAGATTAATCTCGGTCCTATGTGGCTTCCCCTTATTTTGAAATTGTGTCTCCTGGTTCTAGGGTAGGTCGTGCATCACAAACCTTATTGAGTTCTTTGAGAAGGTGACCAAACAGGTGGATGAGGGTAAAGCAGTTGATGTGGTGTATATGGATTTCAGTAAAGCGTTTGATAACGTACCCCACGATAGGCTACTGCAGAAAATATGGAGGCATGGGATTCAGGGTGATTCAGCAGTTTGGATCAGAAATTGGCTAGCTGGAAGAAGACAAAGGGTGGTGTTTGATGGGAAATGTTCAGACTGGAGTCCAGTTACTAGTGGTGTACCACAAGGATCTGTTTTGGGGCCACTGCTGTTTGTCATTTTTATAAATGACCTGGGCTGAGAGGTGGCAAATGGAGTTTAATGCAGAAAAGTGTGAGGTGATTCATTTTGGAAGGAATAACAGGCAGACAGAGTACTGGGCTAATAGTAAGATTCTTGGCAGTGTGGATGAGCAGAGAGATCTCGGTGTCCATGTACATAGATCCCTGAAAGTTGCCACCCAGGTTGAGAGGGTTGTTAAGAAGGCGTACGGTGTGTTGGCTTTTATTGGTAGAGGGATTGAGTTTCGGAGCCATGAGGTCATGTTGCAGCTGTACAAATCTCTGGTGTGGCCGCATTTGGAGTATTGCGTGCAATTCTGGTCGCCGCATTATAGGAAGGATGTGGAAGCATTGGAAAGGGTGCAGAGGAGATTTACCAGAATTTTGCCTGGTATGGAGGGAAGATCTTATGGAGGAAAGGCTGAGGGACTTGAGGCTGTTTTCGTTAGAGAGAAGAAGGTTAAGAGGTGACTTAATTGAGGCATACAAGATGATCATAGGATTGGATAGGGTGGACAGTGAGAGCCTTTTTCCTCTGATGGTAATGTCTAGCAAGAGGGAACATAGCTTTAAATTGAGGGGAGATAGATATAGGACAGATGTCAGAGGTAGGTTGTTTACTCACAGAGTAGTAAGGGCGTGGAATGCCCTGCCTGCAACAGTAGTGGACTCACCAACACTAAGGGCATTTAAATGGTCATTGGGTAGGCATATGGACGATAAGGGAATAGTGTAGATGGGCTTCAGTGGTTTCACAGGTCTGCACAACATTGAGGGCCGAAGGGCCTGTACTGCGCTGTAATGTTCTATGTTCTATGTTCTAGACTCCCCAACGAAGGGAGACATCTTACCTACATCCACCCTGTCTATTCCTTTGAAGATTTTTGTAGGTTTAAATGAGATCAGCAGTCACGCTTTGAAACTCTGGAGAATACAAGCCCATTTTGACCAATCTCTCTTCATAAGACAGTCCCGCCATCCTCGGAACAAGTCTGGTG
Source organism: Scyliorhinus torazame (assembly GCF_047496885.1). Taxonomy (NCBI): domain Eukaryota; kingdom Metazoa; phylum Chordata; class Chondrichthyes; order Carcharhiniformes; family Scyliorhinidae; genus Scyliorhinus; species Scyliorhinus torazame. The sequence goes on along the minus strand of NC_092725.1, from coordinate 91,053,022 downwards.
AAACTTTGTTGCGCTCTCTCTATGGCAATAATATCCTTTCTGTGGTAAGGGGACTAAAACTGCACACAGTACTCCAGGTGTGGTCTAACCAAGCTCCTATACAATTGAAGCAAGACGTCGCTACTCAAATGTTCAGTCTTTCCTGATAGTTAGAAACTCTCAGTTCTGGTATCAGTTTTGCAAATCTTTTTGACATCTCCTCCAGCGCCTCTATATCATTTTTGTAATTATGAAGACCAGCAACGCGCACAGTACTCCGCGTTTGGTCTAATAACATCTCTGCTTTTCATTTCAACCCCAGTTTGTCTTTTCTGACAATCCTAATCACGATTAAATCTTTCCTTCATCACTTCCAGAGCGGAGTAATCACATCAACAGTTATGGAGCTGTGGCCTATCAGATGATGGTCTAGCTGTTTAAAAGAAAATACTGGATGATTTTTGCTTACCTGATAACCCTCCCACATCCATCTTCTTCAGGTTCTTTGCTTCTAGGATAACAACTGTCAATTTTCCAGCAGTCGGGACATAGCGAAGAGAGAAACAAATGTCACCCAGCTTCTCTTGCTGTGAATGTAAATAAACAGGGTGCACACGGCTTTTAGAACCAGATTGATAAAGGTCCTAACAGTTTGTTTGCTGAATTGTAACAATTGTACCAAAGCACATTCATCAATCACTGCGTCTGCTCATTGACCCAGATGTTTTGCGGAGTCAGAAAGACCCCACAGATCTTCACAAATGAGGGGTGGGATCTGGATGTCGACATCCTGCGCTCTAATTTCAACAGATTGTGGTGTTGGGTGTTCTGACACACAGAAGAGCCAACACAGTTGCATATGGTACAACGCTTCTTTATTTAAACTCACTATTTACAACTTGGTCTTTGCACTCTGCACGTGGGGGGCTCCCTGCTTGTGGTGTTTCAACAGCTCTTTCATGTTTCCTTCTCCCCAGACCTACTGACCTCCAGGTGTCGTGCTCGTGCTTTTTATGTGGTTGGTGTTCTTGTCTGTGATTGGTTGTGGTGTTGTGTACTCTGATTTGCCTGTTAGTGTGTCCATCATGATATGTGTGTTTGAATATCATGACATCCCCCCTTTTTACAAAGATATGTGCCTACGTGGTAATAAATATGATCGTGACGTGAGTGCATCTAAGAGTGTGTGTGTGTCGTGTGCAGCATGTGTCTATGACGGAACTATGTACATGGGGCGATGTCGAGTGCGTCACATGAATCCAGTTGTACCATAACATAACAGAAATGCGAACGAGAGAAGAAGAAAAAAAATTTGAACAGTTGTCCAGTCAGACGACATCTGGAACGATAAACAACAACAGGTTATCATGTAAAATTGTCCAACTTATTAAACATATGAACTGTATTATAAGTCCATTCTAATGGGTTTGCGACGAATTCGGGTTGACCGCCTTAAGGGTGGATCAAGAACCACCGGCTGCTGTGCAGGCATGGCCATGGGTGGCGATGGAAAGGGCGTGATGTGCGGCAGCTCCACAAAGTCATCCTCGGAAGCCTGTTGAGGATCTGGCGTGTTGTGTGGCTGTGAGCGTGGAAGTCGGCGAAGGGCGCGCCGATTGCGGCGACGCACGGAACCATCCGGCATGCGAACCAGGAACGAGCGGGGAGCCACTTGTCGGAGGACTTCGGCCGGTGCTGACCAGCCACCATACGGTTGATGGACGCGTACTTTGTCTCCGGAGGACAGGGGGGGCAGGTCCGTCGCTCGTGTGTCGTACCGACCTTTCTGGCGATCACGCTGCAGTTGCATGTTCCGAAGAACCGCCTCATGGTCTGTTGTCGGTGCCAGGACGGAAGGTACCGTCGTCCTGAGGGAGCGACCCATTAGTAGCTGCGCTGGCGAGAGGCCCGTGGATAACGGGGCCGATCGATAGGCCAGCAAGGCAAGGTTAAAGTCCGATCCGTCATCAGCCGCCTTGCACAGGAGCCGCTTTGCGATGTGGACACCCTTTTCAGCCTTCCCGTTCGATTGTGGATGCAGAGGGCTGGATGTCACATGAGTGAAACCATATGCTGCGGCAAAGGACGACCATTCACGGCTGGCAAAACAAGGTCCATTGTCTGACATGACAGTCCTTGGAATGCCGTGGCGAGCAAACGTTTCCTTGCAGGCCCCAATGACTGCGGACGACGTCAGATCATGGAGAGGCATGACTTCCGGGTAGTTTGAGAAGTAGTCTATAATAACAATGTAATCTCTGCCGAGCGCGTGAAATAGGTCAACACCCACCTTCGCCCAGGGGGACGTCACCATCTCGTGTGGTAGAAGTGTTTCCGGAGGTTGCGCTGGCTGAAACCTCTGACAGGTTGTGCAGTTGAGCACCATGTTGGCTATGTCTTCATTAATACCCGGCCAATATACCGCCTCCCGGGCCCTTCGTCTGCATTTTTCGACGCCCAAGTGGCCTTCGTGTAGTTGACGAAGAATCATCTGGCGCACACTGTGTGGAATGACGATCCTATGCGATTTCATAAGGACCCCGTCTATATTGGTGAGATCATCTCGCACATTATAAAACTGGGGGCACTGCCCTTTTAGCCACCCTTCCGTCATGTGGCGCATCACTCGCTGCAGCAGAGGGTCAGTCGCCGTCTCTGCGCGTATGTGGGCCAGACAAGGATCATCAGCTGGCATATTTGCTGCTGTCAGAGTCACGTGTGCCTCAATTTGACGCACGAACCCCTCCGCATCTGGTGGTGTGCTCACTGCTCGGGAAAGAGTGTCCGCCACTATGAGTTCCTTCCCCGGAGTGTAGATCAGTTCAAAATCGTACCTCCTGAGTTTGAGTAAGATGCGCTGGAGGCGAGGAGTCATGTCGTTCAGGTCTTTGTTAATGATGTTGACCAGGGGGCGGTGGTCAGTTTCGACCGTGAATCGTGGCAGGCCATACACATAGTCGTGGAACTTGTCCAGTCCAGTTAACAAGCCCAGGCATTCTTTTTCGATTTGCGCGTAGCGCTGTTCGGTAGGGGTCATGGCTCGTGAGGCATACGCAACCGGGGCCCATGATGACGTGCTGTCTTTTTGCAGGAGTACCGCTCCAATACCAGATTGGCTGGCGTCTGTTGAGATCTTTGTAGGGCGAGTCGTGTCAAAGAAGGCCAGCACTGGTGCCGTGACCAGTTTGTGCTTGAGCTCCTCCCATTCCCGCTGATGCGACTGGTGCCAGTTGAATTCCGTCGATTTTTTTACGAGATGGCGCATGTTTGTTGTATGAGAAGCCAGGTTGGGAATGAACTTCCCAAGGAAGTTGACCATGCCCAGGAATCTTAAGACAGCCTTCTTGTCAGCCGGTCGTGGCATGGCTGTGATGGCGCTAACCTTGTCTGCATCGGGACGGACCCCGGACCTTGAGATGTGGTCCCCGAGGAATTTCAGCTCCGTCTGGCCGAAAGCACACTTCGCACGGTTGAGACGCAGGCCATTTTGCCGTATGCGGGTGAAGACACGTCGAAGACGATGCATGTGTTCCTGCGGAGTGGTGGACCAAATGATGATATCGTCCACATATACACGTACCCCTTCGATGCCTTCCATCATCTGCTCCATAATGCGGTGGAATACTTCAGATGCCGAAATGATGCCGAATGGCATCCGGTTGTAGCAGAATCTGCCAAAAGGGGTGTTGAATGTGCATAGTCTTCGGCTGGCCGGGTCCAGTTTGATCTGCCAGAATCCTTTGGACGCATCCAATTTAGTGAATATGTTGGCTCGCGCCATCTCGCTGGTGAGGTCTTCTCGTTTCGGGATGGGATAGTGTTCCCGCATGATGTTGTTGTTCAGATCTTTTGGATCTATACATATACGGAGCTCGCCAGAGGGCTTCTTTACACAGACCATGGAGCTGACCCATGGCGTGGGCTCCGTGACCTTGGATAGGACCCCTTGGTCCTGAAGAATCTGCAGTTGTGCCTTGAGGCGGTCTTTGAGAGGCGCAGGAACCCTGCGAGGTGCGTGAACGACAGGGATGGCGTCCGGTCTGAGTCGAATCTTGTACGTGTGTGGCAATGTCCCCATGCCTTCAAAAACCTCCTGGTTGTGAGCGAGGAGGGAATGGAGATTCGCGTGGAACTCAGCATCCGGGAAGTCGGATATCTCATCTGGAGAGAGAGACATGATGCGCTGTACCAGGTGAAGGACCTTACACGCTTGTGCGCCCAGTAACGAGTCCTTTGATGAGCCCACAACTTCGAAGGGGAGTGTGGCCGTGTACCTCTTGTGAGTCACCTGTAGCTGGCAAGATCCTACGGACGGGATAACGTTCCCGTTATAGTCAACCATCTTAAGCCGGGATGGTGTGATGGGTGGTTTGACCTTCATGGCCTGGACTGCAGAGTAAGCAATCAGGTTGGCGGATGCGCCGGTGTCCAGACGGAAGGCGACGCGCGATCGGTTGACCGTCAGGGTGGCACACCACTCATCGTCTGGATTGATGGCATTGACCTTGTTGACATCAATGACGGCAACTCGGAAGTCATCCTGGTCATCTGCATCACTTAACTGGAAGTCGTGATGCGTGGGCTGGACGGTCCTGACTCGTGCGCGAGGTTGTCGAGGATGCGCCGGATCCATGGGTTGAGCCGCACGACAGCGGGCTGCGTAGTGGCCCATCATGGCACATCTGTTGCACTGTCGGTATTTTGCAGGACATTGCCCTTTTAAGTGTAGACCTCCACACTTGCTGCACGTCATGACGTCACGACGTTCGTTGCGCCACTGCGCATGCGCAGTGCGATCTTGCGGTGGGCGCGCCTGCGCAGTGCGTCCCTCGTTGTGGCCGTTATTCTTGGCGCGCACCTGCGCGGGAGACCGCGAAAAGCGCGGGAAGCGGCCGCTGTCGTCCGGGCCGTGGGGCGGGAAGAAATCGACGGCCTGGATGCGTTCAACGTCGTGGGCGGCCTGGCTTGCCGATTCGACGGCTGGGGACCCCCTCCGTGCCAACTCGGACGCCTGAAATCGGGCAAAACGGCAGGCAGCATTTTCATGGAGGACACAGGCTTCCACAGCAGACGCTAAGGTGAGGCTCTTTATTTTAAGAAGCTGCTGGCGTAGGCCACTAGAGGCAACGCCAAAAACAATCTGGTCCCTGATCATGGACTCTGTGGTGGTGCCGTAACCGCAGGACTGCGCTAGAATCCGGAGGTGCGTCAAAAAGGGTTGAAAAAGCTCCTCCTTACCTTGCAGGCGTTGCTGAAAGATGTATCTTTCGAAAGTTTCGTTTACTTCAGTTTGAAAGTGCTGGTCCATTTTGAGGATGACCGTGTCATATTTGGCCTGGTTTTCGCCTTCCTCGAACACCAGTGAATTAAAGACATCGTTTGGGTGGGGGCCTGCGTAGAAGAGGAGCATTGCAATCTTCGAATCATCCGAGACATTCTGTTTTTCGGTGGCACGGATGTACAGGTCAAATCGCTGCCTGTAGAGCTTCCAGTTGGTGCCTAGGTTCCCCGTGACTTGCATCGGCTGCGGTTTGCCGGTGTGGTCCATGTCCAGAATGGCAGGTTGGTAGGCAGGTATCGATCCACTCCTGTACCATGTGGTGTTGGGTGTTCTGACACACAGAAGAGCCAACACAGTTGCATATGGTACAACGCTTCTTTATTTAAACTCACTATTTACAACTTGGTCTTTGCACTCTGCACGTGGGGGGCTCCCTGCTTGTGGTGTTTCAACAGCTCTTTCATGTTTCCTTCTCCCCAGACCTACTGACCTCCAGGTGTCGTGCTCGTGCTTTTTATGTGGTTGGTGTTCTTGTCTGTGATTGGTTGTGGTGTTGTGTACTCTGATTTGCCTGTTAGTGTGTCCATCATGATGTGTGTGTTTGAATATCATGACACAGATCCCCATTTTCTGCTGGTGGAAAGCGGGTGGGGGCGGTGATGGTGGTGGTTCACACAGTGATATCCAGTAAGGAGTTAATCTCATTACTGGAGACTGTTGATCACATTCCTGAAGGACAATGAGCTCCCTGGAAACAAACTGCAAGATGTGGCATTTCCTGGAGTATTGCACTGTAACAACACCACAATAGGAGCAGGAGATATCCCCACCAGGAGGTGGGCCCATTGTGTCCTATTCTGTACGGGCCATACTGGCTGAGGTTATTCATGAAGACCCCGCCTCCTCAACGTTGCCCCTCACCTGACATGTGGTGATCCTCAGATTTAAACACCACCCGTTAGCTCTCCCCCTCGAAGGGGAAAGCAGCCTGTGGTCATCTGGGACTATGGTGACTTTACTATTGTGTAGAATGGGACAAGAGATAAGAGACACTAACTGTGGGTCATTCAGCAGGCTGGGCCCAGGAAATAAGTCGATACACAGTGCAATATTGACTGATACATTGAATTCCAGTGGCTGAAAAGAAAGGAGGCTAGAAGAAGGTTTATGACCGTTCAAGGCAGGGGAACCCACAGAGAAAGAGAGAGAGAGAGAGAGAGACCGGCACCAACTCTCCAGAAGACGGCCCGACATTGAGACTTCAGGAAGCAGTACCCCTGCACCAAGCCTGATCAACCTGAGGACAGGCGGGAAATATCACATACACATGCACATACACAAGAATAGTTTTAGTTTATGTACTTACAGTATTTCATTAGTATGTTTCTTTTCGTGCAATAAAGCATTGTGATTGAATTAAATTTTGTGCCATGGGGTTGTTACTCGATACCACAGACAAGCGCGTGGAACATGCTTCTTGACACAGGTGAACAGAATTGGCTAACCAGATTGATCTCGGCTTGATACCTCTCGTTAACGAGCTTCTGTCAAGTTTGAAATTGAATGTAAGTGGCCAGTGAACTATACTGAGTAACAAGCTGAGAGAAATGGCCACAAATTCAAAACCAGAATGGGTGCAGGCACTGCGTGCACACGTGGATAAGAAGGGGTCACACTGGGCTGTGTAACAGATGCCGAGAAACCTAGAGGAAGGCAAGAGGCAGCCCTGAAGCAGCATGGGTAAAAAAGCAAAGGGATTGGAGTGGAGCAAGCGCGATGCTCGCCTGCTACTTAGAGAGAGATGATTTGGAAAAGAAATATAAGAAATTGGAAGAAGAGAATCAGAAGTTAAGAGAGGAGTTTGAAAAGCTGAAACAACGAGCTGCTGCATAGTCCAGTCACACGTATGGTTAACTTGCAGAATCAGGTTGAAAACGTCGAGATCAACCGGAGTAAGGCTGAGAAGGAAGGGCAGGGGGTTAACAAAAGATCTGGGTAGGGCCCTGACAGTGTTGAGAAAGGAACAGCAGGCTAATAAACATGATAAACAAGACAATATTAAATCAGAAAGAAATAGATAAATTAAAAGCGCAGCTGTCCACCCAGAAAGGAATCAATTGCGCTGTGGGTCAGAGTAGTAAATACAATGATGAAAGTGACTCTGAGGGAGCAGAATGGGACAGACTAGCAGAGGAGGGATACAAGCGCGGACACATAATGATGGTGACCAGGACCCATACTGACACACACAGTTCCACCTGTACCAATGGCCCCCTTTGCAACTCAGAGGACAAGAAGTGCGGCAGGACAGGGGCAACATGCAGTACTCCCTATTAAGTCACCCAGTGACAAGGTTGGCCTAAATTAATACTGAAGTAATAAGACGGTACCGGGGATCCATTTCACATGTTCGCTGCCAACAGAGAGGGATGCATGAGTTGGATGATAAAGAGGAAGTAAAGCTTTTGGATATGTGTCTGGATCCAATACTGTTTTTCTACTCAACCAACATATCCGGTGTCGGGCCAATCGGTAACTGGCGGTCCACCTCGAGGATGGAATACACCAGCCTTTGCCTCACCACCCTTCCAGATTTTTCCCTATGCATCTTGCCGGAAATTATCTACCCCCGCCCCCCTCCCCCCCCCCCCCCCTAAATGACTGTCTTCAAAGCTTCCCCCAACACGGAAGGCAAAACTGCCTCACTCCTATTGAACTCAATGTACTCCCCAATGGCAGAGGGGAGTACATTGCAAAGACCAGGGAAGAGCACCTAACTCCAAGATGAACTGTAAGCTCTCTTAACCCATGTTGGAGTCAAAGTTAACCCTAAAATGCCCAAGTATTGAGAGAAAAGGTGTCATACTTGGGCATTGTGTTAGCAGCAGGAATGCATTCCATAGATGACAAACAAATGTGTATGATACATCATCTCCCTAACCCAATGGGTGTGCAGCCTTTTTAAGATTGGTAGGTTAGGGTTATGCCCGTGATATTTCCTGGTGTATTGCCCGATAACAAGACCACAACACAACTTTTAAAAAATTTGTTTATGGGACATGGGCGTCGCAGACTGTGCCAGCATTTATTGCCGATCCCTAATTGACCTTGAGGGGGCATTTAAGAGTCAACCATATTGCTGTGGGTCTGGGGTCACATGTAGGCCAGACCAGGTAAGGACGGCAGATTTCCTTAAGGACATTAGTGAACTTGATGTTTTTTTATGACAATCAACAATGGTTTCATGGGCGTCATTAGACTTGTAACTCCAGATTTTTATTGAATTCACCATCTGCAGTGTCGGGATTTGAACCTGGGTCCCCAGAGCAGTACTCTGGGTCTCCGGTTTACTAGTTCAGTGAAAATACCACAACGCCACCGCCTTCCCCGATAGGAGCCAGCGATGTCCCGAACAGGGGGTGTACCCATTGAGTCCTATTCAGTAGAATAGGACAAGAGATAAGAGGCAATGACTATGGGCCATTCAGCAGAATGGGCCCAGGAAATAAATCGATTAACAGTAAAATACAATTGAAAAATTGAATTACAGTTGTTGAGAAGGGAGGATAGAAGAAGGCTTATGACCGTTAAAGACAGTATAACCCAGAGGGGGAGGGAGACCGGAACCAACTCTCCATTTTGAATGTTGCAGGGGGTCTTAACCTGCTGTGTGGGAATCACAAATTTACGAGCAGGTATAAATGTTTTTGAAGGGTGGATAGGATCTGTTCAACTGTCATGATCTAAAGTTACTTAAACCCTGAGCCCTCTGAAATAGATAGCTAAATAGTTTTTTTTGACATTTCCCGAAGGGGTCTTTATGAATGCTTGGCTGATTTTTAAACCTACAATTATCTCAGCAAGGGGTTTTCTGAATTCACAGTTTAATTGACAGGTTAAGGAGTCTAATAAAGGATTAGCTGTCTTTGATCTGGGGTATGAACGGAAGTTTGCTTGTTTTTATAAGAGATTAAGCACATGAGATTTAAAATAAAGCTTTGCGTGAGCACTCATGGGTTTTTTAATACTATCAAGACAGTATAATGATATCTGTGTTAGATTTTTAAAACTTTATTTTATTTTATCCTCACATAGCTCCTGAGAAGTGCCCAGGGTACCATCTAAGCTGATATTGAGGGTATAAGCTGAAGGAGGGGTTCAGCGATGATACCTCTTAAAACTGAATAGTTAGCATGCCACTAGAGTAGTTTTACATAAGTTATTTTATTAAGGTTTGAGATGAATTATAGGACTGAGTAATTATTATTAACCATTAAACATATATTTTTAGGACATAGCAGTAACAAGTAATCGAATGGGATTTAGGATAGCTAACTTCTCCGGAAGGACATCACTTCTGATATCTTGGGTGGGATTCTCCCCTACCCGGCGGGCGGGGGGTTCCGGCGTAATGGAGTGGCAGGAACCACTCCGGCGTCGGGCCGCTCCAAAGGTGCGGACGTCTCCGCACCTTTAGGGGCCAAGCCCTCACCTTGAGGGGCTAGGCCCGTGCTGGAGCGGTTTCCGCTCCACCGGCTGGCGGGAAAGGCCTTCGCTGGATGACGCGGGTCAGCGCATGCGCAGGAGCGTCAGCGGCTGCTGACGCCATCCCCGTGCATGCGCAGGGGAGGGGGTCTCTTCCTCCTCTGCCATAGTGAAGACCATGGTGAAGGCGGAGGAAAAAGGGTGCCCCCACGGCACAGGCCCGCCCGCGGATCGGTGAGCCACGATCGCGGGCCAGGCCACCGTGGGGGCACCAGATCGCCCCCCCCTCCAGGACCCCAGAGATAGCCCGCGCCGCCTTGTCCCGCCATTCGAAAGGTGGTTTAATCCACACTTGCGGGACAGGCATTCCAGCAGCGGGATTTTGGCCCATCGCGGGCCGGAGAATCGGAGGGGGTGGGCCCGCCGACCGGCGCGGTGCGATTCCCACCCCCGCAGACCGGCGCGGCGCGATTCCCGCCCCCGCCGAATCTCTGGTGGCGGAGACTTCGGGACACGGCGGGGGCAGGATTCACGGCAGCTCCTGGTGATTCTCTGACCCGGCGGGGGTTTGGAGAATCCCGCCCAGAGTCTTTGTGAAACAAATGCAGGAAGCTGGTTTTGTGGTCCTGCTTTTCACAGACAATGAATGCACAGCAATCTGTTCAGAAGCATAGCTGTCAGGATGGGGATCAATCATGTGCTGCTTGCAATTCTATTGGGTGAAATTTAAACACTGCTTGCAATTCTATTGTATACGTTTAAACGTAGTAGCTTCAGGGATTAGATCACGTCCAACTGGGGTGGGCTATTGATTTTTGAACGTTGTATACATACTGTGTTCTGGTCTTTGTTCAGCAGAACAGATCTTGGCCGATATCCAGTCTGTTCTCCGTGTACACATCTCAAGCTTGATGAGGGTCCAAAATAGTATTTCATCAATGGGGTAGAGTCCCGGAGAACCAAAACTGGACTTCAGACCACCCCCCCTCAGCACTCGCCCACCTCCTGTGTCCACCTGCCCCTGGGGTTAACAGGCCCAGCTTTTCTCCAAGGAGAGTTCGCAAATTTCCCCACTCGAGTTATCTGCCCCGCTGGCAAAAATCCAGCCCTTCATGTTTAAATTGGCTCACGTGTCTTGACTGCATTTCAAATCTAGAATGGGTAAAAATGTAACCAAGAAGCTATCAAAATAAAAATGTTGCCTTTAGCTAGTCTGTTCTAGAACCACAGATTCAGGGAATACACACGCACACACACACATCCAATCCTGTTTTCAAATTTTCATCTGACCCTCCTTCCACCATACTCTCAGGTAGTGCATTGCAGATCCAAACCACTCGCTGTGTAAAAACGTTTCTCCCCATGTACCTTTTCTTAATTTGCCAATTACCTTAAAATCGAGTGTCCTCTGGTTCTCAATCCTTCTACCAATGGGAACAATTTCACCCTACCCAATCTGTCCCGATCCTTCTTGTTTTTGAACACCTCTATCAAATCTCCTCTCAACCTTCTCTTCATCAAGGAAAACACTCCCAACATCTCCAAATTTTCTACATATCTGAAGCTCCTTATCCCTGGAACCATTCTGATGACTCTTTCCTGTACTCTCTCTAATGCCTTCATATCCTTCCGATTGTATGGTAAATATATGTGTATATCTATATGATTTATATATGTTTGTATCAATATGGTATATACATGTCTAGATACATGACATTTTTATATATATGTATGTATATCTATATGATATTTTTATATATATTCGATTGTGTGTATCTATATGAGAACAAGTCCCAGACCAACCAGTCTTGATGAAGTGTCATATTTAACTCGAAACATTAACTCTTTCTCTCTCCACAGATGTTGCCATACCTGATGGGTTTTCACAGCATGTTCAGTTTTTGTTCAATACTGTGATAATCCCGGAGACACGAGCAGGAAGGCTAAAGTAGTTTATCTACAATACAAAAGTAAAGCCATTGCAGTGGCGTACAGCAATGGAGTCCGAACCTGGGACTACTAGCCCTCCCGGTCTCGGTTAGGACTGGCATTTAAAGGGCTCAGGTAATCAGTCCCAGGGAAATTCATACTCCACGGGCGGGATTCTCTGCAATCGGCGCGATGTCCGCTAACCGGCGCCAAAAACGGCGCGAATCAGTCCAGCATCGCATCTTGAGGGGCCGAGCCCTCACCTTGAGTGGCTAGGCCCGCGCCGGACTGATTTCCGCCCTGCCAGCTGGCGGGAAAAGCCTTTGGTGCCCCACCAGCTGGCGCGGAAATTGCTTTGCCGCGTGGCGCATGCGCGGGAGCGTCAGCGGCCGTTCACGGCATCCCCGCGCATGCGCAGTGGAGGGGGTATCTTCCGCCTCCGCCATAGTGGAGACCATGGCGAAGGCGGAAGGAAAAGAGTGCCCCCATGGCACAGGCCCGCCCGCGGATCGGTGGGCCCTGATCTCGGGCCAGGCCACCGTGGGGGCACCCCCCGGGGCCAGATCGCCCCGCGCCCCCCCCCCCCCCGAGGACCTCGGAGCCCGCCCGCGCTGCCTTGTCCCACTGGTAAGAGAGGTGGTTTGATTCTCGCCGGCGGGGGTTTGGAGAATCCCGCCCCACGAGTCCCATGGGGAGATCTATTAGTGGTCCCCCATGGTCCTCATGGGGTTATCACAGATACCAACTTGGTGTTAACCTCTCCCTGAGGAGCCTGAGCCAGTCATTCAGTATCGGACTTGAGCAATGAGGATGGACAAACTCTGAGAAATGCAACACCTGAATTTAATGCTTGGGCTCCCAGACCAAACCTTTTCACAAGGTCCCCACAATACAAACTCTTCCCAGAGCTCAACCTGACAATGTATGAGTATTTTCCTGAACCTTCCACATTAACCATGTTTCAGCATTTTGTCCTCTCTCTTATTCTCCCTCTCTTTCCATTTCCTTTATTCTCCTTCCTCCCATTGCCACCGTGGTAGCTCAACCCCTTTAAGGGGCCGGACTTTACGGTGCACATGTCTGGCTCAGGACCAATCGTGTGGGAGCACCGAACCCCAACCAATAGAGACAAAGTGCGGGGCCCTGGGAGCAGGGGCCTGGGCAGTGTGGACCCCAGAGCTGGAGAGTCAAGACCTATACAACATTGCTCTGAGCCTATATATAGTTGCCTTTGTCTACTGTTAGTAAACTCCTTTTAGTTGTTACTGAAGTCTCAAGTGCATTGTGTCGAGCTACCACAGCCACCTTTCCCTTTTCCTCACTATCTCTTTCCAGTCTCTCCCCCCCCCTTCGCCCCTTCCTGGAAGTGCCTGCAGTCTGTTGCTATGCTCCAATGGCCCATCTCATTTGATTTTGTCACTTGGTTCACTCTGGTCTCAGCTGGTAATATTTGTCAATGTCACGCCAAGCTTGTGCAAGCTCTTGCATGAAACAAAATTAATTTTTGTCAAAGATGCATGCTAATAATACTGCCTGTGACAACAAAGATGTTGATCTGATCAATATCCTGTCAGAGGCTTTTGAGTGATTGGACAGGGCGATTGTAAAAATACAAAATGAAATTCAATCTGTGAGGGTTATTAATAATATGACAAAAAATAAGTGGGCTTGCCTTCCTATTATTGTCACTGGATGATATCAGGACAGCACTGTATGCAGACACAGAAGGATCAACAGTGCTTTCCTTAATTTATGAAGTAATTGGTGTAAGCTCGTGCATAACGTCTTTGATCAGGAAAAACAGCAGCTTCTGGAGAATGTAAAGAAAAAAACAGGAGTAGTTTCAGGGCAGACTCTGAGAAATTCTCTCTACTCCGAATATTATAATCCTGGGAGGGAATACACTTAACTGAACCAACGATATGTCCCAATGCTGTCTCCAACAGAGGATCAGAAAGTGGTTCCAATCCATGGCTTTGGTGCAAAACGTCACAGACTACACTCTGCATTGTTTGACTGCTTTACTTTAATACCCGATTCCAATTGATCTCAGTGTCAAGATTCCGGCAAATCTCCTCTGCATCTTAAAGTGCATTCCCCAAATTGGACACTATCTGTTTTTATTCTTTCACGGGGCATGGGTGATACTGTCCATGCCAACATTTTCATTTCCGATCTCTAATTGTCCTTGAGAAGGTGGTCGTAACTGCTGCAGTCCATGTGGTGTAGGTACATCCACAGTGATGTTACAGAGGGACCTCCAGGATTTTGACCCTGTGACAGCGAAGGAACGATGATAGAGTTCCAAGTTTGGATGGTGTGTAGCTTAGAGGGGAGCCTATAGGTGGCGGTGTTCCCATGTGCCTGCTGCCTTTGTACTTCAAGGTGGTAGTGCTTGTGGGTTTGGAAGGTGCTAGGTTGGCACAGTGGTTAGCACTGCTGCCTCACAGCGCCGAGGACCTGGTTCACTGTCCGTGTGGAGTTTGCACATTCTCCCCGTGTTTGCGTGGGTCTCACCCCCACAACCCAAAAAGATGTGCAGGGTAGGTGGATTGGCCACGCTAAATTGCCCCTTAATTGGGAAAAAAATAAAATTGGGTACTCTAAATTTATTTGAAAAAAGGCTTTGAAGGTGCTGCCTAAGAAGCCTTGGGAGTTGCTGCAGTGCATCTGTTAGATGGTACACACGGCTGCTACTGTGTGTTGGTGGTGGAGGGACTGAATGTTTGTGGCTGGGGGGTGCCAAACGGGCTGTTTTGCCCTGGATGGTGTCAAGCTTCTTGAGTGTTGTTGGAGCTCACCCAGGCAAGTGGATAGTATTCCATTGCACTCCTGACTTGAGACTTGTAAATGGTGAACAGGGGAGCCAGGAGATAAGTTACTTGCTGCAGAATTCCAAGCCTTTGACCTGATGTTGTTGCCATAGTATTTTGTATGGCTGGTTCAGTTCAGTGTCTGGTCAATGGTGACCTCCAGAATGTTAATAATGGGTGATCCAGCTATGGTGATGCCATTGGAGAGATGGTTGGACTGCCTCTTGTTGGAGATGGCAATTTCCTGGCACTTGTGTGGTGTAAATGTTACTTTTTAAAAATAAATTTAGAGTACCCAATTTCTTTTTCAATTAAGGGGCAATTTAGCGTGGCCAATCCACCTACTGCACATATTTGGGTTGTGGGGGTGAGACCCATGCAGACATGGGGAGAATGTGCAAACTCCACACGGACAGTGACCCGGGGCCGGGATTGAACCCGGGTCCTCGGCGCTGTGAGGCAGCAGTGCTAACCACTGCACCACCGTGCCGCCCTGGCATAAATGTTAATTAATAGCATTACAACGATCAAGCTAAATTTGAACCAGTGATTTATCCTAACTTGGACCAAGTCCCTTTAACCCATCAATCACAATCGCCTCCCCCTCTCTGTTCACTGTCCTTGCATTTTCTCCCATCTTGCAACCCTCGGAGATCTCTACACTTCACACTTGACCATCCCCACTTACCTTTCCTTCATTACTGGAGGCTGCGCTGTCAGCTGTCTCAGACCTACGCTCTGGAACTCCCTCCCCAAAATTCTCCGCCTCTCTTCCTATATGATGCTTCTTAAAAGCAACCTTCTTGCCATCTGTCCTAATGCTGCATGCTACGGTGTCTGACAGTGCACCTTGTGAAACACCTTGGGATGTTTTTCTATTTTAACAGCGCTATATAAATGCTTTGGCGACATAAATGCTTGATCAAGGAATTATTAGCTACGGAAACAGATGAAAGTCTGCTTTAGTGCACACGGTACGGGAAGAGAATTGAAATTGGAATATAAATACATTCTGTTGTTGTAAATGTTCATCATCACTTTCCTGTCTTGTAATCTGGGCCTTTATTTATAAAGCCAAGGATCATGAATACAACAGAGTTAACAATTTATCCAATCACCTTCAAAGTTGACCACAAAAATATTGATCATCCCAGACTGTCACTGACTGAACTGGTTACCGAGGTCATGTGGCCACCATTGGTGTTGTTTCCCCTCCCTCCCCTCCCCCCATCACCACAATGCAAAATGTTAGCAAAAAAACGATTGACATTGTCAAGAACTCTGAGCTCCCTGAAACCTAGGCAACCTTAATGAAACTGCAATGTTCTGTTTTGGTTGGCATTGTGAGTTTCCAGCCCAGTTGGACTCTCACTCCTGAGGGGTTACTGATCAGACTCGATGCTGTCAGGTAAAATAAGAACAAATGAAATTGCATTTATATCAGAATTTTCACAATTTCATCATGTTCCAAAGCTCTTTACAGCCATTGAAGTACTTGTGAAACGTAGTCACAGTTATAATGTAGGAAACGAGTCAGTCGGTTTACGCGCAGTAGAGTTCTGAAACAGCAATGAGATAATGACTGGATAATGGTCCAAATCTTCCCATCAAGGTTTGAATCCTTGTTTCTGACCCTAATCAGATGGAAAACTACCTACTTACCATCCTGTGATTTTTCTGGCCAATTTTCTGATGGAGGATCTGGCAGAACTCGCTTAGTGTAGGGAACCTTAGAGGGAGCAGCAGAGAGAATCTGAGCAGCAACCATGTTCCTTTTTACGGCACTAGCTGCCATGCTCTGGTAATTAAGAGGTTAAATGTTCCAAAGCTTCCTAATGTGTTAGAGTGTGAGCGAACGGGTGAGTGAATGGGTGAATGTGTGGGTGTCCAATTCTCTTCCCGGACCGTGTGCACTAAAGCAGACTTTCATCTGTTTCCGTAGCTAATAATTCCTTGATCAAGCATTTATGTCGCCAAAGCATTTATATAGCGCTGTTAAAATAGAAAAACATCCCAAGGTGTTTCACAAGGTGCACTGTCAGACACCGTAGCATGCAGCATTAGGACAGATGGTTAGAGTGGGTGAGGTAAGTGGGCAAGGGGGTATGGTGCTAGTTGGGTAGGGTGATAGGTCGGTCAGGTGGCAGCTGGATGGAGTGGAAGTTGGGTAGGGTGTTGAGGGCGAGTGAGGCCAGCTCAGTGGGGAGGTCACAGAGAGTTCAGGGCAGGAGATGGGTGTTTTGGGGAATGGGGAGTTGGGTGGTGGAAATTGATCAGTTTGGGTCGGGAAGGAGTTGTGGGGTCAGGAGAAAGTCAGGTGGTTGGGATTAGTCCAGTTAGGTCGGGGGTTGGAGGGCTGGGAGATGTTGTGGATGTCAGTTGCATAGTACCCACGGGTTAGATTAGGATTTTCCTGTCTAACATTTCTTGGGTAACTATCCAGGTAACTAAGTCAAACCATCCAAAGACTCCGACTCTAACTCAGCATTTTCTGGGCGATTCCCGGGGAGCAGGGGAATTGCCTATTGAAAGTTCAGACTTCCTGGGCAATTTCCACAGAGTCAGTGTGTTGGGGCTTCTGAGGGATCTTGTAGTTCATTTTGAGGGCACATCCGGCCTCCGATGATCCGGTGACTGGAAAATTTGGGACCATCACTTTTTTGAGACTACTGAATTTGCTGAAAAGAAGGAAATGTTGCCAAAGTTTCTCATCTTGTGCTCATCAGGACAATGCAAGAATGTCAAATTTCAAATCATCACCATAATTTAATGCAGGAGAGAGGGGCGCTGATTGGTTGACAAGTCAACTCTGATTGGCCAGCGAGAAAGCAATGTGGGAAATCTCGACTTCCTGTGCTCCTATTTAATTTTAAAAGGCGCAAAGCTTGAACAAATCCCTTTTTTTGCCCATTCTTGCAAAGCCCCAAACAAAATATCTAGTGTTAGATGTGATTCTGTAATTGGGCAGCATTTGCTGACCAATCTTGAGGGCGCTAATAGCTGCACAAACAACCGTTATATGTTCATCAGTCAGGCTTGCATTGTGGCTCATTTATAATTGCTAGAAGCTATTCAGGGGCTCATACTCAGGGACCTCTCCCCTGCAGGCAAAAGAACATGTCCAGGCATTGCGCCTTATATGATTCAAACAAAAGCAATATTGACAACAGTTCCATGGTGCATTCTCCATGGCAATTCCATGACCGATCAGAGTTGACTTGCGAACCAATCAGCATGCTGTTCTCATGTAGCATAAATTGTTTGGCATTCTTGTCTGTTCTGGTGAGTGCAAGACGAAAAGCTTCAATAGCATGTCTCTTTTTTTAGCAACACTTGATTATGTACATGCACATTTTAATGTATAACTTGTTTTTTAAGTGGGAATGAGAGTAATATATTACAGCTGTCTCTCTGCTGCTCTCTCTGTTACTGTTGGTGAGGCCTAAGTAAAGTTAATTTAACAATGGCTGCCTACAGTTGACCATATGTTACTGTTTGCTCTGAGTTGTACACAATACGAACAGTGGAAGTTTTTGACAATTCACTGATGCTTAGGGTTACAGCCTGGGAGAACCTCAAATTTTCACCTTCTGGAGGAACATAGACTCACTGATTTTCCGTGTTCTGCCCACATACAGACTCCAGAAGTTGCTGTCAGTTTCAGTAGAGTAATGACAGTGAGCATTGAGAGTTTCACATCATTACCATCGCAAAATGCAGGCATATATTTTACAAATGATCAAAGTGCTAAGCTTTGAGAGATTGGAGGAATTGGAGTTGGAATTCGTGATCAATTTGGGCACAGCAAAATTCCGCATGGTGTGTGTATGAAATTCAGGATACTAACCTCCTCTTTCTCAGCTCCTTGCAGGTCCCTCCACTCCTCGGTCACATGACCAAAGTCCACCGTATTCATTGGTACTTTCGCCTCACCAATGACGTCATGTTTGGAGAATCGATCAAAGTCATACACTGCCATGACCAGAGTTTTCCCTCCGAGTTCTGAGTATGGAATCTGTGAAAATCCAAAAGAACTCAGCCTGAATGAGAAGTTCACATCATTACATAGGCTTGCAGAGAGTGCACAACGTACATACCACATACATCTACATTCAGCCCCAGTTGGCCCATGTCAGTGTTTACATTCCACATGAGTCCCCTTCCACCCGACTTCATCTCATAGAATTTACGGTGCAGAAGGAGGCCATTCGGCCCATCGAGTCTGCACCGGCTCTTGGAACGAGCACCCTACCCAAGGTCCACACTTCCACCCTATCCCCATAACCCAGTAACCCCACCCAACACTAAGGGCAATTTTGGACTCTAAGAGCAATTTAGCTTGGCCAATCCACCTAACCTGTACATCTTTGGACTGTGGGAGGAAACCGGAGCACCCGGAAGAAATGCACGCACACGGGGAGAACGTGCAGACTCCGCACAGACAGTGACCTAAGCCCGGAATCGAACCTGCGACCCTGGAGCTGTGAAGCAATTATGCTAACCGCAATGCTACCGTGCTGCCCCTCTTAAAAGTTTCCTCTGAAAAGTTATTTGCTGCAAGTACTCTCTGTGATAGTGAGACCCACTTTCGAACCACTCTCTTGGTAGAGAAGTTTCTCTTGAATTCTCTGTTGGATTTATTGGTGAATATTTTGATACACCTGGCCCTCATTTTATACTTCCCTCCCTCATGTGTTTATCTACAGTCACGTCAAATGCATCATACATAATCGTTTGCCCTCTGCCCGCCTGACAATGGAAGTGGATGATATGAGAATCTGAGGAATGTGGGCTGTTCCTCTGTTCGAGCAGGTGAATCCACCTACAGGGAAAACCATAAATGGAGCTAGTCACTAATAAATCCAATGGGAAATCCGGGAAGTTATCGAGTGGTACAACACAACCATATTTAAAAGGAAACTGGATAAATGTATGAAGTTGAAAGGAATAGAAGGTTATAATGATGGAGTTAGACAAAGAGGTGCAGAAGGAGGCTTGTGTGGAGCAGGAGTACAAACGCAGACCAGTTGGGCTGAATGGCCTGGCTGTGTGCTATAAATATAATGTAATAATTGTTCAGACACACCACCCCGTCTCAGTCACAAGGTTTGGACCCTAGGGTAAGGACTGAAAGGCACTTGTCCCTTGTGGATTTAGATTTGCTGAGAACCTGAATCGAGTATTACCTTGAAGATGAAGGACTCATTGAAAACTGGATTCAGTGTCTTTCGGTGAACTTTTGTTTCATACTTTTTCTTCTTGTCAGGAAGTAAGAACACCTTCACATAAGGATCGGATGTTCCTCCCATATCCAGAGCAGGAAGCTCGGCAGCTTGAATAATCCCCACTATAAGCTGTTAGTAGGACACGAAAGAAAGAACATTCAACAACAACTTGCACTTATTTAACGCCGTTAATGTTGTAAAATATCCCAAGGCACTTCACATGAGCACAAACTGACACAAACTCATCACAAACCCCATAAAAAAGGTGACTAAATGCTCAATCAAAGAGGTAGGTGTTAAAACGAGTTTGAGGAGAGTGAGGCGGAGAGGTTTGAGGAGAAATTTCCAGAGTTTGAGGCCTAGGGAACTGAGATGCAACCACCAATGATGAAGTTTAAGTGTTTGGGGTAATACAAGAGGCCAGAGTTGGAGGTGTGGAGTGATCTCTGACAGTTGTAGGTCTGAGGAATGTTATGGGGATATAGAGAGGAATGAGGCTCTTGGAGGGATTCAAGCTCAAAGGTGATCATTTTCAAGTCAAGTCATTGCTGGATAGGGATTAATGTAGGCGGAGATTCTCACTGCAGCAAAATGATTCCCGATACTTCTGGGAATGATGTTGGAAGCCTTTCCTTCAGGTATTCACCCCAGTGACAGGCATATTTGGACCTTAGCAATACAAGTATCCAGTTGTTTCAATCAAACGTTTGCTCTTGGATTTGGAATTTAAAACCAATCACTGATACAGATTAATGAGGAACAATTTTGCCTGCTAATAAACCAAACCAACAAAACTAATTCCAAATCATAAACCTAATTACCTATTAAAATTGATGTCATGGTATTTGAGTGACAGCTGTCCAACGCAACCAAATCTTATTTTCCATAGAAGTTAACTATCAATTTGTGTTGGAAAATTAACTGCAGATTTAATCCATTTAAAAAAAAAAATTTTAGAGAACCCAATTCATTTTTTCCAATTAAGGGGCAATTTAGTGTGGCCAATCCACCTAGCCTGCACATCTTTGGGTTATGGGGGCGAAACCCACGCAAACACGGGGAAAATGTGCAAACTTCACACGGACAGTGACCCAGGGCTGGATCGAACCTGGGACCTTGGCGCCGTGAGGCTGCAGATTTAATCCATGACTGATATCCCTTAGTACTCAGTGTGCTTTAAAATAAACAAAATTCTTACATGAAAAGTAACTGCTTTATTGATGTATTCCAGAGTGCTTTATGTCCCTAAGATACAAGTGGCATTGAGCTCTATTTTTAAACATTAAAACAATTTCAGCTCATGGATTGTATATTCTCCCTGGGGCATTGCAGACCTTATATGATGCTTTCCACCCTTCATAAATACCTGGAGTGAAATGGCTGGAAGGTCCACACTCAGACATAAATGCACTTCATTAATGTACCCATGAGACTGACAGTAACACAAGAGGCTTCAGAAAATACATGCAAACCCATTTCTACGACTTTGCAAAGCATTCCAGGAGACAGATGAGATCTGTCGGCTGCCCTGAGTGTTTCTATTATTGGATGGTTCTGCTGTGGAAAGATGAGTTAGTGAGGACGATCTATCCTCTTTTAGGGGAAGTCTGTTAGGAATAAAATTCTAAGTTTCCTATAATGTTGTATCAATATTATCTGCACCCATTTCAGGTAAAGATAGAAAGACTTTGAGTCCCAGGTTCAATATTGGGGAAAGAGTGGATGCAACAATAACCAAATTATATCAGGCATTTGAAACATTGATAACTGGCTCGGGATCTTTGTCATTGGCAGACCTGCTGGCCGGTTGCAACTTCTGACCTGGTCCATGAGAGATTGTTTACTCGAGTTAATGCTTGTGTTTTTCAATCTTGGACTATTATTTGTAGGTTTCAGGAGGCCACTTGGGGTTGGGAGGGGTGGCTCCTTAAAGGTACTGCTGATTAGGCCTGTTCAGAAAATGATCCCTCAATGTTCGGCGATTCAGCGACCCCATTGCGCAAGGTGCGGATCCGGGCGCAATGGGTGAATTGCATGAGAACCCCAAATCAAACTTCACGCCTGGCCGATCGCGAGTCACCCAGCTTGCTTCGCCTGACATGATCTGGATCTCGCCCAGCAAGGATGAGATCCAGATCTGCATATTTAAATGAGCCTCTGGCTTAAATGAGCCTATGGCTCATTTAAATACCCAGACGCTGGATTCACCCAGCACCCTGGACTCAACGGCCGCATCTGGGAGATCCCGCTAGGGGACAAAGTGGGGGGGGGGGGGGGGGGTCTGAAAGGGGGCGGTTGGGGGGGGGGATTGGGGCTGTCGATCAAAATGGCGTCCCCATGTGTGAACAACTGTTCCTGCTGGTGAGATCACCACACAGAAAGTGCCACACAAAAGGCCACCCAAGATAAGAGCTCATGGTGTTGGAGGTAATATTCTGACATGGATAGAGGATTGGTTAATTAATAGTAGCGAAAAGAGGGCCTTTCTCAGTGCAGGGATATTCACAATATATATTAATTGTTTGGAGAAAGAAACAGAGTGCACTGTGGCCAAATTGTGGATGATACAAAGGTGGGAGGGAAAGGACGTTGTAAGGAAGATATAAATAGTTTACTGGGAGATATTGTAAAGTAAAGTCACCATATCCCAGATGACCATAGGCTGCTGTCCCCTTTGTGGGAGGGAAGAGTGAGGGGCAATGTTGAGAATGTAAACCTTCATAAATAACCTCAGCCGGTACAGGAATCATGAACCAGCTGTCCAACCAACTGATCTAAAAGTAAAGAGGCATTGCTGCAACAGTACAAAGTACTGGTGAGGCTACATTTAGAATACTCTGTACAGTTTTGGTCCCCTTATTTAAGGAAAGATGTTATCATTGGAGACAGCACAGAGGAGATATACTCGGATGGTCCTGGATATGGAGGTACTGCCATATGAGGAGAGATAAATAGGTTTGGTTTGTACTCCTTAAAGTTCAGAAGAATGAGAGGTGATATGATTGAAACATATAGCATTCGTAAGGGGTGTGAAAGGTACGGAAGAGGGCTGGCCAATCATGCACATATGTTTTGATCATCCCTAAAACTGAGGATGTTCTGGAATACCTTCTTTAGCACCATGTCAACAGTGTTACAGTTGGACCTAGAACCCAGTGTCATAGGGGCCAGATTCGGGGGTGTCGGACTTGCCGGAGCTCCAGACAGGGGCAGAAGCGGATGTCTTAGTCTTTGCCTCACTGGTGGCGAGGGATCCTATTGGGGTGGATGGCAGTTTTTCCACCCTGTGCATCAGTATGGCTGGGAGATGTAATGGAGTTTCTGAGCCAAGCGAAGGTAAAATTTAGCTTGAGGGAATGAGGCGGGGTTTCACAAGAGATATCTCGCTTTAAGGGATTAGCCTCAGTCAGCAGCTAAGGAGGGGGGGGGGGGGTTGTTAGTTGATGAATAAATCATTTGAATTCACCATCTAAGGTGTTTATTCTTGCATAACCCTTGTTCAATCTGAATTGATTTATAATTGGGGATTTATTGCAAACAATCTGTAACCCATAAGTCAGGGAAATTTTTAAAAAAATTGAGAGAACCCATTTATTTATTTATTTTTCCAATTAAGGGGCAATTTAGCATAGCCAATCCACCTAACCTGCACAGCTTTGGGTTGTGGGAGTGAAACCCACCCAGACAAGGGGAGAATGGGCAAACTCCACACGGACAGTGACTCAGGGCCGGGTTCGAACCCGGGTCCTCAGCGCCATAGTCCCAGTGTTAATCACTGCACCCATGCCGCACAAGTCGGGGAAATTGACATGAAGTTAGCTTTCGGGTTGAGGGAGGGATTGTTAAATGTTAGTTAAATATGTGTTATGTAAATTATGTAAAAAGTTTTGAAAAAGCTAATAAAAATATTTATAAAAAATCAGATTCTGAAGGGGATGGATAGGGTAAATGTGGGTAGATGTTTCCACTAATGTGAGAGGGCCTGGTTGCAGAATAAGGGGGTTCCCATTGAAGATGGATTTGAGGAAGAATTTGTTCTATAGAACTTCAGAACTATTGAAAAGTTCTCATAAAGAGTGTGAAACTTTGCAATTCTTTGCCACAGGAAGCTGTGGAGGCTGGGTCCTTGAGCATTTTTAAGGCTGTGATCGATAAGTTTTTAATCAGTAGGGTAATTAAGGGTTACAAAGATAAGATAGGAAAATGGACTTTGTGAGCGTTAGATCAACCATGGTATTATTAAATGGTGGAGCAGGCTTGAAGGGCTGAATCGCCTATTCCTGTTCCTATTTCTTATGGTTTTCTGTGTCCCAGTCGGAATTGAAGCTGCTGCAAACAGTGACAGAAATGAGCTCGACCCCTGCTGGTGTTTCACTGAGGTAGGTGGACGGAGGCACACTACAAGCATTCAGGCAAAATCAACTTCAATGGATTGGACAGTGTGCCCAAATGGCTGAAACCACCTCCCTTGCCAGGTTTCTCAACTCTCAAATGGTCAACATTCCAGGGAAGGACAAATAAAACACTTCTAAGACAAGTTGAAGCTCTTCTTGAAGCACAGCGTAGAATCACAGAGGTCTACAGCACAGAAAGGGTCCTTCAGCCCATCGTGTCTGTGTCGGTCAAAAACAACCACCTAACTATTCTCATCCCTCTAAGCAGCATTGACAATGACTGGAAAAGTGTGCCACCAATCGTTCAAATTGACAACTTATCCATCAAGCTGCATGTCATAACCTGTGGTTAAGTAGGTCATGGGAGACTATAAAACCTTAAGCAGGTCATGGGACACTTATGAGACTGGGGGATTAATACTCCCAAAGCCCCCCACTGAGGGGTGGGGGGGGGGGGGGGGGGTGCCGCCCCCTTCTACATCCTGTATAAAACTGGAGGGCAATGAACTGTGAGTTGCCTCCTGTAGTAGAGTAACTGCTCTGTGCTCTTGTTGTTTTGCATTAAACCTTTTCCTTTGACACAACCTGTCAGCTCAGTGTGGACTCCTTTCCGGACCTTGTAATACAGCTTCACACTTTGAGTACAAATGTCTTAATGGTGAGGCAGAAAAGTAAAGAAAATGAAGCAAATTCTGTACTCTGAATCCCACTACCATGTGCGACATCCTACCCCATATTTCTAAAGATCTGTGGGTCAAGAATCAGCCTGTTCAGTCACTTCAAGGCCAATGGCAGAAACCCAGGATCCTGAGTAGATGTCATTCTCAAATTAAGAACAGCCAATGAAAATGACTAAGGCACCATATGTGAGGTCATCTGGTAACAGACAGTGATTAGACTGGCTAAAAAACAGACAGTCTGGTATAAAACAGAGATCGATAGGTTCTTGATTAATAAGGGGATCAGGGGTTATGGGGAGAAGGCAGGAGAATGGGGATGA
Source organism: Scyliorhinus torazame (assembly GCF_047496885.1). Taxonomy (NCBI): domain Eukaryota; kingdom Metazoa; phylum Chordata; class Chondrichthyes; order Carcharhiniformes; family Scyliorhinidae; genus Scyliorhinus; species Scyliorhinus torazame. The sequence continues at coordinate 91,027,916 of NC_092725.1, read as the reverse complement.
GAAAAATATCAGCCATGATTGAATGGCGGAGCAGACGAGATGGGCCGAGTGGCCTAATTCTGCTCCTATGCCTTATGGTCTTATTAAAACCAGATGCTTTTCACCCAAAGGAGACCCATTTACAATCTTCCTCTTTCCCTTCCCACATTGTTTGACTCACCTGCCAACTCCCTCTTTCCTATTGGCCTCAGCAAAAGCCAATGGCTAGACCCCATTTGGGGAGCTGCATCTAGGCACCTGATTGGCACCTGAAGAAAGCCTGAATTATGATGAGTCCCAAGGATGAAATTAAAATGGTGCTCAGGCTCCTCCAATCTGGTGCCATGATTTAGGACCTCAGTGTTTCATGTACACATCCATTTGCTTTCAGTAGCAAGATCTGAATGATTTGATTACTCACTGTTCTACTGAAGGAAATCACAGAGGTTAACAGAGTGTGTTGACTGGACTAAGGTGGTCGGTCTCTCAGTTGTGCATCTGGGAGTCTAAGATTGAGGGGTACGTTTCCAAAATTATCATTCCTTTTACACTATAACGTGCAGCAAACTAATCTGCTTGAGGCAAAATAAACAACCCGCTCGCTGTATTTGCTAATTTGATAGTTTTGTTGAGAGACTAACTTTTCAACATCATGCCTCCAAGTAGAAGTGAAATCTGATATTTTCTTTTTTCATATTTTAGAGGACTCGCACCACACCTGATTGTTCTGGAAGTCGTAATCCAAGGAAAACTGAAGTTTTCCGAGTTTCTCCTCTTCCTTCTCTTCCTCCTTCCCTTCTGCGGTTAGGCCAGTCTCTACATCTTCATCATCATCCTTCAGAGCCTGTGAGCAGGAAAGGCACGTTAGAATACATTGCTTGTTCAATGTGATGGAAATTCATAGTTAGGGAGTCAATCTCTGACTCGACTGAAAAGCTATTACAAGCAGACAGTAGATGATTTAATCTTCATTAGCCCAGGCACAAAGTATGGCTTTGTTATATTATTGCTACTGGAAGGTTTTCAAACCAGCAAGCATCTAGTGTAAAGTGCACAATCCCACAGGGTATCACAGGCAAGTACTTTAAATTTGCAAGCACCATCTAAAGCTGTCTAGCTTGTGAACTTGATGTTAAACCAAATTCAGGTCTATTGATGATATCCTTATCTGAATATTGTCGATAGAACATGCTGATAACAGGCAAGATGATACTAGTTTAGCAGAATTCAGCCAATATTACATGCAATAGCTATAAACAACATTAGATCTGTGCAACTTTAATGCTGCTTTTCCCTCTATCCAAATTTATTTGGTTCTGAGAAAGGCTTCAGTTTGGGCTTTCCATTAAAGATTAAGGCTGCCAAATGCCATCAATACTTTTCTGAATAAAGCACAAGTTATTCCTAAATATGGCTCCAGTTCCCAATTCTTAGCTTCAAACCAACTTGAGATTTTAGGATAATCGCTGTCTTCTACTCATCAAGAGTAACATTACATTCCTCTTAAATGCAATTTTACATTAAAAATGAGGACCTCAGTATATGGCAATATTATAACCAATTAATTATGCGTCCTGGCTTTGATGTGATATGATTTGGGCTACCCCTTGCTTGAAACATAGAACAGGTGGAGGTTATTCAGCCAAGTGAGCTGCTTTGCCATCCAACTTAATCATCGCTGATTTATGTCTTAACTTCGTATATTTGCCTTGGTTCTGTAACCCGTAATACCCTTTCCTAACAAAAATCTAATGCTCACAGTTTTGAAATTTTCAATTGACTCACAGCCTCATCAGCTCCTTGGGGTAGAGAGTTCTAGATTTCCTCACCCCCTTTCTCCTAACCTTAAACTTTAGCTCAAAATCAGTCATTTGAGATTTAAGTTACTCTAAAGACAATATGTAAGGGTGTAAAGAGTATGTCTGGGAGATATGTGCTGTCATACATCATGATACTCCCACTCATACAGGGCGTGACATTATAGTCCGTGTTTATTGGTGGAGGAGTTTTCATCCACCTGCTCCAGCAATCCCAGTTTTCAGCCTGACCGTTAGCTTTTCTGATAGAATTGTTCCTCAAAGTGTAGTGAAGAGAACCAGATCCCTTCCTATCTTTGGAGAAGCGCGTGAAAATTAAGATCCTGGACCAATTTTGCCTTCCTTCATGGCTATCATCGAGGTAGGCACATAGGAACAGGAGAGGCCATTCAACCCATTGAACATGTCTCATCATTCAATAAGATCATGGATGATTTACAACTTAATACCATTCAGCTGCACTGGCTCCATATCCCCAGTTGCTTTTACCCAAGGGAAATCTATTGACCACAATCTTGAAAGTGTCAATGAATCCGAGAATTCACAACCTCTAGATTTCCATTGCCCTTCTTGTGAAGAAGTGTTTCCTGACATCACCATTGAACAGCTTATTGAGGTTAACCCCCTTTGTTCTGGAATCCATTACCAGAGGCAATAGTTTCTCTTCTCTATCCTATCAAAAAAGTGTGAACAATGTGTTTTCCCCCCTCTGCAAAATGACCTGGAACTCTTTTGAAGATTCCCCAACAGAGAAAATATGTCCGTTTGTATCTACCCAATCAAATTCCTTTTTAAAAATAAATTTAGAGTACCTTTTTCTTTTTTTTCCAATTAAGGGGCAGTTTAGCATGCCCAATTCACTGATCCTGTACATCTTTTTTAGGTTGTGAGGGTGAGACCCACGCAGGCACGGGGAGAATGTGCAAACTCCACACGGACAGTGACCCAGGGCTGGGATCGAACCCGGGTCCTCAGCCAATCAAATTCCTTTATCATTTTAAAACCTTGGATTAAATCTCCCCTCAATCTTCTCAACTCAACAACTATTGTTGCTCTCTTACTCTAAATGTTGTATTCTAGGTATTTAACCATCTTTCTGACCATGCTGCTATGTCCCATGGTAAACTGATTACCATGTATAGAGCAATTTAATGTAGAAAATGACCCCAAGGTGCTTCACAGAGTCGTAAAGAAAATAAAAAGACATGGAGGTTAAAAAACCCCAAAGTGCTTAAATATAATTGAAGAAACTGAAAAGTCAAGGGAAGTTTTTCAAATCAGTTTTGGATAAGATTCTGCGTCCAATGTCAGCTGAGAATTTTGAATAGAAAGACCACTATCCATCAAATCAAAGTTGGCTTAGCTCAAAATTTGAGGGGAACTAAACTATCTACCAGGAACAAACTAGAATGGGGGATGCAAGCTGGTTAAAGTGTGAAAAATATGCGTATCCAAGCATTGAAAGAAACCTACCGCAGTGGACAATCCAGAACAGTCATGAGATAGAACACAGATATGGAAGGATATAGAAGGAAGAAATAACATTTATAACACCCACACACAAACAGTAAGTAAAGAAACCGGACAAAGGTGGAGAAATGATCTAGTTAAAAAAAGCACAACCATCAAAGAATGCCCGATCTTTAACATAAATCTTTCTAAAGTATTTTCGAATCTTTTGGAGATCTTTGTCCATAAGGTGCGTACTTTGCACACAATTTAACTCACTATAAATTAATCAAAATGTAATTATTTTAATAATTTGTGTTGAGCAATTTTAAGAGCATCAGATCAGTTCTCCAGGTCTTATGTCAACAATAGTTCAATAAGAAATTATACTAGATTCTGTATGTCAATATTACCCAGAAATCCTTTAACAATTCTGTTAGCATTATCTGCTTCAAAGCTTTGCCAAATAACTTTGAAAATAGGTTTTCACTCACATATTAGTTAGTAGTGGGGGAAAGCATTGGAAATATTTAACCACCTCCAGCGACAAATATTTTCGCAAACAGACACACACTCTTGAAGAGAAGTGACTGAAAAATGTTCCGATGATTAAATTAATTGCGTCGTGTGCAATTCCAAGCTTCCCTGAGTGCCTCAATCCAATCCAAACAGGCAACATTTCCAACAAGCAAAGTGAACATTTCTCAAAGGCATCTTGAGAATTTCGCTTCACTGATTGGAATTACTTTTTGAAATCAGAGATCGTGAAGTCGAAGTGGGTGGAGGGGGAAAGGGTGGAATTGGATTTCGGTGGGGGTCACAGATCAGGCAGTGCAACATCAATCACCCTTCACTAAAATGGAATATCACGCATTTCCTATAGCAGTAATAACATGCATTTACATAATAATGTAGTGAAGCTTTCCAAGGTGCTTCACAGGAGCGTAATTAACACGAGGAGTTATTAGAACAGGCAACCAAAACCTTGATCAAAGAAGTAGACTTCCTGAAGGTGGAGTGAGGGGTCCAGAAACTGAAAGGTTCAGGCATAGATTTCCGAAGCTTAAGGCCCAGGCAGTGGAAGTCATCATAGCTGCTAATGGTGGAGTGATCAAAATTGGAAATGTGCAAGAGTCCAGAATTGGAGGATCTCAGAGAACTTGGAGGGTTGTCGGACTGGCGGATGTAACTAATTCTTTGTTTCAATAGTTCATTCACAGCGGACTCCATTGTGCAAACAAAATAGCATTTCAACAATCCTATCACCCCATCATATTAAATCTAATAGATAGCAAGCTTTGCAGTCAGCCTGCCTCTCCCTTTCTTATAGTAGTATGTCCTGCCTGTGAAGTATTTATTTCTTCCTGTTTAATAATATTGCTTCAGGGTTATCTGGTAGAATCTTATATTATTGTTGTGGGGAAGATGACGTCATTGGGCTCAATTCAGTTAAGCTGCAGCCCTTCTGAAGACCTCAGGCAATCAAGTACTAAGATCATTTCAGGCCTATTTAGTAGAATAGCGATTCATATCTTGCGGCCAAAAGCTCAAAAAGAGATTTCACGTTATTAGATGGCTCAGTGAGGCGGATGTAAAATCCAAGTCAAAGTTCAAAGATTCAGCAATGCTGAAGATCTTGGCTGCAGACAATGGGAAAACGCACTTGCTGAAGGGAGATTTTAATTGGTGCAGTTGATGCCATGTGTTTGGATATGCTTGGTTGAACACATGTGCATAGTGTGAAGGGGACACTGCTTCATAGTACACTTTCACTGACACAAACTCATGTACACATCTATGTATCCCGGCACAAATGTATATATTTGTCAGAGTCCACACTTCTAAGTGCGCACTGGGCACACACACACTTACATACACACACAGACACTTGCACAGACTCTCACTCAAACACACCCACACCCACTCTCTCTATTACAGGAGGAAGTGATAGGGTTGTGGTATTGTTACTGGACTAGTAATTCAGAGACCCAGGGTAGTGTTCTAGGTTTCGCATCGCAGGACGTCAGATGGTGAAATTTGAAATCAATAGAAATCTGGAATTAAAAGTCTAATGATAACCATGAAACAATTGTCATAAAAACCCATCTGGTTCACGAATGCACTTTAGGGAAGGAAATCGTCCGCCCTTGCCTAGTCTGGCTTAAATATGATCCCGATCCACAGCAATATAATTGGCTCTCAAATACTCTCTGAATTGGCCTAGCAAGCCATTCAGTTCAAGTTCAAGGGAAGTTAAGGATGGACAATAAATGCTGGCTGAGCCAACAATGCCCACATCCTTTTCCCTGCTTGTTGGGTGGATGCTTTGGTGAAGAAAGTTAGGGTGACTGAAGAAAGTTAAACTCCACTGGTGGTGCTGGTGGATGGATCCATGGACCAGGAGTGGGTTGAGAAGAAGTGACCAGTTGGAGCAAGAGAACCTTGGTGTGCCACAGGTCAAGATGGTGGAGAGCAAAGGGCAGCCCTGTCTGCCCAATGGTCAACAGAACAGCTGGTGGACTTTTTAAACAAGTAGTTCAGCCAGCTGAGGAGGGAAGCCCAGGAAGATCTCGCCAAGGCGGTGGAACATTAAAAGTAGGAATTGACCGTGTGGAACAGAGGCTGGAGTCCAGGGCCAAGCTATTCGGAAAATGGAGGAGGCAGCGAAGATGCCTTGGCGGCCGAAATATAATAATGCGGGAGACCCAGAAGCGGTTAAAGGAGAAGGTGGAGGACCTGGAGAATCGTTCCCAGAGACAAAATCGAGGAATCGTGTGGATGCCTGAAGGCATTGAGAGAGCGGATGCTGGCTCCTATGTAGCAAAGATGCTGGAAAGGCTGAGGGGGCAGGGGGCCTTTGACTGGCCCCTGGAGGTTCACTGGGCGCACAGGGCACTGATGAGTAAGCCGCAGGTGAACAAGCCGCTGAGGGTGGTGATCTCCACCAAAGTGTACTATGAACCCCCAGGGGCCAGTCAAAGGCCCCCTGCCCCCTCAGCCTGGATAAGAAGATATTGAGATGAGCGAGGGGGATGAGGAAGTGCATCTGGGAAGTGAACAAGTTTGGGTGTACCAGGACTTGGGCGCGGACCTGGCAAAGAGAGCCGGGTTCACTCGGGTGAAGGCTGCACTCTGTAAAAAGGGGGTAAAGTTTGGGATGTTGTACCTGAGGGTAGGAGGCTCAGGAACCTTGGGCAGGGGATGCCAAGCTAGCTGGGCAGGCTAGTTAATGGGAGCACAGTGGCCAAGTGTTTAGTGCAGTAGAGGGGGATTTGGTTGTTCTTTTGTTCAGGGAAGGGGGGAAAGGGGGGTAGGGAGGGGGGCTGCTGACAAAGGTGTGGCTGCTGTGGCGCAGCAAGAAAAGGAGTGGTGACGGTGGGCTTCCGAGGGTGGACCTGGAGGGTCACGTGACACGGGCCGGGGGCTGGCCAAAGAAAGGATATGGTTGATCGACAGGGGGGTGGGGGTGCCCCCTGTCCAGGTTGGTTGGTCACATGGAATGTGAGAGGGCTGAATGGACCAGTCAAATGATCGTGTACGTTCGCGCACTTGAGGAGCTTGAAGGTGGACATGGCAAGAAACACACCTGAAGATCGAGTAAGGAAAGGGTGGATAGGGCATGTCTTTCATTCGGGTTTGGACATGACGATGAGGGGGATGGCGGTGTTGGTAAACAAACAGGTGGCATTTGAGGTGGGGAAAATTGTAGCAGATTCGGGATGGAGATTTGTGATGGTGAGTTGCAAGCTGGAGAGAATGCCATTGGTTTTGGTTAATGTTTATGCCCCAAACTGGGACGATGTGGAGTTTATGAGGCGGGGAAAATCATGGACCTGGACATGCACTGGTAGATTATGGGGGGGGGGGGGGGGGGGGGGGGGGTGCTTTAACACGGTCTTTGAACCAGGTTTGGACTGGTCGAGCCCGAGGTCGGGGAGAGTGTCGGCGGTGGCGAAGGAGCTGAAGGGATTCATGGAGTACATGGGGACTGGACCCAAGGAGGTTTGGGAGGCCGAGGGTGAAAGAGTTCTCATACTTCTCTCATGTGCACAGGTTGTACTCTCGGAGTGATTTTTTCGCGGTGGGGAAGACGTTGCTGGCGGGGGTCGTCAACTCAGGGTATTTGGAGGTCGTAGTTTCAGATCACACGCTGCACTGAGTGGACTTGCCAAGTGGACCAGGGAATGGAACCCAGCATCCGCAGTGGGTGAGGTCTCGACCACCACGCTGTGGGAGGTGCTCAAAGCAGTGGTTAGGGCGGGAGTTCATATCGATCCGGATGCATAGGGAGAAGGAGGAGCGAGCAGAGATGACAAAGTTGGTGGATGGGATCCTGCGGGTGGACAAGAGATATTCAGAGGCCCTGGAGGCAGGGATGTTGAAGGAGAGGCAGAAGTGCAGATGGAGTTTGGGCTTGTGTTCACAGGGAAGGCAGTTGCGGAGGGCCAGAGGGGGAGTGTACGAGTACGGGGAGAAGGCGAGTAGGATACTGGCCCACCAACTCAGGAAGCAGGAGGCGGTGAGGAAGATTGGAAGGTTGAAGGACAGGAGGGGAAGAGTGGCACTGGACCCGGTGGGGGTGAATGGAGTATTTGAAGAGTTTTACTGGAGGCTTTATGAACCGGCCAGGGGGGAGGGAATGCGGTGGTTCCTGGACAGGTTGGAATTCCCCAAGGTGGAGAAGGAACAGGTGGAGGTACTGGGGGGGGGCCCCCATTGGGCTCGTGGAAGTTATGGAGGGCAAGGGGGCAATGGATGCAGAGAAGGCTTTTGATCGGGTGGAATGGGAGTATTTGTGGGAAGTGTGCGGATGTTTTGGGTTCGGGCAGGGGCTGGTGGACTGGGTTTGATTATTGTATGGGGTCCCGGTAGCGAGTGTGTGGACGAAACTGGTGAGCTTTGGGCTTCACTGTGGGACAAGGCAGGGGTGCTCACTCTCCCCATTGCTTTTTGGCTTGGCAATAGAGCCATTGGCAATGGCGCTGAGCATTGAGGAGTTGGGGAGAAATCGTGCGGGGGCTGGGGGAGGGGGGGAGGTTGAGCACTGAGTTTCGTTATATGAGGACAACATGCTGCTGTATATTTTGGACCTACTGGGAGGCATTGGGGGAATGATGAGTATTCTGGACGCGAGGTTTCGGCAATGGTGACAGGCAGGGATTGAGTGGTTTGGGAACCTGTTTGTGGGGGCAGCTTTGCGTGTTTAGAGGACCTGAAGGAGGAATATGAGCTGCCCAAAGTGAAAGAGTCACAGGGACCCGCAAACCATTTTCACGTGTTTTGGGCATGTCCGAAATGAAGGGGTTTCTGGCAGGAGTTCGTGCTGAGGGTGAAGGTGGGCCCGAGTCCAGAAGTGGCGATATTTGGACTGTCGGAGGACCCGGGAGTCCAGGGAGCGAGAGAGGCTGATGATCTGGCCTTTGCCTCCCTGGTAGCCCGGAGAGGGATTTTGGTGGTGCGGATGGATCCGGAGCCACTGCTACCCGGGGGGGGGGGGGGGGGGGGGGGGGGGGGGTGGTGAGCGACCTGGTGGAGTTCATAAGGTTGGAGTAAATCAAATTTGTCTTAACACCTTCAAAGAGAATTGAGGCGCAGCAGGGTGAGGGTGGGAGTGGGGTGGGGGAGATAAAAGGGTTAAAATGGGGAAGGCAGCACAGGAGGAGGGAAATGGCAGTGGGGTTGGGGTGTTGGTTAGCTAGTTATTCATTGATTATGATATTCCTTTCTTATGATGTTTGTACTTGCTCTTGTTTTTGTTTGTATTTATTGTTTATATAAATGCCTTAATAAAATTATTTTTAAAAACACACACACAGATACATATGCAAGCACACATGGAAATTCTTAAACCCATGCAGCAGGAAGCCGTGACTTCTGTTTAATGACGGCATCTCTGACAGTGCACTGGACCTGTTGAGATTATGTTCTCAAGTCTCTGAAATAGGGCTTGAACCCATAACATTGTTTCAGCCTGACTTACGCTGCTGCCCACATGAAGGTGTATCAGCCATACATCAAAAACAGATCAGGATGATGACCTGAGATGTTGTTCTGGGCGATGATCTCAGCTCCACGTTGCACGCCTTTGGTGTTCAGCTTGAGGAACTGCTAAGTATCCTTGAGAGAATGTTGGAAGCACAGGAGAGAATCCTTGCATTTGATAGAGCACTTTCACAGCTAAGGGCCTGCCTTTGGTTCGTTGAGATCCTGTTGCATGATATGTCACATATCCCAATGGATTCGGGAGGCAGGAGCCAGCCTGTGTGTCCGGTTTCTATCAGAAAGTGAGAGGCGAGTTCCCACCGGGTTTGAAGGTTGGATGCCATGAATTAGTGCCTGATTTGAGGTTGAGCATATCGGGTTTGATGGAGCACCATGTATCTGGTATTCGAGGCCTATGGTCAGTTGGGTTCCCTGACCACTGGTCTTATATCATCCTGTTAAATGAATGTGCTTCTTTCGTTAGAATCCTCAAGAAGTCCTGAGCAATGTTTGATGATCCTGTCATGGTTTTGGACTTTTCAAGCAAAATAGATGGTCTTAATATCCTGTGGTACTTCAATAATCCTGGACTTTACTCCCTTATGATTATGCTACTATTTATTTGTGGACTTTTCTCCTGTAAGGGCATGCAAGGTGTGACCACAAGGGTGAAGGTCACCTGTTATCCTGTTCTAGCAAAAACAATATTAAGTACATTATGTGATATGTGGTCTGGTGCACAGTTTTATTCTTCTCTTTTTATGTGCAGTTATCCTTGCGGTTATGGGAAGGGAGTGTGTTTTGGACACCCCTTATCTCCTTGATAGTGAAGATGAGTGGAGCGATGGCAGGGTGATGGGTGGTTGGTTGTGTGTAGTTTGGTGTTAGGGTTAGTTAAGTCCTCACTAAGATTGAGGACAATCCACCAGTTACAGCCAATTGTATTGGGTTTTATTTAGCTTTTTGTTATTTTGAATTTAAGAATCCATGCCTACCTCCATCGATGGCCTCGGCAGATTATGTATCCTGGGGAGGAGTGGGTCCAGTCTGACTTTTCCTTGAATTCAACATTTTAGGGAATGAGTTGTGCCATATGCCGAGATAGGCTTGGTTAGTCCTTGATTGATTTGTTGATTGTTCCTCGACCAAATCGGGAATTTTTCCCTTGAGGAGCTTTTTCTTCTTCTCCTCACCTGGGAGAGTAGTGCCCTGTTCACTGGGGGTAGTGCACTGCGCTGGGTGTGATTGAGGGGGCCCGGGACCGGTTGGGGCATAGGTTTTGGGGTGTGCTGGATGTCCTGGGGGAGTTGATTTTTGTGTGTCGGGGGTGCCGGCTGGGCCAGGTCCAGTGCTGCGGTTGGTATCCTGTTGCCCCCTGGAGCTTTGGATGCTCCTTCTCGAAGGCACTTATTAGAGACATCCCGAGAGGACTTTTCTGTGCATGAGGCCTGGGGTTGAGCTGAATCCTGCACTTTCGGTGTTATCCTGCTTCCCCCCCTCTTGCGGTCGGGACACCATTTTATTCGACGGAACAGTTTTTTCTCTTCCTCATTTGGCCATTTTTCCCTTAAGGGGTGGGCACAGTACGAAGTCTCACAACACCAGGTTAAAGTTCAACAGGTTTATTTGAACTCAGAAGCTTTCGGAGCGCTGCACCCTCATCAGGTGAAATGGAGGCAGATTCACAATTTTAGCATATATAGGAGAAACACCATCCTGGTTTCGTTCGATAGTCAATGACCCCCCCCCCCCCCCCCACCCCACAAGTTCCCATTGAGCATTCAGATTAACAAATACGGGAACATTGAAATGGTGAATTAGAAAAAGACCAAGGTTCAACCAGTTCACCTTCTACTGTCCAGGTAGTCACATTAAACAATGTGAATCAAGTTATTGACCAATCACATTGATCAATCTCGATCAATGAGTGCACAGTAGGGCCAGACATGAAGTATGGAAACCTCCCAAAATGGGAGAGATTTGGGAGCCATGAGGTCCAAAGTAATTTGATCTTCCAAAACTCGCTCCTCTCACCACATACGGTATAACTATAATGAAAATTAATGTTACTTGAATATTACTATTTAATGTAAAAATGATTTCAGATTGATAGGATGCTTCAATGGTTCATATTAGCTACCATTCAGCTCAACCCACAATTGTACCTAATTGATTGATTACATAATGTCAGCCCAAAGTAGATAGATCAATAACGGGGCTATGCTGAAGATTAATCTTTACAGCTTCATAGGAAAGGTAAAACATCTTAAACGCTTGATAAAATTGAAATTCATTAGCTTTGCTGAATGGAATGAGCGATCCTGGAATCTCCCATTACTGGCTTTGGGGTGAGAGCTGACAGGGAGGCAAAGAATTTCCAAAGAGTTAATGTGTCGCTGTGGCATGTTCCTGAACCTGGGCGTGCAGGTCCACAGATCTTTGAAAGTGGCAACACAAGTGGACAAGATAGACAAGAAAGCACAGGGAATGCTTGCCTTCATTGGACGGGGAACGAGTATAAAAACTGGCAAGTCATGCTACAGTTGTGTAGAACCTTGGTAAGGCCGCACTTGGAATATTGCACACAATTCTGGTCGCCACACTACCAGAAGGATGTGGAGGCTTTGGAAAGAGTGCAGAAAAGATTTACCAGGATGTTGCCTGTTCTGGAGGGTGTTAGCTATGCGGAGTGGATAAATAGACTCGGACTGTTTTCATTAGAACGACAAAGGTTCAGGGGTGACCTGATATAGGTATACAAGATTATGAGGGGCAGGATAGAATGGATGGGCAGGCACTCTTTCCAAGGGTGGAGGTGTCAGTCACCAGGGAACATAGGTTTAAGGTTCATGGGGCAAAGTTTAGAGGAGATGTGCGAGGCAGGTTTTTTACGGAGGGTGGTGAGTGCCTCGAACGCGTTGCCAGGGGAGGTTGTGGAAGCAGATATATTAAAGGCTTTCAAAAGGCACTTCAAATACTTGGATAGGATGGGTATGGAGGGATACCACACCAAGAGGTGCTGAGGGTTTTGGCCAAGGTGGTATCATGACCGCTGCAGGTTTGGAGGGCTAAAGGGCCTGTTCCTGTGTTGTTTTGTTCTTTGTTCTGTCAGTCATTTTTGAGGTCTATGACATTGAATGAGTACATTCGGGTCTCGCAGGGAAGTGATGACTTCTAATATTACCCACTGTTAGATAAAAGTAAATGATGGCCATAATCTCGGAGCTGGGAGCTCTTTTTTTGTATTGGGAGGCTGGTTTGTATTCATAGCTTCCAGTGGGCCCAGAATAACTTGGATATACATCTATTCATGCCTTGCTATTGTTGAACTGTGACCATAACTGGTAGTAGTTGGGATGGATACAATAGTTGGGATGGTAACGACGTTCAATGTATTTACCATATTCATCTTCATTGGATTTGTCTAACCAAAGATATGTGGCAAAATCATTATACCTATAAATGTACAATGCTATAATTGGACTACTAATTCAGAGGATTCCTTGGAAACATTTTTTATCTTTATACTCTATCTCTGACATTGTAATCAAGTGAAACTAACCATTTAATTACTAATTAACTACGAGTCAGTGAATAATAAAACAGAGACATTCTTTTACCTATCATGTAAACAATTATCTATCAATGGCAAAGAGAATTCTTCTCAGGATAACTCCTCACAAGATTCCCTTCCTACATTACCTGGTCTGTAGCTGACTTTCCCAGCTCCTTCACATCTTTCATGTTCATAGCATTCTTCCCTCCCTTTTCTTTCCCCTTCTTCTTGTTCTTTTTCTTCAACAGGCATTTTTTGCAGACGCAGAAGCAGCAGGTGAGAATCAAAAGGACGGCAACAATCGCAATGGCTATCAAGGCCCAAGGAGGCACTGTAATGAAAACCGACAAACACAATCCACATCAGAAAGAAAGAACTTGCATTCATGGAAGACCTTTCTGTAGGAATCGGGAGAGTCCATTCAGCCCCTCGAGCCGCTTCGCCCATTCAGTTAGATCAGGGCTGATATGTATGCCAAACGTCAAATCCATCTACCTTTGATCCATCGCCCTTGACACCCTGACCCCACAAAAATCTATTATGTAGCACAGAAGGAGAATCATCATACCCACACTGGCTCCTAGAAAGAACTTTCCAATCAATCCCACCCCTCCATTTGCTCATTCCCCTGCAACTTTATCCAATTTCTTTATGCATGGTCCTGTTGAATCCGTTCCCAGATCCCTGTTGGAAGTATGTTTTAGACCACAACATCACCATGTAATTGTCAATTATATTAAATCTGTTTCCCCTGGTTACTGACCCTCTGCTACTGGAAACAGGCTCTTCCTATCAAAACCCCTCGCAATGACGATGGCAATTTTTAAGTGAGGGTATTGCTCACATGACATAGAAAATAAAATAACTTTCATTTATCTAGCACCTTTCATGGCTTCAGAACATTCCTTCACTGTGCTTTATAACCAGTGAAGGACTTTTGAAGTACAGTCATTGTTGGAATGCAGGAAAGGTGGCTGCCAACTTCATACAACAAGCTCCCACGAACAGCAATATGATAATGGCCAAATAATCGGTTTAATTTTGGTCATTGATTCAGGGATAAATATTGGCCAAGGCTTCATGGAAAACTATCCTAGTCTTCTTTCGAATAGGATATACTGTGACCCTCTGAGAGGAAGGCGGGCTCTTAGCTTAACACCTTGTTTGAAGGTGGCACCTCTAACAGTGCTGCATGCCCTCAGTACTGGCACTGGGGTGGGGAGGGTCAGCCACATTTCACCCAACATCAGTAAGAACAGATTGACCATTATTGCACTGCCTTTTGTGAGACCTTGCTAATTGATTGGTGTTTTTCTTGCAACAATAACCACACTCCTAAAGTACTTCATCAGTTGTAAGTCCTTTGGGATATGCTGAGGAGGTGAAAAGTGCTCAAGAATTGCGAGTTCTTTAATTTTTCTTTCAAGATGAACATCTTTGGAGTGCAAGTACGTGTTAATTAAAATACCATTTGTACCTGTGCATTACACTGTGCTTGTGTTACTAATGATGATGTCAATTTATCACAATTATTTGCAGCAGTTACGAATTAATATGTTAATCTTACTTGAAGCATTGAATAATGTTGGATTGGATAGCATACAGCACCCGGCAGTGTAGTCACTATATCTAAGTCAAATTTGAGGAGACGGTGTCGACAGTTTAAGTTGCTTTTGTCTTGTTTGCTAAAGTAGATGTACATATTTATTGGATCAATCTTTTTTGAGAGCTGGGATAACTTGACAGGGAAATGAGGAGCTTAACTGTTGGGTTGATTTGCATTTGATTTAAATTTATTGATTGTACTGAGACCATTGAGTTACTGTCAATGAGTATATTACTGCATTCTTTAGTTTTGGCAGCTTAACTTCCCTCAAAATCATGGTTAGTACACATCCATCAGACAATGGGAAGAATCTTAACTCCTCAAAACAGATGGGCTGGGTTGGGCCAGAGGTTTTCATAGAATTTACAGTGCAGAAGGAGGCCATTCGGCCCATCAAGTCTGCACCGGCTCTTGGAAAGAGCACCCTACCCAAGGTCAGCACCTCCACCCTATCCCCATAACCCAGTAACCCCACCCAACACTAAGGGCAATTTTGGACACTAAGGGCAATTTTGGACACTAAGGACAATTTATCATGACCAATCCACCTAACCTGCACATCTTTGGACTGTGGGAGGAAACCGGAGTGCCCGGAGGAAACCCACGCACACACGGGGAGGATGTGCAGACTCCGCACAGACTGTGACCCAAGCCGGAATCGAACCTGGAGCTGTGAAGCAATTGTGCTATCCACAATGCTACCGTGCTGCCCTTTTTTTTTTTCCCGGGCGCTTCCGACCAGAAGCGAGAGCCCCTCAGGGCTCGCCTCCCTGCCTCACCGGGTAAGTGAAAAAAACGATAAGAGTAGTGGTATTTCAACGGCAGCTGGAGCCTCCCACTTATTCTACACCTCTCATGTCTCTTCACAGGTTAAAGTTCACAAAATCTAAAATAGGAATTCAACTTGCTTGAATCCACCGACTTCCAGTGAATAACAAAAAGGTTCTTGGTTATATTATCTGCCTGACATTTCTCATATCATAAGCACACTATTTCCCTCTTTATCTGAAATCCTATGTCATTTGTCATCCAGTAAGAAGTCTTACAACACCAGGTTAAAGTCCAACAGGTTTGTTTCAATGTCACTAGCTTTCGGAGCGCTGCTCCTTCCTTCACCTGAGGAAGGAACAGCGCTCCGAAAGCTAGTGACATCGAAACAAACCTGTTGGACTTTAACCTCGTGTTGTAAGACTTCTTACTGTGCTCACCCCAGTCCAACGCCGGCATCTCCACATTTGTCATCCAGGGAGATGTGTTTTTTTTAGTTCTTTCATGGGACATGGGCAGCACTTGCAAAGGCCAGCATTTTTTTGTGTGGTGGCTTAAGGCAATATTAGTGAGAGGTCCCAGAGAATGGAACAAGGGTTTATCGATAACAAGTCAAGGTAAACTATACACAGGCACAGAGCCACAAAATAGTTCTATGTCATTCTCTAAGTCGGAATAAAGATTGTAGACTTCCAGTTTACACAAATACTTTATTCAGAGGGTTCGTTCTGTTTCCAGAGCTCAACTAGATGTAATACAATCAAGAGGTATCACCAGTGAAACTAAGGTAAACTGCCTATGCTGAGCTGTCTCTGTGTGCTGCTGCTCACTAGCCCTGTGCTTCTAAAAGAGGCGGATACTCCTTGGGTCGGACCCTTCATACCCGTCTCTGATGCTGCCCTCTAGTGATGCTGTGGCTGTTACATCTGTGCTGTAGTCCCTGGTATATGTGCAGATGTACAGATCACTACAAGTTCTTCACTCTCTGGCTCCAGGGTCTGCCTGGGACCCCCTACCAGGGCTCCGCGTTTTCCCCCCATTGGTCGGGGTTCGTGCACTCCTGCGTGATATGTCCCCTGCCGGTCACATTAACTGCGAGGGCTCGCCCCTTAAAGGAGCAGCGCTACCACATTGCCCATTCCTAATTGCCCTTGAACTATTTTTGACCAATTCAGAGAGCAATTAAGAGTCAATGTGGGTCTGGAGTCCTAAAGGGCATTAGTGAACCAGATGGGTTTTACAACAATCAATACTTTTTGTCATGGTGACCATTACTGAGACTAGCTTTATATTCCAGATTTATTAATTGAATTCAAATTCTATGATTTGGACCCATGTCCCCAGAGAATTAGCCTGGCTTGCAAGTCCAGTGACATTGTCACTACTCCCCTTGCCTTACCTTTCTCCTTCGTGGGAATATACCTTAAATGTACCCAAACTATCTCTTCTTTAAAGGCAGCACATTGTTCACTTACTGCTTTGTCTGCCAACCTATGACTCAAATTTATCAGGGTCAGGTTTGTTCTCCCTCTACTGAAGTTGGCTTTTCCCCAGTTAATTATTTTTTACTCTGGTTAGTTCCTTGTCCTTTCCCATAGTCAGCCTAAATGTTATGATACTGTTCCTTAAATGTTCCTGTACTGACACTTGATCCACTTGGACCATCTCAGTCCCTTGGACCAGGTCCATCAGTAACTTCTTTCTCATTGGACCAGACCCATACTGTTATTGAAAATGTCCCTGAACATACTCTAGTAACTCTTTCCCCTCACTGCCCTTTACATTACTTCTATCCCAGTCTAATTAAAGTTCCCCATTATAACTACTCAATAGTTCTTGCACATCTCTGTAATATATCCCTAAGGTATTTCAAACTTGAGGATTAACATATTGGTGACTTTAATGAGATGACAAATCAAAAACCTTCTGTCTTCTTCTGTAAACAATCACTGAGCATCTCATAATTATGGTAAATAAAGCTCCATGTGGATAAGATGTTTAATAGAAGACCTGCCTGCCTCTTTGGGAGCCATGACAGTAATTTATCTGTCTTTTGAAAAACAGGCAGCTAACCCTAGTGTCCTGGTCAACATGCATTCACCAAATAGCGTCACAAAAACATTGCCCAGTCATTATCACTGCTCAGAGGATCTTACTGTGTGCACATTAACTGCTGTGTGCCCTACTTTACAACAGTGACTACATTAACTGTAAAGCGCTTTGTGATGTTGTGAAAAGCACTATATATTTCCTTTAATGGACCGTCAGCTTTTCTTAAGTCTGTCATTCTTCAATCTATTTTCATGTGTTAGCCTGCCCTGTCAGTGTATGGATTTACCTGGTGCTGGGAGAGGCAATGGTTTACCTGTGCTTGAGTTGGAAGAATGGTATATCTGAGGGGCATTTGCTTAGGTTGTAACTGGATTCCTGAGGTCTTATTAACCTGGTTTTCTGCCCAACTAGAGTTTTTGTTATGTCGTGTTAAGCAAGTTGCAGCTACAGATATATTTCCACAGAAACAGTGCAACGCAGGTTCAATATTTTGATTCCTGGGTTGAGTAGATTGCTCTATGAGGAGAGATTGAATTTGGAAGAATGGGCAGTGATCTCATTGCAGCATAAAATTCCATGAGGGTTTGGTAGTATTCGTGCTAGAAGCTGTTTCCTCTGGCTGGAGGGGTCTATGATTAGGAAGTGCCATCTTGGCATATGGGTTGTCCATTTAGAACTATGGAGAGGTGAAATTCCTTTACTGAGAGGGTTGTGAACCTTGGGAATTCTCTACTTCAGAGGGTGGGCGTACAATCGTTGAGATTAATTAAGCCTGACATTTTTTTTGGACACAAAGGTATCAAGGGAGTTGAAGTAGAAGATCATCCATTATCTATTGAAAGGTGCAACAGGCTCTAGGGCCCAGATGAGCTACTCCTGCTCGTAATTCTTATGTTCCAATATTGTGGATGAGGTCTTTGAGAAGAGATTGCAATATTCCTGGGAGAAATACGGCCTCAGCCAAGTACTAAACATATATCATCCAGTCATTAGCACATTGTATTTTGTGGGAACTTGCTGTGCGCAAGTTGTCTACCACTTTTCCTACAGACGAATATAAAGAACATCAAAGAATGAGAAAAAGGTTGATAAGGAGGGCGAACCTAGAGTATGAGAGAAAGGGCAGCACGGTAGCTCACGTGGTTAGCACTGTGGCTTCACAGCGCCAGGGTCCCAGGTTCGATTCCCCGCTGGGTCACTGTCTGTGCAGAGTCTGCACGTTCTCCCCATGTCTGCGTGGGTTTCCTCCGGGTGCTCCGGTTTCCTTACACAGTCCAAAGATGTGCAGGTTAGGTGGATTGGCCATGCTGAACTGGCCCTTAGTGTCCAAAAAGGTTAGGAGGGATTATTGGGTTATGGGGATAGGGTGGAAGTGAGGGCTTAAGTGGGTCGGTGCAGACTTGATGGGCCGAATGGCCTCCTTCTGCACTGTATGTTCTATGTTCTAAAGCTAGCCAGTAGTATAAAGACAGACAGTAAGAGTTTCCATAGATATTTAAATAAGAAAAGAGTTAACAAAGTGAGCACTTCTCCTATGGAAAGTGTGTCCAAGGAATTGATAATGAAAAGTATGGCTATGGTGGGTGAATTAAACAGATGTTTTGCAACTGTGTTCACTACAGAGGACATAAGTAACATCTCAGAAATGGCTGTAAGCCAGGAAATGGAAGGAAGTGCGTAAGCCAGGAAAATTGCAATCACCAGGAAAATGGTATTGAGCAAATTGTTGATCTGTGAGCTGACAAATCCCCAGATTCGGATGGACTTCACCCTAAGGTCTTGAAAGATGTGGCTAATGAGATAGGTGATAGAATCAAAAGTCTAATGATGACCATGAAACCATTGTCAATTGTCATGAAAAGGTTCACTAATGTCCTTTAGGGAAGGAAATCTGTAGTCCTCACCGGGTCTAGCTTACAAGTGACTCCAGATCCACAGCAATGTGGTTGACTCTTAAATGCCCCCAAAATTGGCCTAGAAAACCACTCACAAAGTCAAAAATAAAAGAAACCGGACGGACCATCCTGCATTGATCTAGGCACTGGAAACATCAATGGCAAACTCATCCCTCTTAACTCTGCAAAGTCCTTCTTACTAACATCTGCTGGCTTGTGCCAAAATTGAGAAAGCTGTCTCACAGACTAGTCAAGCAACAGTTTGATATAATCACACTCATGGAATCATACCTCACTGATAATGTCCCAGACTATAACCATCCCTGGGTATGTCCTGTCCCATCGGCAGGACAGACCCAGCAGAGGTATACAGTCGGGAGGGAGTTGCCCTTGGAATACTCAAAATCGACTCTGAACCTCATGAAGTCTCATGGCTTCAGGTCAAACATGGGCAAGGAAGTCTGCTGATTACCACGTACCGCCCACCATCAGCTAGTGAATCATTCCTACTTCATGTTGAACAGTATTTGGAGGAAGCACTGAGGGTGGCAAGGCACAGAATGTACTCTGGGTGGGGGTTTCAATGTCCATCACCAAGAGTGGCTTGCTAGCACCACTAGTGACTGAGCTGGCCGAATCCTAAAGGATTTGTTGTTAGACTGAGTCTGTGACAGGTGGTGAGGGAACCAACAAGAGGGGAAAACATACTAGACCTCATTCTGATCCGTCTGCTTGCCACAGATTCACCTGCCCATGACAGTATCAGTAGGAGTGGCCACCACACAGACCTTGTGAGACGCAGTCACATCACTCAACACTGGGAATCCATGAGGTGCTGTGGCCCAACAGCAGCAGCAGAATCGCACTCATCCACAATCTCTAACCTCATGGCCCAGCATATCCCCCACTCTACCATTACCACCAAGTCAAGGCATCAACGAAGTGTGCAGGAGGGCATGCCAAGAAACAGGCATACCTAAAATGGTGAAGCTGCCAATACAGGGTTTAGCTTATTTGGCTGGACAGCTGGTTCATGACACAGAGTGAGGCCAGCAGTGCTAGTTCAATTCTCGTACT
Source organism: Scyliorhinus torazame (assembly GCF_047496885.1). NCBI lineage: Eukaryota > Metazoa > Chordata > Chondrichthyes > Carcharhiniformes > Scyliorhinidae > Scyliorhinus > Scyliorhinus torazame. The sequence continues at coordinate 91,007,735 of NC_092725.1, read as the reverse complement.
GGCTGAGGTTCTTCTTTTTTTTCATAAACATTTTATTGAGGTTTTTTTTTGTCATTGTAACAGCAGCAATATAAACAATGTACATGAAAATATAAACATAGTGCAAATACCGCCACCCTCTCCCACAGGTCCCACCATTACTTAACCCCCTAATCTACACTAACCTACCCCCCCTCCTTCTGCTGATGGTTAATTCTCTGCGAAAAAGTCGATGAATGGTTGCCACCTCCGAGTGAACCCTAACAATGACCCTCTCATGGCGAACTTAATTTTCTCCAGGCAGAGAAAGCCAGCCATGTCCAATAGCCAGGTCTCCGACTTCGGGGGCTTTGAGTCCCTCCATGCTCGTAATACCGCCTCTGGGCTACCAGGCGAAGCAAAGGCCAGAACGTCTGCCTCTTTCTCCTCCTGGCTTCCCAGATCCTGCGACACCCCGAAAATCGCCACATCTGGACTCAATGCCACCCTTGTTTTTAATACCTTGGACATGACGTCAGCAAACCCCTGCCAAAATCCCCTCAGCTTTGGACATGCCCAGAACATGTGGACATGGTTCGCTGGTCCTCCCGCACACTTTGCGCACCTATCCTCCACCCTAAAGAATCTGCTCATCCGGGCCACTGCCATGTGAGCCTGATGAACGACCTTGAATTGTATCAGGCTGAGCCTGGCACAAGTTGCAGTTGCCTTGACTCTGCTCAAAGCGTCCACCCAAAGGCCCTCTTCTATCTCTCCCCCCAGCTCCTCCTCCCACTTTCGCTTCAGCTCCTCGGTCTGTGTCTCCTCTGATCCCATAAGCTCCTTATATATGTCCGAGACGCTCCCCTCTCCTATCCATCCTCTAGAAACCATCCTATCCTGAATCCCCCTTAGCGGCAGGAATGGGAAGGTTGTTACCTGTCTACGCAGAAAGTCCTGCACCTGCAGGTACCGAAATTTGTTACCCCCTGCCAATGCAAATTTCTCCTCCAGTGCCTTCATACTCGGAAAGCTCCCCTCATAAACAAGTCCCCCATCCTCTCAATCCCCGCTCTCCGCCAAATTCGGAACCCCCCCGTCCATCCTCCCCGGGGCAAACCGGTGATTATCGCAGATTGGGGACCAGACCGACGTTCCCACTGCTCCCACATGTCTCCTCTGCTGCCCCCAGACTCTCAAGGCCACCACCACCACGGGGCTGGAGGAGTACTGCGCTGGCGGGAACGGCAGAGGCGCAGTTACCAGTGCCCCCAGACTTGTGCCCATGCAAGAGGCTGCCTCCATACACATCCATGCCGACCCCCCCCTCCCCCCCCCCCCACGCCCCCCCCCCCCCCCCCCCCCCCCAACCCCTCACCAGCAACTTCCTAATCATGGCTATGTTAGCTGCCCAGTAATAATTACTAAAGTTCGGCAGCGCCAGCCCTCCCTCTCCCCGACTCTGCCCCAGCATTACCCCCCTCACTCGCGGGAACTTTCCCCCCCCATACAAAGCCCGCTATAACTTTATTGACCCACTTAAAGAAGGTCCGCGGGATGAAGATGGGGAGACATTGGAAAACAAATAGGAATCTCAGGAGGACCATCATTTTCACTGTTTGAACTCTGCCCGCCAGAGACAATGGGACTGCATCCCATCTCTGGAAATCCCCCTTCATCTGATCCACCAACCGGGCCAAGTTCAATTTATGTAACCGATCCCAATCCCTCGCCACTTGGATACCGAGGTACCTGAAACTGTCCCCTACGAATCTAAGCAGCAGTTCCCCCAGTCGCCTCTCCTGACCCTTCGCCTGGACCAGAAACATCTCGCTCTTCCCCATATTAAGTTTATTCCCCGAAAACCGTCCAAAATCCCCTAAAATTGCCATGATTTCTTCCATCCTCTCCCTTGGATCTGAAACATACAAAAGCAGGTCATCCGCATACAGCGAGACTCTGTGCTCCACCCCCCCCCTCCCCCCTCCCCAAGACCAGCCCCTCGTGGCCCTCAGAGCAATTGCCAGTAGCTCTATAGCTAACGCAAACAGCAGTGGGGAGAGGGGGCATCCCTGTCTCGTCCCCCGGTGCAGTCTAAAATAGTCCGAAGTTGTCTTGTTCGTCAGTACACTTGCCACAGGAGCGTGGTACAGCAACCTGACCCAGTGGCTGAGGTTATTCTTGAAGGCCTCGCCTTCTCAACCTTGCCCCTCGCCTGAGGCTTGGTGATCCTCAGGTTAAATCACCACCAGTCATCTCTCCCCCTCAAAGAGTAAAGCAGCCAATAGTCATCTAGGACTATGGAGACAGTGGGCTGGATTCTCCGCACCCCGACGCCGAAATCGCAGGCGTAGTGTGAGTGGAGAATCCATTTTCCCGCAAGGAATCGTTACTGACGCCGATTCCCTGATTGTGCGGGTCAGGACGAGTACGCTGCGCTGCCTAGGACCTACCTGGGGCCATTGCCAGAGACCCACTCCGCCATTCTCCATCCCCGACTGGCCGAAATCCTGACAGCGTGGAACTAATGTGGTCCAGAAGTTGGGATACTTATGTGGCGGTAGCAGATTCAGTCTGTCGCGGGCCGGGCCGATTGGGGGGCAGGGGGGGCCTTATAGGTGGCCGGGAAATGTTCGTGCGGGCGTTGAGGGTCGGGTGCGCGGCCGATCAGGGGGTTTATTTTTTTGGGTACCAGCTCCGCGGTCCGAGTCCGCCATGGATCACGGCTGGAGGCCGCCGCCGTGCTAATGCGCGGCCTCCGACCTGGAAGTGCGGGGGCCCGTATCTGCAGCGAAAGCTGCTCGATCTATGCTGGGTCCCTGCCGGCCCCCTGCAGGGCCAGGAATTAGTGGTCCTTTCATGCCAGAATTTCTGGTGTGAAACACCACCGTTTTGATGTCGGTGTGGGGACATAGTCCCAATAATGGAGAATCCAGCCCTTTACAAAGAACAAAGAAATGTGCAGCACAGGAACAGGCCCTTCAGTCCTCCAAGCCCGTGCCGACCATACTGCCCGACTAAACTACAATCTTCTACACTTCCTGGGTCCGTATCCCTCTAATCCCATCCTATTCATGTATTTGTCAAGATGCCCCTTAAATGTCACTATCGTCCCTGCTTCCACCACCTCCTCCGGCAGCGAGTTCCAGGCACCCACTACACTCTGTGTAGAAACCTTGCCTCGTACATCTACTCTAAACCTTGCCCCTCTCACCTTAAACCTATGCCCCCTAGTAATTGACCCCTCTACCCCGGGGAAAAGCCTCTGACTATCCACTCTGTCATAATTTTGTAGACCTCTATCAGGTCGCCCCTCAACCTCCGTCGTTCCAATGAGAACAAACCGAGTTTATTCAACCGCTCCTCATAGCTAATGCCCTCCATACCAGGCAACATTCTGGTAAATCTCTTCTGCACCCTCTCTAAAGCCTCCACATCCTTCTGGTAGTGTGGCGACCAGAATTGAACACTATACTCCAAGTGTGGCCTAACTAAGGTTCTATACAGCTGCAACATGACTTGCCAATTCTTATACTCAATGCCCCGGCCAATGAAGGCAAGCATGCCGTATGCCTTCTTGACTACCTTCTCCACCTGTGTTGCCCCTTTCAGTGACCTGTGGACCTGCACACCTAGATCTCTCTGATTTTCAATACTCTTGAGGGTTCTACCATTCACTGTATATTCCCTACCTGCATTAGACCTTCCAAAATGCATTACCTCACATTTGTCCGGATTAAACTCCATCTGCCATCTCTCCGCCCAAGTCTCCAAACAATCTAAATCTTGCTGTATCCTCTGACAGTCCTCATCGCTATCCGCAATTCCACCAACCTTTGTGTCGTCTGCAAACTTACTAATCAGACCAGTTACATTTTCCTCCAAATCATTTATATATTTATATTTATATATTTATTTCATTTATTTATTTCATACACTACAAACAGCAAAGGTCCCAGCACTCATCCTTGCGGAACACCACTGGTCACAGCCCTCCAATTAGAAAAGCATCCTTCCATTGCTACTCTCTGCCTTCTATGACCTAGCCAGTTCTGTATCCACCTTGCCAGCTCACCCCTGATCCCGTGTGACTTCACCTTTTGTACTAGTCTACCATGAGGGACCTTGTCAAAGGCCTTACTGAAGTCCATATAGACAACATCCACTGCCGTACCTGCATCAATCATCTTTGTGACCTCCTCGAAAAACTCTATCAAGTTAGTGAGACACGACCGCCCCTTCACAAAACCATGCTGCCTCTCACTAATACGTCCATTTGCTTCCAAATGGGAGTAGATCCTGTCTCGAAGAATTCCCTCCGGTAATTTCCCTACCACTGAAGTAAGGCTCACCGGCCTGTAGTTCCCTGGATTATCCTTGATACCCTTCTTAAACAGAGGAACAACATTGGTTATTCTCCAGTCCTCTGGGACATCACCTGAAAACTGTGAGGATCAAAGATTTCTGTCAAGGCCTCAGCAATTTCCTCTCCAGCCTCCTTCAGTATTCTGGGGTAGATCCCATCAGGCCCTGGGGACTTATCTACCTTAATATTTTTTAAGACGCCCAACACCTCGTCTTTTTGGATCTCAATGTGACCCAGGCTATCTACACACTCTTCTTCAGACTCAACATCTACCAATTCCTTCTCTTTGGTGAATACTGATGCAAAGTATTCATTTAGCACCTCGCCCATTTCCTCTGGCTCCACACATAGATTCCCTTGCCTATCCTTCATTGGGCCAACCCTTTCCCTGGCTACCCTCTTGCTTTTTATGTACGTGTAAAAAGCATTGGGATTTTCCTTAACCCTATTTGCCAATGACTTTTAGTGACCCCTTCTAGCCCTCCTGACTCCTTGCTTAAGTTCCTTCCTACTTTCCTTATATTCCACACAGGCTTCGTCTGTTCCCCGCCTTTTAGCCCTGACAAATGCCTCCTTTTTCTTTTTGACAATATCTCTCGTTATCCAAGGTTCCCGAAAATTGCCGAATTTATCCTTCTTCCTCACAGGAACATGCCGGTCCTGAATTTACCTTTACAACACAGGACTACTTGCATGCCAAACAACATAAGTAGAAAGTGATAGACAGAGCTAAACAGTCCTACAACCAATGGATCAGATGTAAGATGTGCTGTTCTACCATATCCAGCATTAATGTTGATGGACAATTAAACAATTCATTGGAGGAGAAGCTGCACAAATATCTCTCTCCTCAATGATGGAGGAGCCCAACACATCAGTGCAAAAGATAAAGCTGAAGTATTTACTATAATCTTCAACCGGAAGTGTCGAGTGGATGATCCATCTTGGCCTCCTCCAGAGGTCCAGCATCACAGCTGTCAGTCGTCAGCCAATTCGATTCACTCCACGTCATATCAAGAAACAGCTGAAGGCACTGGATACTGCGAAGGCTATGAACCCTGTCAATATTCCAGTAATAGTACTGAAGACTTGTACTCCAGAACGTGCAAGCCCATAGTGAAGCTTACAACTACAGCACTGGCATTGACCCAGCAATAGGGAAAATTGCCCAGGTATGTCCTGTACACAAGAAACAGAACAAATCCATCCCCCCCAATTACCACCCCTTCAGTCTATTCTCGATCATAAGTCAAGTGATGGAAGGAATCACAGTGCTATCAAGCCATTCCAGCACAAAGACAGATATTTGTGTTTGTTGGTAAGCCTTCTGAACTCCAGGATATCACCGTAAGAGTTCTTTGGGGTCGTGTCCTCGGCCCAACCATTAATGACCTTCTCCCCATAAAAAGGTCAGAAGTGGGGATGCTTGCTGATGAGCACCATTTGCGACTCTACGGACACTGAAGCAGTCTTGGACCTACATCTGGAAAGTAACATTCGCACCACATAAGTGCCAGACAATGACCATCTCCAAAAAAAAAAGAATATAACCATTGTCCCTTGGCATTACTTTTGCTGAATCTCCCACTATCAACATCCTGTGGGTTACCATTGACCAAAAACTGGACTTGCCATATAAAAAGGTAAATATAAAGTTGCCATAATCTCAGATGACCATAAGCTGCTTTTCCCTTTGAGGGGGAGAGTTGACTGGTGGTGATTTAAACTGAGGATCACCAAACATCAGGCGAGGGGCAAGATTGAGAAGACGGGGCCTTCATGAATAACCTTGGTCGGTACAGCAATTGAACCCACGCTGTTAGCTTTACTCTGTATCACAAACTAGCTGTCCAGCCAACTAAGCTAAACTGGCCCCTGGCTGGAGTCTCGCTCTTCACAGCTCCACATTCCTCACCGAAGAATCTCTCCTTATACCCTGCTCTCCTCACTGAAGTCTCTCTTTATCCCCTCTCCTCACTGAAGGATCTCACCTTATATCCCACTCTCTTTATTGATAGTGCATAGAACATAGAACATTACAGCGCAGTACAGGCCCTTCGGCCCTCGATGTTGCGCCGACCTGTGAAACCACTCTAAAGCCCATCTACACTATTCCCTTATTGTCCATATGTCTATCCAATGACCATTTGAATGCCCTTAGTGTTGGCGAGTCCACTACTGTTGCAGGCAGGGCATTCCACGCCCTTACTACTCTCTGAGTAAAGAACCTACCTCTGACATCTGTCCTATATCTATCTCCCCTCAATTTAAAGCTATGTCCCCTCGTACTAGACATCACCATCTGAGGAAAAAGGCTCTCACTGTCCACCCTATCTAATCCTCTGATCATCTTGTATGCCTCAATTAAGTCACCTCTTAACCTTCTTCTCTCTAACGAAAACAGCCTCAAGTCCTTCAGCCTTTCATCATAAGATTTTCCCTCCATACCAGGCAACATTCTGGTAAATTTCCTCTGCACCCTTTCCAATGCTTCCACATCCTTCCTATAATGCGGCGACCAGAATTGCACGCAATACTCCAAATGCGGCCGCACCAGAGTTTTGTACAGCTGCAACATGACCTCATGGCTCCGAAACTCAATCCCTCTACCAATAAAAGCTAACACACTGTACGCCTTCTTAACAACCCTCTCAACCTTGGTGGCAACTTTCAGGGATCTATGTACATGGACACCGAGATCTCTCTGCTCATCCACACTGCCAAGAATCTTACCATTAGCCCAGTACTCTGTCTTCCTGTTATTCCTTCCAAAATGAATCATCTCACACTTTTCTGCATTAAACTGCATTTGCCACCTCTCAGCCCAGTGCTGTAGCTTATCTATGTCCCTCTGTAACTTGTAACATCCTTCCGCACTGTCCACAACTCCACCGACTTTAGTGTCATCTGCAAATTTACTCACCCATCCTTCTACGCCCTCCTCCAGGTCATTTATAAAAATGACAAACAGCAGTGGCCCCAAAACAGATCCTTGCGGTACACCACTAGTAACTGGACTCCAGTCTGAACATTTCCCATCAACCACCACCCTTTATCTTCTTCCAGCTAGCCAATTTCTGATCCAAACTGCTAAATCACCCTGAATCCCATGCCTCCGTATTTTCTGTAGTAGCCTACCCTGGGGAACCTTATCGAACACTTTACTGAAATCCATATACACCACATCAACTGCTTTACCCTCATCCACCTGTTTGGTCACCTTCTCAAAGAACTCAATAAGGTTTGTGAGGCACGACCTACCCTTCACAAATCCGTGCTGACTATCTCTAATTAAATTATTCCTTTCCAGATGATTATACATCCTATCTCTTATAAACCTTTCCAAAATTTTGCCCACAACAGAAGTAAGGCTCACTGGTCTACAGTTACCGGGGTTGGCTCTATTCCCCTTCTTGAACAAGGGGACAACATTTGCTATCCTCCAGTCTTCTGGCACTATTCCTGTAGACAAAGATGACTTAAAGATCAAAGTCAAAGGCTCAGCAATCTCCTCCCTAGCTCCTAGCTTCTCAGAGAATCCTAGGAAAAATCCCATCCGGCCCAGGGGACTTATCTATTTTCACACTTTCCAGAATTGCTAACACCTCCTCCTTATGAACCTCAAGCCCTTCTAGTCTAGTCGCCTGAATCTCAGTATTCTCCTCGACAACATTGTCTTTTTCCTGTGTGAATACTGACAAAAAATATTCATTTAGCACCTCTCCTATCTCCTCGGACTCCAAGCACAACTTCCCACTACTGTCCTTGACTGGCCCTACTCTTACCCTAGTCATTCTTTTATTCCTGACATATCTATAGAAAGCTTTAGGGTTAGCCTTGATCCTACCGTGGTTCCCTCACTCGACCACTGCCTCCCTGCCTGACAGGTACATACTTATCAAAGACACGCAGTAGCTGTCCCTTGAACAAGCTCCACATTTCCATTGTGCCCATCCCCTGCAGTTTTCCTCTCCATCCGATGCATCCTAAGTCTTGCCTCATCGCATCATAATTGCCTTTCCCCCAGATATATCTCTTGCCCTGCGGTATATACCTATCCCTCTCCATCACTAAAGTAAACGTAATCGAATTGTGGTCACTATCACCAAAGTGTTCACCTACCTCCAAATCTAACACCTGTCCTGGTTCATTACCCAGTACCAAATCCAATATGACCTCGCCTCTCGTTGGCCTACCTACATACAGGGTCAGGAAACCCTCCTGCACGCACTGGACAAAAACGGACCCATCTAAAGTACTCGAACTATAGCGTTTCCAGTCAATATTTGGAAAGTTAAAGTCCCCCATAACAACTACCCTGTTGCTTTCACTCCTATCCAGAATCATCTTTGCAATCCTTTCCTCTACACCTCTGGAACTTTTCAGAGGTCTATAGAAAACCCCTAACAGGGTGACCTCTCCTTTCCTGTTTCTAACCTCAGCCCATACTACCTCAGTAGACGAGTCCTCATCAAACGTCCTTTCTGCCACCGTAATACTGTCCTTGACTAACAATGCCACACCTCCCCCTCTTTTACCACCTTCCCTGAGCTTACTGAAATATCTAAACCCCGGCACCTGCAACAACCATTCCTGTCCCTGCTCTATCCATGTCTCCGAAATGGCCATAACATCAAAGTCCCAGGTACCAACCCATGCCGCAAGCTCACCCACCTTATTCTGGATGCTCCTAGCATTGAAGAAGACACACTTTAAACCACCTTCCTGCCTGCTGGTACACTCCTGCAACTTTGAAACCTTACTCATGACCTCACTACTCTCAACCTCCTGTATACTGGAGCTACAATTCAGGTCCCCAAGCCCCTGCTGAACTAATTTAAACCCTCCCGAAGAGCATTAGCAAATTTCCCCCCCAGGATATTGGTAACCCTCTGGTCCAGGTGTAGACCATCCCGTTGATAGAGGTCCTACCGACCCCAGAATGAGCCCCAATTATCCAGAAATCTGAAACCCTCCCTCCTGCACCATCCCTGTAGTCATGTGTTCAACTCCTCTCTCTCCCTATTCCTCATCTCGCTAGCATGTGGCACGGGTAACAACTCAGAGATAATAACTCTGTTTGTCCTAGATCTAAGTTTCCACCCTAGCTCCCTGAATTCATGCCTTACATCCCTATCCCTTTTCCTACCTATGTCGTTGGTACCTATGTGGACCACAACTTGGGGCTGCTCCCTTAAGGATCCCGAAAACACGATCCGAGACATCACGGACCCTGGCACCTGGGAGGCAACACACCAACCGCGAGTCTCTCTCATTCCCACAGAATCTCCTATCTATCCCCCTAACTATGGAGTCTCCAATGACTAATGCTCTTACTTTCCCCCCTCCCCTTCTGAGCAACAGGGACAGACCTTTTGCCAGAGACCTGTGCCCCATGCCTTAACCCTGCTGGTAAGTTCCCCCCCAACCCCCACCCCCACCCCCCCCCCAACAATATCCAAAGTGCTATACTTGCCCCGAAGGGGAATGACCACAGTGGATCCCTGTACTGACTGCTTCCTCCCAGCCCCTCTCACTGTCACCCATCTATCTTTATTCGTTGGAGTAACTACATCCCTGAAGCTTCTACCTATGACCACCTCTGCCTCCCGAATGATTCAAAGTTCATACAGCTCCAGTGTCACTTGACAACAGTTCCTCCACAAACCACCTTCAAGTTAGGGTGACCATAATGGACGTATGCAAATTTCCCTCACAACAGCCAATCAGCAGCTCCGCTCTACTGTCCTCTGCTGGATGCTTGTCTTCACTTGAACAACTAGGGTCTCTTGCACAGGTACACCTTCAAGTTAGGGTGACCACAACGGACGTATTCAAATTTCCCCCACAACAGCCAATCAGCAGCTCTACTCTACTGCCCTCTGCTGGATGCTTGTCTTCACTTGAACAGCTAGGGTCTCTTGCACAGGTACACCTGCAAGTTAGGGTGACCACAACGGACGTATTAAAATTTCCCCCACAACAGCCAATCAACAGCTCCGCTCTAGTGCCCTCTGCTGGATGCTTGTCTTCACTTGAACAGCTAGGGTCTCTTGCACCCTTTAAGTTAGAGTGACCACAGTGGATGTATGCAAATTTCCCCCTTAACAGCCAATCAGCAGCTTCGCTCTACTGCCCTCTCATTCTTTGTACTCCACTCTCCTCACTGAAGTCTCTCTTTATCCCCCTCTCCTCACTGTAACCTCTCTTCATACACTGCTCTCTCCATGAAGTCTCTCTCTTTATACACCGCTCTTCTCACTGAAGTCTCTCTCTTTATGCTCTGCTCTTCTCACTGAAGTCTCATTCTTTATGCCCTGCTCTCCTCACTGAAGTCTCTCTCTACATAACCCGCTCTCTTCACTGTAGTTTCTCTCTTTATACCCCGCTCTCCTCACTGGAGTGTCTCTCTACATAACCCGCTCTCTCCACTGAAGTCTTACTCTTCATACACTGCTCTCCTCATTGAAGGCTCTCTCTTTATACCCTGCTCTCCATGAAGTGTCTCTCTTTATACACCACTCTTCTCACTAAAGTCTCTCTTCATCCCCCTCTCCTCACTGAAGTCTCTCTTCATACACCGCTCTTCTCACTGAAGGCTCTCTTTTATACCCTGCTCTCCATGGTCTCTCTCTTAATACACCTCTCTTCTCACTGAAGTCTCTCTGTTTATGCCCTGTTCTCCTCACTGGTCTCATTCTTTATGCCCTGCTCTCCTCACTGAAGTTTCTCTCTACATAACCTGCTCTCTTTACTGAAGTCTTACTCTTTATACTGCCACTCTCCTCACTGATGTCTCGCTCGTTACACTCCGCACTCCTCACTAAAGACTCGTTCTTTATAACCCGTGCTCTTCACTGAAGTCTTACTCTTTTTACCCCCTCTCCCCTCTGAAGTCTGTACCTTCTCTGTACCTTGTTTTGCCCTATTATGTATTTTCTTTTATTTTATTTTCATGTACTTAATGAAATGTTGAGCTGATCGCAGAAAAATACTTTTCACTGTACCTCGGTACATGTGACAATAAAAAAAATCCAATCCAAGTCTCTCTCTTTATGGCCCGCTTTCCTCACTGATGTCTCGCTCTTTTCAGCTCCACTCTCCTCTCTGAAGTCTCTCTCTTTACAGCTCCACAATGCTCGTTGATGTCCCGCTCATTATACCCTACTCTCCTTGCTGAAGTCTCACTCCTTACAGCTCCACAATCCTCGCTGAGGTCTCGCTCTTTATAGCCCCACTCTCCTTATTGAAGTCTCGCACTTTATATTCTGCTCCCCTCACTGAAGTATTGCTCGCTATCCACTCAGGAATAGAGTATCCTGTCCCCAGAAAAGAGTCTCATGATTAGGACTTCAGATTTGAACTCTTCTCTTTTTGTCGAGCAGGTTTGACCTTGTTACAGGTCCCTGAAAACCCTCAATGGTCAGACAAGCCAACCACCCAGCGGAATCCGGTCGGAGTGAGGACAGAGTGACTGCTGGGTAAGTAGTTAAGATTTAAATTGTTTGCGCGGGCCCATAACAGCTGATTGCTGTTATCGTGCGGGGCGCAGTGGTTGCTGGTTAAGTGTTTTATTTTTACCTGTATTTAAGTTGGGCGGTTCCTAAACCCGAGACACTACACTTGTAGTGTCCCCCACCCTTCCACCTCCTCTAACCTAAGAGGTTGAGTGAATATCAGGTAAGCTCTTGCTTTCTTTTTCTTGTTTTTATCCGCAAGTTATCTAGAGTAGGCAGTGCAATGTTCCTCCTGCAGAATGTTTGAGGTCAGTGGCCCTGCTGATTTCACCAGTGGGAAGTGCACCCATCTCCAGCTCCTCAGAAACCGCGTTAGGGAACTGGAGCTGGAGCTGGATGAACTTCGGATCACTCAGGAGGCAGAGGTGGTCATAGATAGTAGCTTCAGGGATGTGGTTACTCCGAAGAATCAAGGTAGATGGGTGACGGTGAGAAGGGCTGGGAGGAAGCAGTCAGTGCAGGGATCCTCTGTGGTCGTTCCCCTCGGTAACAAGTATACCGTTTTGGATACTGTTGAGGGGGACGACCTACCAGGGGTAAGCCACGGTGAACGGATCTCCAGCACTGAGTCCGTCCCTGTGGCTCAGAAGGGAAGGAGGGAGAGCAGGAGAGCAATAGTTATTGGGGACTCGATAGTTAGAGGGACAGACAGACTGTTCTGTGGCAGCGAAAGAGACTCACGGATGGTATGTTGTCGCCCGGGAGTCAGGGTCCGTGACGTCTCGGACCGTGTTTTCAGAATCCTTAAGGGGGAGGGGGAACAGTCACATGTTGTGGTACACATCGGTACCAACGACATAGGTAAGAGAAGGGACGGGGATTTAAAACAGGAATTTAGGGAGCTAGGGTGGAAGCTGAGAGCCAGGACATACCATGTTGTCATCTCTGGTTTGTTGCCGGTGCCACGGGCTAGCGAGTTGAGGAACAGGGAGAGAGTGCAGATAAACACGTGGCTGCAGGGATGGTGTAGGAGGGAGGGTTTCAGTTACATGGATAATTGGAGCACATTCTGGGGAAGGTGGGACCTGTACAGACAGGATGGTTTGCACCTGAACCAGAGGGGCACCAATATCCTGGGAGGGAAATTTGCTATGGCTCTTTGGGGGGGTTTAAACTAATTTGTCAGGGGGATGGGAAAATGAGCTGTAGTCCAGAAGCCAGTGTTGAGAGTAGTGAGCTACTGAGGAGGGTATCAAGGTCGCAGGCGTGTACTGGTAGACAGGAAGGTGGGTTGAAGTGTGTCTACTTCAATGCAAGGAGCATCCGGAATAACGTAGATGAACTTGGAGCGTGGATTAGTACCTGGGACTACGATGTTGTGGGCATTATGGAGACATGGTTAGAACAGGGAAAGGAACGGTTGTTGGTAGTTCTGGGGTATAGATGTTTCAGTAAGAGCAGGGAACGTGGTAAAAGAGGTGGAGGAGTAGCATTGTTAATCAAGTTTAACGGCTGCAGAAAGGCAGTTCGAGGGGGATCTACCTACTGAGGTAATATGGGCTGAAGTTAGAAATAGGAAAGGAGCGGTCACGTTGTTAGAAGTTTTCTATAGGCCCCCAAATAGTAATAGAGATGTGGAGGAAGAAATTGTAAAACAGTTTATGGATAGGTGTGGAGGTCATAGGGTAGTTGGCATGGGTGACTTTAACTTTCCAAATATTGATTGGAACCTCTATAGGTCGAACAGTTCGGATGGGGCAGTTTTTGTACAGTATGTGCAGGAGAGTTTCCTGACACAATATGTGGATAGGCCGACAAGAGGTGGGGCCACATTGGATTTGGTACTGGGTAATGAACCGGGCCAAGTGTTAGATTTGTTTGTGGGAGAGCACTTTGGAGATAGTGACTACAATTCGGTGTCTTTCACTATTGCAATGGAGAGGGATAGGGCCATACGGCAGGGCAAGGTTTATAGTTGGGGGAGGGGTAATTATGATGCGATTAGGCAAGAATTAGGGAGCATAAGATGGGAACAGAAACTGTCAGGGAAAGGCACAAATGAAAAGTGGAGCATGTCCTTGATAGGTACGTCCCTGTCAGGCAGGGAGGAAATGGCCATGTGAGGGAACCATGGTTCACAAAAGAAGTTGAATGTCTTGTCAAGAGGAAAAAGGAAGCGTATGTAAGGATGAGAAAACAAGGTTCAGTTGGGTCGCTTGAGGGTTACAAGGCAGCAAGGAATGAGCTAAAAAAAAGGGCTTAGGAGAGCTAGGAGGGGGCATGAGAAGTCCTTGGCAGGTTGGATCAAGGAAAACCCCAAAGCTTTTTACTCTTATGTGAGAAATAAAAGAATGACCAGGGTGAGGTTAGGGCCGGTCAAGGACAGTAGTGGGAACCTGTGCATGGAGTCAGAAGAGATAGGAGAGGCATGTAATGAATACTTTTCTTCAGTGTTCGCCAAGGAGAGGGTCCATGTTTTTGAGGATGAGAGTGTGATACAGGCGGGTAGGCTGGAGGAGGCAGATGTTCTGAGGAAGGATGTATTAGCAATTTTGAAAAACCTTAGGGTCGACAAGTCCCCTGGGCCAGATGAGATATATCCTAGGATTCTTTGGGAGGCAAGGGATGAGATTGCAGAGCCTTTGGCTTTGATCTTTGGGTCCTCATTGACAACGGGGATAGTGCCAGAGGACTGGAGAGTGGAGAATGTTGTTCCTCTGTTCAAGAAAGGGAATAGGAATGACCCTGGTAATTATAGGCCGGTTAGTCTTACTTCGGTGGTCAGTAAGTTAATGGAAAAGGTCCTGAAGAATAGGATTTATGACCATTTGGAAAGATGCAGCTTAATCCGGAATAGTCAACACGGATTTGTGAAGGGTAAGTCTTGCCTCACAAATTTGATTGAATTCTTTGAGGAGGTTACTAGGTGTGTAGATGAAGGTAGAGCAGTTGATGCATGGATTTCAGTCAGGCGTTTGATAAGGTTCCCCATGGTCGGCTCATGAGAAAGTAAGGAGGTGTGGGATAGAGGGAAATTTGGCCAATGGATAAGTAACTGGCTATCACATAGAAGACAGAGGGTGGTGGTAGATGGTAAGTTTTCAACCTGGAGCCCAGTCACTGGCGGTGTACCACAGGGATCAGTGCTGGGTCCTCTGCTATTTGGGATTTTTATCAATGACTTGGAGGAGGGGGCTGAAGAGTGGGTCAGTAAATTTGCTGATGACAGCAAGATTGGTGGAGTAGTGGATGAGGTGGAGGGCTGTTGTAGGCTGCAAAGAGACATTAATGGGGTGCAGAGCTGGGCCGGAAAATGGCAGATGGAGTTTAACCCTGATTAGTGCAAGGTGATTCATTTTGGTAGGAAAAATTTGAATGCGGATTACAGGGTCAACGGCAGGGTTCTGAGGTATATGGAGGAACAGAGAGATCTTGGGGTTCATGTCCATTGATCTCTGAAGGTTGCCACTCAAGTGGACAGAGCCGTGAAGAAGGCCTATAGTGTGTTAGCGTTTATTAACAGGGGGCTTGACTTTAAGAGCCGTGGGGTTATGCTGCAACTGTACATGACCCTGGTGAGACCACATTTGGAGTATTGTGTGCAGTTCTGGTCACCTCACTATAGGAAGGATGTGGAAGCATTGGAAAGGGTGCAAAGGAGATTTACCAGGATGCTGCCTGGTTTGGAGGATAGGTCTTATGAGGAAATATTGAGGGAGCTAGGGCTTTTCTCTTTGGAGCGGAGGAGGATGAGAGGCGACTTAATAGAGGTTTATAAGATGATGAGGGGGATAGGTAGTGTGGACGTTCAGAGACTATTTCTTTGGGTGGATGTAGCTGTTACAATGGGGCATAACTGTAAGGTTCAGGGTGGAAGGTATAGGAGGGATGTCCGAGGTCGGTTCTTTACTCAGAGAGTGGTTAGGGTGTGGAATGGACTGCCTGCTGTGATAGTGGAGTCGGACACTTTAGGAACTTTCAAGCGGTTATTGGATAGGCACATGGAGCACACCAGAATGACAGGGAGTGGGATAGCTTGATCTTGGTTTCAAACAAGGCTCAGCACAACATCAAGGGCCGAAGGGCCTGTTCTGTGCTGAACTGTACTGCTCTATGTTCTATGTTCTATTTAACCATGATACCTTCAGTAGAAAAGGTGAAGGAGAGTGATCAGCAATATGACAATTCTCTACCTGTTGCCCTGACGACAGCACACAGGTCTACAGTGCAAACACTGCGCATAAGTTGCAATGCCCAGCCAGCATGCCAGAGCCACAAGAGGTGCTTGAACCTGGTAGCAGCCACCCATATGACAATGGAAAGTCGAGGTGCGTCTACCACTACACCTGCTTCTCACCACAGAAGAACATCAAGACAACCCACACAATGACAGAAAAACTGGAACAAGATGAGCACAATGTTCATCCACCCACAAGAAACAAGTTAGAGTAGCAGAAACCACTGATCAATGCAACAGGCAGACTGACAAATTGAGAACCAATGGAAAGAAACGGAAGCTGACAATGAAAGCATATCCAAAATCCAGCTAAGAACCAGCAATTTCCAGAAATTGACAGATGAAGCTTCCTTGCCTGATAACAGGTGAGTACTAAAAAAGTGATTTTTTCCCCCACTGCCTCTGGACTACTCTCTAGCTTCCAGACAGAGGTCCCTCTTCTGGGGAGCTGGGGAGCGGGGAGAGGGGGTGGGGGGGGGAGGTATCCTGACAGGGGTCTCTCTTCTTGTGGGTGTGTGGTGGTGCTCCTTATTTAGGGGGTCTCAGTGGGGGAATCTCATTGTTTAGGGGGTCTCTGAGGTGAGGTCTCTACTAGGGGGTCTGTGGAGGGGGTCTCTTTATTTGGTGGTCTCGGAGGGGTCAGTAGGATGGTCTGGTGGGGTTGGGCAGATCTTGCATTATGGGGGGGGGGGGTGGCAGGTGGCTCTTTGATTGACTTTGGGGGCAACTCCCTTAAAGAGTTACCCCCTCGGCCCGCTGCAATATCCACCGTGTCAGGGCCATATTTTTCAGATTAGTAGTAATTCTTTCCCATTGCCCAGAAGATCGGAGAATCACGTGGGTCCGGAGAATATGGTGCATGGCCCATTAAGTGGACACAAATAGCTGTTCATGACCAATTTGCATCCTCCCGCTGGCGCAGAGTGTGAACCTCAATCCTGATGCCAGTGGAGAGGCTGGAGTGTTGGAAATGCATTGGCTCTGCCTCATTGGTAACTCCGCTACCAGCGACGTAGCCCAATGTAGTAATAGTGATAAGGTAGATGTATAAACCTGCATAGGACACATGAGGCGGGCTGATTGTTTTCCCCGTATGGCCCAATCATGCCGTAGTAGTGATAATGCAGTAATTGTGGTAATGTACTAATGATGATAATGTCAAAACAGTGATAATGTAGTAACAACAATATCATTATATTGGACTGAAAACAATGTAAGGCATGAAGTTAATTAGTATAACTCCAAATACATTGGCTAAAGACTTGGGGGGAGCTGTAGTATAAGGGTCTGGCACAGAAAGGGTAAATCTGAGACTGAGCACAATGCCATCCAACAATGATGTCAAAAGGCCCATGACCCAGATCCAGCGACACGGTGGGCGGGATTCCCCGTGGCCCAACACCGAAATCAGGATCGGCGATCGAGCGAAAAATGGCAGGCGCTGATTTGATGCCAGTTGGCCATGATCTATCCCTCCAAATCAGTGTCATCGGGACACATGCCGTGCACAGCCGCAAGCCCGTTGGCGCAGCATCAGCTGGCCCACCCGCCATGCTCCGCCCCTGATGGGCCGTGCTCTAAATGGCATGGGCCACGTATGGTCCCAGTGGTCAGGCACCTGGCATGCCGGCTGCAGACAGTGTCCAGCGCCGGCACTCGTCCGGTGTCCATGTCGCTGGCCGGGGAGGGGGCTGCTGCTAGGGCTGTGGGGGAGTGGTGGGGGGTGGGCTGTGGGGTAGTGGTGTGCGGGTTAGGGTTCCACCAGGCCGGTGCCATATATTACGGCATGACCGGTGCAGCTCGTCAGCCCTGCGCATGCACGGCCCGGGACCCGCCGATTCTATGGCTGATTTTCGCACAATCCACAGGTGTTCTCCGCGGCGCCGGCGCTAGCCCCTCACCGGTACTGGAATCGGTGAGAGGTCACGCCGATTTTCCCATCGTGAATCACCCACAGATTCTCCATTGGCTACGGCACTTAGCTTCAGGAATGGAGAATTCCGCCCTATAGTTTTGAGCAGAGATGTGAACAGACCTAAGCATGAAGGGAGTTCCTAGCTTGTTCATATACACATGTAAATAGTTCTAAAAGTTCATGAAGTCTTACAGTTAACCTACATAATATATAATGTGGAGATGCCGGCGTTGGACTGGGGTGAGCACAGTACGAAGTCTTACAACACCAGGTTAAAGAGGTGTGAATTGTAAGCCACTGTCCTGGCTTGATACAATTCACACCTCTTTAACCTGGGGTTACCCCATCTCTGGATCTGTAAAGATTTAATCACCTGCTAATGCTCGCATTCCTAGCATTGTTTGGCATCTTTGAATTTGTCTATATATGTGTTTCTGGAACAGACCTCTGCATTCACCTGAGGAAGGAGCAGCGCTCCGAAAGCTAGTGACATCGAAACAAACCTGTTGGACTTTAACCTGGTGTTGTAAGACTTCGTACTCTACATAATATACAGAGACTTGTTCAAGACACACAGTTCTGTCACCAACACCCTCCCAACAAGATGGAGAGATGGAGATGTTTAGGGAACGAATTCCAGAGATTAACAGAGGCAACTGAAGGCACGGCCACCAATGATGAAGCAATTGAACTTGGAGTTGCTCAAGGTGACAAAATTGGAGAAGTATAGGGATCTCGGATGGTTATAGGGCTGCAGGAGTTTATAGAGATAGGAAAGGGGTGGGAATGTAGAGGTTTGAACATGAGGATAAGAATTTTTTTTGTTGAGATGTTGGTGGACTGGGACCCAATGTCGGTCAGTGAGCACAATGAGCAGTATCATAAGAGATCAGCTAGTTCAGATGGTATTGGAGCAGTTGCTTCATTAAGATGTTAATATACTTTGTTTATGGAAAAGCTTGGTAGCTTAATCCTGCCTGAGATGTCAAATCTGTAATGCCAGATTAAGTCTTTTTAATACATTCATTGTGCTCGCGTCAGTGAAAGAGTCTCAATCTAAAGGTTTGCTTTTTAAATTCTGTTGAGATGTAAATGTGGTGTTTATGTGTGAGCAGTTACAGAAGAATGTCTGATGAAATAATACTTCATTTGAACGAAATGGGATTTGTTTACACTATAATGCCTCTATCAGTCCTGGCACAAATCCTGTCCCTTGAGGAGGGTTAACTGATGTCCAGTCAGAACTACAATCATAGCGGCTTCTATATTAAATAGGAACTGGTCCTGGAGACTGACTGCAACCAATTTGGGTAAATTTCCTTTGGTAAAGTTACCATTCCACACAATGGTTTGTGCACGGCACCAAGTGAATATCTGATTTTTTTCAGACACTATGGGGAAACCTTCAACCAAATAAAATAGGTGTGTTTCAGTCAGTCGGCGGGGAGGTGGTTAAAGTCCTAAGAGTCAGAATCCTGCCTGCAACTTGGCTCCACGCCCGAGCGCATCCAGCCTTAACAGAGGTGGGAAGTTAGGTAGAGGTTAATTGTGGACGGTTGGGTTTTCCGAGCCTCAGGAGCTACATCCAGCTGAGGAATATCAGATCCAGGAGAGGTGACATTTACACCTGGATGCAGCGTTCCTGCCGAGGTAACACCTGGATTGGGCAAGGGCCAAATAGACCCACTTAGGTCTCCAAATCCCCATCTCAACTCCTTTAGTATTAGGGTTTGAAAGGGTTAATGTGTGGGACTGTGTAAATGGTACTCACCCGGGAACATAAATCTGGGCCTAAGATTTCAAAAGCAACCTGAGCTGAAGCTTATTTGAAGTGTTGAAAGGGACAAGAAATACACTTAAAAGAACATTGGCCAGAAAGCTGTGTTTGCACCCAGAAGCTTGACACCTTTAGAAATTCCAGTAAATACTTTTGATAAAAGATAATTGAGTTCACAACCTTGCTGATCTATTTTCTGTTCTGCTTGTAGAACAGTACTTTACAGAGCTCCATGTTGTGCAACATTTATTTACAAGGTTTATTTAGCTTGCATTCCATTTTCCCTCCATCACCAAGACAGTCTTTTTCCATGTCTGAAACATTGCAAGGCTCCATCTCTGCTTCAGTTCATCTAGAGCTGAAACTCTAATCTGTGCCTTTGTCACCTCTAAACTTGACATTCCCTCTCTCTCCTGAAGAGCCATCAATCTTCATAGCTCCTTAAATTTGAGCTTTCAATATCCTAACTTGCACCAAAGTCCCATTCACACATCAACCCTATACTTGCAAATCTAATTGGCTCCCAGTCCAGTAACACCTCGATTTTAAAATTCTCATCCTTGTTTTCAAATTATTCCATGGCCTCGCCCCTTCCTAGCTCTATAATCTCTTCCAGGCCCTACAACCCTCAGAGATTTCTGTGCTCATCTGGCCTCTCCACATCCCACTTATCTTGGTGTTACCCTTCTCCGAACATTGACTTACAAAAAACATCTGATCAAAATGTGAAACAACCTCCTCAGCAAACATGCTGGCTCTTCATGGGTGCAGGTGTTAAGGACCTCAGCTCTTGCCATCGTTTACTTGATTGCAGAGTACTGTGCACCAGTATTGTACAACTCATCCCATACCAGTCTTGTAGATACCCAACTCAACACAACAATATGTATCATCTCAGGTACCCTTGTAGCCATCTCAGATGGCCACCTGCAAAGGACCATGGGAATGATGGTCAACACAGGACTCACACAGATTCAAAGCTTGTGTGTGTATTTGCAACCCAGAAAGCTAGACGCGATCAAAACCCCTGCTCATTTGCATTCTAATGACCCTTTTACCCAGAACAAAAGAACTGTGCTCAGGTAACCGATGTGGATACAGACTAAGCGGCACCACTCCTTTTACTCAGGGAGCCCAAAGAGCCAAGGTCAATGACCGCTAAGGACATGCCCAGCTATCAAGGCACCCGCCCCTTTATTGGCCAAAATCGAAGGCCGTGATCGAAGCCTGTCGAATTATTGGGTCCAAGTTAAGGACCGCCTCAAAGAGCGCGAAATCCCAGAGGGATAAGAAGAGACACAGCCATGTGCTCGGTCTCTCTTGGATCCGGCCTATGCCAACCCAAGTGCAGCATAACGACCAGACAGACAAGTTCAAGACCAACGGTCGCTACCAGACGGATGAGCCCAGCAGAAACAGAGCCACTTCTTCCACCCAGCCACGCAAGATCCGGACAAAGGCCTTGTCCATCTGCATAGAGCCGGTTGCCCTGAAGTTAAGTATAGGTTATTGTAGTTGCTAGGTGTAGTTTAACTTGTAGTGTTTTGTGTTGCATGTCGAAGTAATCCTTGTGTGTAAATAAACCATCTTTGAACTTGAACTGATTAACTGGTTGTGTGGTCCTTTGATCGATATCCAGTAAAGCCTTGTGGTGGTATCATTTGATATCTGGCAACTCTAAAGAGCATCATTATTAACAAGAGCAACACCCTCCAATCAGCTCAACTCCCCTGGCTCCTAGTCCTGGGCAACATACCGTTCCTTCACATAAAGAGGAAGATTGTAACAAGAAAGCTCCTGAAGAAGGTCTACATTAACCCAAACCTGCCGCTAAACAAGGACCTTAACAAAGCCCCTGCTTTGGTCTCCCATTATGCCAGCCTATATGGCTAAGGCCATCGTGCCAAGGAATAACAGCAGACGCCCTACGTCAGCAGGAATGGTATCAATACTCCACCATCAAGATGCACTTCCTCATCACAGATCCCACAGCCCGTCTACCTACACCAACGTTGGGCATTCCTCAACCATTTTGGCACTGGCCAAGGCCTTTGTGCAGCAAATTGGCACAAGTGGGGCCTTGCAGGGAACCCAGACTGGAGCTATGGTGCACCCCAATCAATGGCTCACATCATTGAAGACTGCCCGTGACAAAATTCAGTGCAGGGCACAGAGAGCTCCATTTAGCCACTACGGAAGCTATTGCATAGCTTGGAGACTACTGCACACACTGAAAATAAATCTGGCCTATTTTGTATCCTTTTAGAGGCCTCGGAGATTGAGACACCATTTAAAAATGTGGACCCAATCTCTTGCTACAACGGGGAGTTCCGGCGAGCAGAGCTCCCTATTGTAAAAAAGGTGTTATGTGTTGCTTTGATCGCGCGTTCCTCGTTCAGGCTCCTTACTCAACGCGAATGCCAGGAAAACGTATCTAAACGATCTCCCTTGGGGATTTTGTTCCCTTTTGGAAAGATTGCACCCAATGCCTCTTGAAGTTCTTTGGAATATGTTAGTACATTAACAGTGCTATATATATATTATACATATATATAAATATATATATAGACAGTATTGCAGTTATTGTATGGTAGTTCCTTACATCAGTTTGAATTGCAATCATTGTTGGCTTACTTAGTAAGTATATCTTGCTGTCAGTTCGCATGCTGCCATATAAGAACTTCCAACATTCGCTGAATAGAATTTACAAACAATAGTCTGATAATTGCCTGGAAAATTTGCACTGGAAGGTACAAGGGGAAAGAACCTTTGAAAAATTCAAGTAGCACTTTCCATAATTGCAGCATACATACTTATGAGCCAATTGTGTTAATACTTGAGTATAAATGTGTTAAACAATGCAGATTATGCTCTGGCTGGCTTTATTAAATATTTCATTGTCAGAATGATCAGATGTTGAAGAGGCTGCTATCTTGACCCATTACTGACTGCGATTTCATGTATCTTTTTGACATGAGCTGTATGGCATGACCCTACTTGAATTTTATTTTATTAATTTATGGGATGTGAGCATCACTGGCTAGGCCAACATTTATTGCCCATCCTTAATTGCCATGAGATGGTGGTGGTGAGCTGCCTTCTTGAACTGCTGCAGTTCATGTTCCACACACCGTGCTGTTAGGGAGGGAGGTCCAAGATTCTGACCCAGTGACAGTGAAGGAACAATGCTAGAATGCTCAAAATAAAAATGCCAGGCCCAAATCCATTTCCAATTCAGTCGGTTAGGCTTCTTTTCCCTTGTGAGGAAAGCTAGTTTCATTACTGAAACATTGTGCCTGTAAATTCAGCCCATTTTACAGGATTTTTGAGTCATCGTGCGACAATACAAATTTACTTAAAATTATGTGTTAGCAGAGAGCTTAAGTGTGCCGTTTTGAAATATTGGAGTTGTGTAAGCTTCAAGAATTGTAAAAATGGAATAGTTGATTTCCAACCAGATGTCTATGAAAAATGGAAATAAAGTACTGCATTTGTATAGCGATTTTTACAAAGTCAGGGGGGCGGGATTCTCCATCCCCCGCACCAGATTTCAGGGGCGAAATTCTCCGGTATCGGCGCGATGTCCGCCGACCGGCGCCCAAAACGGCGCAAAACAGTCGGGCATCGCGCCGCCCCAAAGGTGCGGAATCCCCCGCATCATTGGGGCCGAGCCCTGACCTTAAGGGGCTAGGACCGCGCCGGACTAATTTCCGCCCCGCCAGCTGGCAGAAAAGGCCTTTGGTGCCCCGCCAGATGGCGCAGAAATGACATCTCGGGCAGCGCATGCGCGGGAGCGTTAGCGGCCGCTCACGGCATCCCCGCGCATGCGCTGTGGAGGGAGTCTCTTCCGCATCCGCCATGGTGGAGACCGTGGCGAAGGCGGAAGGAAAAGAGTGCCCCCATGGCACAGGCCCGCCCGCGGATCGATGGGCCCTGATCGCGGGCCAGGCCACCGTGGGGGCACCCCCCGGGGCCAGATCGCCCCACGCCCCCCCCCCCAGGCCCGCGCCGCCTTGTCCCGCCGGTAAGGTAGGTGGTTTAATCTACGCCGGCAGGACAGGCATTCCAGCAGCGGGACTTCGGCCCATCCGGGCCGGAAAATCGCGGGGGGGTGCCCGCCAACCGGCGCGCCGCGATTCCCGCCCCCGCCGAATATCCGGTGCCGGAGAATTCGGTAACCGGCGGGGGCGGGATTCACGCCAGATTCTCGCCCCTGGTGTGGCACGTCGTCAGGATTCTCCCTGTCACCGGCTGGTCATTGGGGTTTCCCATTGTGGGGCAGCCCCACGTCGTCGGGAAATCCCCGGCACCGGCAAAACAGAAACTCCCGATGGCGGAGAATTCAGCCCAAGGTGTCTGAAAGATCTAGGGCGGGATTCTCCATTTCCCGACGCCAATTTCGTAATCGGCAATTGGGCGGAAACAGTGTAATTGGGGCGTGCGCTGCACGCCATTGGGACGGCCTCAGGATGCCTCCTGAAGGCCTTCCCCCGATACTCTGCCCCCGATGGGTCGAGTTCTCGAATGTGCGATTGACATCTGGAGCGAAATTCCCCATCCCGCCCCGCCACATTTCTGCCCCGACCCGCCGGCGGGATGCTCCGTAACACCGGCCGGTCAATGGGGTTTCCCATTGTGGGGCAGCCCCACGCCGTCGGGAAACCCCCGGGCGCCGGCAAAACGGAGACTCCCGCCAGCTGAGAATGACCCCCCTGGTCTCAGCGGTTGGGAACCCGGCGTGGCAGCTGCGTACTGTGTCAGCGTCGCCACAGTCGGTGGGAGCCATGCTGCTGGCCAGGGTGGCTTCAACGAGAGCTGGGGAGACTGGTGTGGCATGGCCAGGGAGCACTATCTGGCAGGTTGGGTCCGGGCACGGTTGGCGCCATGTTGTACGGCGCTTGTGCGGCCACGACTCAGCAAATCTCCGGCCGTTTAATTTGTGGAGGCCAGGTGTTTTACGTGGCGCGGCTGCTAGCCCCTCCCTGGCTGGAGGATCAGTGCTGAGGCGGCGCCAATTTTTCCCAAGTAAAATGCCATGGATCCTCCGGACATAGCCTCAAAATCGGAGAATTCAGCCCTTATGCTGCTAACAATATAATTTTGAAATCAGGGGCGAAATTCTCCGGTATCGGCGCGATGTCCGCCGACTGGTGCCCAAAACGGCACAAATCAGTCGGACAATGCGCCGCCCCAAAGGTGCGGAATGCTCCGCAGCTTTGGGGTCCGAGCCCCAACCTTAAGGGGCTAGGCCCGCGGCGGACAAATTTCCGCCCCGCCAGCTGGCGGAAAAGGCCTTTGGTGCCCTGCCAGCTGCCGCAAAAATGACATCTCTGGGCGGTGCATGCGCGGGAGCGTTAGCGGCCACTGACGGCATTCCCGCACATGCGCAGTGGAGAGAGTCTCTTCCGCCTCCGCCATGGTGGAGACCGTGGTAAAGGCGGAAGGGAAAGAGTGCCCCCACGGCACAGGCCCGCCCGCGGATCGGTGGGCCCTGATCGCGGGCCAGGCCACCGTGGGGGCACCCCCCGGGGCCAGATCGCCCCGCGCCCCCCCCAGGACCCCGGAGCCCGCCCGCGCCGCCTTGTCCCGCCGGTAAGGTAGGTGGTTTAATCTACGCCGGCGGGACAGGCATTTTAGCGGCGGGACTTCGGCCCATCCGGGCCGGAGAATCACGGGGGGTGGCCCGCCAACCGGCGCGATTCCCGCCCCCGCCGAATATCCGGTGGTGGAGAATTCGGCAACCGGCGGGGGCGGGATTCATGCCAGGCCCCGGCGATTCTCCGACCCGGCGGGGGGTCGGAGAATCTCGCCCCTGGTTCCTCTTGTTAGGTAGGAAACACAGCAGCTGATTTTTATCAGCAAGATCCCACAATGAACAATGAGATAATAACCAGATCATCTGTTTTTTCAGGTATTTGTTGAGGGACAAAAAAGGCCAATACATTCGGAGAACTGCCTTGCTTTTCTGTGAATAGGGTCAGGGGTATTTTACACACAGCTGGGAGGATAGATGGTTATGAGGTCTCCTCTCAAAGACAGTGGGCTGGACCCTCTGTTTGGGAGACTGCGGGCGGGATTCTCCGATTGCCGACGGCAAAATCGCGTTCGGTGATTGGCTGGAGAATCCGTTTTATGCCGAAATCGGGGGGCGGCGCCGTTTTGCAGACGCTCCGCCCCCTCAAAAATGGCACACTCAAGGACTATGCCGCACGGCATTGGGATGGTCGCCGATGGTCCGATTCCCAGCGCTGCCACAGTTGGGGGGAGCAGTTCTGCTGGCAGGGGGGGCTTTGGCGGGGGCTGGGGGAACTGGTGGGGGTTGACCGAGGGGTAGACAGGGGGGGTTACAGGGGGGCACTATCTGGCAGGCTGGGTCTGCGTGCGGCCGGTGTCATGTTGTATGGCACGGCCGCCGGCTGCACATGAGCGGCCCCAGGGTCCGGCCATTCTGCGTCCGTATCAGCAGGTAAAGCTGGGGGCGTTGCATGGAACAGCTGCTAGCCCCTCACCGGTCGTGGCATACCGCGGTGCAGGGGCGCCGCCGATGTTTTGGTTGTAAGGTCAGATGCTTCATCCGTACATACCCACTAAATCGGAGAATCCAGTCCTATGTTCTCCCGCCAGAGCTGAATTGCACCAATTTTACGATACCCTTTGGGATCGCAAACCGATAAGCAATTCAATGTTCCACACCATGCGGCATCCCGATGGTGAGGTCCCACAGCCAGCCAAACCCACCTCCCGCACCGCAAACCGCCCCCAAACCTCTCCCTGCCTACCGCACAGCAGCACCCTACTCCCGGATTGTCTAGGTGCCCCCCAACCCCCAAGTATGGGGGTCATACAACCCCTCTCCCAGGAATCCCTGTGATAGAGGGCCCCCCCCACCTCCCATGGGACCCCAGTAATAGACAGATCCCTCACAGGGACCCCATGCATGAAGGAGCCCCACACATGGATCCCCCACACACAGAATCTGCCCCCTAACGCCCTCCTCTCTTTGGTGGTCAATGTTTACAAACATCAGGGTTTTATCACTTAGAGTACTGAACTGTGAAGTGGTATGAATGATTCAAAGCTGCAGATGGTATTCTGGGAGCCAGACGCAGACACAGCTGCTCTCCTTCCAGGAATGGACATGTGGAACTGCAAGATAGGTATTATGGTTATAATGCTTCTCACTGCCCCTGTCTGGACTGCGCTCCAGCTTCCAAATGCCATGGGTTCCTTTTCAGGGGGAGGGGATGTCTGTATGGGAATGGGGTTCGTCTGTCGGGGGAAGTTTGTGGAGGGGGTTCCTTTAGGAAGGGGGTCCCCATGGGGGTCTCCCTATTACAGGGGTCTCTGTAGGGGGACTGCATTATTGGGGTCCCCATGGGGGTGTCTCCCTATTAGAGGGGTCCTGGGGGTGGGGTGGGGGGGGGAGGTCTGGTAGAGGAGGCATGGGTAGGCAGTGCATTTTTGGAGGGGGTGGTCCTCAGATGGGCTTGGATGGTCTCTACCAGTGTGGCTCTAGCATGGTGGATGTCACGGTGGACTAAGGGAGCAACCGTTGTCTCCTTGGCTCCTCCCGAGGCCCAACATGACAGGGCCAGGATCGCAGAAACCACAAGTGGTCCACGCCCATGTGATACCCGGCCGCGGGACCTGGAGAATTGCGGAGGGCAGGAGCATCGGGCGCCGGGCCCGTAAATAGATGCAAATTGATCATTGAGGCCTATTTACATTTATTTACATCCCCCCTGCCAACACGCATTGCGGACCTCGATCCGGATTTCCCTCCCGACGCCCGATTCCCCGGCCCATCAGGGAACGCATTCCGGGCAACCTGGGATGGAGAATCCCTTGCAGCAGTCCCTCAGTAATCTCAAAGACGCATGTGTCATAATATCCCTGCATGTATATAATGAAGTGCAGACAGGCAGTGATTGACACACAGGATGACCAATAAGCACACAGCACAGTGCAGCCAATCACCAGACAGGGCACTACCACTATAAAGCCAGAGGGCACTAGGTTTCCCGCTCTCTCGGGACCCAGACACTGAGACAGTCAGAGTCCACGAGCTAGCACAGTGCAAACACCATGCGGTAGCCAGTAAGTCTGGTCAGGCTAGTACAAGGTCTGCAGTCAGTTCAGTATAGTGTCGCCCCACAGTTAAATATGTATGTTAGTTCTATCGTTCAATAAAACCGTGTTGGATCTTCTACAGTGTTAGAGGCCTGTTTCTCGCATCGCTGCATCAAGTGCAGTCCACAGCGAACCAACCTGCCTAACACATCAGCCTGCACCCCTCCAATCCTGGCACCTTGCACTTCACCGACTCCCTTAATGGTTCCAATAACTCCACCATTTCAAGCTGCGTCTTTAGCTGGACACTAAGTTCTGGAACTCCCTCCTAAACCTCACCGATTCTTCCTTCATTAAGGCATTAGTTAAAACTTACCAATTTGACCAAGCTTGTGATCACCTGTCCTAATATCTCCTTCTGTGGCTCAGTGTCAAATTTTGGTTGTTAACATTCTCTGTGAAGTGCTTTGGGACTTTTTATTACATTAAAGAATGTGTATAAATGTAAGGTATTGTTGTTTTGGTAATAGATCCTTGCTTAATGAAAGGCAAGCTGCTTTAGTGCTGTGTTCATGCGCCTGAACTCTGGATGGAAGCGAGGCACACATACAATGGGCAATTACATTACTGTACTGAGCGATGTAGTGTGGGAAGCTTGCCAACTCCTCTTTCAATTTCTTTAATGCCAAAATCTGACTGTCCATCTTAAGTGGACTTGAGTTAACTCAACCACACTTTAAAAGCCTCTCCAAATGCAAAGCACTTATTATATAGACTTTTAAGTGCACCACTGCTTCAAAATCTTCAGCCCAGAGACAGTAACCCTTGTGTGACTGGCTGAGCAGCTGGTTCACGTGGTTTAAGACACAAGCTGCAATGGAGCCACTTCAGTTAAAGCTTAAAATCTCTGTCATCTTTTAAGAGCGGTGGGAAAGTAGGAGTGAAATGTAAATGGCCATATCAAAAGTGAAATGCACGGCTTGTTCTCTCAGGATTGTTTATTAATTGTTAGAATTTCATGATGGAGAATAGTGAGGGAAGATGAGAGTGGGATTGTGATCCAGGAGTGTACTTCCATTAGCCTCTGGTTCAGCTTGCCCAGTACAGCAGAACCAGTGAACATAGCCTGTGCTTGATGTGGATAAATTCATAACCATTCTGCAGAAACAAGTGAATGGTCAATCGGTTTCTGAAGAGATGGTGGAGGCAGGGCGGCATATGGCGCAGCGGTTAGCACTGTGACTGTGGCACTGAGGACCCGGGTTCGAATCCCAGCCCTGGTTCACTGTCCGTATGGAGTTTGCACATTCTCCCCATGTCTGCATGGGTTTCACCCCACAACCCAAAGATGTACAGGTTAGGTGGATTGGCCACGCAAAATTGCCCCTTAATTGGAAAAAAAATAATTGGGTACTCTAAATTTAAAGAAAAAAAAAAAGAGATAGTGGAGGCCGTTAATATTGATTCATTCAAATGCAGATGAGATAGATTTCTTCCAGAAAATAATACAGAATGTCACAGCACAGGAAGAGGTCTTTCACTCCATCGTACCTGTGTCCGCTCCTTGAAAGAGTCATTTAATTTATCCTATTCCCTCTCCTTTTACCCCATGGCCCTGCAAAATGTTTTCCCTCAAGTATTTATTCAATTCCCTTTTTAAAGTCACTGCTAAATCTGCTTCCACCACGCTTTCAGGCAGCGCCCTCCAGCTTGTCACTGTTTAAAGATGTCACCTCTAATTCAGTAACATTGTGGGATATGATATATGAGTAATTTGAGTCAGGCTGGATATTGTTCCATCATTGACAAGTCTGTTGCAGGCCCAGAAGAAGCATTGTGGTGCACACGTTATCTGCCACGTTCCCTACATTACAACAGGGACTATACCTAGATAGTTCTTCATTGGCTGTAAATTGCTTTGGAACATCCTACAGTGGTTTCAGGTGTTAAATAAATGGAGGTCGTTGTTTGTTGAACCAGTTTAGGCCTTAACACCCAATTTACGGTACACTATAACATTGTTAATTTCCTAAGGCTTTCCAGGATTCTGCCAAGATTGAAGATGAATCTCCTGGACACTGCAGCCGGCAAACCTGAGAGAAAATCGTGGGTTCATTTTCTTGAGGGATAGTCAGACACAAGGGACCATTGCAGATTCTACCTGTAGCTGTCCTTGATTAACCTGCCACCAGAACAGGAGAGTACCATTATTATGGTCAATATTATGGTAGTTATTTGGTCATTATTACCGCTCCCCTCTGTCCCCTAGCTAACCCATTTCAGGAAGGGCAAAAGCTTCACTTAGAATGCTTCTGCAATTTTAGGTTAAGAACACTTTGCCTTAACAGTGCAATTACCAAACTATCCTGTGACTCATTCTATAATTTTTCCATTTCATATCTTTCCAATAAAGTTCATTCCAAATCAGTATAACACTGTGCAAATTATACTCCTTTCATGCCTTTGCATCTCTGTAGTGTGAACTGGAGTAACTTCATTGAATGCAAAAGCTATAGGCTGGAATCTTTAATCAAACGTCTATTCTGAAAGAACTTCATGATGAATTGAGGTTATTATTTTGATACTTCAGCTGAAACTGGGATGACAAATAGAAAAACATCCAGCTCCATTTTCTTTTATTGTAGAGAAGATGTAGCCAAAAATTTTGGGAAATTATAGAAAAAAAAGATATTGGGCGGAAGGCAAAGAGGAAATGTGGAAGGAGGGCTTTGCAAGGAGAGGTGAGGGCTCATAATGGCAGGCCGAGGGGCAAGGAGGTGGATGAAGAAGACAAGGATGGAAGGTAGGGGGAAGACTGAGGGGAAGGAAGCAGGACTCCAACAAGGTTGCATGAAAAGCTCATAAACAAAGAACAAAAGAACAAAGAACAAAGAAATGTACAGCACAGGAACAGGCCCTTCGGCCCTCCAAGCCCGTGCCGACCATACTGCCCGACTAAACTACAATCTTCTACACTTCCTGGGTCCGTATCCTTCTATTCCCATCCTATTCATATACCTTCGGCCCTCCAAGCCCGTGCCGACCATACTGCCCGACTAAACTACAATCTTCTACACTTCCTGGGTCCGTATCCTTCTATTCCCATCCTATTCATATATTTGTCACGATGCCCCTTAAATGTCCCTATCGTCCCTGCTTCCACTACCTCCTCCGGTAGTGAGTTCCAGGCACCCACTACCCTCTGCGTAAAAAACTTGCCTCGTACATCTACTCTAAACCTTGCCCCTCTCACCTTAAACCTATGCCCCCTAGTAATTGACCCCTCTACCCTGGGGAAAAGCCTCTGACTATCCACTCTGTCTATGCCCCTCATAATTTTGTATACCTCTATCAGGTCGCCCCTCAACCTCCTTCGTTCCAGTGAGAACAAACCAAGTTTATTCAATCGCTCCTCATAGCTTATGCCCTCCATACCAGGCAACATTCTGGTAAATCTCTTCTGCACCCTCTCTAAAGCCTCCACATCCTTCTGGTAGTGTGGCGACCAGAATTGAACACTATACTCCAAGTGTGGCCTAACTAAGGTTCTATACAGCTGCAACATGACTTGCCAATTCTTATACTCAATGCCCCGGCCAATGAAGGCAAGCATGCCGTATGCCTTCTTGACTACCTTCTCCACCTGTGTTGCCCCTTTCAATGACCTGTGGACCTGTACTCCTAGATCTCTTTGACTTTCAATACTCTTGAGGGTTCTACCATTCACTGTATATTCCCTACCTGCATTAGCCCTTCCAAAATGCATTACCTCACATTTGTCCGGATTAAACTCCAGCTGCCATCTCTCCGCCCAAGTCTCCAGACAATCTAAATCCTGCTGTATCCTCAGACAGTCCTCATCGCTATCCGCAATTCCACCAACCTTTGTGTCGTCTGCAAACTTACTAATCAGACCAGTTACATTTTCCTCCAAATCATTTATATATACTACAAAGAGCAAAGGTCCCAGCACTGATCCCTGTGGAACACCACTGGTCACAGCCCTCCAATTAGAAAAGCATCCCTCCATTGCTACCCTCTGCCTTCTATGGCCTAGCCAGTTCTGTATCCACCTTGCCAGTTCACCCCTGATCCCGTGTGACTTCACCTTTTGTACTAGTCTACCATGAGGGACCTTGTCAAAGGCCTTACTGAAGTCCATATAGACAACATCTACTGCCCTACCTGCATCAATCATCTTAGTGACCTCCTCGAAAAACTCTATCAAGTTAGTGAGACACGACCTCCCCTTCACAAAACCGTGCTGCCTCTCACTAATACGTCCATTTGCTTCCAAATGGGGGTAGATCCTGTCTCGAAGAATTCTCTCCAGTAATTTCCCTACCACTGAAGTAAGGCTCACCGGCCTGTAGTTCCCTGGATTATCCTTGCTACCCTTCTTAAACAGAGGAACAACATTGGCTATTCTCCAGTCCTCCGGGACATCCCCTGAAGACAGCGAGGATCCAAAGATTTCTGTCAAGGCCTCAGCAATTTCCTCTCCAGCCTCCTTCAGTATTCTGGGGTAGATCCCATCAGGCCCTGGGGACTTATCTACCTTAATATTTTTTAAGACACCCAACACCTCGTCTTTTTGGATCACAATGTGACCCAGGCTATCTACACCCCCTTCTCCAGACTCAACATCCACCAATTCCTTCTCTTTGGTGAATACTGATGCAAAGTATTCATTTAGTACCTCGCCCATTTCCTCTGGCTCCACACATAGATTCCCTTGCCTATCCTTCAGTGGGCCAACCCTTTCCCTGGCTACCCTCTTGCTTTTTATGTACGTGTAAAAAGCCTTGGGATTTTCCTTAACCCTATTTGCCAATGACTTTTCATGACCCCTTCTAGCCCTCCTGACTCCTTGCTTAAGTTCCTTCCTACTTTCCTTATATGCCACACAGGCTTCGTCTGTTCCCAACCTTTTAGCCCTGACAAATGCCTCCTTTTTCTTTTTGACGAGGCCTACAATATCACTCGCCATCCAAGGTTCCCGAAAATTGCCGTATTTATCTTTCTTCCTCACAGGAACATGCCTGTCCTGTATTCCTTTCAACTGACACTTGAAAGCCTCCCACATGTCAGATGTTGATTTGCCCTCAAACATCCGCCCCCAATCTATGTTCTTCAGTTCCCGCCTAATATTGTTATAATTAGCCTTCCCCCAATTTAGCACATTCATCCTCGGACCACTCTTATCCTTGTCCACCAGTACTTTAAAACTTACTGAATTGTGGTCACTGTTACCGAAATGCTCCCCTACTGAAACATCTACCACCTGGCCGGGCTCATTCCCCAATACCAGGTCCAGTACTGCCCCTTCCCTAGTTGGACTGTTTACATATTGTTTTAAGAAGCCCTCCTGGATGCTCCTTACAAACTCCGCCCCGTCTAAGCCCCTGGCACTAAGTGAGTCCCAGTCAATATTGGGGAAGTTGAAGTCTCCCATCACCACAACCCTGTTGTTTTTACTCTTTTCCAAAATCAATAAACAAGAGGGACAAAGGGAAACCACATCGTTTACAGGAAGGTGATGGATAAAGTCTCCAGATATGGTGGTAGAGATCCAAGTGGGACTTTAACTCCTCGCCGGTGATGGGCTTGGGGGAAAGGTGGTTGAATTGAGGGGCAGACTTCTCCTTGAGGCTGCTAGCCTTTGCCCTCTGGGTTTCTGACATTCTACACAGTCTGGTGAAAGCAGGTGGGCTGGAGAGATTGCTGGATTGGTGTTTAAATATGTAACTGGGACCTTCAAACATGTCAGCTGAGGGTGGGCAGATGAATCAGCTGTTGACCCCCCATTGACTCGGAGTTGAACTTGCCTGTGCAATGAGGTTCCAAGTGCGGAAAAAGGCATTGGATGCTGTCATTCTGACCAGCGGGAAAGGTGCTGCTGGAGCCATCCGCTACTGCACTTAGTCTCAAAATAGGAGAATTCATCCCATTGTTAGACCAAGGAAGCAATAACCCAAAATTTGCTTCAAGATTAATGGTGGCTTTAACGGCACTCCTCATTATTTATACGTAAATCTTCAGTAACTTGTGACGAGGGAGGGATACTCTGAGCTGTAAATCACCACAAATTGCTGGACGATCGATGCTTAATGAATAAGTTGTGCCCCTCTGCCAATAGCCACACAAAAATGTCAGCTGATCCTCATATAGTTGCTACATTTCTGCACTAATTATCATTAAACCTGCCGCAGAAAGTCAGAGCTGGTGCTTAACAGCCTAAGGACCATTTTTATGAGGTAATTAATTTGTTTCAATCCCACCCAATCTCACCAGCCCAGGAAGAGAAAAACTGAAATTGTGGAATCTCATTCCTGTAGCTAGTAACTTGTTTGTAGAAATTTTCTGCAGGATCCTCTGACCCACCGGCAGTGCAGAGATGAGTTACATGCCGTAGGATTCATAGCCTCTGCCTTACTATTATAGCCACAGCATTGATATGGGTGGTCCAGTCAATTTCTGGTCAATGGTAACACCCAGGATGTTGATAGGGTGGGGGTGGGGGGGGGGGGGGGGGGGGGGGGGAGGCGGAATCAGCGATGGTAATGTCATTGAATGTCAAGAGGCGATGGTTAGATTCTCTTGTTGGAAATGACATTTGTGTACCATTAATGCTACTTCCCACTTGTCAGCCTAAACCTGGATATTTTCCAGATCTTGCTACATTTGGATGTGAAACTGCTTCAGTATCTGAGGAGTCGCGAATGGTACTAAACATTGTCCAATCATCTCCACTTCTGTTCTAGTAATGGGAGGAAGGGCAATAATGAAGCAGCTGAAGATTATTGGGCCTTGGACTCTACTCTGAGGAACTCCTGCAGTGACGTCCTGGAGCTGAGTTCATTGACCTCCGACAAAGACAACCATCTCCCTTTGTGCGAGGTATAACTTCAATCAGTGGACAGTTTTCCCCCTGATTCCCATTGACCCCAGTTTTGCTAGGGCTATACTCGATCAAATGCTGCTTTGATGGCAAGGCCAGACGTTCTCACCTCACCTCTGGAGTTCAGCTCTTTTGTCCATGTTTGAACCAAGGCTATAATGAGGTCAGGAGCTGAGTTGTCCTGGTGGAACCCAAACTGAGCGTCAGTGAGCAGGTTATTGCTGAGTACGTGCTGCTTGATGGCACTGTTGATGACTCCTTCCTGATAATTGAGAGTAGACTAGTGGAATGGTAATTAGCTGGGTTTGATTTGTCCTGCTTTTTGGATATAGGACTTACCTCGGCAATTAGCCAGATTGTTGGGTAAATGCCAGTGTTGTAGCTTTACTGGAGCAGCTTGGCTAGGGGTGCAGCAGGTTCTGGAGGACAAGTCTTCAGTACTATTGCCGGAATATTGCCAGGGCCCGTAGCCTTTGTGGTATCCGGTGCCTTCAGCTGTTTCTTGACAACACCTGGAATCGAATTGGCTGAAGATGTATGTGATGCTAGGGACTTCCGGAGGTAATCCATTCATCACTTCTAGCTGAAGACTGGAGCAAATTCTTGAGCCTTATCTTTTGCACTGATATGCTGGGCTCCTCCATCATTGTGGATGGGGATATTTATGGAGCCTCCTCCTCCAGTGAGTTGTTTAATTGTCCACCACCATTCACGGCTGGGCGTTGCAAGATTGTAAATCTTAGAACTGAAATTTTGGGACAGGACATATCCAGGAATAGCGGTGTCTGGAATATTTTCTGTAAGGTACGATTCCGTGAGGAAGACTATGTTAGGCTGTTGCTTGACTAGTCTGCGAGACAGCAATCCCAATTTTGGCACAAGTCCCCAGATTTTAGTAAGGAGGACTTTGCAGAGTTGACAGGGCTAGGTCAATGCTGTGTGGTCCTTCCGGTTTCATTTCTTTAAGACTTTATACAACTGAATGGTTTGCGACAAGTGGTGTGTTATCTGTTAGTGCTGGTTTCCAATACCTATAGGTGGCGATGATGACTGCATATGCAGTGTGCACCATCCGTGGCTGCAATGTAACTGTTCATTTGCAGTGCATAGCTGTGTACCATGTCAACAGGTCATGTTCACGTGAGGTTTGGGGCGTCATTCTCCGACCCCCCGCCGGGCCGGAGAATGGCCGTTGGCCGCCGTGAATCCCGCCCCCGCCCCCGCCGAAGTCTCCGGTACCGGAGATTGGGCGGGGGCGGGAATCGGGCCGCGCCTGTTGGCAGGACCCCCCGTTCAATTCTCCGGCCCGGATGGGCCGAAGTCCCGCCCAGAAATTGCCTGTCCCGCCGGCGTAAATCAAACCTGGTATTTACCGGCGGGACCAGACGGCGTGGGCGGGCTCCGGGGTCCTGGGGGGGGGGGGGGGCGCGGGGCGATCTGACCCCGGGGGGTGCCCCCACGGTGGCCTGGCCCGCGATCGGGGCCCACCGATCCGCAGGCGGGCCTGTGCCGTGGGGGCACTCTTTCCCTTCCGCCTCCGCTACGGCCTCCACCATGGCGGAGGCGGAAGAGACTCCCCCCACTGCGCATGCGCGGGAAACTTTCAGCGGCCGCTGACGCTCCCGCGCATGCGCCGGGAAACTGTCAGCGGCCGCTGACGCTCCCGCGCATGCGCCGGGAAACTGTCAGCGGCCGCTGACGCTCCCGCGCATGCGCCGGGAAACTGTCAGCGGCCGCTGACGCTCCCGCGCATGCGCCGCATTTCCGCGCCAGCTGGCGGGGAAACAAACGCCATTTCCGCCAGCTGGCGGGGCGGAAATCCCTCCGGCGTCGGCCTAGCCACTCAATGTTGGGGCTAGGCCGGCAAAGATGCGGAGCATTCCGCACCTTTGGGCCGGCCCGATGCCCGTCTGATTGGCGCCATCTTTGGCGCCAGTCGGCGGACATCGCGCCGTTGGGGGAGAATTTCGCCCCTGACTCCTGACTGACCAGAGTCTACGGGCATCTCAACCATCGTGCATTTTGCGTCTAAGTCTGCGTTGCACAAGGCCATCATTGACGTTGGTTTCAGGTTTCGGCTGTAGCAGCGTGTGAGCAGTAGGAAATGAACTCCTGACGTGCCTGGAGAATAGTCGCTGTGTTGATGAGGGCAGGTCCTGTCACGGCTGTTTCACGGGCTGAGGAGTGCAGCACAGTAATCTGTGCGATCCTGAGCACATTTCTCTCTCTAGAACAGGGGTTTTCAAACTCAGGGTCGCAACCAGCGGGTGGGTCACGGGCAGATACCGGGAGGGTCGCAGCGCTCGATCGTGGCATTCCCGATCGCGTGAGGAACGCCGGAGGACTGTGGCCGCTTTTAAAAGTGCCGGCTGCAATGGACTTTTGAGATTGCTGGTCTTCCGGTGCACGCATACTGGATCAATGCGCAGGCTCGGGGCCCAGCGGGTGGACCTCCTCCTCCTGACGTCAGCACGATGTCTAGGGCCAGTATTTTTCAGCAAACAACGGAGTCCTCCCACTGGAAGTGGCCGTTGGGTGCAGATCACACACCCCATATGCTGACATCATGTGTTCTGGATATGAGAGAGATTCCTCCATTTTGCAGCAACCGCAGTGCTTGTGTGAACTCCAAGGCCTCTGGTGAACAACCCATTGAGAAGATGCTGTAAACAGGGACAAGGTAGCATAAAGAGAATTACTTGAGGTGTGGGTTTATTAATTGTGCCACTGCAAATCAGGATTCAAAGTTCATGTGTATTATATGCAGGGAAGCACTGGCAAATTAAAGTTTAAAACCCTCAAACTGCAAAGACATTTGAAGACGAAGCATGGCAAGTTCGAGGACAAACCTCTTGATTTTTTTCAATGGGTGCAGTGAGATTTTAAATCATCAGCTGAAGGCATTATCAAAATGTAACATTGAATGACAAAGAAAGTTAGATCGTGAGGACTGAGCAGACTCACCTGTTACATTAGAGGTCAGTGAATGTGGTGGGCCGCAAAGTCGGCATGGGTCGCGAAGGTTGGCCGGTTGGTAAAAATGGGTCCCAGGCAAAAAAGTTTGAAAAGTACTAGGCTGGATTCTCCGATTTCCAGGCTATGTCCTGACACCGGAGTGGAACGTTGGCGTTTTACGACCGAAAAATTGGTGCAAAACAGCCACCGATCCTCCATTTGGTGGGGGGCTAGCACGCAGGAAGCGAAGAACACCCGGCTCTAGCTACCGATATGGCCGGAGAATTGCCGGGTCCATGGCCACGCATGCGCACGGTGGCGGCCTGCAGCGGCCGCACCGTGCAACTTGGCGCCGGCCACGCGTGGACCTGGCCTGCCTAATAGTGCCCCTCTTTGGCCAGGCTTGTGACCCCTGGACCACCCCGCAACAGTGCCCCCAGCCCCTGCCAAAGTTCCCCCCTGCCCGCGGATCGGCCCACCCCGATTGTGGCAGCGCTGGACTGAGTCTGCACCCACCACGCTGAGTGAGTTCCCGACAAGCAATAGCACAAGAGACAAGCCGTCGGAAACTCGACCGGTCGGTGTTGATGACTGCAGAATCCCGCTCACTGCTCTAGAAGATGCTTTGCTGAGTGTACCACCTGTTCCACCAGACCGTTTAACAATGGATACAGGGGGCTGCTTGTGATATGCTTAAAGTCCCATGCGTGTGCAAAGTTCTGAAATTCAGTGGAGCTGAATTGGGGGATGGTGTCTGTCATGAGTCTCTGTGGAATGCCGGGTGAGGCAAAGTGTCTCTTAAGCTTTATGATGGCCATTTTACACGTCATGTTTGGCAACTAATTGAGTTCAATTCACCATGAATATAAATCAGCTGAAATTAAATGTTTACCATTCCATTCGAATATGTCAGCTGCTGTGAATGACCAAGGGAGGTCTGGGAACTGATGTAAATTCAGCGGCTCTCTGGCTGGATGTGATTTGAATGCATTGCACGGTGTGCATCTGGAGATTTCCCTTTCCATGTCTGAGCACATTGAGGGCCAGTACAGTGATGCCTTGGCCCTGTATCTGGTTGCTTCCAACCTGGAGTGCCCTTGGTGTAGTTGTTGTATGTAGTACCTCTGGAGGGCAGTAGAGATGATGTATTGCTGGCCTCACAGCGTCAGTCCATCCTGTACGTGCAGTTCATCTCTGATGGTGAAGAATGTGTGGAGCTAGTGGGGAAGCTCCCTTGAGGATTCTGGCCAGTCTCTTGTGTTGAAATCGTGCAATTGTCTTCATGTGATGTCCACCTGTAAAGCATCTTTGAGTTCCTGAATTCAATGAGAGGATAGCATCTCTATTGTCATAATTGCTATGCCTTCCAAACAATCTGCCAGGTCTG
Source organism: Scyliorhinus torazame (assembly GCF_047496885.1). Taxonomy (NCBI): domain Eukaryota; kingdom Metazoa; phylum Chordata; class Chondrichthyes; order Carcharhiniformes; family Scyliorhinidae; genus Scyliorhinus; species Scyliorhinus torazame. The sequence goes on along the minus strand of NC_092725.1, from coordinate 90,968,712 downwards.
CAGAAGATAGGAAGGCTCTGGAGAGGACATCAGCCAAGTACAGCTTCTTGTCACATTTGTAGATGATGCTGAGATTGTAATGTTGCAGCTTTAGCATCATGTGTTTTAGCCGTGCGGACACAGTGTGAAGAGGCTCAAACATTTTTTTTTTAAAATTTAGTGTACACAATTCATTTTTTCCAATTAAGGGGCAATTTAGCGTGGCCAATCCACCTACCCTGCACATCTTTGGGTTGTGGGGGCGAAACCCACACAAACACGGGGAGAATGTGCAAACTCCACACGGACAGTGACCCAGAGCCGGGATCGAACCTAGGACCTCGGCGCCGTGAGACAACAGGGCTAACCCACTGCGCCACCGTGCTGCCCTAAGAGGCTTTTTTTAAGATAGCCATGAGTGGCTGGTAATGTGTTTCAATGGTTGCAGGATAACCATTATGGAGCATGAAATTTCTGACAGTTGAAGACGAGAGCAAGGGGTTCCTTTACGATCTGTACGGGTGCTCGAACGTCAAGGTATTGTAGCACTGGTAGGGCTGCGAGTGCGTGTTTGAGTCTGTTGAAGACCGCAAGTGATGCTCTTGCCAGCATTATTTGATGCCATGGTGGAGACGTTGATGAGGAGGTCCAATGATCTCACTAGAACACAGGATAAACTTAGAAAGATAATTTGTCATACCAAGGAAGTGCTGCAGGGTGGTGCTTGTCCACAGGAATGGCCATCTGTCGGATAGCCCTCATCTTATCTGGATCAGGCTTTACACCATTGACTGTGAGTAAATGGCCCACGTAAGGAACCTGGTTGACCCTGAATCTACATTTCACAGTATTGAGCTTCAGCTTGTGGTCCTGATTCTGTTGAGGATGAGGCAAAGATGTGCATCATGTTCTTGTACAGTATGACCCCAAACAAGAGTGTCATCAACAACAATCTTACAATGTTGGTCTGCCAAAGAGTTGATCCACGCATCGCCGTAATACCTCACAGCCCGTGGAAATCCCATAAGGCATACAAAGAAAACAATACCTGCCTATTGGAGACATGAAGACGGTTAGTTTTGAGGATTCTTCATCTATGTAACCTGCCAGAACTCACATTTCACATTGAGAATGCTGAACACCATCGCATTTGGTATATCTGCCATTACTTGTTCACTGTCTTCATAGGGTGATGAGGTCTGAGCAGCGCCTTGTCCAAGTGCACTGGGTCAGTACCGTGCCATCATTTTTCACTGCGGCCACCATTTCCGAAACCTGTTCTGTGGCTTCATCTATTGGAGTTATGCCACCTAGTATTATTATCTGATGTAGCTCATTAATTACTTTCTGCTTCATGCCAACTGGTACTCTTCTCGGAGCACAGACTGTTGATGGCACTGAATTATCAAGTGTCGTGCGGTATACAACTAGCTTATCAATGATGTGGAAGAGGTCTTTATACTCTATAATTTCTGGGGCCTGGTGTTGCTAAGCATGCACCTCTGGACCGAGTTGAATGAGCCTCAATGTAATGTTGTCCCAAAGACCTAATAGTGGCCTTACATTTTGGTCAACTATGAGCAACTTGAAGCTATCCTGTGTGCAGTGGAGAGTGGCCACACCTTTAGTGTGGATGGCTTGTCTGCCATAAGCCATGAGGTCCGCCTGGGTACTGGGTTCTGCTGCTGCATATGGGTCTAGTTCCTGGAAAGTTCGTTTGGACAATATGTTACAATTTGCTCCGGTGTCAATCTTTACCTTCAGTTTTGCCTTCCTGCAAATTACGTTGAGGATGGTGAAGATCTCACTCTTTTCCGTGGCTGTGTCAACACTCTCACAATAGTGTGTTGATGTGGGCTCTGTACTATCACTGCTTTGGCTGAGCTTCAGTTAATTCACCTTCCTGACACTCCTACCCGTAGCGAACCAACCAGCTGTTATGTTGCTGTGGCAGAGGAAGCCTGCTGTGCTTTCGATCTGCAGCATTTAGTGAAGTGATTCCATTTTCCACATTTGTTACATCTTTTATCATATGCAAAACAAGCAGTTCTGCTCTGAGGTTGCTGGCCACTGCAGTTGGAGCAGGGCACCCCCTGTTCAGCAAATACTTCAGCTTCCTACCTAAAATCTCATCTTTTCCCTTATTGATCATTTAACATACATATACCAATGACTGTTTGCAATGCTAGATCATCTCTCGCAGCAGCTGCTTGCGAACTATGGGCGCGATCTACCGGCCCCGTCGCGCCCCCGTTCGGGCAAACGTGAGGGGCGACGTGGCCGGTAGATGGCAGGAGAGGGCTCTTTCGGATTTTACACGGTTTACCGCGCCTTGTGAGATCTAACGGGATCTCATGAGATGTTGTGATCTCGATCCTGCCCATTGTAAGCAGGATCAGTATTTGGCAAATCTGCATATTGGAGTGAGTAGCTAATCTCACTCTAATATGCAACTCGCCTGACCTAACCAAGGTATTGGGATTTAAACCCTTTGCGTTGGAGACCTTAGGCGAGTACCATTCAGCATTAGCCCCCACAAAGAGGGACCAGGTGGAACGGCACTTGGGGGGGTGGGGGATCTCCCAGAGGATCAGAGGTCCCCAAATGTTGGGTCTACATTGGCACTGCCAGGGTGCTGGGCTGGCAGTGCCAAGGTGCCAGGTTGGCATTGGCCCCACACGAGGGATCTGGCCTGGTAGTGCCCTGCCTGTATGAAGTGGGGTGCAGGGAGGGTCCAAGGGCCGCCTTATAAGTGAGTTGGGGCTTTGGGGGGTACGGGGCTCATGTCAGGGGTGGGGGGGGGGGGGGGGTCAAGAAATCAGGGCGCCATTGATTTCTTCACCCTCCTGCACTGAGCAGTTCTGGTGAGCAGAGTTCCTCAGTGCAGGAGACAGGACTAAGTGTGGCCTTGGCTTGGCGTTCCCTGCTGAAGCCCTGGATTGCAATAGAGTCCCGTTCAATAGCATGGTCTTTGTTGGCGCTGCGAGCATCGGGAAACACCTGTCTAAACACGCTCAACACGGGACTCTGTTGCAATTGGTTTAGATTGCGCCCTAAGTTTCTGTGAATTCCACAAACTATTCGATCCCTGACTCATTCATCAGTGGGAGTTCCAAACACACATAGCTTTGCCAAGATTTTCAGTGTGGCCTTGTAAGGCTCTATTGATTAATCTTGGTTTGTTGAATTGAATGTATGTCTGTTGAGGATTATATTTTTTTTACTGGAAGACATATATTCTCAAACTTATTTATAAATTATTTCAGGGCCATTTTTATCTTCCCCCAGCTGGAAAACAAATTACTCAAACTCCTCGAGAGTTTAATAAGTTATCAGGCTGTACTTTTTTGACTTGTCAGGCAATGCAGCGCCGCAGTAAATACACCATTCCTTCACAAGTTTTTCCCAACTGTCTGCAATGTTTTCATCAAAGACGAACCGGTCAATGCGGCGAAGTCCTTGTGCCGTACTGCCAACTCCTGACGCCATAAATGAGATGGGTTGCAAGGACTTTGTAACAAATAGTAGTTTATTCACTAGCTTAGCAGCTGTGTCACACTTGTACTGGACCCGCGCTCCTGGGGATGACTCCATGTGCTCCCGACATGCAACTTCTTTTGTAGCCATGTCATTACGTTATCATGAAACCACTCGGTCTACTAGTAGGATAATTAATCAAAATGGATAAATGGATACAAATTAGACATGATTAATTGAATAGCAGAACTGGCTCGAGGGGCCGAATGGCCTTCTCTAGTTCCTATGCTTCTGCTCGAGTCTCACGATATAACTAAAGTCTATCACATATTGGCCAGTCCAGGGCAACCTGGCTGATTTCAATCCCTAAAATATAATACTGAATGAGATTAATTTTTAATGACATTCTGACAGCTGTCATGATGGTTTTGCCATTTTCACTGATACCAGCTTTATTTTTCCAGAATTCCCTCCCTGAACCTCTCCAATTCAACATAAAAACCTAGGCGAGAACAGATTTTTCTAAAAAGTAATTTTAACTGACTTGTCAGAGCAATGGCAGCTCTTGAAGGTTATCATAGCCTTAAAAACAAAAGATGAATGTTTGGTTGATAACAGTGTAGCTTGGACTTCCGGTTGCGGCGATGACCAGCTAAGCCGCACGTTTCGGCAGCTCCAGCTTAAACGGACCTTCGGGCTCTTTTAAGAGCCCCAACGGGAAATTCTTTTTTGACGAAACCCGGGTGAGGCAACAGGGAGTTCCCCCCCCCCCCCCAGTGAGAAAGAAAAATATCGGCGGCGGCGGCCAGATCTCGGAGAATCCTGGAGGGCAGCGGCAGAAGAAAGAAAAGAGCAAGATGTCGTCGGAGGGAGCCCAGCTGACATGGGGACCGGACCAGGACAAATTTTTAAGACGGTGTGTGGAGCTGCTTAAAAAGGAGGTGCTGGCCCCGATGCTACAGGCAATCGAGGGGCTTAAGGAGACACAAAAGGCCCAGGAGATAGAGCTCCGTGTGGTGGAGCAGAAGGTAACGGACAACGAGGACGAGATCCTGGGCCTAGCGGTCAAAATGCAGACGCACGAGGCGCTCCATAAGAAGTGCATCGAAAGGATTGAAGTCCTGGAAAACAGATCAAGGAGAAAGAACCTCCGGATCCTGGGTCTCCCCGAGGGAGTGGAAGGAGCTGACGGCGGGGCTTACGCGAGCACAATGCTACACTCGCTAATGGGAGCTGAGGCCCCCTCGGGCCCCTTGGAAGTGGAAGGGGCCCACCGGGTCCCTGCGAGGAGACCAAAGGCTGGAGAACCACCGAGGGCGATGATCGTGCGATTTCACCGCTTCAATGACAGAGAGGTGGTTCTGAGATGGGCCAAGAAGGTACGAAGTAGCAGATGGGAGAATGCGATGATACGAGTGTATCAGGATTGGAGTGCGGAGGTGGCGAGAAGGAGGGCGAGTTTCAATTGAGCCAAGGAGGTGCTGCATAAGAAGAAAGTGAAGTTCGGAATGTTACAGCCGGCGCGATTGCGGGTCACGCACCAGGATAGACATTACTATTTTGAGACGTCGGAAGAAGCATGGACCTTCATTCAAAAAGAGAAACTGGACCAGAACTAAGGGACTGATGTTGGAGGGGAAACGACAATGCTGATGTATAGAGGTGTAAATTGGGGAGGGGGGGACACTGAGAAATGTGGGCGCCGGTGGGGGGGAAGAAGAGACACAGGCGGGGGATGGGGAATGGGAACGGGGCGGTAGGGGAAGCTGCGCCATGGGGGGCGGGATGGTTCTAGAAAGCGCGGGGTTTCTTTTTTTTTTCCCGTGCCAGAGAGATGATGGCGGGAAGATAGGCGCAAGGAGGAGGGGAGTTCCTCACACGGGGGGGGGGGGGTCAAGGAGAGAGCGGGAGAAGCTGGGGTCAGTTGAAAGCTGACTTTCGGAAGCAATATGGGGGGAGTAACCATGCTAGATGGGGATCTAGTGGCGGGGGGGGGGGGGGGGGGGGGGAATTGGGTTGCTGCTGCGGAGATCGAAAGGGAGCTGGTAAGAGAAAAGGTGGTCAAGGCGGGAATGCGCCGCTTGGGGGCTGGGTGGGTGCGCGGAACCGGGACGTGGGACTGGCCCAGAGAGGGTGATGGCTAGTCAACAGGGGAGGGGGGCGGGCAGCCCCCCAGTCTGGCTGATCATGTGGAACGTGAGAGGCCTAAATGGACCGATTAAGAGGGCCCGAGTGTTCGCGCACTTAAAGGGACTGAAGGCAGACGTGGCCATGCTTCAAGAGACGCATCTGAAGGTGGTGGACCAGGTTAGGTTAAGGAAAGGATGGGTGGGACAGGTGTTCCACTCAGGGCTGGACGCAAAGAATAGAGGGGTGGCCATATTGGTGGGGAAACGGGTGTCGTTCGAGGCTAGGAACATCGTAGCGGACAGCGGGGGCAGATATGTGATGGTGAGTGGCAGACTGCAGAGAATGGAGGTCGTGCTGGTCAACGTATATGTCCCGAACTGGGATGATGCGGGATTTATGAAGCGGATGCTGGGACGCATCCAGGACCTGGAGGTAGGAAACCTGGTAATGGGGGGGGGACTTCAACACCGTGCTAGACCCAGGGTTAGATAGATCTAGATCCAGGACTGGAAGAAGGCCGGCAGCGGCGAAGGTGCTTAGGGGGTTTATGGACCAAATGGGGGGAGTGGATCCGTGGAGATTTGCTCGGCCGCTGGCCAAAGAGTTCTCCTTTTTCTCCCATGTCCATAAGGTATACTCCCGGATAGATTTCTTCGTTTTGGGAAGGTCACTGATTTCGAGGGTGGAAGGAACGGAGTACTCGGCCATAGCTGTTTCAGACCATGCCCCACATTGGGTGGATCTGGAACTAGGAGAGGAGAGGGAGCAGCGTCCACTCTGGCGACTGGATGTGGGATTATTGGCGGATGAGGAAGTCTGTGGAAGAGTGCGGGGATGTACTGAAAGGTACCTGGAGGCCAACGATGATGGGGAGGTCCGAGTGGGGGTAGTATGGGAAGCGCTGAAGGCGGTGGTCAGGGGAGAGTTGATCTCCTTCAGGGCTCACAAGGGGAAAACAGAGGCCAAAGAAAGGGAAAGATTACTGGGGGAGATTTTGAATGTGGATAAAAAATATGCGGAGGCCCCGGACGAAGGACTATACAGGGAGAGGCGACGACTCCAGACGGAGTTCGACCTGCTGACCACAGGGAGGGCAGAGGCACAGTGGAGGAAGGCACAGGGGATGAGTTATGAATATGGGGAAAAGGCGAGTCGCCTGTTGGCCCACCAGCTTCGAAAGAGGACAGCGGCGAGGGAAATAGGGGGAGTTAGGGATGAAACGGGAACCACGGTGCGGAGAGCAGGGAAGGTAAATGAGGTGTTCAAGACCTTTTATGAGAGGTTATATAGGTCCCAACCCCCGGAGGGAAAAGAGGGGATGCAGCAGTTTCTGGACCAACTAAGGTTCCCAAGGGTGGAGGAGCAGGAGGTGGCAGGCCTGGGGCGCCAATTGGGGTTGACGAGGTGACCAAAGGGCTAGGGAACATGCAAGCAGGGAAGGCCCCGAGACCTGACGGGTTCCCGGTGGAATTTTATAGGACATATGTGGATTCGTTGGCCCCGCTGCTGGCGAGAACCTTTAACGAGGCCAGAGAAGGGGGGACCCTACCCCCGACAATGTCGGAGGCGACGATATCACTAATCCTGAAGCGAGATAATGACCCGCTGCAATGCGGGTCTTATAGGCCTATCTCACTCCTAAACGTGGACGCCAAGTTGCTGGCAAAAGTGCTGACAATGAGGATAGAGGATTGTGTCCCGGGGGTGGCGCACCCCCGGAGGGAACACCTCATTTCCCTCGCCCCAGTGTTCGTAAAGGGGAGACAATTGAATGTCAACGCGCGACGGCTATTGGGGGTGATAATGATGCCCCCAGCAGAGGGGGAGGCAGAGATAGTGGCAGCAATGGATGCAGAGAAGGCATTTGATAGGGTAGAGTGGGAGTATCTATGGGAGGTGCTGAGGAGGTTCGGGTTCGGGGAGAGGTTTGTCAGCTGGGTTAAACTCCTCTATGGGGCCCCAATGGCAAGTGTAGTCACAAATCGGCAAAGGTCGGAGTATTTTCGACTACATAGGGGAACAAGACAGGGCTGCCCGCTGTCCCCATTACTGTTCACGCTGGCAATTGAACCACTGGCCATAGCGCTGAGAGACTCCAGGAAATGGAGAGGGGTGGTTAGAGGGGGAGAGGAACACCGAGTGTCACTCTACGCAGATGACCTACTGCTATATGTGGCGGATCCAGTGGGGGGGATGATAGAGGTTATGCAGATATTGAGGGAGTTTGGAGATTTCTCGGGATATAGGCTTAACATTGGGAAGAGTGAGCTTTTCGTAATACACCCTGGGGACCAGAGTAGAGGGATAGATGGCCTGCCGCTAAGGAGAGTGGAAGGAAACTTCCGATACCTGGGGATTCAGATAGCCAGGAGCTGGGGAACCTTACACAGACTCAATCTGACTCGGCTGGTGGAGCAAATGGAAGAGGATTTCAAAAGGTGGGATATGCAGCCGCTGACACTGGCGGGCAGAGTGCAGCGATTAAGATGATGGTCATCCCGAGGTTCCGATTTGTGTTTCAATGTCTCCCTATATTGATCACTAAGGCCTTTTTCAAAAAAATAGATAGGAGCATCATGAGCTTCGTGTGGGCAGGGAAGGCCCCGAGGGTAAGGACGGGGTTCCTGCAACGTAGCAGGGACAGAGGGGGACTGGCGTTGCCGAATTTGGGCGACTACTACTGGGCCGCCAATGTGGCGAGGATCCGTAAGTGGATGATAGAGGGAGAGGGGGCGGCGTGGAAAAGGCTGGAGATGGCGTCCTGTAAAGGAACAAGCTTAATAGCACTGGTGACGGCGCCACTACCGCTCTCCCCGAAAAAGTTTACCACAAACCCAGTGGCGGCGGCAACATTACGTATCTGGGGGCAATGGAGGCGACACAGGGATGTGCTGGGAGCCTCGGTGTGGTCCCCAATCAGGAACAACCATAGGTTTGCCCCAGGGAGGTTGGACGGAGGTTTCCAGAGCTGGCACCGGGCAGGAATTAGGAGAGTGGGAGACTTATTTATAGATGGGACGTTTGCGAGCTTGGGAGCGCTGGAGGAAATGTATGAGCTGCCCCCGAGGAATATCTTTAGGTATATGCAGGTGAGGGCGTTCACGAGACAACAGGTGAGGGAATTTCCGCTGCTCCCGACACAAGGGATCCAGGATAGAGAGCTTTCGGGGGGGTGGGTCGGGGAGGGCAAAGTGTCCGAAATATACCGGGAGATGAGAGAAGAGGGGGAGGAGCTGGTAGAAGAACTGAAGGGAAAATGGGAAGAAGAGCTCGGGGAGGAGATTGAGGAGGGTTTGTGGGCTGATGCCCTAAGTAGGGTAAATTCCTCTTCCTCGTGTGCCAGGCTTAGCCTGGTCCAATTTAAGGTGCTACATAGAGCACACATAACGGGAGCGAGGTTGAGCAGGTTCTTTGGAGTGGAGGACAAGTGCGGGAGGTGCGGGGGAAGCCCGGCGAACCCCACACATATGTTTTGGTCGTGTCCGGCACTGGAGGGGTATTGGAGGGGAGTGGCGGGAGTGATCTCGAAGGTGGTGAAGATCCGGGTCAAGCCAAGCTGGGGGTTAGCTATATTTGGGGTAACGGATGAGCCGGGAGTGCAGGAGGCGAAAGAGGCCGATATTGTGGCCTTTGTGTCCCTCGTAGCCCGGCGAAGGATTTTACTCATGTGGAAGGAAGCGAAACCCCCCGGCGTGGAGGCCTGGGTAAACGATATGGCAGGGTTCATAAAACTGGAGCGGATGAGGTTTGCGCTGAGAGGATCGGCTCAGGGGTCACCAGGCGGTGGCAACCGTTCCTCGACCATCTAGCGGAACGTTAGGGGGAAAATAGATAGCCAGCAGCAGCAGCCCGGGGGGGGGGGGGGGGAAGGGGAGGGGGGGTAAATTGTTTGTGTTCTAGATGGGGTGAGGGGGCAGGGGGGGGCACTATTTTGTGTTATTTTGTTAGTTCACTATTTTATTTAAACAATGTTATCTATCGGATATCATGTTACCGTTTTTGTTGATTTGTAAGGGGGAAAAATTGTGTTTGAAAAATTTAATAAACAGTGTAGCGTGATTTCTCATCTCTGGAGAAATCGTTCAAACCCTCTGTGCTGTTGGAGGCTAAACTGCGAAGTACTTCCTGTGGAGGAGGGTGGTCGCCCTTGCCTTTGCCTCCCTGATCGCCCGCCTTAGAATCCTGTTCGGCTGGCGGTCAGCAGCACCACCTAAAGCTGCAGACTGGCTGTCCGACCTCCAGAATCTCTCCAAATGGAGAAAATCAAATACGCCATCCGAGGGTCAGACAACGGCTTCCACAGAACATGGGAGCCATTGACCCAATTGTTCCGGGACCTGTTTGTGGCCAACAAACAAGCAGAAGAATAGCCAGGTAGCCACGAATCAGGGGAAAGTAGCCGAGGCGGGGGAGGGAGGGATAGACCGGGGGAGGGGGGGGGGGAAATAGCAGCTAAACGTAAGAGAAAAGAAAGGCGAACCACAGGAGAAGGGGGGGAGGGGGAAGGGGGCAGAAGCGGGGAGAGGGGGGGGGGTAGAGCGAAGAGACAGGGAACAATAGAGGAGAGCCAGGGAGGGGGAGGGGGGAGGCAGGGAAACGTTAACATACTTAACATCCACAGGGACAGAGAAAACGGGGAAGACGGGAGGGCCGCAGAAGCGGAAGTGCGCACGAGACGACAACGGCAGCGAACTCCGTCTGGGAGAAGCAAGGGACGACAACACCATGAACAGATGCCTACTTATGTGTATAAATAATTATGCCAAGTGTACAGAACTTGTGGTGAATGGAACTACTGTTAATTCACCAGTGCACTGTGATATCATGTTACTGCTGTATCGTGTTACGTTATGTGTTTAACCCTGTGGGCTCCACCTATGGGCCATTGTATGGCTTCACCCACAGGGGGACATATCGGGGCATGTACGGGCTCGCCCATGGCTCCACCCCTTACAGGAAGTATAAAGGCAGCTGACCTGCGGGGCCGCATTCATTGTTGTACCGGTCACAGGCAGGCTCAGTTGTAAGCTGATTAAAACCACGGTTTACTTCTCAACATGTCTCTCAGTGAATTGATGGTCACATCAGAGCTGCTGCTGTTGAGCGGGGACATAATACCATCTGATGACTTCTCAGGAAAATTAAAATGTCAGCAGCAGCAGCGACCCATAGGGGAGTGGGGGTGAGTGCTCCGTTGGGAGGGTGTGGGAAGACTGAGGCGCGTGGGGTTACGTCGAGTTAATTGCTATTGTATGTTCTCTTTTTGCACTATGTTAATGTTCACTCTTTTTGCTGTGTTAGGATTATTACTATTTATTATGAAAAACTTTGCAAAACGTTAATAAAAAATTTTTTAAAAACAAAAACTGCGAAGTACTGATTTCTCCTGCAGTGTATTCAAACTAGAGGCCATTAGTGAGTGAACTAATTGCTCCAACCTGCACCGCACCCAGGAATGAGGTGATTAGATGGCTGAGTTCCACTTTGTAGACTTCAGCCCGCCACGGTAAAAGTGAAAAGTGAAGTAAACTAGCGAGCTGCTGAGAGATTCAGAATATCCGCCTCTCTTTGACCCCCTCTTAATAGGCTGTTTGTCCTGAACACCAAATAAAAAGACAAGTAAATAAAATAGTGCATCTTCCCGATTAAAGAGCAGCGTTAACAGTCCAATTTAATTCTACAGCCCCGGGTAGTGTTTGACTGTTCCCATGGTGCTTTCCTGATGAATGGCCTGTGTTCTATAACTTAATAAAACTTGTTGCTTCTGAAACTCCACAAAACATCATGTGGTTAATGGTGGCGAGACAAAACTGCTGTAATTTGATCAGTCTCAGAAAGCTGAGACAGTGTCAGAATTGACCTGGTCATTAACGTATTTACAGGAAACAGAGAGGGAAATCTTTTCGGCACTTTAGTAGGCCAGAGACAAGTCCGAATTGCGCAGGTGAAAGAAAACTATTTTATGCAAAGCAATTATATTTACAATGTACATCAGATCCCAGCCGAGTCTGCTCTGTCGGTTCTGTGATATAGGACTCAATCATGAATGTCCTCGGGCTCCAAGCTCCCTTAACAGGGGAGCTCGTACTCGGTGAGACTCATGGGGACTGATAGGTCTCAATCAGGTTATAGCATGCCCCACCCCCCCCCACCCAAAGTTCGAAGACTCTTCTGGCAACTGAGGAGTCGGAGGGCATCGGACTCTCTTCGCCTGTGGCTGTGCATCCTGCACTTGTGGGGTTGGATCAGGTGGCATATATCTGGATGGCGAACACCGCCTCTGTTCGGAATGCCATGGTACTGTCTGAGGATGCTATATTGCTTGCTCCATGTCGGAGACTTCTGAAGCCTGTGTTTGCATGCCAGAATCATTTTGGCATCTTGACCCTTGTGGGGTGATGCTCTAGCCTCTACTGGCATCGGATTTGGTTGGACTGTAATTTTCCTCTCCCGAGGAACTTTTTTAAAAACTGGTCTTCTGGTAGATGACATTCATAAGATATGTGATCAAATACAGTATCCTAAAAGAACACAAAAAAGGAGGGGGGGGGAGAAATCAGGGGGGGCGGGGGGGGGGGGGCGATGTCAATAGAAAGTTCTTGAATATTATACCCAAACCATACACCCGTGTCTATTGCACTGTGTATAAAATGAAAAACTGAAATAAAAACATTTACAAATAAAAAGAAAAAACGTCTCATCTCCTGGACCTTATGTGATCGATATGTTTTTTCATAACTCGACCCTGTGCCTGAATTTGATATGATATTGGCCCTGTCTGGCGGACAATTGTTCCTCAGATCCATCCACTGGGTGCCGTCTGCAAAGTTGCAAACACAGACTGCCTGGTACAAAAAGTCGGGTCAGCTTTCGTCTGTCTGCGTAATGCCCTTGCCGCTCCTGGCTGCGGCGCACTTTCCCGCCAATATCATGGAAGGCAAGACTAAGATGGGTTTGAAACTTCCTGCCCGTTAGCAATTCATTCGGTGCTACCCCTGTCGTGGCATGCGGGGTCTGATAGCAGAACAAGAACCTGACCAGTCTTGTGTCAATTGATCGCAAAGTCTATTTTTTCAGCCCTTGTTTGAATGTCTGTGCCGCCCTTACTGACCGGGTCAGTCTGTGTCCACTCACGGATTTGAGACACTGTAACAGGCAACAAATCCATGAAGTTGAGCGTGGCCACTACCTCGTCAGTCCTGGGAGGAAAAGTAGGGTGCGTCGGCAAAGACAATCAGCTTGTACGTATCTGCGTTCGTGATCTGGGGCGAGATTCTCTGCCCCCCCGCCGGGTCGGAGAATCGCCGGGGGCTGGCGTGAATCCCGTCCCCGCCGGTTGCCGAATTCTCCGGCACCAGATATTCGGCGGGGGTGGAAATCGCACCCCGCCGGTTGGCGGGCCCCCCCCCCCCCCCCCGCGATTCTCCGGCCCGAATGGGCCGAAGCCCCGCTGCTAGGATGCCTGTCCCGCCGGCGTGGATTAAACCACCTCTCTTACCGGCGGGACAAGGCGGCGCGGGCGGGCTCCGGGGTCCTGGGGGGGGGCGCGGGACGATCTGGCCCCAGGGGGTGCCCCCACGGTGGCCTGGCCCGCGGTCGGGGCCCACCGATCCGCGGGCGGGCCTGTGCTGTGGGGGCACTCTTTTCCTTCCGCCTTCGCCACGGTCTCCACCATGGCGGAGGCGGAAGAGACCCCCTCCACTGCGCGGGGTGCCGTGAGCGGCCGCTAATGCTCCCGCGCATGCGCCGCCCGGCAGTGTCTTTTCCGCGCCAGCTGGTGGGGCACTTCCGCCAACTGGCGGAGCGGAAATCATTCCGGCGCGGGCCTAGCCCCTCAACGTTAGGGCTCGGCCCCGCAAGGTGCGGAGGATTCCGCACCTTTGGGGCGGCGTGATGCCCGACTGATTTGCGCCGTTTTTGGCGCCGGTCGGCAGACATTGCACCGATACCGTGAATTTCGCCCCCGGTTACGATACGATGCTCAAGTGAGCACTCACATGCAGCCAGTGGAGGATCCAATGGGGTATCCTGGCAAAGGCGATGGGTCGAATCATTTTGTCTTTGTGATGTTTTCTGGTGTTGGAGCTTGATGAATTGCCTACACTTCCTCTGTGACTGAGCACTTCCCTCACATGGAACATGTATTTTTCTCTCCACAGGTGGACGCCCGTCTCTGGTGAACGACGGAGAACCTCATCCAAATTACTTAAATACTCTTGTTCGGTTGCCCCTGCGACTAGCATTTCGTCCAGATACACTACTACTCGTGGCAAACCTCTCAGTGTGTTTTCCATTACTCTCTTCAAAATTGCACAGGCTAACGACACTCCAAAGGGCAACCTGGTGTACTCATAGAGGCCTCTATGGGTGTTTATGGTAACATATTTACGTGAGGCGGGCTCCAATTCTAACTGCAAGTACACATGGCTCATATTGAGCTTCGGAAATGAGTCTCCACTGGCCAGTGTTGTACAGGTCCTCGATGCGGGGCATTGGGCAACAATCCAGCCGAGTGGCCCTGTTGACCACCAACTTGAAGTGCCCACACAAACTGACCATCATTTGGGTTTGAGCACCGGGACCACAGGTGCTGCCCAGCTGGCCCAAGGCCTTCGAGTTGGTTTAGTTCTGCCTTAACCTCTACCTACAAGGCATAAGTGACCGAGAGAGTCATTAAGTACTTTCGTTTCGCATCCAAGTCTACCAGGATTTTCGCCATGGCCAAGCTGGAAAACCTCGGGGTATCTCCCTCGCACTTTGTATTGTCCCCTGGGTCCCATTTGGAAAATTTGCTGCCAGTCCAGATGGAGGCATTTTAGCCAAGCACAGCCGAGCAAGCTGGGGCCATCTCCCTTTACGGATTTAGCACCGACTGTTGCCCATAAAGTACCGGGGTCATTATGGTTCCTGAAAGGGCTAATGGTTCGCCAGTGTACATTGCCAACCCTGCCTCGATGTCCCACAGATCCAGTCTTTATCCAGTCGAAGGTTTGTTTTGCGATAACTGAAACCGCAGCTCCCGTGTCTAATGGATGGCCATTACCTTGCACGGTTATCTTGATGGGGCCACTCGGGGTGCCGCAACGCCATTCAGCGCATTCACTCCTCCTCCTCTGGCTAGTCCAGGTGGAAAGTGCGAGCCCTTGGTTGGTGTCTGCCTCTACCAGAACACCGGGGCTGCTGGCTGACTTGTGCCTTGTGCTCCCTGCATCGACAGGCCCCACAATGCCTAGAGTTTCCTTCTACAGACTCCAAAGAGGCATTCCGTTGGGATGTTTCAGTCCTAGACCAAAGAACCTAGCCTCTCTGGTACTTGGTCCATGGCGGGATTTCAGTGCTGGGGGGGGGGGAGGCGTTCACTGGGAGGGGGCAAGTCCTAGGGTGTATAGCTCCATCCCTTGCATCTCTTGCACTCCTCTTTCAGCGCTTTTATGGGAAAGGAAAATTTGTACGGCCTGCTGAAGGTCAGGGATGATTTGACCAGCAGCTTCCTTTGGGTAGCCATGTTAGTGATACCGCAGCCCAAACGGTCTCACAGCATTTCGGAAAGAGAAGTCCCGTATTCACAAAATGCGGCTTTTTTGTAGCCTTGTTAGAAACCCAGTCGTGTTAAAACAGTGCCTATGCACTATAATGGATTGTTTGGGTTTGAAGTGTTGTACTACTAAGGTTAGCAATTCTTTGAATGTCTTCGGGCGGGATTCTCCGTTCCAGCAGCTAAGTGCCGGCTCGAACGGAGAATCTGTGGGAGGTTTACCTGAAAGGAATCGGCATGAACCCCTCATCGATTCCAGCACCGGTGAGGGGCTCGCACCGGCACTGACTGAAACTCCTGCCTCCCGCACCGTAAGAGGCCGGAGAATGACCGGGTCCCGGGCCGCGCATGCACACGTCTGACGACCTGCAGCAGTAGTGTCGTACAACATGGCGCTGGCCATGCGCGGACCCAACCCGCCATCCGCACCCCACAGCCCACCCCCTGGCCACCCCCACCAGTCCCCCCAGCCCTCACAGAAGCTCCCCCCATCAGCGGCACGGATCCCAGCCGAGTGAGACGGCGCTGAACACAGTCCGCGCCGTCGGGGATACAGCCCATCGGGGGTGGAGCATTGCGGGAAGCCCGGCCGATGAGGCACCAACGGCATTGCAACTGCACACGCCGCGCATCACGATAACGCCATTTCAGAGGGGGTGGAGAATTGCAAACCGGCTTCAAACCAGCGACTGCCCCGATTCCAGTGTCGGAATCGATTCTCCGCCTGATCTTCGATTACGATTTCGACATCGGGCAACGGAGAATCCCGTGCTTACTATCTGGAGCCATGGGATATGTCGGTTTTTTTTAATCACTCCATGAGTCTGCGCTTCACAGACTGTCAGTAATATCACTGCCTGTCGATCAACATCTGTGATAGTGTTCACCTGGAAAAAGTTCTGCGTACTGTGTCCATCTCTTAATGCTCGCATCGAACACATCCAATCTTCAGAACAAAGGCAATTTTGCATTGGAACAAAGATGTACTCCAACCTTAATCTAACAGTGGAAAGGAAGTAATTGTTTGTCCGAGGGTGTAGCAGCATCATCATTAGTCCAGTTTAATTCTTGTCACCAGTTTGGTAGGCCACAGACAGGTCCGAACCGAGCAGGTGAAAGAAAACTATTTTTATTGCAACAATTCTTATCACAACATATATCAGATACCAGTCTGCTTTGTTGGTTCCATACCTGGCCGACTTTTTATTGAACTCAATGATGAATGTCCTTGGGTCCCCAGTTCCTTAGTGGGGGAGCTCGTATTCGGCGAGACTCATGGGGATCTTGATTGCTCCAACGCCAAAGGCCTTGTGCAAGTTATAACAAACACCCTCCAAGATGTGGGAAATAGGTGGAAATAGGAGGGTCAGTAACCAGAGGAAATGAAGAGACGTTGTTCTACGCAATGAGTTGTGATTTGGAATGCACTGACTGAAACCTCAGTGGAAGCAGATTCAATGTTAAATATAAAAAGAGAATTGCGTAAATACTTGAAAAAGAAAATTTGCAAGGCTGTGGGGAAAGAGTAGAATGAATTGGACAGTGAGTTTAGCTAAATGCCTTCCTTCTCTGCTATAAGAGTCTCTGATTCTAACTGCTCACCTGCTCAGTTTCGCTAACCATGTTAAACATCCCCAGAAGGACATAGCTATAAAAATCAACTGAGTGTTTGTCGGGGAGAGACAGTTCTGTGGCGAGTGAGGGCGTTAAGGACTATAGAAATAGTGCAGGGAGATAGCAGTAGAGAACAAAGGAACAGAATGAGGCCATTCAGCCCCTCGAACCTGTTTGCCATTCAGTTAGATCAAGGTTGATCTAGCACAACTGCACTTATTCACGTTGATTGTGTCATGTGAGAGTACCTTTAAGAAATGGGCGTTTGTAAATGGGTGTGTAAATAAATATCTGTAGTGAGAGTACCTTTAAGAAATGGGTGTCTACTACTGCAGCGATGTCAGAGTGGGTAGAGCTGGGCTGTCTGTCAGCTTTTTACTTTTGTTTTAGGCTGTTTGCTGCAGGGTGTGTTTTAGTTTTGTTTTCAGTGTTGGAGCTGAGGCCAGACAGAGCAGGTGCACTGTTGATCTCTCTGCCATGAAAAGACTATCTCTTGATCATTTGATGAATTCAGAATTATAAATGTTCTCAGTAGTAACTGTAAACTTAATGTGCTTCTATTAAAATGAGTTTCTTAAGTCTTCTGGATATTAAAAGGACAGTTTATGGATTACTTAGTGTTGTATTCTTTGGGGGTTGTATTTGAATTGATGGTTGCTAAGATGTTCACTGCATGTTTAAAAAAGGTTAACTTGAGTTCATAGAATAAACATTGTTTTGCTTTAAAAATTACTTTTCCATTTCTGCTGTACCACACCTGTAGAGTGGGCCGTGTGCTCCCCATACCACAATCTATTAAAATTTGTGGGTCAGGTGAACTCCATGATACACTTTGGGGTTCTCTAAACCCTGGCCCATAACAATTGCCTCCTCTTTCGCACCTCACTCAACAAGAATCTATCAATCTTAGTTTGGAATCTTCAATAGAGGATCAGACGTTACGGCCAATAAAATGGTGTACGAGGCTAGATGGGCGAAATGGCTGACTCCTGGTCCTATGGTTTTACAGTCATTGCTTGAGAGTGGCACATTGCTTAATATATTTTACCCTCAGTTACAGTATTCCCATCAGGCAATACTTCCGCAACCGTTTAGTGCGTGAAGGCCGTTTGTGAATTATATAAACACACAACACAGAAGGAGGTCACTCAACCCCTCTTACCTGGGCTGGCTCTTTGAAATATCTCTCCAATTGCCACCCCTGCTCTTTCCCCAATTGCCCTGCAGATATTTAACTTCAAATGTGTATCCAATTCCATTTTGAAAGTTACTATTGAATCTGCTTCCACTGTCTTTTTAGGCAGCGCCTTCCAGATCCCAAAAATACAACATAATTTTTTTTTTAAATTCTCATCTTGGAGTGTAAAATATTCATCTACTGTAAAAACAATCTTTGAAAGCAGAAAATGAACTTTTTTAATATGAAGATTACAAGCTTCCAGAGGATTCATGAAGGTGGAAATTCAACGATGGAATGACTGTGAAATCGGAGTCCTCTTTACTTACGTGGAATTTTGTTGAGTTCATTCATGAACTTTTCCTTCACCTTAGAGAACCCATCGTCCTTGCCTCCTGCCGGGCTGGCAACTGCCTCTGTGGCATTGCCTACGGGAGCTGGGGTTGCGAGCGTGACCGGCGGCGCTGCCAACGCTTCGTGTCGACCTTCGGTCAGCTTCATCCTGAGTCAGGACCTGGGCAAGACTCTGGAGGGGACGACAGAGAAACAAATGAAGGTGTTTGTCAGAACTAAGGTGGTTTCAAATTGTGCCACAGGTTTGGGACACGCCTCTTGTGTTCCATTCTAGTTTTATTTTTGCTTAGCTGAATGAATAATGTATCACTGACACGTTAATTCATGTAGGTTCATACAATATTGATAATCCAGTATAATGGAGTCTAGATCAACCCAGAAGGTTAAAATGTTTCACTAAAACATTGCCTTGTCTGCGTGGCTTATCTGTCACTTTTAACCCCAAACTCTTGTTTTTTATTTATCATTCTGTTCCTACAACTTATTCCCATCTGATAACAACAGCAACTCGCATTTATACAGCATCTACAATGTAGGAAAAACATTTTGATATTCTTTGCTGGAGTGTTATCTGACAAAATCTGACACTGGGAGATTTTTGGACTGGTGACAGAGAGCTTGGCCACAGCCAGATTTTGGAGAGAGGAGAGGCTATGGGGGGGGTGGGGGGGAGTTCCAGAAGTTATGGTCGAGGCAACTGAAGACAAAGCTGCTAATGATGGAGGGATGAAAAATGGGGATAAGCACAAGGTCAGACTTGAAGGAATGCAGAAAACCTGTCGGACTGGATAAGGTTACAGGAGGGGCAAGGCAATGGAAGAATTTCAAATCAAGGATGACAGTTTTAAAATGGAGGTGTTGCTGGGTAGGGATCACTGCCTCTAAGATAGCATTAGACCCCCATCCCCGCCACCACTGTTATCAAGGACTCTCCAGCAACCTCCTGCCCACTCCGCACCAACCCTGGAATTTATTGCCCATTCTCACTTTGGTCTCAACAGCAGTTTGGCACAACTGAATTATTTGCTGGGTAACGGAAGGTCAGTCAACCATGTTGATGTGGGACAGGATCAAATATAGGCCCGTATAGAGTTTACAGCACATAAATAATATGAGACTTCCGTCCATAAAGAGCATCCATGAACCAGATGGAGTTTCTGTAACAACCTATAAGATTCATGGTCACTTTTCCTGGCATCAGAGTTTTATTTCTAGATTTATAGTGTTGAATTGGATTCAACTTCTCAAATTGATGTGGTGGGATTTGAAAACAACTCCTAGGATTAATAGCCCAGATCTCCGGATTAGGGTTAAGTAACTTTGCCCATTTTTATCAATAGTACCCCCCCCCACCCACCCCCCCAACCCATCCACACCCGCCAGCCTTTTCTGGCCATTTTCGTTTGAATCGAAGACACTTTTCTGCCCTCTGTACATTACTTTGGATTGATTCCAGAATTATTAATGGCAGAATTAAGAAGCCTCAAGTTGAATTCAACCAACCCCAGTGAGCAAGTGATGATGTCTGTTAGGTTACCAGGTGTTAACCTTTAGTGAAATGAAATTCAGTATGCTCATTGTTGCAAATGGCTCATATTTTATTACAATAATCTAATTACTGGGTATGATTGGCTCAATGCAATTCATGTCCGATTTATACTCCGCTCCAGGTAATCAGTTAGCACACGCAAGAAGTTCCTGATCTAAAATAGACAAATTGTTCCTCATACCTGAAGTAGGTATTCTCCTTATGACGGGAGACAACCAAATATTGGATAGGCCACTCCTCGACCAAGAGAGTTGCTTTCTGGAAAACCAGGTTTACCTGTTGCCTAACTGGTGATCTAATGCAGGCCAGCACAAAGAAGGTAAGTTTTTAATTACGCACTGATCTGTATGTGAAGCGGGGAGGAACACGCCTCCATTTTTGATTACTCCCCCCATTCCTAATCACTCTCCTCACTCCCAATCACTTTCACCCACTCCCGATCACTCCACCTACTCCTGATCACTGCCCGACACTTCTCTTAACCCCATCACTCTCCCCAACCCCTCACCCCCAATCATCCCCCTCACACCTGATCACTCTCCACTCCCTATTTTCTCTTTCTTCTTATGAATAGTTCAGAACACATTACGGATGGAGTTGACAGTGAGCATTGTTTGCTGATCATTTAGAAGGATGGATAGTTTCACCTCCAGTTTTAATCGTCCGTCAATGAAACACATCTAGTTGGTTTTAAATCCATCTGAGGGAGCATTATTTCAGGTTTGAAAGCGACAGATCAAATCACAATGACAGAGGCATTTCCATGAAAGGAGCATTCTAAAATATTAAAGAGAGCTTGATTAGCTTCAAGTGCTGTTAGATGGAAAAAATAAGGTGACATTTCAATGGTTTTCCCACACAGGTTGGTTGTGTGTTTCATTAGTGAAGAATTTGGAGAAGACATTGGAGAAGACATTAAATTAAATAACATACTGAACATGTCTCCAATCATTGATGACAGGAGGACAGCTGAATGTATCCCGAAATATCAAATAACTTGTTCTCTCTTTCTGAATTACATGGAATTTACAGCACAGAAACAGGCCATTCAGCCCATCAAGTCCTGCCAGTGTTTGCGCCCCCCCCTCCCCCATCCCCATTCCAGCTTACTTGATTTATAACAATCACCGTATCCTTCAAATCCTTTCTCTCTCATGGGTATATCTAACTTCCCATTAAATGTATTTATACTATTCACCTGAACTACTCCCTGTGGTCGTGAGTTCCATATTCTCACTCAGGTAATAAAGTTTCTTCTGAATCCCCGGCTGAATTTATTAGTGACTCTCTTATACTCATATCCCAAGTTTTGGACTTGCCCTCAAGTGGAAACATCTTCTCTGCAGCAACCCTCCCAAAACTTTTCAATTATTTACTTCTACTTCCTCAATCTAGTCTACTGTGTTCGTTGCTCACAATGTGGTTTCCTCCACACTGGGGAGACCAGACGCAGAATGGGTGACCGCTTTGTGGAACACATACGCTCAGTCCAAAAGTGTGAATTAAAAAACAGGTCCTCAAGGGTCATAATCTCCGGATTACTGCCTGAGCCACGTGCAAATTGGCATAGGGAGGCAAGAATAAGGGAAGTTAACACGTGGCTGAAAGAGTGGTGTGGGAATGAGGGGTTCCTTTTCATGGGACACTGGCATCAGTTTTGGGACAGGGGGGACCTATACCGTTGGGATGGTCTCCACCTGAACCGAGCTGGGACCAGTGTTCTGGCGAAAAGAGTAAATAGGGTGGTCAATAGGATTTTAAACTAAAGATTGGGGGGGAAGGGAAAGTCAGGGAACCAAGAGGTGAAGTAATCAGCGGGGAGCGTAGCTGCTTAGGAATACAAAAAAACACGAACAGACAAAACTCAAGAGTGGTTACGATTGTCCCCATCCCACAAAATATGACACAGTGTATGGAAAGGCTCAGTAAACCAAGGTCCACCACACTAAGAAAACAAAAAGGGACGGTCAATAGAGAATTAAAGGTGCTATATTTAAATGCGCGCAGTGTACGGAACAAGGTAGGTGAGCTTGTGGCCCAGATTGTGACTGGCAGCTATGATGTGGTAGGCATCACAGAGACATGGTTGCAGGGGGTTCAGAACTGGCATTTAAACATCCAGGGATTCACAACCTATCGAAAAGACAGAGAGGTGGGCAGAGGGGGCGGGGTTGCCTTGTTAATTAGGAATGAAATTAAATCAATAGCACTAAACGACATAGGGTCAGATGATGTGGAGTCTGTGTGGGTAGAGCTGAGGAACCACAAAGGCAAAAAAAACCATAATGGGAATTATGTACAGGCCTCCTAACAGTGGTCAGGACCGGGGGCACAAAATGCACCACGAAATAGAAAGTGCATGTCAGAAAGGCAAGGTCACGGTGATCATGGGGGACTTCAATATGCAGGTGGACTGGGTAAATAATGCTGCCAGTGGACCCTAGGAAAGGGAATTCATTGAATGCTTACAGGAGGGCTTTTTGGAACAGCTTGTGATGGAGCCCACGAGGGGACAGGCCATTCTGGACTTAGTGTTATGTAATGAGCCAGACTTGATTAAAGATCTTAAAGTAAGAGAGCACTTAGGAGGCAGTGATCATAATATGGTCGAATTCAATCTCCAATTTGAAAGAAAGAAGGTAGAATCAGATGTAAAGGTGTTACAGTTAAATAAAGGTAACTACAGGGGCATGAGGGAGGAACTGACGAAAATCAACTGGGAGCAGAGCCCAGTGGGAAAGACAGTAGAACAGCAATGGCAGGAGTTGCTGGGAGTAATTGAGGACACAGTACAGAGGTTCAGCCCAAAGAAAAGAAAGGTTATCAGAGGGGGGATTAGGCAGCCATGGCTGACAAAGGAAGCTAGGGAATGCATCAAAGCAAAAGAGAAAGCCTATAATGTGGCAAAGAGTAGTGGGAAGTCAGAAGATTGGGAAGACTACAAAAACAAACAGAGGATAACAAAGAGAGAAATAAGGAAAGAGAGGATCAAATTTGAAGGTAGGCTAGCCAGTAACATTAGGAATGATAGTAAAAGTTTCTTTAAATACATTAAAAACAAACGGGAGGCAAAAGTTGACATTGGGCCGCTCCAAAATGACGCTGGTAATTTTGTGATGGGAGACAAGGAAATAGCTGAGGAACTGAATAAGTACTTTGCGTCAGTCTTCACAGTAGAAGACATGAGTAATATCCCAACAATTCCGGAGAGTCAGGGGGCAGAGTTGAATATGGTAGCCATCACAAAGGAGAAAGTGCTAGAGACACTAAGAGGTCTAAAAATTGATAAATCCCCGGGCCCAGATGGGCTACATCCTAGAGTTCTAAAGGAGATAGCTGAAGAAATAGTGGAGGCGTTAGTTATGATCTTTCAAAAGTCACTGGAGTCAGGGAAAGTCCCAGAGGATTGGAAAATCGCTGTTGTAACCCCCCTGTTCAAGAAGGGAACAAGGAAAAAGATGGAAAATTATAGGCCAATTAGCCTAACCTCGGTTGTTGGCAAGATTCTAGAATCCATTGTTAAGGATGAGATTTCTAAATTCTTGGAAGTGCAGGGTCGGATTAGGACAAGTCAGCATGGATTTAGTAAGGGGAGGTCGTGCCTGACAAACCTGTTAGAGTTCTTTGAAGAGATAACAAATAGGTTAGACCAAGGAGAGCCAATGGATGTTATCTATCTTGACTTCCAAAAGGCCTTTGATAAGGTGCCTCACGGGAGACTGCTGAGTAAAATAAGGGCCCATGGTATTCGAGGCAAGGTACTAACATGGATTGACGATTGGCTGTCAGGCAGAAGGCAGAGAGTTGGGATAAAAGGTTCTTTTTCGGAATGGCAACCGGTGACGAGTGGTGTCCCGCAGGGTTCAGTGTTGGGGCCACAGCTGTTCTCTTTATATATTAACGATCTAGATGACGGGACTGGGGGCATTCTGGCTAAGTTTGCCAATAATACAAAGATAGGTGGAGGGGCAGGTAGTATGGAGGAGGTGGGGAGGCTGCAGAAAGATTTAGACAGTTTAGGAGAGTGGTCCAAGAAATGGCTGATGAAATTCAACGTGGGCAAGTGCGAGATCTTGCACTTTGGAAAAAACAATAGAGGCATGGACTATTTTCTAAACGGTGACAAAATTCATAATGCTGAAGTGCAAAGGGACTTGGGAGTCCTAGTCCAGGATTCTCTAAAGGTAAACTTGCAGGTTGAGTCAGTAATTAAGAAAGCAAATGCAATGTTGTCATTCATCTCAAGAGGCTTGGAATATAAAAGCAGGGATGTACTTCTGAAGCTTTATAAAGCATTAGTTAGGCCCCATTTAGAATACTGTGAGCAATTTTGGGCCCCACACCTCAGGAAGGACATACTGGCACTGGAGCGGGTCCAGCGGAGATTCACACGGATGATCCCAGGAATGGTAGTCCTAACATACGATGAACGTCTGAGGATCCTGGGATTATATTCATTGGAGTTTAGGAGGTTGAGGGGAGATCTAATAGAAACTTACAAGATAATGAATGGCTTAGATAGGGTGGATGTAGGGAAGTTGTTTCCATTAGCAGGGGAGACTAGGACCCGGGGGCACAGCCTTAGAATAAAAGGGAGTCACTTTAGAACAGAGATGAGGAGAAATTTCTTCAGCCAGAGAGTGGTGGGTCTGTGGAATTCATTGCCACAGAGGGCGGTGGAGGCCGGGACGTTGAGTGTCTTTAAGACAGAAGTTGATAAATTCTTGATTTCTCAAGGAATTAAGGGCTATGGAGAGAGAGCGGGTAAATGGAGTTGAAATCAGCCATGATTGAATGGTGGAGTGGACTCGATGGGCCGAATGGCCTTACTTCCACTCCTATGTCTTATAGTCTTATGGTGACCTCTCGCCACCATCCTGCTTGATGTTTCTATTCGCCATCTTGCTCTCATGCTTACATTTCTGCCCTCGGCCTGCTGCAATTTTACAAAGAAGCCCAACACCAGCTGTCAAAACAACATCTCATCTTCCGATTAGGCACGCTACAGCTTTCTGGATTTTATTTCAGACCATGAACTCTGTCCTCCATTTTGTAGCCTGCTCCCCCAGTACCAGCCTGAACCGTGTTCTCAATTTTTTCTTTGCTTTTCAACAGCACTGACCTTTATTTTGCTATTCTCACCCACTCCGAACAATCATTTTTTCCCTTAGTTCTCCCATTATCACTCCCTTTGTCTTTGGTTCCATGTCATCTTTGTCCTTTAATTTCTCCCGCCCTCTAACGTATCCTTCACCTTCTCGTTTTCTCCATCCGCCACTCTCCCCTTTCTCAACCCCCCCCATAAAATCCATCCCATTCCTGCCTTTCTTCAGGTCTGAACAAGAGTCATTTTAACCTTGAAACATGAACTCTTTTTCTCTTTCCACGGATGCTGCCAGACCAGCTGTGTTTTCTGTTTTTATTTCAGATCTTGAGCATCCGCAGGATTTTGCTTTGATCCTTTCAGAGTCTTGAAGGTCCCTATCAGGTCATCCCTCAACCTGTTAAATCTTCCCTGATATTTATAAACTGTTAGGTTGTGTTTCATGTGAGTAAATCTTTACTGCACTTCCTCCAGAGCCTCTATGTCCTTTCTTGTAATATGGAGAGAAGAGCTTTTCCCAATACTCCAGAGTGTGATCTAACAAAGCTCAACAAAGAAACCAACAACCGAAGACAGATCCTCCCATTTATCCTCAGTATTCAAAAAATAACAAATTTATATCCCATGGACAACTAAAGCGGTAAGAGACAACATAAAACTGAAAGAAGAAACATACAAAACTGTTAAAACTAGCACAGTTTTTGAATTCTTCCACAGGATGTGAGCATTTTTGGCTAAATCAGCATTTATTGCCCATCTCTAATTGCTCGAGAAGGTGGTGGTGAGCTGCCTTCTCAACCAGTGCAGGTACACCCACAACACTGTTAGGAAGGGAATTCCAGGATATTGACCCAGTGACATTGAAGGAACGACAATATACTTCCGAGTCAGGATGGTATATGGCTTGAAGGGGAACTTGCAGGTGGTGGTGTTCCCATATGTCTGCTACCCTTGCCCCTCTGCTAGTAGAGCGCATGGGTTTGGAAGGTGCTGTCAAAGAAGGCTCAACAGGTTGCATATTGTGTCGTGCAGACACTGCTGCCGCTGTGTGTCGCTGGTGAAAGGAGTGAAGGTTTAAGGTGGTGGATGGAGCGCTGCTCAAATGGATTGCTTTCTCCTGGATGACGTTGTGCTTCTTGAGCGTCATTGAATAGCACTCATCCAGGCAAGTGGAGAGTATTATGTCAAACCCCTAATTTGTGTCTTGTAGTTATTAATGCCATAAAATGTCAAGACTAGGTGGTTAAATTCTCTCTTGTTGAGATGGTCATTGCCTGGCACTTGTGAGGTATGAATATTATTAGCCCAAGACCAAAAGTTGTCCAGGTCTTGCTGCATGTGGACATGGACCTCAGTATCTGAGGGGATGGGAATGGTACTGAACGCACATTCTTATGTTGGAGGGAAGGTCATTGATGAAGTAGCTGATGATGGTTGGTCTAGGACACTACTCTGAGGAACTCCTACATTGATGTCCTGGGACTGAGATGATTGACCAACAACCATAAGTTGTGCGCTAGGTATGCTGCCAACCAGTGGGAAGTTTCCTCCCTGATTCCCATTGACTCCAGATTTGCAGGGGCTCCTTGATGCCATACTAAGTCAAATGCTGCCTTGATGTCAAGGACAATCACTCTCACCTCACCTCCGGCATTCAGCTCTTTTGTCCATGCTGAGACCAAGGCTGAAATGAGCACGGGCTGAACCCAAACTGATCACTGGTGAGCAGGACCCCCAGGTCCGACCAGGCACTTTCTCCAGTGACAGGTTCAGAAAGCTGGGAAAATTTTCAACTTGTGCTACACACCTCGGGAGTAAAAATCACCATTTATTACATAGTGTCTTTAATGTAGAAAAGAAAGAAAAGACCCCAAACCCTGGGGGAACTGTTGAAAGTTTAATGTAGACTTTAAGGACTTTTAAAGGAAGAGAGAGAAGTAGAGAGCTGGGCCATTTAGGCAAGGAGTTCCAGACCATGGGGCTGTGGTGGCTCATGTCAATGGTGGGACAAAGAGAGGGTGAATGTCCCGAAATCTGAGGCGGGGGAATTGATATCATGTGGGAGAAGCAAGGTTCCCAAAGGTTGCAGAGGAAGGAACACCAAGAAGCCTGTTTGTGTTTTGAAATGTCTGAGTGACGCATTTGACTTTCCATTGTCATGAGACTATGCCATGAGGCTGTCTCCGGCGGCAAATACCTCAAGATCAGTTCAATAAAAACCTCTCACTGAGTACACTTGGGAAAGACCTATCCCTATGCTTGAAACAAGGCCATTTAATTCCTTTAGCCTACTCTAATATGCAGGTGGATCATTGGATCCATATTGCAAGTCCATTTGGTAAATTTAGCTCCATATCTCTTTGTAGCCTTTTAAAAAAATATATGTTTATTCAAAGTTTTTCCAACAAAAATTTTCAACCAGTTAACCCCCCCCCCCCCCTGTAACAGAAAAGAAAAAGACAAAAGAGCAGAACAAAACATAAACATATCAAGCAAACATAGTACAGAACTTATTCAATGGGTTTCTCCCGCACAAATTAACCCTCCCATATGCTTGTACAAATACTGCCTGGGAAAACCCCCCTCCCCCACCCACACAAATATCCCCCCCCCCCCCGAAAGAAACACCCCCCTCCCCTCCCCTCCCCCCCCTCCCCCCCCCGGGTTGCTGCTGCTGCTGACCGAGCTCCTTCTAGCGCTCCGCGAGATAGTCAAGGAACGGTTGCCACCGCCTGAAGAACCCCTGCGCAGACCCTCTCAAGGCAAACTTTATCCTCTCCAGCTTAATGAACCCTGCCATGTCATTTATCCAGGCTTCCACACTGGGGGGCTTCGTGTCCTTCCACACTAACAAGATTCTCCGCCGGGCTACCAGGGACGCAAAGGCCAGAATACCGGCCTCTTTCGCCTCCTACACTCCCGGCTCATCCGCCACCCCAAATAATGCCAGCCCCCAACTTGGTTTGACCTGGACTTTCACCACCTTGGACATAGTCCTCGCGAAACCCCTCCAGAACCCTTCAAGTGCCGGGCACGACCAAAACATGTGGACGTGATTCGCCGGGCTTCCCGAGCACCTCCCACATCGGTCCTCCACCCCAAAGAACCTACTCAGCCTCGCCCCTGTCATATGCGCTCTGTGAATAACCTTAAACTGTATCAGGCTGAGCCTGGCACACGAGGAAGAGGAATTGACCCTACTTAGGGCATCAGCCCACAGACCCTCTTCAATCTCCTCCCCCAACTCCTCCTCCCACTTGCCCTTCAGCTCCTCTACCAAAGCCTCCCCCTCTTCTTTCATCTCCTGATATATCGCTAAAACCTTGCCCTCTCCGACCCATACACCCGAAATCACCCTGTCCTGAATCCGCTGTGTCGGGAGCGACGGGAATTCCCTCACCTGCCGCCTCACAAATGCCCTCACTTGCATGTACCTGAAAGCATTTCCTGGGGGTAACCTGAACTTCTCCTCCAGCGCCCCGAGGCTCGCAAACGTCCCGTCTATAAACAGGTCCCCCATCCTTCTGATCCCTGCCCGATGCCAGCTCCGAAACCCCCCATCCATCCTCCCTGGGACGAACCGATGGTTCTCCTGGATCGGGGACCACACCGAGGCTCCCATCGCACCCCTATGTCGTCTCCACTGCCCCCAGATCTTTAGCGCTGCCGCCACTACCGGACTCGTGGTGTACCTTGTCGGCGAGAGTGGCAGCGGTGCCGTCACCACCGCCCTCAGACTCTTTCCTTTGCAGGACGCCATCTCCAACCTCTTCCATGCCACCCCCTCTCCCTCTATCACCCACTTACGAATCATCGCTACATTGGCTGCCCAATAATAGCCCTCCAGATTCGGCAACGCCAGCCCTCCCTGTCCCTACTACGCTCCAGAAACCCCCTCCTTACCCTCGGGGTCTTGTTTGCCCACACAAAGTCCTACCTACCCGCTTTAAAAAGGCCTTGGTAATCCTAATAGGAAGGCACTGGAACACGAAAAGAAACCTCGGGAGGACCGTCATTTTAATCGACTGTACCCTGCCCGCTAGCGAGAGTGTCAACACATCCCATCGTTTGAAGTCCTCCTCCATCTGCTCCACCAACCGCGTCAAATTAAGTTTGTGCAAGGGCCCCCCAGCTCCTAGCTACCTGGATCCCCAAGTACCGAAAGCTCCTTTCCACCCTCCTCAACGGTAGGTCATCTATCCTTCTTCCCTGGTCCCCTGGATGCACCACAAAGAGCTCACTTTTCCCTACATTGAGCTTGTAGCCCGAGAAGTCCCCAACTCCCTTAGGTTCCGCATGACCTCCACCATCCCCTCCACTGGATCCGCCACATACAGCAACAGGTCATCTGCATACAGCGACACTCGATGCTCCTCTCCCCCTCGGACCACCCCCCTCCAGTTCCTGGACTCCCTTAATGCCATGGCCAAAGGCTCAATTGCTAATGCAAACAACAGGGAGGACGGGGGGCACCCCTGCCTCGTCCCTCGATACAGCCGGAAGTACTCCGACCTCCGCCGATTCGTAGCCACACTTGCCACTGGGGCTCTATATGGAAGCTTAACCCAACTAATAAACCCCTCCCCAAACCCAAACCTCCGCAACATTTCCCAGAGATACTCCCACTCCACCCGGTCAAAGGCCTTCTCCGCGTCCATAGCTGCCACTATCTCCGCCTCTCCCTCCACTGATGGCATCATAATCACGTTTAGGAGCCTCCGCACATTGGTGTTTAGCTGCCTGCCCTTTACAAATCCCATCTGGTCCTCATGAATCACCCCCGGGACACAGTCCTCAATTCTCGTAGCCAGCACTTTTGCCAGCAACTTAGCGTCCACATTGAGGAGCGAGATCGGTCTATATGACCCACATTGCAGTGGGTCCTTGTCCCGCTTCAGGATCAGAGAAATCAGCGTCACGGACATTGTCGGGGGCAGGGTCCCCCCCCCTCCCTTGCCTCATTGAAAATCCTCACCAGCAATGGGGCTAACTGGTCCGCATACTTCCTGCAAAACTCAACCGGGAACCCATCTGGCCCCAGGGCCTTCCCTGCCTGCATGCTCCCCAGTCCTTTAACCAGCTCCTCCAACCCAATTGGTGCCCCAAACCAGCCACCTCCTGCTCCTCCACCCTCGGGAACCTCAGTTGATCAGGAAATCTTTGCATCCCCTCTTCCCCCATCCCTTTGTAGCCTTAACACATAAACATCAATTGACATCAATCTTGAAATCTCCCAAGCATTGCAGCATCTTGGGAACAGTAATTCCACATTCCCACTATTCGTTAGTGCGAAATATGTGTTCTGAGTTGTATCCGAAAATCTTCAGCTCTAATTTCAAGATTTTGACCTCTTCTTAGGGATGGAATTGCAGCAGGGTTTGGAGATGAGGCTAGTGTTTCAAATTCATTGGGCGGGATTCTCCGTTTGAGAAACTATGTGCTGACCCGGGACTGAGTGGCGGGTGTTCCACGGTCCCCATGGTAGAGCTGGTCCTGGAGCAATTCAGGACATGCTAATGAGCCAACACTCGCGCCATGTGGAACTAGTGCGATTCCAACTCACGCTGGCATTGGGATTGGCATTGGAGAGTCTTACATGCTGGATCAGCATATAAGCACCCCTCTGCCCACACACTCTCTTCCCAGACAAAAATATGCCACCCCAGACAACGGCCCCCAGAGATTCGTGGATGCAAAGCTCAACATACTGCTGGAAGCCGAGAAAAGGCGGGACACACTGTTCCCCGGGGTGGGAAGGAGGCTGCCACCGATCAAGGTCAACTAGGCCTGGGTTCAGATGGCACAGGCCGTGAGCGCTATTGGGCCCACCACGAGGACCAGCCAGTAGTGCTGGAAAAAGCTGCGCGACCTCCTCACCATACGGCTGGTGGTACTCTGCATATTTACGGGTCACGATGGGCAGTCAGTGGTATGTGAAGCCAGTTGGCCACCTTGCAGGCTACGAAGACAGAGAGTAGGAATAAATGGGCTGAATTCTCCGTTTCACGGTGACGGAAATGTGAATTGCAATCGGGCATCATGCAAAAATCGAGGTTTGCGCCCACCACCAATTTCAGCGCCATCCTCTGGTCCCTTCCTGGTGGTGAAAACAAGGTTTGCGTCCCGCACTGGCGGGGCCATGCAAAATCAGCATTTGCGTGGATTTAAATCTACTTAGTGGGTTGGACACAGTGTGCTCCGCCATTCCACGATGCTCCATCATTTCAACCGGAAGTCATGTGGGCACGAATTAGTGCAAGCCACTCAGTTTTATGAAAATCGGTCAAAAAGGAATGAAACCAGATGGACCCTCAGGCAGCAACCAAAACATCGAAAATGACAACAGCCATTCTGACTTGGAAACATATCGCCGTTCCTTCCCTGACCTAATTAATTATACATCTGGAGATTTAACTCTGTATTGCGTGGTAGGGGCAGGAATGATGGCACATGTTCCACCATATCTGGGTGCCATATTTAAAGGCGTCCACCATCACAGGCCCGCCATTGAAGTTGGATCTCCTGAAAAAGATGGTTCTCCAGGAACCCTCTGAGGCTGGAAGATGGAGCCCCTCAATGACACTGAACTTGAAAGATCCTCCCCCCACCCACTGCTGTGGTGTTCTGGGGTCTGGGATGTTCCTTGTAGAGTCCTCCAAGATGACTAAAAGTCGTAGTAATGACAAGGAACATCAAGCTACGTATTTGAAACAAAGCTAGTTTATTTTACACTACTTTAAATGATTCGCACACTTTACTAAGCAATAGGTAATAAAAAGCAATCTATGCTACAGAAGTCTATAATATCTCTAATCCAACAAAAACTCTATCTCAACCTTTAACTAACCTTCTCTAATACCTTCTTCAACCTTCTTCCAGAACTCGAGAAGCCAGAGTCTATTTATATGATTACTCTGTGGTGCCATCTAATGTTGAGATACATGAACATCATCTTGTTAACCCTTTACAACCCTTACATTATACATATCAAGAAGTCTAACAACACCACGTTAAAGTCCAACAGGGGCAGCATGGCATCACAGTGGTTAGCACTGCGGCTTCACAGCACCAGGGTCCCAGGTTCGATTCCCCGCTGGGTCACTGTGCAGAGTCTGCACGCTCTCCGCGTGTCTGCGTGGGTTTCCTCCCACAGTCCAAAGACATGCCGGTTAGGTGGATTGGACATGCTAAATTACCTTAGTATCCAAAAAAAGGTTAGGAGGGGTTATTGGGTTATGGGGGTAGGGTGGATGTGAGGGCTTAAAGTGGGTCGGTGCAGACTCAATGGGCTGAATGGCCTCCTTCTGCACTGTATGTTCTACGTTCTATGTTTGTTTCGAATCACTAGCTTTCGGAGCACAGCTCCTTCATTTGATGAAGGAGCTGTGCCTCCGAAAGCTACTGATTCAAAACAAACCTGTTGGGCTTTAACCTGGTGTTACAAGACTTCTTACTGTGCCCACCCCAGTCCAACGCCGGCACCTCCACATCATTACACATACCATTGCAGGGTGGCTGGCGTCTGCCATCCTGAACTCCGGAGACAGCCCCAGGCATTGTTCCAATGAGAACCGATGAGATATGTTCTGGACTGGTCTATTTTCCCGCTGACATGGCGGAGAACCAGACGTGAGGGGAAGATTCCAGTCTGACCTTCATCCACATCCCATTAGCGGGATATAAATCAGTTTCATGCCGGCCTCCAGCGGGTTTCCCAATCCACTATGGTGGGCACCAGCGGACGATCGTGCGGGAAATTCACGGTGTCATAAAACCGAATTTTAGGCTCCTGCTGAACTCTACATCCCACCCACTCCCCCACCCCCACCCACCTCACCCCCCCACCCCCACCCACTGCACCCCCCCACCCCATCCCAATGACTGGGGCTTGGGAGAGTTCCGCCCCTCAATCTTTTCTTCCCTAAAGTGAACAGCCTCAACTTCTCCAACCTGTCCGGATAATTAGAGTCCCTCATCCCCAGAACCATTCCTTTCTGCATTCTCTCGAAAGCCTTTGCATTTCTAACCTGTGTTCTCCAAAATTGGACACAAAAGTATTCCAATTGAGCCTAACCAGTGCTGTATAAGGTTCTTTGTTTTTATATTCTATGCCTCTATTTATAAAGCTCTGGATGTTGTGTGCCTTAGATCCTGCTTTCTCAACCTGCCCTGCCACCTTCAATGATTTGTTCACATGCATGAGGACTTTGCAGCTGTTAGTTCTGGAGGGTGCGACCAATATAAAGAAGGTGACTGTAGCAATGTTGGGTGATAAAAAAAAATACTTAAAAGATTGGCAAGTAGAAAAGTCACCTGATCTGGATGAGATGCATCCAGATGGGTCGGTAACCAAGGGAGATCAGTAAAAAAACAGAGATGGCAGAAGGAAATTATTTTTTATACTGAGTTGTTGTGACGTGGAATGTGCTGCCGGCAAAGCTACACACAAAAGTAACTTTCGAAAGAGAATTTCATACATCCCTTGAATAATGTAATGTAATGTAAAATAATATTTCAAAGGCCCCGGCCATGCTCTCCTTTCTCTTGCAGGCACATCTGGGAAGTAGCTGAGGGGTCCACAAGTCAGGAACTGGATTCCAGCCCTGAGAACAGCAGAGGTAAGGAATCCACAGACTCCAACATTGAAGACCCACAGCGATCGCCAACGCCCCAGCACAGAAACACACATCTCGGTGGGACTTGGTTCTGCAGTCGCCCTGGAGTCATAGTCAGGTGAGAATATCGCACTGTCTGATCCACAGTAGGTGGAGGCAGGGACATCCCAGGATGCCGGCACTCAGAGGATTCCTGGAGGTCGGGAATCTGTGGAGTCCGAGTCAGATGAGGAGCCTCTGGATTTGGTCAAACTTCAGTTGCTGAAGCTGCAAAGACAAACTTGGGGACATTGGGAAGGGATGTCTGCTGCACTCCCCAGACTGCACGGCGTGATGGAGTTTGCCCATGTTCAGACTAAGGTGATAATGCTGACAGGCCAATGCACATAGGTCAACACTGGTAGGGTATTGGCTGCCTTGGAGACCCTGGTCCAAGACACCTGCAGGAATTGCACTCCTGGCTGAGGGAATTGCTGGCATCCATCAGTGTCAACACCAGAGGAGCGTAGGCATCACACACCCATTACTTACCTCTCAAAGAGGCAGCCAAGGGCCCTTAGGTACCCATAAGGAGGAGGACCAGTAGGTTTTGAGCCTGGGGCCATCCCACCCAAGTGACTCCAGGAGTGTCTCCGGTCCAACCGTATTCCTTCTTCCTCTGACCCCTTCAACTACAGCTCTACAGATCGAAAAGGGTGGCACTGTCACACAGCAGGACCCCAAAAACAGGCTGGGGCCCTACAGGTCTCGGCTATCCAAAGGGCATCTGCCAAGGTTATCACGGACAACAGGGTGTGGCAGTCAGCAGGCTGCCTCCCCTCCACTGTGGACTTTGGGGATACACCAAACATAGCGGCAGGGTTAGAAAGGTCAAGATGGTGTAGTTGCACAACATGGGCATGGGTGTTAATCACTTGTACATATTGTTAATTAGTGTAAATAAACTCCCACCAATGTCACTCTGTCTATGGTTTCTTGTTACGATGAGCAGTGTTCCTGTCAGTCTGAAGTAAAAGCTTGGTTTCTGCACAAGAAAAAAGGCACAACCTTCCCAGCACACTGATGACACACCTTCACAGTGACTGGACACACCAGTCATGCCTGCATTGCAGTAGGGATTATCGTTGCTGTCAGAATGTCCTGGACCAGTGTCACAGAGTTCCGCCATTTTCCCTGTGTACTCTCTGCACCTTTGAGGTGTGGCTGCCTCCCCCCCCCATCTCATCAGCATCTGTGTCCTTTGACACTGTGGTCCTGAAGAGTTCAGCTCACAAAGGATGCCATAGGACCAGGAGAAGTTAACGTTTCCCCATTGCATCTCCATGATATGACCCTCTTCATTGAGCGCAAGCGAGCTACCATCAGTCAGACAGGAGTCAGGCATTCACAGAATCTCTGTGAAGATCTATGAGTCTGATCCCACTGTGAGTCATCATTATCCTCCTGGAATGTAGGGACTATGGGTATCCAGTGCATCTCCATGACAGGAGCCTTATCACAGAGAGTATGTACACTGTCATCAGGCAGGCTGGAGCCAAATGCTCACAGATGCAATGTGAGCATCTGTGGAGTGTGCTCACTGCATATCGCATCATCCCCCATGAATGTAGCAACTATGAGAGTGTCCCGAGCATGCCTGCCTCATCTGCACATTCCAATGGCCTCATGGCCATCAGCCTCACTGCCGAGGACCCCCTCACACACTTCCCTCAACCCCTGCCATTCCATTGCCTCCCTTCTCTCCTGTGCTGTTGCTCATGCCCTGGTACCACTAGGCAGCCACTAAAGAAGACATGCCTGTGCCCCCCCCCCCCCCCCGAATCCACGGAGCCACTCCCTTGCACTGGGATCCTCGGGGGCGCTGCACTAAGTTGTGTGACTCACCGAGTTCCTCACAAAGTTCAGGTCACCAGGTGCACATCCTTTAAATGCAGTTGTAAATCATAGAATTCAAACATCAATTTGTCATGGGTTGATTCTGGCATATAGCCTCGATAATGAGATGCAAATTTATTAAAATTAAGCCTCCAGCATTCAAAGTGGAAATACAACCCGTCATTAACAGGGGGAGGGGAACAATCATTTCCTGGATGTACATTCATCAGGAAACACGTCTAGGGCCCTCTTGTGAGATTTTTCAATCTTGTGGAAAATCCTGGCCAATGAGTACAGGAGTGCGGATCTTCTAGTATCAAAAACCGGTCACATATAAATTACTCATATTGGATGAGATCCCACTTGATTGGGGGAGATGGTGGGCATAATCCTGGATGAGTAATCCAGAGGTTCTGGGGACATGGGTTCAAAACCCATCATGGTAGCTGGTAGAATTTCAATCAAGCGATAAATCTGGAATATGAAGCTAGTCTCAGTAATAGTCACCATGACAACTACGATTGAGTTTTGAGGGGGTAAATCCATCTGTTCACTAATGCCCTTTAGGGAAGAAAATCTGTCGTCCTTATCCGGTCTTCCCCTATGTGTGACTCTAGACCCACAGCAATGTGGTAAACTCTTAATTGCCCTCTGAAATGGCCGAGAAAGCCACTCAGTTCAAGGGATTCAGGGATGGGCAACAAATGCTGGCCTTCCCAGCGACGCCCACATTCCCTGAAAAAAACCACAGCTGAATTATTGTGCAGCCTTTCAACACACACACAGCAAAAAACCTCTTCTCACAGGAGAGAAAGAAAGCTAAAGTCAGTCAAGTCAAAACCCAGACATAAGATGGTGGTTTTTCTACCTAACTTTTATCACTTAGTCCTTCAGGCAGAAAATTATTACTTTCAGATTGTGGCCTCAGCAGCTTCACCAACAACTAAACAGTTATTAGTAGCTCCAATGGACCATAAAATGCCCAAATCTGGTTCCTGAATATCCCCTGCTAGCACCAGCTGAACCATTAGACGGACCATTGAGCTCTTTCAGGTGTGTAATTAGCCAGCGGGGAAACAGACAAAGTTCCTTTTCTGTGTGAAATGAATCTGAGAGTTGCCCGATTTCTTGTAGACGATGAATTTTACGGAGCTACACGCTGCAGTTTCTGCCTAAATCTTCCTAATCCGCAACCTGTTCCGCCAACATAGAACAAAGGCTGCAGACGCATGGGAACACCCTGAGCTGCAAGTACTCCTCCAAGTCCCACACCATCCAATCATGAAAATATATCCTTGGAGTCAGAGTTTTGTAGGTTCAAATCCCTTGAGCTGGAGCTCCAGTGAATACTGAGGGAGTGCTGTACTGTTGGAGGTGCACTGTCCCAGGCCACATGTTAAACCATGACACAGATTGCCTTATTGGGTAGATTACAATATTTTATCATACTTCTGAAAAAGACAGGTTCTCCCTTGTGTATAGGTTCAATATTTATCTTTCAGTGAACAACATTGCAAAACAATTATCTGCTCGTTATCGTATTTCTCTTAGTGGGATCTTGCTGATCATAAGTTGTCTGCTGCGGTTTCTACATTACAACAGTGAGTGGCCTTCAAGAGTACTTCATTGGCTGTTAAACAGTATGGGACATCCTGAGATTGTGAGAGGTGCTATATAAATGCACATCTTTATTTTTCTATTGAAAGGCTTGGGCTGGAAACCATAAGCTCTGTGGCAAAGTTTTCACAAGAACCATTCCCTCATATCCCCTTGTGTGCATGACTCTTTGTTAAACTCATCTCTGAAATTTCAACAGAATTATAAACTCATTATTCCATGGTCCTTCTTCTCCCATCTTCCACCCTTTGTACACTTGAGCTCATCCAGAACCCTGCTTTCTGAACACTAACTTGTCCCAAATTCTGTTTAGCCATTGTTCCTACGCTCCTTGACTCCCAGTTAAGCAACAACTCAATTTTAATATTCTCATCCTTGTTTTTAAATCTCTCCAGGACCCCCCTCCTCTCTATCTCTGCAATCTCTTCCATCCCAACAACCCTCCGAGATCTCTGCATTCCTCCAGCCTTCTTTTACATTCCTGACATTCTTCACTCCACCATCGGCGGGCATGCCTTCCGTTGTCTCGGCCCTAAGTTCTGGAATTCTCTTTGTAAACTATTCCGCTTCTTCACCTCCATGAAGACGCTCCTTAAAACTTATCTCTCTGGCCACAGTGTTAAATATCATCTAATCACACTCCCGCTAACAGCAACATTGAAGGCAAAGTACCAACATATTGAAAATTTTGACCATGACTGCGATTCATCATTTTATCAAACAGTCTCTTTATTCATGTGAACTAACCCATCTTCCCAGTATATGTACACCAGAGACGCAGTGCAATAATCAACCTTCTATCTTGGTTTAATGTAATTTCTGCACGACTTAGAAAATCAATAAAACTTAAATCACAAAAAAATTGGTGACTGGAAACCCAACTTTGGGAAATGCATAAAATACAGAGACTCAAAGCTCAACACCAAACTGTGAAAAATCAGGAGAAATGCAACACAGAATGAAAAACGTTGATATTCTTGTATTCAATTTGCTTCTATCCGGCAATGTCCAGCAATAAAGCAAAATGCCAACAGCTATCTACATCAGTGAAGGGGGAGGTACAGTACAAACTACATGTACAATACCTCAGGGGTTGGAAAATCCATTGTCAGAAAGAACGGAGATGGAACTTCCATTCCTTACACTTCTGACTTCGGGATGTCCCAAAGTATTTTACAGCCAATTAAGTACTTTAAATGTATAATCACTGCAGTAATGTAGGAACTGCAGCAAACAATTTGTGTACAGCAACCTCCACACACATCAATGTGAAAAATGACCAGATTGTCTGTTTTCCGATTGCGATTGCCGGGAATCGAACCCGGGCGATTGTCTGTTTTCCTGATGTTGGGTGTGGGATAAAGATTGGCCAAGGAGAACACCCCTGATTTCATTCGAAATCGTGCCTTGGGATTTTTAAATCCCTCTGAGAAGGTAGTTGGGGCCTTAACTTAATGTCTCATCCAAAAGATAATGGGCAGGATTCTCTGTCCCGCCAGCCCCGTTTTCCAGCGCGGGCGCCCCCGCGTGCAGTGGGATTCTCTGTTCCAGCAGCCGGCCAATGGGGTTTCCCATTTTGGCCACCCGCACGCTGTCGGGAAACCCATGGGCGTGGGTGCACTGCCGGCGAAGCAGATGATCCCGCTGACAAAGAATCCCGCAGGATATCTCTGATAAGACAGAGATTTAAACTGATTGGCAAAAGAACCGGAGGTGATGTATTTTTAGACAGTGGGTTATTGTGATCTGGAATGCGCTGACTTAAAGGCTGGTCAGAGCTGATTCTAAAGTCATATTCAAATTCAATTGGATAAAGACTTGAAGGGACAAGCTTATTGGAAGAGCAATGGATTAATTACTAGCTTTATCAAAGACTAGGTACAGGCTCAATGGGCCAACTCTTCTCAATCTATGTTGTACCACTCTTGGATTTGAGTGCAGCACTCCCTATTGTGATGCACTGAGATTGTTGGCCTAGATTTTATGTTCAAGCCTCTTGAGTGGGACTTAAACCCACAACCTGATGACATCGGAGTTGAGAGTGCTGTTCACTGAGCCACAGCCCACAATATTAAATGACATGACTGCCTCTACTCAGGTCTTTTCCTGGAAAATGACTCACATTGGAAAGGAACTGGATCGCCGTAGATGTTCGAGTCCTGCCAACACTGAAATTATTTTTCAATTTACCATTTAACTTCAAAGGAAATATTGCCCTTAAATTGACTGGTCAAATTAATTCATTCATTTAAACCTTTAAGCGATAAAGCACCTGCATGACCTAAATTTGGGCGACTGGTTTACAACCTACAACGAACACTCAAACCCAAAGTATGTCAGCTGGAAGCTTGTGGAAGTGTGTGGTGGCAGGTGGATGGGGAAGTGAATGAGAGTTGGATGGACGAATGGGTGGGTTTTTAAAACTCTTTTCGCCGATTAGCTGAACATTTGTCGCCCTTACCTAATTGCCCTTGAGAAGGTGGTGGTGAGCTGCCATCATGAACCACTGCAGTCCATTTGGTGTAAGTACACCCACAGTGCTGTTCGGAAAGGGAGTTCCAGGATTTTGACCCAGCGACGCTGAAGGAACAGCGATATATTTCCAAGTCAGAATAATGTATGGCTTGGAGCAGAAGGTAAAGGTAGTGGTGTTCCTATGTTTTTGCTACCCTTGTCCTTCTAAATGGCAGTGGTTGTGGGTTTGGAAGATGCTGTTGAAAGGGTTTTGGTGAGTTGCTGCAGTGCATGTTGTAGATAGTACACACTACTGACACTGTAGATTGGTGGGTTGGAGGGAGATACTTGTTTGCATGGGTAAGTGGGGAGGAAGATTTTTTTGACTTTGTTGCACACCTTACTGTTTGCAACCTCATTACTTCACAATAAAGATCTAAAATGAAGCAGATTATTGGAAGGGAATGTCCGATCGCCTTCGCCTCCTGTACGTTGGCTACAGCGGAAAGGAAGGATACGCAGATTGCGAAGGAAGGTCTGGTGCTGATTTTCGCAGTAAAACGTTTTCACCAATACGTCTATGGCCACCGCTTCACTATTATTATAGACCATAATCCTTTGCTCAGACTTTTTGAGGAGGATAAGGCTTATTGCCTCCATGCGGATCCAGCACTGGGTCCTGCTATTAGCTGCCTACAAGTAACCCTAAAACCCTACCCCCACCAGTGTTTCTAAGTATCTCTTCATATGAACTTAAGTAATTATGCAAAGAGAGCTCCCCAACCCCCACCCCACCATTCGCATACACTTAACCTTCATTTATACAATTACCAAGGGTCAAACAGAACACCAAGATTGTCAATGATCTGGTTCAACCCCAGGCAATTGCTAGGTAGAGGGATGGTGGCAGCAGCTAGGAAGTGGAGTTTGTGGCATTTTGACCCTACAATCTTCAGCAATGTCCAATGTTCCCCGAGGATACCTTTGTATAAAGTCCTGGTAAATTCTGGGCCTTTTTACGGAAAGAGCACTGCATAGGTATAATTTTTTTAATAGGTTACAAATAGGCTTTATGGTTTTTATGATTTGGAATTACAAAGTTTACTTTTCATTCTAAAAGAACCAAATCCTTTGCACGGATTTGCTGCCATCCCCAATTTCCATCATGTGTATCTAATATTGCCCACTTGTGAAGGGCAGGTTGGCTGTGGTTGGCAGCCTTCTGGTGGCAGATCCCCGCAGACACTGTCACAATGCTTTCACAAAGAATGCAAAAATACACCACGATTGATGTAATTTATGTTGGTTACAGTGAGCTGTGCCCTCAAGTCTGAAATGTATTTGACTGTTGCTACGACACCAAAGTCTATTGGATCACGAACGAATCAAGACACAAGAAGAGTGGAGTGAATCACCCATAAGCAGATTATAGATTTACAATCACACTAATCAGATGACATAAAAAATTCTCCAAAGTCCTGAGGCAGTAATTGCCAATGTTTGAAAGGAAGAGGAGGGTTGCATTTATAAAGCGCCTTTCATGAACCTAGGACATCACAAGGTGCTTCGGCCAATGAAGGACTTTTGAAATGTAGTCACTGTTGTAATGTAGGAAACGCAGCAGTCAACTTGTGCACAGCAAGATCCCACAAACCGCAAATTGATGAAAACCAAATAATTTGGGGTTTTTTTGCTCATGTTGGTTGAGGGCTTAATATTGGTCAGGACACTTTGGTTCGGCAATGCAGCAATCCCTCGGTAAGTACAGGAGTTTCAGTTCAGCTCAAGTCTGTGTAGGGGGACTTGAATCCACAATCGCTGACTCATGGGTGAGAGTGAGTCACAGCTGATATGATTAGAAGGCTGAAATAGGTCTCTTAATTTGAACAAGGGGACTGTGGAAACGTTGACTATCACTGCTGGTTCCTTAGAGGTTCATTCAACACAAAAGTAATCTCCAACCCAGGCAGATACTGGACCAATGAAGGAACTGACCTCAGCCATTAATATGGACTCTCCCAAGCCAAGGAAATAGCTTAACGTCAACAAATAAGATGACTAGTCAGAATGTAGGCTTGAACCCCCCTCCCTCATCAACTCCACTGAGCATTTAGACAAAGACCACTCAAACCATTGTACATTGTACCCAATTCATATACAATTGTATCATTGAACTTAGGGGACAAAATAGTCCTCTGCCTGTTCTGAGGGAGTGCTGCCATATCATAGCACTGTCTTTTGGATGAGAAGCTAAACCGAGTACCCATCTGCCCTCTCCGCTGGAGGTAGATGATCTCATGTGCATTTCTTGAAGGAGAACAGGGGCATTTTCCCTGGTGTCCGTGGTCCAATTGTTAAGTAATGGGTTAAGAGACTGTCATGATATCCACATCAGCATATCATGGTGCAATCACACACGCACTGATGGACAGGCAGTTGGACCAACCAGCACACACACAACATCGCAGCCAATCACCAGTGAGAGCACACGCACTACAAAACAGGGAACACCACAGTTCCCGCTCATTCTACCAGGAGATAGCTCAGAGCACAGAGCTCACAGCGCGCCACTCAGGCATAGACCATGTGCTGAGTGCCTCACTAAGATAGTGACAGGGCTGGGTCCACAGGTTAGCTGGTGAAGCACGTGCCCAAGCCAGTAGTTAATTGTCACAGTTGTTTAGACAATAAAACTGAGTTGTACCATCTACAGCCGTGTTGGATCATTTGTGCATCAGAACACCCAACACGACATGATACCAGTAGTGGAAGCTAACCAGCGACTGTGAGACCTACCTGCACCCTTTCAGAAATCCGCCATCCTGCTCCATGGAAAACATCAGCCCGCCGCAGCCGCTCCAAATCGCTGGTAATTTTGGTGTGAACTGGAAGCTGTTTAAACAGCGCTTCCAGCTCTTCCTAGAAGCCACAGACAGGGAGAATGCATTGGACACCAGGAAGATCGCCCTCCTCCTCTCCACGGTGGGGCAGCACGCCATCCACTTCTATAACTCCCTGGCATTCGCGGAAGGCGAGGACAAAACAAAATATAAGACGGTGCTTCTGAAGTTCGAGGAACACTTCAGCGTGGAAGTCAATGAGAGCTTCGAGAGGTACCTATTCCAGCAGCGCCTGCAGGGTAAGGATGAGCCTTTCCAATCTTACTTGACACACCTCCGTACCCTCGCGCAGTCCTGCGGCTATGAGGTCACCTCCCTGCATGATACGGGATCAGATAGTTTTTGGAGTCATCTTGGACACCCTACGCCAGCAGCTCCTTAAAATAAAGCACCTCACCCCAGCGACTGCCGTCGAGACCTGCGTCCTGCACGAGAACGCGACCCGCCGGTAGTCCCAAATCCAGACGGCCGAAACGGCACGGCTCGGGTCCTGCGAGGCAAAGCGGGTCCAGTCGATCGAGTTCCTCCAGGCCTGCGGCCCGGACAAGGGCGGCCATTTTGCGTGCTTTCCGTGGCCTCCCGCGCTTGTACGCGGCAAAAGAGGGGACGTTGATGCAGAGGAACGTGATGCGCAGGCGCGGTGGCGTAACAAATGCAACGAACGCCATGACGTCATGACGTGCGGCAACTGTGGCTCCGCCCACTTAAAGCGGCAAGTCTGGCCAAAGCGTGACAATGCCTCCGCTGTGGCAGGATGGGCCACTATGCTGCCTGCTGTCGAGCAGCTCAACCTGCCAACTCCCAACAATTCTGCCAGCCTCGCAGAGACGTGCGGGCGATTCAGCCTCCCTACACTGAGTCATATCCAGATAGTATGCAGACCAGCGATACCGAAGACAGGGAGCCCTTCCGCGTTGCGGTAATCCACAAGAACCGGATGTCCCGAAGTCGTAACCACCAGCCGCTGCCAGTGCATAGCATTGATCTGGGTGATGAGTGGTGTGCCACCCTAACGGTCAACCGATCCCAAATCACATTTCGCCTGGACACTGGTGCCTCCGCCAATCTCCTCGCATGGTCAGCCTTTCAGACCCTGAAGGTTAAACCACCGATTCTGCCATCCCACTGTCAGCTGGTTGACTACAATGGAAACGTCATCCCGGCCACGGGGTCCTGCCAGCTCGAAGTTACACACAACACACACAATCGTTTGAAATCATAGGATCCTCAAAGGACTCTCTGTTAGGCGCACAGGCGTGCAAGATCCTCCACCTCGTTCAGCGGGTACACACTCTGTCTCCAGAAGGCACTTCCGATTTCCCGGATGCAGACTTTAGGGCGCAGCTCCACTCACTCCTCGCGCACAACCAGGAGGTTTTCGAGGGCATGGGCACACTGCCCTACACGTACAAAATACGGCTCAAACCGGACGCCACCCCGGTCATTCACGCACCTCGTAGGGTCCCAGCACCATTCAAGGACCGCCTCAAGCAGCAGCTGCAGGACCAAGGAGTGCTTTCCCGGGTCACGGAGCCAACGCCATGGGTCAGTTCCACGGTGTGCGCCAAGAAGCCCCCCGGCAAGCTCCGGATCTGTACCAACCCAAAAGATTTGAATCACAACATTATGAGGGAACACTACCCCATACCCAAACGAGAAGAAATTACGAGCGAAATGGCTCGTGCAAAAATATTCACCAAGCTTGATGCCTCAAAGGGCTTTTGGCAGATTCAATTGGATCAGTCCAGCAGGAAGCTGTGCACTTTCAACACTCCATTTGGCAGATACTGCTACAATAGGATGCCATTCGGCATCATTTCGCCTCCGAAGTGTTCCATTGCATCATGGAACAGATGATGGAGGGCATCAAAGGTGTACGTGTCTACGTAGACGACGTTATCATCTGGTCCACCACACCACAGGAGCACATCAGTCGTCTCCAGCGTGTCTTTGCACGGATACG
Source organism: Scyliorhinus torazame (assembly GCF_047496885.1). Taxonomy (NCBI): domain Eukaryota; kingdom Metazoa; phylum Chordata; class Chondrichthyes; order Carcharhiniformes; family Scyliorhinidae; genus Scyliorhinus; species Scyliorhinus torazame. Next base: position 90,924,369 of record NC_092725.1, on the reverse strand, counting down.
GGATCAGGGCCTGCGCCTTAACCGAGCCAAGTGCTCTTATGGCCAGACTGAGCTAAAGTTATTGGGGGACCACATCTCCTGGTTGGGTGTGCGGCCGGATGCCGACAAAGTGGTAGCCATCGCAGCCATGCAGCAGCCGTCAGGCAAGAAGGCAGTGCTGCGCTTTCTCGGGATGGTCAACTTCCTGGGGAAGTTCATTCCTAACCTTGCTTTGCACACGACTGCTCTTCGCCACCTGGTCAAAAAGACAACGGAGTTCCAGTGGCTGCCCGCACACCAGAGTGAATGGGAGGATCTCAAGGTCAAGCTCATCACCGCCCCGGTACTGGCGTTTTTCGATACCACACGGGAAACAAAGATCTCAACTGACGCCAGCCAGTCCGGCATTGGGGTGTTACTCCTGCAACGGGGCGACACCGCATCATGGGCTCCGGTCGCCTATGCGTCGCGGGCCATGACCCCCATAGAACAGCACTACGCACAGATTGAGAAGGAGTGCCTAGGCCTGTTGACTGGCATCGACAAGTTTCACGACTATGTATATGGTCTTCCGCAGTTCACTGTGGAGACCGACCATCGCCCCCTGGTCGGCATCATTCAGAAGGACCTCAACGACATGACCCCTCGCTTCCAGCGCATTCTTCTCAAGCTCCGGAGGTATGACTTCCAACTTGTCTACACACCGGGGAAGAATCTCATTATCGCAGATGCTCTGTCCAGGATGGTCAACACACCGCCCGACTGGGAGGGATTCGTTTGTCAGGTTGACGCACAGGTAGCCTTCACATCGGCCAACCTGCCGCCCACTGATGCACGTCTGGCCCACATTCGCCGTTAGACTGCGGCTGACCCCCTTCTACAACGTGTGATGCGCCACATGACGGAAGGGTGGCTCAAGGGGCAGTGCCCACAATTTTACAACATCCGGGATGACTTGGCCGTCATTGATGGTATCCTCTTGAAGTTGGACCGGATCGTAATCCCACACAGCATGCACCGGCTTGTCCTCAAACAACTGCACAAAGGCCATCTCGGAGTTGAAAAGTGCAGGCGGAGGGCCCGAGAGGCTGTGTACTGGCCGGGCATCAGCGACGACATCGCCAACATGGTGCTCAACTGCCAGAGGTTTCAGACGGCGCAACCCCCTGAGACCCTTCAGCCCCATGAGTTGGTCACGTCCCCCTGGGCGAAGGTGGGCGTGGATCTCTTTCATGCGCTCGGCAGGGACTACATTATTCTTATTGACTACTTCTCAAGTTATCCGGAGGTCATACGCCTGCACGACACGACATCATCAGCTGTCATCCGGGCATGCAAAGAAACCTTTGCTCGCCATGGAATTCCGCTCACCGTCATGTCTGACAACGGGCCTTGCTTTGCGAGTCAAGAATGGTCTTCCTTTGTCACTTCATACAACTTCACACTCGTGACGTCCAGTCCCTTGCATCCTCAGTCGAATGGCAAGGCGGAAAAGGGCGTCCACATTGTGAAACGGCTCCTCTGCAAGGCTGCTGATGCTGGATCTGACTTCTGTTTAGTCCTGCTGGCCTATCGCTCGGCCCCACAGTCCACGGACCTCTCGCCAGCCCAGCTGTTGATCGGTCATACACTCAGGCCCACTGTGCCGTCCATTCATGTTCCTGACCTCGACTATGCTCCAGTATTGCGAAGGATGCAACAACAGCGTGCTCAGCAGAAGGTGGCACATGACGCTCGGGCGACTGAACTTCCTGCCCTGGCGCCTGGAGACAACATCCGCATACACCTACCGGAGGGTGGCTGGTCGGCAACCGCCAAGGTTCTCCGTCACGTGGCTCCCCGCTCATTCCTGGTTCGTATGCCTGATGGCTCCATTCGCCGCCGTAATCGGCAGGCCCTTCATCTGGTTCCGCGCTCGCTACGAGATCATGCATCGGTGCCACCGCTCCTGTGGTCCCTGATGTTGACTTTGTTGAGCTTCCTGACACTCTGCCTCTTCCTCTATCGCCCGTGGCCAGGCCCATTCCTCAGCCGGTGGATCCTGACCCACCCTTGAGGCGGTCAACCCGAATTTGTCGCCCACCTGAGAGACTTGACCTATGAGCCTGTTAGCACATTGGGCTCACTAAATTGTTTTACAGTCCTGTTAACAAGTTTCTTTTCTTGTCGTTCACTGTTCCAGAAGTTTTCTCTTGTCGTTTGTTGATTGCATTTGTTCTGTTATTGGTACAACCTCGTTGCTCTGTTGCACCTGACACCTTCCTCTGTATATAGTTTAGCCTCATGTACATGTTGTAAATATTGCACACACATACTCAGATACACTCAGTACACATTTCTATTTATTAGCATGTAGGCACATATCCTTTGTGAAAGGGGGGGATGTCATGATATCCACATCAGCATATCATGGTGCAATCACACACACACTGATGGACAGGCAGTTGGACCAACCAGCACACACATAACATCGCAGCCAATCACCAGTGAGAGCACACGCACTATAAAATAGGGAACACCACAGTTCCCACTCATTCTACCAGGAGATAGCTCAGAGCACAGAGCTCACAGAGCGCCACTCAGACATAGACCATGTGCTGAGTGCCTCACTAAGATAGTGAGAGGGCTGGGTCCACAGGTTAGCTGGTGAAGCACGTACCCAAGCCAGTAGTTAGTTGTTACAGTTGTTTAGACAATAAAACTGAGTTGTACCATCTACAGCCGTGTTGGATCATTTGTGCATCAGAACACCCAACACGACAGAGGCATTGCAATTAGTTGTCTCATTTATGTTAAGTATCCATTAATTGACACTGATATGTAAAGGAACTTCAGGTGGCCTCTATCAGGTGATGTATAGTGAGAGGTTTATGCAAAGGCTGTTGGAAAGTATTAAATGTGTGTTTGTGAAAAAGGAACAGAACTTTAGATTCTTCATATCACAGCAACTAAAATGTCTAACAATTGGTAGCATGTGTAAATGGTTGCTGTTTAAATGTGAAGGGTTGAAAGATACAACTTTTCCAGATCAAACCAAGGAGTGAGTGAGAAAAGAAAAAAAATGGGATATATGGCTGAACTGAGGATAAAGATGGCTGGATATGACTATCCTCCCTTATTTTCTGAAAGGGAATCGTACGACCAACGGAGAAGTGCAGTAGTTATGTGGACTAAGGCTTTGGGAAAGAGAAAACAAGGTATGACATCTCTACCATATGGCAGTAAAATCCGAAACAAAGTGCTTTCTGAGCTGGAATTGGAAGAGTTAGACTCAGAAGAAGGTCTGGAGACTTTATAAGAAAGATGACTTGTTACGTGCGTATGAAACATGTTCGGATTTTGATAAGTCCCGGAAAATGGAGGCTCTCTCCATGGAAGACTATATAATGGAATTTGGCAGACTATATAAAAGACTCCAGAAACACAACCTGGAATTTCCACAGTCTGTGTTGGCCTTTAAATTACTTGACTGTGCAAGAGTGAGCAACATGGATAGGCTCCTGGTTTTGACAGGAGTTCAGTTTACTGATAAGGATACCTTATTCGAACAGATGACAAAAGCTTTACAAAAGTTTCTGGGGAAACATTCGATTCCGATGGCTCTGATGACCCAAATAGGTCAGCCTACAAAAGGGCAGAATATGGAAGATACACTAGTAACAGGATGGCAAAATCGTATGGCTACGAACAGGGCTCAAGACTATAGAAGGAGACCGAGACAAGGAAATTATGAAGACAGAAACCCAGTTAGAACCTACAATAGGAAGATGAACCCCAGAAATGCACGAGGCATGATAAATCAATGTTTTCGATGTGACTCTCAATACCATTATGCTTTCAACTGTCCAACTTGTTATGATAGAGTGTTTGAAGTGACACATGACACGGAAGAGTCAGAAGAGGAAAAAGATAGTGACCAGAAAGAAGGCAAGAAGTCCTATTGACAAGCAGTTTTACGCCGGTAATGAGGGTGTTGGTTGCAGAATCCTTCAACTGTGCTGTATTGGACAGTGGCTGCACATCTACTGTGTGTGGAACTGACTGGTTAAAATGTTACCTGGACTCTTTGAATGCTGAAAATCGTAACAAGGTTAAGGAATTTGAAAGTTCCAAAAGTTTCAGGTTTGGGGATGATAATACTCTGAAGTCGCTGAAAAGAGTGGTGATCCCTTGCAATATTGCCGGAGTGAATCATTTCATTAGCACGGATGTTGTATCAAGTGAGATACCTTTGCTTCTGTGCAGACCGTCGATGAAGAAAGCACACATGAAACAGGACAAGGCAACAGTTTTTGGAAAGACGGTGGACTTACAATTTACACAGTCGGGACACTGTTGTATTCCATTACTGACAAATAATATTTCAAGTAGAGTGGTTAAGGATGTGTTAATGGCAGTTGAAAATTGGACTTTAGCTGATAAAAAGCTTGTGGTATTAAAACTGCATAGGCAATTTGCACATCCGTCTCCTCGGAGGCTGAAAAATTTATTAAAGGATGCAGGGGTAAGGGATGACGACTATACTAAACTGATAGAACAGGTTAGTGACCACTGTGAAGTTTGTAGGAAGTACAGAAGGACACCAGCACGAACGACATTGTGGCCATGGACCTTAAGATCAGGGATAAAGCAAATAATATATTTATTTTGCATTTTGTAGATTTAGCAACCAGATTTAGTCAATCAACGATTGTACGAAGTAAAGAAAAGAGAGTAATTCTGGATCAAATCATGGAAAAATGGATAGGGACAGGAATGGGTCCACCGGCAAAATTCCGTATGGACAAATGGGGGAGAATTTGCTAATGATGAGATTAGGGATATGTGTGAAAACATGAATATCAGAGTTATGAATATGGCTGCAGAAAGCCCATTTAGTAATGGTGTCTGTGAAAGAAATCATGCTGTCATCGATGACATGCTTTGGAAAATTTTGGAAGATCGACCAATTTGAAGGCTAAATTCAGCTTTAGCATGGGCAGTACATGCAAAGAATTCATTGCAGATGGTTGGGGGCTATAGTCCTTATCAATTAGTGTTTGGTAGAAATCCTAAATTTCCGTCCATTTTGGATGACCAGCCTCCAGCTTGGGAAGGGACTACAATTAGCTCTGGTTTTGCTGAACATTTAAATGCATTACATAGCAGTAGAAAAGCTTTTCTGGAAGCAGAAGTCTCTGAAAGAATTTGCAGAGCTTTAAGACATAACTTACAGCCATCAGATGCCGTTTTTCAGCAAGGAGGCATGGTATACTATAAGAGAGATAATTCTAATGAATGGAAAGGCCCAGGGACAATCACAGGCATAGATGGCAAAACAATTATTTTGCAACATGGTAATCAAACTGTTAGGGTACATTCATCAAGGATAATGGGTACAGATTACAAACTTTCAAGTTTAGACAGAGCAGACAGACATGACGAGGAACCAGAGTCATCTGGTATGCATGTGTTACAGAACTATGAGGACCAATTAACTGATATAGACAGGGTTTCTGTGCAGGAACACAACACTTCTGATGAATTAGAACAGGCCTTTTTTCCGAAAGGGCGACTGCCAAAAGTTGGTACAAAAGTGACATACTTGCCTGAAGGGTCTAGTCAATGGAAGGATGCAACTGTTATTAGTAGAGCAGGGAAGGCCACTGGAAAGTATAAACATTGGTTGAATGTACAGCATTCAGGGGAAGGAGTCAAGACAATGGATTGGGAAAATGGACTTCAAAAATGGAGGGCACAGAAATGCAGTGCCAGTTCAGATAGTACATCGGATAGTGAACAGGTCCGCAGGAAAAGGTCGAGAACTATGGAAAGGACATCCCACAGCAGAAGGGAAAGATCAAGCAGTAGCAGTACAGAACGAGATACCAGGCGGGAGAGGGGACATAGTTTATCATGATCTCGAAACATGAGTAAGACTATGAATACTAATAGGAGTAGAAGCCCACATGCACGTGAGATTTTGGTGGCTTCAAATAAATTGGATGAAAAAGTTATCAAAGAAGCTAAACAGCAAGAATTGCATAGTTGGAGTGAATTTGGGGTATACGCGGAAGTACCGGATAGGGGACAAAGAGCTTTATCCCACAGATGGATTTGCACGGAAAAGGTTCTTCCGGATAGAACTTATAAGGCAAAGGCCAAGCTTGTGGCAAGGGGATTTGAAGGAAACTTAGAAGATCAGAATTTAAGGGTCGATTCACCTACAGCAGGAAAGGTTATTTTAAAGATCTTCTTGGCTCTATTAGCCACAAAGGCATGCGAATGCAAATCTATAGATATAAAAGCTGCCTTTTTGCAGGGGCATCAGCTCCAGAGAAACATTTTTCTCTGTCCTCCTAAAGAAGCAGCTAACACAGAAGGGGTACTCTGGAAGTTGAACAAATGTGTATATCGATTAAATGTTGCATCTAGAGTCTGGTATTTTTCGGTAAGGTCAGTTTTGTTAAAATTAGGCTGTTGCCAGTTGAAAGCAGATCCTGCAATGTTTTACTGGCACTATAAAGGAAATCTTTCAGGCATTTTTATGTTGCATGTCGATGATTTTTTGTGGGGTGGGACTAGTGATTTTGAAGCTATTGTAATCTCTGGTTTGAGGAAAGAATTCAGGGTTGGAAGTCAGGCTTCCGGTGCATTTAAATATATTGGACTGGAAATTGGACAGACTAAGTTAGGGGCAACTTTACGTCAGCAATCTTATTTGGAAAGCATCAGCCCAATAGCAATTAGTCGTGGCAGTTTCACAAAAAGATGCAATGGTTTCAAAGATAGAAAAAGAGCAACTGCAAACTTTAATTGGGCAACTGAACTGGTTAAGTAGACAGACTAGACCGGACACGAGTTTTGATGTCTTAGAATTGAGTACAAAAATGAATGATCCCAAAGTGGAAGACATAATAAGAGCAAATAAAGCGTTGGCCAAACTAAAAATGCAGGAGTGTGTTTTGAAGTTCCCGGTTTTAGGTGACCTTAGGCGCTTGAAACTCATAGTTTATAGTGATGCATCCTACGCAAATTTATGTGATGGGGTTTCAAGCGCAGGAGGTTTTATAATTTTCCTTTTGGGGAACAATGGTAAATGTTGCCCGCTTGTGTGGGAAACAAAGAAAATAAGGAGAGTGGTAAAGAGCACTTTGGCTGCTGAGACGTTAAGCCTTGTAGAGGCGGTGGATGTGTCCTTTTATATAATTCTGATATTGACAGAAATTTTGGGATTAGGGGATTTGGGTAATATACCTATTGACTGTCACATTGACAATAAATCCCTGTGGGAAAATGTGCACTCTACAAAAAGTGTCAATGAAAAGAGGTTACAGATAGACATCGCAAGTTTGAAGCAGATGTTGGACAGGGGGAAATAACAAAAATTAAATGGGTTGACAGGAGCAATCAACTGTCAGACTGTTTTACGAAAAGAGGGGCGAGTTCACAGAAACCTTTGGATATTGTTAATGAAGGGCGCTTGTTTCTGTGACTGTTTTTTTTTCTTTCTCGTCCAAAAGAAAAGAGGGGAAATCATGTGGGTGTTTTTGAGTTTCTTGAAATTTTGTTTTCACCTAATTATTATTTTTTCTCCAATGAAGGGGAGACTGTTAAATAATGGGTTAAGAGACATTGCAATTAGTTGTCTCATTTATGTTAAGGATCCATTAATTGACACTGATATGAAAAGGGGCTTCTGGTGGCCTCTGTCAGGTGATGTATAGTGAGTGATTTGTGCAAAGGTTGTTGGAAGGAAATAAATGTGTGTTTGTGAAAAAGGAACAGAACTTTAGACTCTTCATATCACTGCAACTAAAACGTCTAACACAATAATTATCTCTCAATCAATATCATCAAAAAGAGATCCATTATTACCTTGCTGTTTTGGGATTTATCTTGAGGCCACTAAAGGTGCTATACAAATGCAATTTTTTTCTAGGTCAGCATGGTGGCACAGTGGTTAGCACTAGGACTGCGGCGGTGAGGACCCAAATTTGAATCCCGGCTCCGCGTCACTGTCCGTGTGGAGTTTGCACATTATTCTCATGTCTGCATGGGTTTCACCCCCACAACCCAAAAATGTGCAGGTTAGGTGGATTGGCCATGCTAAATTGCCCCTTAATAGGAAAAAAATAAATGGGTACTCTAATTTTTTTAAAAAATGCAAGTTCTTTCTTTCACTTTATGCACAAGAAACATAAAATGCTTCAATGGGGGTGGTTCTCTGCCCATGTTGCACCCGCTTCACATCCCGTTATTCCCAGAGATTAGCGGGACAGCCCCTAAATGGGGTTTGTGGCGGGCGCCAGACAGAATGCGATGCTCCTGGCTCGCGTCCACACTGAGCATGAACCAGGTGAGCACATTTAAATAGCTCTTTAAAGATGCATTTCTGGATTTAGTCGGAGTCTCCCGGGATTCTCCGCTGGCATGAATTGCTACTGGTCACCATCAATGAAGACCAGGCGTGATGACCACATCTGGGGGCTCAGTGGCCATTGGAGCCCCCAAGTGATCAGGGACAGGTCACTGCTCCCTGGCACTCAGATACTCTGGCAGTTCCAACCTGGCCCTGCCAGATTGGCTCTGCCAGGGTGCCGGGTTAGCACTGCAAGGGTGCCAAGGGGCACTGCCAAGGGACGGGCCTGAAAGGGTGTGGACATGAAAGGGGCATATTTAAGGGCAATTAAGGGGAGGGCATGATGGGGAGGTGGGGGCTGAAGGGGTGGATGGCCCTGAATGGGGGAGGGGTTGTTGAAAGGGGGCCCGAACCGATCGTGTGGTGACAGTCACTTGGGGGGGGGGTTGCTACTGGTACCAGCGGTGTGGGGTAGAGGTGCTGATGCCTGTAGGAGGGGGTGGAGGTCTCTGCCCAGGTGGACTAGCAGTGCCAGGGCTCCACCCTGCCAAAGAGCATGCAGCTGGGGGCCTCCTATCCCCTTTGAGACCCCCACGAGTGGCGTTCCGTCAGATGGGCACAAATGCTGAACGGCGCTCACCCAAGGTCTCCAAGGCAAAGGGGATGAATCCCAAAGCCCTAGGTACCTTGGGAATCTGCACATTACTGTGAGACTAGTTGTCTCGCTCTAATAGGCAGATTTGACAAAAAGTGATCCTGCCCACAATGAGTGTATTTCGTTCCCCACTGCAGAAAAAATTCTAAGTCATAGAATCCCTACAGTACAGAAAGAGGCCATTCGGCTCAGTGAGCCTGCACTGATCCTCCAAAAGAGCACTAAACCTCAGACCCACTCCCCTGTCACCCTACCCTATCCCCGTAACCCTGCCTCACTTGCACATCCCTGGATATTAAGGGACAATTTATCATGGCTTATCCACCTAACCTGCATATCTTTGGACTGTGGGAAGAAACCGGAGCACACTGAACATGCAAACTCCACACAGACAGTCACCCAAGGTCTGAATTTATTCCGAGTCTCTGGTTTAAGGCAGCAGAGCTAACCACTGTGCCACCATGCCGTCCCGAGTATCGGATGATTCAGTGAGAATCTCTCCAAGCTCCAAAAAAAATGATTAAGTGTGGATGGATAGCGATCTGGATCACACCCAAACACCCGGCGGGAATCACCCGCGAAACCCACCCAAAATGACACTTCGTAAATCATTGGGAGAATCGTGCCCCCGTCCTAGAATTCAAATCTGCTTTTCTGGTCTCAAATTTGGAATTTGGAACAAGAATGCTTAAGATTTCATATGAGAGATGAAGCTAGGCTTAACAGCATTGACTGCCATCTGCTCGAACTCCTGACTTGCTTTGTAGCCAGAGATTTACATTCTGGAATGTATAAGTGCAGCTCTTATCAGCTCTCTGCAGCCTTGATTTAAATGTACTTTTTGCTAAATCCAGACAACCATATAGCATCTGCGCTTTGATTTGCAAATCTTATGCCCTCATGTTTCTTTCAGAGCAGATTTATAAACCGGAAATAGTTTAAGTAATAGTTACAAGTTATTTTATTTAGCATTATTGTTTTCGTTTGTGGAAATTTGGCACAAAGCTTTTATTCCTTTCTGTGCAGGCAGTAAGCGAGGTACAGTTTTAGTTGGAGGAATCATGGGCGAAATTCTCCTACCCGCCCCGCCACATTTCTGCCCCGACCGGCCGGCGGGTGTCTCCGTAACACCGGCCGGTCAATGGGGTTTCCCATTGTGGGGCAGCCCCACACCGTCGGGAAACCCGCGGGCGCCGGCAAAACGGAGACTCCCGCCGGCGGAGAATGACGCCCGAAATTCAAGTGTCAGACCATTCGATAGTTTGGTGATTTCAAATAAAGTGGCATATTCCCTCAGATATAAAATTGACTAAACCATGAGGCAGAAATTGCTTCATTTGCTAAAATCAATAAGGATGGAATTAATTCTGATGCCCAGAGATTTGAAAGCAACATTAAAATGGACAGAAAAGAAAATCCAGAAAAATAATGATACTGAGAAAAGGCATTGATGGTTTGAGAACATTATGTACTGTGTATCAAGTGAGCAAACTGTTTTCCACTATTCATTATAGGGGAAGATGGGCAGCACGGTGGCGCAGTGGTTAGTGCTGCTGCCTCACGGGCCAAGGTCCCAGGTTCGATCCCGGCTCTGGGTCACTGTCCATGTGGCATTTGCATATTTCCCGTGTTCGCGTGGGTTTCACCCCACAACCCAAACGATGTGCAAGGTAGGTGAATTGGCCACGCTAAATTGCCCCTTAATTGGAAAAAATGAATTGTGCACTCTAAATTTATTTTAAAAAAATCATAGGGAAAGACAGGAAGGGTTCTCCGAGCAGATTGTGGTTTGTTCATGTTCCTCAACTTATAAAAAGCATCTTCTAGCTCAATTAATAACTTTAAATAAGAGATCGACAGAGGAGGGTATTAAAGGATTTGAGGCCAAGGCAAGTGGGTGGAATTAAGATAGAGATCAACCATGATCTCATTGGCTGTTGGGGCTGAAGGTGATCTACTCCTGTTCTCATGTTCTAATCTTTTCCCATTCAAATAAACCAAAGTATCATTTTCATTTATATAGCGTCTTTTGTGACCTTGGGATATTGCAAAGCGCTTTACAGTCAATGAAAAAAAAGGTTATTCATGAAGGCCTACCTTCCCAACCTGACCCCTCGCCTGATGTGTGATGATCCTCAGGTTAAATCACCACCAGTCAACTCTCCCCTTCAAAAGGAGAAGGCAGCCTATGGTTGTCTAGGACTCTGATGACTTTACTTTACTCTTTTTTACAGTCAATTACGTACTTCTTGAAGTATATTCGTTCTTGTCACCTTGGAAGTGTTATGACATCTGATTTTGTGATGTTGGTTAACAGGATAGGTTTTTGCAAGGTAGCAGGTTTTACTCCCATGTTCCTCTCTGAGCAAGCTTTCGCACCCACCTGAGAGGGAAGATGGAGCCTTGCTTTAAGGTCTCATTGAAAGGCAACACTTTGACAGCACGCACTGATCAGTATGGCACCAGGGGTACTCGCCTGTGCACATATCTCCAGAGTTCACTTGAATCTACACGCCTCTGACTCTGACACAAGAGTTTTAGCCATTGAGTCACAGCCAGTTTACCAGTTAGCTTATGATTTGCAAAAGCTGTGCTGGTACTTTATGCGATGGTAGTTTATGAAGCATTTCCCAGCAGCTAACAATAATCTGATGTTGATAAACCTCATTACCAGCCCATGCCGATGACATAAAGGTTGGTGGAATTTCGGATAGCGGTGAGAACTGTCAGAGGATACAGCAGGATAGAGATCGGTTGGAGGCTTGGACGGAGAGATGGCAGATGGAGTTTAATCTGGACAAGTGTGAGGTAATATATTTGGAAGGTTTAATACAGGTGGAAAATATACAGTAAATGGCAGAACCCTGAAGAGTATTGACAGGCAGAGGGATCTGGATGTACAGGTCCACAGGTCACTGAAAGCGGCAACGCAGGTGGAGAAGGTAGTTCAGAAAGCATACGGCATGCTTGCCTTCATCGGCAATGGCATTGAGTTTAAAAATTGGTAAGTCATGCTTCAGCTTTATAGAACCTTAGTTAGGACACACTTGCAATATAGAGTTCAAGTCTATTGCCACACTACCAGAAAGATGTGAAGGCTTTGGAGGGTACAGAAGAATTTTACCAGAATGCCTGATATGAAGGGCATTAGCTATGAGGAGAGGTTGGATAAACTTGATTTGTTCTCATGGGGACAACGGAGATTGAGGAGTGACCTGATAGATGTCAGCAAAATTATGAGGGGTATGGACAGAGTGGATAGTCAGAAGCTTTTTCCCAGGGTCGAAGAGTCAATCACTAGGGGACATAGGGTTAAGGTGCGAGAGGCAAAGTTTAGAGGAGATGTGTGAGGGAAGAATTTTTACACAGAGGGTAGTGGGTGCCTGGAACTCGCTGCCGGAGGAAGTGGTGGAAGCAGGGATGATAGTGACATTTAAGGGGCATCTTGACAAATACATGAATAGGATGGGAATAGAGGGATATGGATCCTGGAAATGTAGAAGGTTTTAAGGAAAACGTGCAACTTGGTCGGCGCAGGCTTGGAGGGCCGAAGGGCCTGTTCCTGTGCTGTACTTTTCTTTGTTCTTTGTTCTTTTGAAAAGCATAAGAGCTCATTCAAAGGAGGTGTGCAAACATTGGTCATACCTGTGTATCTTTCTCATTGGGATGTGCTAAAGTCGTGAAAGGCAGTATGGAAATGTAAGTCTTTCTTTTTCTTTCTTTTGATTAAGTTCCTGTGATAGAGTAACTTATGGGGAAATTCTCAGTGTGGACCTGAGGTGTCCTGGTACCCCCCTCTCCCAATCTAATTCAAAACTTTTCACACTCCAGTTACCCCTTCATTTCAATGATCCCAACCATGTCACCTCAAAGTCTCCAGTGAATTCAACAAATATACATGTTAACTGGAAGGAAAATTGTACAACGCTTGGAATTTATTGCACACAAAATGAACTCATGGTGTTGGGAAGCATATGATGAAAAAGGACAACACTGAGTGACTCACTAGCCTACATTTACCATCAGTGGACCCTTCCACTTCCCCAATAGCAACCCCCTCGGAAAAGCAACAAAAGAAAAATAAACCTTTGACCCACTCGTTGAAGCCCAGCACACTTTCCTTTGGAACCCTGCACTATGAATTTCTCCTCGCTGTACGTTCTGACAACCTACTGTCAATACATTTTGGTGTACAACTCTGATGTCATTTTATGTGTGCTAGAAATCAGGTTGAAACATTTATGCAGCTGTGTCATCGCTGTTGTGCTTTGGATGTGAGTTTTGTAAGCGGCATGAGTTGGTCGAAAACAAAAGCTTACTTTATTTTACAATTACTTTTATGTACAGCTCCAGTAGTTCCCCACCGGGTCTTCTCTAGTTGGCGCCTTGCTGGCCAATTTATACAAAGCGAACATCGTTGAGGGTCACCGGCTCCCTTATCAGGGAGCTCGTATTCCGCAAGATCCACGGGGTAGTTAATCATCCCTACCCCATAAGACGCATGCGGGTTATAACAGTAAGGTTAGGTCGAGGCCCCGTCTCCCTCATGTGGATGTAAAAGGATCCTGTCATGATATGTTTATTGACTGGGATGTAAAGAGTTAACAAGTTAATGCTCATGCTTCTTACCACTCGAGGGAGCCACAGAATAGTCATGTATATATCATGTGACTTCTGGGATTCTGTGTAGAAGATGGTTAGGCATGGTTAGGGAGATCAGTTGTGCATTTGAGAGTTCTGTAGTTAGAGATAGCATAGTATAATTCAGTAACCTTATACTTTAGGAATACGTTCAAATCTTATTTAGTAGTGTTAATAAATTAGTTTTGTTCGTTAACAAAGCTTGTTGTTCTTTGTTCAACACAACGCATCCAAGCCATCTAGGTAAAGCATAACAGAGAACAACACTGCACTATTTCAAAGAAGAGTAAGAGATGTCTCCTTGATTTCCTGGCCAATATTTTCTTCCTTAAACCACACCTAAAACAGATTATTCAATCAACACCACAGAGCTGTTTGTGAGAGTTTGCTGCATGCTAACAAAATATTCTTTATTGGCTATATAACACTTCAGGATATCCTTGAGAGGTGCTATATAAATGCAAGTTTCTCTACTGTAACTGTAATGTAACGTCTATTATAAATATGGCCAACACTCTAAAAGCCATACAGCTCTGCACATCCCTTGATGCTGCCTTTTGCAAGTCGCACCACAAAACCCATTTTGATTGACAACCTCATTGGAGTTTAAAAAAAATTCCATCAAAGCTCTAAACTACGATAGATAGCATAAAAGAGCTCATTTGCATGCATGGTATTTTACAATTTGCTTATCACTTGTCAGATCTGTGTGGGCGTGTGGTCATCAAATACTGAGCAGAATGTTCAGTGTAGGAACATAAGTAAATAAGCTGGACACGTTCAGTTGGAGGTTACAGCAATGGGTTTGCAAAGCTGCTTTCCTTTGGCTTGGTTTTATATCTTTAGTGCGACTGTTTGGAAGTCAGAGGAAGTGTTTGGTTTGCTCACAATCAAAAACTGATTCAGTTGCACTGGGGAGGTTAAAATAACATTGACATACATATTTACAGAAGGTGGACATTTAACCCAGTTGCTCTTTGGAAAAGCTATCCAATTAGTCACCCTGTCCATGCCCTGTGTCCCCACAACCCCCCGAAAATATTTTCCCAAGTGACATTTGACAGCCAATTTTGGAATTTTCCATCATAAATCAAAGCAATTATTAGATGCTTTGGGCATCTTATTCTGAATTAAGGCAGGAATGATTTAAATAGGAGTTAAAGGTGGTGCATTTTCATTGCATGGCTGTTCTGGCATCTGTCATTGCTGCGTTTCATTTGCAAGCCTTTTAATTCACATCTGGAACTCTCTTGATATTTCTTCTGAACAACACAAACGCTTTAATGTTACAACTCAAAACAAAGGCCCTGACATAAAAGATGATTGTTCACTCGCATTTATCCATGAAATTTCAATCACATCCAGAGAGATTTCTTGCTGTTTTCAGATTCACTGGAGTGTTTTTCTTTTCAATATAGAAGGTATCTACTCTCAGGCAAGTACTGTGTCTACGCATAAAAATCAATTTATAGTCACAGATTTGACTTCAGTGAAGTCAAGGTCCTTAATAAATTCTGTGTGTGACAAAGTGCCACGGATATTAACTCTGAAAAAATGAAATAAGGAGAGGGTGCCTTGGAAACACTAACTAATAAGTGTGAGTACAAGATGATGTGATTAACTGTTTATCATTAATGATGTGTTGTGAAAGCCAATTACTTTTACCTGAAGCTGTTAATCTAAAGAGACAGGAAAATGTTGCTGAGTTTAATAAGTTAATCTGGATAACCGCATCAATTGCCCAGAACATTTTTGGGGGAGTAACCATGTCACACAAGCACATATCACCTCCCAAAGACCAAGTCCCATTCCTTGTGATAGGAAACATAAGACTGCATAGAGCCTTGACGTTTTTCATTTCAATTATTTATGGTCTCCTTGTTATGTATGATCTTCTTTCAGAAACGCAGATCAAAACCCAGTGGCTGACAGCCAATGGGTACTCTCAGGCAAAGCACAATCAGTATTGCTGCCAGCAATTTCTGGACAGGAAAATCACACAGTAAAATCTGTTTCATCTTATTGCCTCGGTTTTCATGTTTTGCATATACCCTACATTACGTTCTCCATTTCTCTTCTCCGTTTGGTAAATGCTAACACACTTCTTTTCACTCCCCTAAAACTTTGTCTAGATTTTTTTCATGGGTGCCCCTGGCAAGGCTATTGCCCATCCCTAATTGCTCCTGTGATTGGTCATTTCAACGTTCCACTATAAGTCAGGACAGTTTTAATGGACATTTAGAATCATAGAAACGTCCAATATAGAAGGAGACCTCAAAAAATGTAATCGGGATAGTCGGGCTACATTTGCTCTCAACAAATCCATGACGGTTCTCCTTGAGTTTTAAATAGTTATTCTTTATTCATGGGATGTGGGCAATGCTGATGAGGTCAACGTTTGTTGCCCATTCCTAATTGCCCTGGAATTGAGTGGCTTGCCAGACCATTCCAGAGGGTAGTTAAGAATCAACCACATTGCTGTGGGTTAGGGGTCACATGTAGGCCAGACCATTTTAAGGACAGCAGATTTCCTTCCCTAACGGGCATTGGTGAACCAGATGGAATTGTCCACAACAATCAATGATAGTTGTCATGGTCACGATTACTGAGACTAGCTTTCCACTCTGGGTTTACGTTTTAGTTAATTGAATTCAAATCCCACCAGCTGCAATGGTGGGATTTGAACACATGGCACTACACCATTAGCCTGGGTCCTTGGACTAATCGTCCAGTGACATTACAATTATGCCACCTACTCCCCATTACCCATGGCTTTCTAAATTAAAGGTAATTTTGTCCCTGGTAATGGTTTCCAGGAACTTCCCCATCCTCGATGTTCAACTTACTGGGCTGTAGTTTACTGGCTTATCCCTCTGCTCTTTCGTCAATGGTTCAACACCAACAACCCTTCAGTTTTTATCAATCCAATGAGGATTCAAAGATTGTGACCAATGTCTCTGTTATTTCCAATTTTGCATCTTTCAGCAACCAAAGGTGTATCCCATCTGGTTCAGGTGACTTGCCAACTGTCAATACTGCCTATTTTTTTAGTACCACTTCTCTATCATTCTGTCCATAACTTCCCTTCTCCTGTTTTAATGTAACCTTCACATTATCTGCTTCATCTGTTAAGAAAGTTGCAAAGTACTTTTGTCATATCCTCTGTCTCTGCACAAAGATTTCCTTTTGGGAATCTCTAGAAAGCCACTTACATGTTTATGTTTATAAAATATGTTATTGCTGAAAATAGAGACATGTTGCTAAATCTCTTCATCTTGCACTCATCAGGCCAAATGCGAGAATACCAAATTTCAACAATCACAAAAATTTATACCAAAAAAGAGGAAATGATTGGCAAGTAGACTGATTGGCTGAGGCATTGCCATGGAGACAGCAACAATGAACTGTCGGTTTCCTAAGCTCCTGGGTAATTCAAAGAAGGTGTATTAATTTGAATTGCAGAGAACAGGGTCCCTGTTTATGAATGTATGACTCTTCGAGCAAACATAAATGAACCAAGGTTTGAGCTTGACTGATTATCTTAAATTGGTTGTTAGTGTAGCTATTAATGCACTCAGAATTGTTCATCAAGTACTGCCAAATCATGGAATCACATCGAACAGCAGACATTTTCTTTGGAGCTGAAAGTGTAGATTGGTTGAATATGGTCTGTACTCTGCCTATTACAAACAGCTGGATGAACATGTTGTTTGATTTGATCAGTCAATTGTTGGGACATATAGCCTATGTACCTGACATCGAACCTGTATTGAAATTCATAGACCTTGTTGTTCAGCTGTTTGATAGAGAGAATGTCTTATTGGATAGCTGGCAGCATCATGTTACTGGAAAGCACCGCTAAAATCACCATTGCATTATAGCAACTTCAAATGGTTTGCTCAACCTGCTGGTCAACTTTTTGGGATACTTTGCCTTTCCAGGGTAATTTGCAGTAGACCAGGCACTTTTCAAGTGTAAATGTGGCAGCCTTTGGCTCTTTTATAAGTTTGAGCAATACACAGTGAAAAATCCTCTGACTGGGACATCCTGCAGGATAGCTTTGATGTGATCTATTTCTGCGTCAGGCTTGTGAGATGAACAAATGACTAGGACTCGGTTGAGGCTGGACCAATAAATATGTACAAAGTTGAGGTAGATTTTCAATCAGTAAGGGAATCAAGGGTTATGGGAATAAGTCGGGAAGGTGGTGTTGAGGATTATCATGTCAGATCAGTCATGATCTCATTGAACGACAAAGCGGACTCGATGGGCCGAATGGCCTACTTCTGCTCCTACATCTTATGGTCTTATGGATCCCATTTACAAGTTTGCCGACAAGGCAAATCTTATGGTGCATGGAACAATCTGAATCCCAATGTGTAAATTGACTGATGAAGGTAGGTAGTGGATTTCTCAACTAGCACTTTGCGGAAAGTGAGCACATTAGATTGCTCCATTTCAAAAGTGAATTGAGTGCAGGATGGAATGAATTGAGCCCAGAGTTTTGGAGCACAAAAAGAGGCCTTTTTTTCCATCGTGTCTGCATCGGACATCAAGCATCTATCCATTCTAATTCCATGGTCCGTAGCCTTTAATGCTGTGGCGTTTCAAGTGTTTATCTAAAAGTTACTTAAATGTTATGAGGATTCCCACCTCTACCACCCTTTCAGGCAGTGAGTTCCAGATTCCCACCACCCTCTAGGTGAAAAATCTTTTCCTCAAATCCCCTCTAAATCCCCTGCCCCAACCTTAAATCTATGTCCCCAGAGTATTGACCCCTCTGCCATGGGGAAATGTGCCTTCCTTTCTATGTCCCTCATAATTTTGTACACCTCAAACAGGTTCCCTCCGCAACCTTCTCTGCTCTCAGGAAAACAACATCACCCTACCCAGCCCCACTTCATAGCTGAGACGCTCCAACCCAGGAAACATCCTGGTTAAGCTCGTCTGTCCCCTCTCTCATGCAAACACATCCTTCCTATAGTGTGGTGACCAGAACTGCACACAATATCCCAGCTGTGGCCTGAAGAGTATTTTACACAGCTCCATCATAGAATCATAGAATTTACAGCGCAGAAGGAGGCCATTCGGCCCATTGAGTTTGCACCGGCCCTTGGAAAGAGCACCCCACTTAAGCCCACACCTCCATCCTATCCCTTTAACCCAGTAACCCCGCCTAACCTTTTGGACACTAAGGGGCAATTTAGCATGGCCAATCCACCTAACCTGCACTTCTTTGGACTGTGGGAGGAAACCAGAGCACCCGGAGGACACCCACACAGACACGGGGAGAACGTGCAGACTCTGCACACCTGAGGCCGGATTTGAACCCGGGTCCCTGGAGCTTTGAGGCGGCAGTGCTCACCACAGTGCCACTGTGCCGCCCCATGCCCAACTTGTATCTGAACATTCTCTTTGCTGAATGCCCCCCGTATCATCATTACTGCCTCACTCTACAATCATCTTCCCTGTGCTTAGATCCTTCTTAAATCATTGAAATGAGTCCCCAGTTGAGCATTTCTACTGTTAATGTTTTCTCATCTCTTTCTATAATTACATTAAACCAAGTGATGTTCTGTCACTGTTAGCGAGATGATCTTCTACTGTAACACATCACACTTGTCCTTATTTATCCCTCAGAATCAGATCTAACATTGCTTCCTTCCTTGTTGGACAGGAAGCATATTTTGGAAAGGTTCTCTGATGTACACATTGGAAATTCCTCTTCTTTCTTTTCCTTAGCACTATTCTTTTCCCAGTCTATATTAGGGGACTTAAAGTCTCCTGATATTACTGCCTTTTGAGATTTGCCAAGAAATTTGTTCATCCATCTCCTTCTCACTGAATTCTATAAAAGAAAATCTCCCAACAATTTAACAGCTCCATCTCTAATCCTCAACTCAGGCCAAATGGATTCAGTTCAAGAACCATCGAATCCTTTCTATTTGGAAATGTAATGTCATCCTTAATCAATATTGCCCAACACCATCTCTTTCCTTCTCTAACATTTCTGAATACCTGGTAACCAGTATTATTCAGAATCCTTTTCTGACCTTGTCTGAACCTTCCCTTTGTCAATGCAACCACATTGCAATCAATAATTAGTGCATGCAGCTCACCAAGCTTACTAATTACATTGGGGCCATTGATGTATCTGACTTCTTGGTTCCATCAGCTATTTTTCTCAATCTGGTCCCTGAACCTTTTAGTATAGTTCTAAGTCTACTGATGTGTACATCTCGCTATTGTCTAATCTCACCCCTCTCTATTTCCTGCTTCCTCTCACCTTCCAAACAGTGATAGCTAAGCTCTCAGTGTCTCGGCTTTGTTCAGGTGAAATCCAAACACCTTGTACAAAGTTTCTCTTCCCCAGAAACAATCCCAATGCTCCAAGAATCTGAAACCCTCTTTCATGCACCATTTCTCTAGCCATGCATTCACCTGTGCTAATTTTCTGCTTTCATCCTCACCAGCATGTTGCACTGGGGGTAATTTGCTGAAATGTTTGTTAATCTTCTTCCTAGTTTCTGAAACTCTGCCTGAAGGACCCCAGCTCGTTTTCAACATATGTCATTCGTTCCAATATGGACCTTGACTTCTGGCTCGTGCCTTGCTCCTTCCAGAATGGTCTGTACCCATTCACTGAAACTCGTTACCCTGGCACCAGCAAGGCAATATACCAATGGGAAATCACACTGTGGCTGCAGAAACACTGAACTGTGTCCCTAATAATTGAATTCTCAGTGACTCCTGCATTCCACTCTTTCTTAGTGCTCTGTGCAATGTATTTATATATTTGATAAATCTCTTTCCTCCGCTTCCTCTATCTCATTTAGGCACAGGAATCAGCAAAGTTGTTTTGAAACAGCAGTTGTTTATCATCAAACCACACTGCAACAATCATACAAGGATGTCACTCCACTGGGCTAGATGGTCGTTGTCACAGTGAGAATTCAAAAAACTTTAAAAATGTGTTTCATTGGCTGTGAAGTGCTTCAGTGGTTCCTCAGGTATGAAAGCAGCACTAATTCCTTGTTGAGTGGGCAGCGCTCTTGTGGTTCAAGACCCACTCCAGAGATGTGAGGACAAATTGGAAGCTGATACACCCAGTGTAATATTAAGGGAGTGCTGCACTGCTGTAGATGCCCTTTCAAACGAGATATTAAATGGAGACCCTGTCTGCCCTCTTAGGTGTACTATTGGTGTCCTGGTCAATATTTATCCCTCAACTAACATGTCCGCAAAACAGATTCTCTCGTCATTATCACAGTGCTTTTTTCGGATGCTTGCTATGCACAATTTGGTTGCCATGTTTTCCGACATTGAAACAGTGACTGCACTTCATAAATTAACTGAGAAGGATTTTGAAATGCCGCAAGGTTGTGATATGAATGTAAGTTCTTTATTTCCTGTTTTCATGCATTTGATTTAATGGACTTAGTTTTCAGGCTGAAGCTTGAAATGTGTTGTCTAAGAAATTGTTCTGAACGAGCAGCAGAAATCATGACCTACCCAGTCACAGGGGACTACCATCAACATCTAATTGATCCACTCCAGTGATTGCACCTTGAAAAACCACAATCCCTTCGGACTGAAGAATCTTTCATTACTATTTTATGACAGGACGAATTATAGCCTTCTGTTCCCATAACCCGTCATCTCTTGGAAATAGTCCTCTCTGTGACCATTCAGGAGAAACCTCTTTACTCAGGGAGTGGTTAGAATATGGAGAAGAAAACCACAGGGAGAAAGGAAAGTGAAAAGCTTGGGTGCACTTTACTGAGAAGCTCAATAATTGCATAGGAGAGAAGGAGTAGAGGCTGCTATTGATGGGGTGAGATAGAGTAGGGATGGGAGGAGGTTTGGGTGGAGGGAGAAGACCAACATGAGGCATTTAGGGGTTTTTTTTCTGTGCTGTACATTCCATGTAGTTCTGTGTAATGATTCTTCTCTTCTGAAAGAATATTGGAAGCTGGGATGAGAATAAAAGATTGCTGCAAGTCTGTCCTTTTTCAATTCATTTACGGGATTTGGGTGTCACTGGCTAGGCCAGAATTTGTTGACCATTTCTAATTGCCCTTGAGAAAGCGTCGGTGAGCCATCTTCTTGAACCGCTGTGGTCCATGTGGTTTGGTTACGCCCACAGTGCTGTTCGGAAGGGAGATCCAGGATTTGCCCACATTGAACTTCATTTGCCCACTCACCCAACCTGTCTATATTCGTTTGTAGCCTCCTGACACACTCTTCACATCTTACTTTCTTACCCAGCTTTGTGTCACCAGCAATTTGAGGGCGGGCGGTCCGGGTCGCTCGCGCGGCTGATCTGGGCACTATGTTTAAGGTCCAGCTCCGCACGGCTGATCTGGGCACTATGTTTAAGGTCCAGCTCCGCACGGCTGATCGGGGCACTATGTTTAAGGTCCAGCTCCGTGTGGCTGATCGGGGCACTATGTTTAAGGTCCAACTCCAGGCGGCAGATCGGGGCACTATGTTTAAGGTCCAACTCCAGGCGGCTGATCGGGACACTATGTTTAAGGTCCAGCTCCGCGAGGCTGATCGGGGCACTATGTTTAAGGTCCAGCTCCGCACGGCTGATCGGGGCACTATGTTTAAGGTCCAGCTCCGCACGGCTGATCGGGGCACTATGTTTAAGGTCCAGCTCCGTGTGGCTGATCGGGGCACTATGTTTAAGGTCGAACTCCAGGCGGCTGATCGGGGCACTATGTTTAAGGTCCAACTCCAGGCGGCTGATCGGGACACTATGTTTAAGGTCCAGCTCCGCGAGGCTGATCGGGGCACTATGTTTAAGGTCCAGCTCCGCACGGCTGATCGGGGCACTATGTTTAAGGTCCAGCTCCGTGTGGCTGATCGGGTCACTATGTTTAAGGTCCAACTCCAGGCGGCTGATCGGGGCACTATGTTTAAGGTCCAGCTCCAGACGGCTGATCGGGGCACTATGTTTAAGGTCCAGCTCCGTGTGGCTGATCGGGGCACTATGTTTCAGGTCCAGCTCCAGGCGGCTGATCGGGGCACAATGTTTAAGGTCCAGCTCAGCGTGGCTGATCGGGGCACTATGTTTAAGGTTCAGCTCCAGGCGGCTGATCGGGGCATTATGTTTAAGGTCCAGCTCCGTGTGGCTGATCGGGGCACTATGTTTAAGGTCCAGCTCCAGACGGCTGATCGGGGCACTATGTTTAAGGTCCAGCTCAGCGTGGCTGATCGGGGCACTATGTTTAAGGTTCAGCTCCAGGCGGCTGATCGGGGCACTATGTTTAAGGTTCAGCTCCGCACGGCTGATCGGGGCACTATGTTTAAGGTCCAGCTCCGCGCGGCTGATCGCGGCACTATGTTTAAGGTCCAGCTCCGCAAGGCTGATCGGGGCACTATGTTTAAGGTCCAGCTCCGCGCGGCTGATCGGGGCACTATGTTTAAGGTCCAGCTCCGCGAGGCTGATCGGGGCACTATGTTTAAGGTCCAGCTCCGCGAGGCTGATCGGGGCACTATGTTTAAGGTCCAGCTCCGCGCGGCTGATCGGGGCACTATGTTTAAGGTCCAGCTCCGCGCGGCTGATCGGGGCACTATGTTTAAGGTCCAGCTCCGCGCGGCTGATCAGGGCACTATGTTTAAGGTCCAGCTCCATGCGGCTGATCAGGGCACTATGTTTAAGGTCCAGCTCCGCGAGGCTGATCGGGGCACTATGTTTAAGGTCCAGCTCCAGGCGGCTGATCGGGGCACTATGTTTAAGGTCCAGCTCCGCGCGGCTGGTCGGGGCACTATGTTTAAGGTCCAGCTCCGCGAGGCTGATCGGGGCACCATGTTTAAGGTCCAGCTCCAGGCGGCTGATCGGGGCACTATGTTTAAGGTCCAGCTCCAGGCGGCTGATCGGGGCACTATGTTTAAGGTCCAGCTCCAGGCGGCTGATCGGGTCACTATGTTTAAGGTCCAACTCCAGGCGGCTGATCGGGGCACTATGTTTAAGGTCCAGCTCCGCACGGCTGATCGGGGCACTATGTTTAAGGTCCAGCTCCAGGCTGCTGATCGGGTCACTATGTTTAAGGTCCAGCTCCGCGCGGCTGATCGGGTCACTATGTTTAAGGTCCAGCTCCGCGTGGCTGATCAGGGCACTATGTTTAAGGTCCAGCTCCAGGCGGCTGATCGGGGCACTATGTTTAAGGTCCAGCTCCGTGTGGCTGATCGGGGCACTATGTTTAAGGTCCAGCTCCAGGCGGCTGATCGGGGCACTATGTTTAAGGTCCAGCTCCAGGCGGCTGATCGGGGCACTATGTTTAAGGTCCAGCTCCGCGTGGCTGATCGGGGCACTATGTTTAAGGTCCAACTCCGCGTGGCTGATCGGGGCACTATGTTTAAGGTCCAGCTCCGCCCGGCTGATCGGGGCACTATGTTTAAGGTCCAGCTCCAGGCGGCTGATCG
The DNA here is from genome assembly GCF_047496885.1 of Scyliorhinus torazame. Taxonomy (NCBI): domain Eukaryota; kingdom Metazoa; phylum Chordata; class Chondrichthyes; order Carcharhiniformes; family Scyliorhinidae; genus Scyliorhinus; species Scyliorhinus torazame. The sequence continues at coordinate 90,900,322 of NC_092725.1, read as the reverse complement.
GTGCACTATGTTTAAGGTCCAGCTCCAGGCGGCTGATCGGGGCACTATGTTTAAGGTACAGCTCCAGGCGGCTGATCGGTGCACTATGTTTAAGGTCCAGCTCCAGGCGGCTGATCGGGGCACTATGTTTAAGGTACAGCTCCAAGCGGCTGATCGGTGCACTATGTTTAAGGTCCAGCTCCAGACGGCTGATCGGTGCACTATGTTTAAGGTCCAGCTCCAGGCGGCTGATCGGGGCACTATGTTTAAGGTCCAACTCCAGGCGGCTGATCGGGGCACTATGTTTAAGGTCCAGCTCCGCGCGGCTGATCGGGGCACTATGTTTAAGGTCCAACTCCAGGCGGCTGATCGGGGCACTATGTTTAAGGTCCAACTCCAGGCGGCTGATCGGTGCACTATGTTTAAGGTCCAACTCCAGGCGGCTGATCGGGGCACTATGTTTAAGGTCCAGCTCCGCGCGGCTGATCGGGGCACTATGTTTAAGGTCCAGCTCCGTGCGGCTGATCAGGGCACTATGTTTAAGGCCCAGCTCCGCACGGCTGATCGGGGCACTATGTTTAAGGTCCAGCTCCGCGCGGCTGATCGGGGCACTATGTTTAAGGTCCAGCTCCGTGCGGCTGATCAGGGCACTATGTTTAAGGCCCAGCTCCGCACGGCTGATCGGGGCACTATGTTTAAGGTCCAGCTCCGCGCGGCTGATCGGGGCACTATGTTTAAGGTCCAGCTCCGTGCGGCTGATCAGGGCACTATGTTTAAGGTCCAGCTCCGCGCGGCTGATCAGGGCACTATGTTTAAGGTCCAACTCCGCGCGGCTGATCGGGGCACTATGTTTAAGGTCCAGCTCCGCGCGGCTGATCGGGGCACTATGTTTAAGGTCCAGCTCCGCACGGCTGATTGAGGCACTATGTTTAAGGTCCAGCTCCGCCCGGCTGATCGGGGCACTATGTTTAAGGTCCAGCTCCAGGCGGCTGATCGGTGCACTATGTTTAAGGTCCAGCTCCAGGCGGCTGATCGGGGCACTATGTTTAAGGTACAGCTCCAGGCGGCTGATCGGTGCACTATGTTTAAGGTCCAGCTCCAGGCGGCTGATCGGGGCACTATGTTTAAGGTACAGCTCCAAGCGGCTGATCGGTGCACTATGTTTAAGTTCCAGCTCCAGACGGCTGATCGGTGCACTATGTTTAAGGTCCAGCTCCAGGCGGCTGATCGGGGCACTATGTTTAAGGTCCAACTCCAGGCGGCTGATCGGGGCACTATGTTTAAGGTCCAGCTCCGCGCGGCTGATCGGGGCACTATGTTTAAGGTCCAACTCCAGGCGGCTGATCGGGGCACTATGTTTAAGGTCCAACTCCAGGCGGCTGATCGGTGCACTATGTTTAAGGTCCAACTCCAGGCGGCTGATCGGGGTACTATGTTTAAGGTCCAGCTCCGTGCGGCTGATCGGGGCACTATGTTTAAGGTCCAACTCCAGGCGGCTGATCGGTGCACTATGTTTAAGGTCCAACTCCAGGCGGCTGATCGGTGCACTATGTTTAAGGTCCAGCTCCGTGCGGCTGATCAGGGCACTATGTTTAAGGTCCAGCTCCGTGCGGCTGATCAGGGCACTATGTTTAAGGCCCAGCTCCGCACGGCTGATCGGGGCACTATGTTTAAGGTCCAGCTCCGCGCGGCTGATCGGGGCACTATGTTTAAGGTCCAGCTCCGTGCGGCTGATCAGGGCACTATGTTTAAGGTCCAGCTCCGCGCGGCTGATCGGGGCACTATGTTTAAGGTCCAGCTCCGTGCGGCTGATCAGGGCACTATGTTTAAGGTCCAACTCCAGGCGGCTGATCGGGGCACTATGTTTAAGGTCCAGCTCCGAGCGGCTGATCGGGGCACTATGTTTAAGGTCCAGCTCCGCACGGCTGATCGGGGCACTATGTTTAAGATCCAGCTCCGAGCGGCTGATCGGGGCACTATGTTTAAGATCCAGCTCCGCGCGGCTGATCGGGGCACTATGTTTAAGGTCCAACTCCGCCCGGCTGATCGGGGCACTATGTTTAAGGTCCAGCTCCGCACGGCTGATCGGGGCACTATGTTTAAGATCCAGCTCCGAGCGGCTGATCGGGGCACTATGTTTAAGGTCCAGCTCCAGGCGGCTGATCGGGGCACTATGTTTAAGGTCCAGCTCCGCACGGCTGATCGGGGCACTATGTTTAAGGTCCAGCTCCGAGCGGCTGATCGGTGCACTATGTTTAAGGTCCAGCTCCGCACGGCTGATCGGGGCACTATGTTTAAGATCCAGCTCCGTGTGGCTGATCGGGGCACTATGTTTAAGGTCCAGCTCCAGGCGGCTGATCGGGGCACTATGTTTAAGGTCCAGCTCCGCACGGCTGATCGGGGCACTATGTTTAAGGTCCAGCTCCGAGCGGCTGATCGGTGCACTATGTTTAAGGTCCAGCTTCGCACGGCTGATCGAGGCACTATGTTCAAGGTCCAGCTCTGCACGGCTGATGGGGGCACTATGTTTAAGGTCCAGCTCCGCGCGGCTGATCGGTGCACTATGTTTAAGGTCCAGCTCCGCACGGCTGATCGAGGCACTATGTTTAAGGTCCAGCTCCGCGCGGCTGATCGGGGCACTATGTTTAAGGTCCAGCTCCGTGTGGCTGATCGGGGCACTATGTTTAAGGTCCAGCACCAGACGGCTGATCGGGGCACTATGTTTAAGGTCCAGCTCCGCGCGGCTGATCAGGGCACTATGTTCAAGGTCCAGCTCCGCACGGCTGATCGAGGCACTATGTTTCAGGTCCAGCTCCAGACGGCTGATCGGGGCACTATGTTTAAGGTCCAGCTCCAGGCGGCTGATCGGTGCACTATGTTTAAGGTCCAGCTCCAGGCGGCTGATCGGGGCGCTATGTTAAAGGTCCAGCTCCGCGTGGCTGATCGGGGCACTATGTTTAAGGTCCAACTCCGCGTGGCTGATCGGGGCACTATGTTTAAGGTCCAGCTCCGCCCAGCTGATCGGGGCACTATGTTTAAGGTCCAGCTCCGCGCGGCTGATCGGGGCACTATGTTTAAGGTCCAGCTCCAGGTGGCTGATCGGTGCACTATGTTTAAGGTCCATCTCCAGGCGGCTGATCGGGGCACTATGTTTAAGGTCCAGCTCCAGGCGGCTGATCGGGGCACTATGTTTAAGGTCCAGCTCCAGGTGGCTGATCGGTGCACTATTTTTAAGGTCCAGCTCCAGGCGGCTGATCGGGGCACTATGTTTAAGGTCCAACTCCAGGCGGCTGATCGGGACACTATGTTTAAGGTCCAGCTCCGCACGGCTGATCGGGTCACTATGTTTAAGGTCCAGCTCCAGGCGGCTGATCGGGGCACTATGTTTAAGGTCCAGCTCCAGGCGGCTGATCGGGTCACTATGTTTAAGGTCAAGCTCCGCGTGGCTGATCAGGGCACTATGTTTAAGGTCCAGCTCCAGGCGGCTGATCGGGGCACTATGTTTAAGGTCCAGCTCCGTGTGGCTGATCGGGGCACTATGTTTAAGGTCCAGCTCCAGGCGGCTGATCGGTGCACTATGTTTGAGGTCCAGCTCCAGGCGGCTGATCGGGGCACTATGTTTAAGGTCCAGCTCCGCGTGGCTGATCGGTGCACTATGTTTAATGTCCAGCTCCAGGCGGCTGATCGGGGCACTATGTTTAAGGTCCAGCTCCGCCCGGCTGATCGTGGCACTATGTTTAAGGTTCAGCTCCGCACGGCTGATCGGGGCACTATGTTTAAGGTCCAGCTCCGCGCGGCTGATCGGGGCACTATGTGTAAGGTCCAGCTCCAGGCGGCTGATCGGTGCACTATGTTTAAGGTCCAGCTCCAGGCGGCTGATCGGGGCACTATGTTTAAGGTCCAGCTCCAGGCGGCTGATCGGGGCACTATGTTTAAGGTACAGCTCCAGGCGGCTGATCGGTGCACTATGTTTAAGGTCCAGCTCCAGGCGGCTGATCGGGGCACTATGTTTAAGGTCCAACTCCAGCTGGCTGATCGGGACACTATGTTTAAGGTCCAGCTCCGCGTGGCTGATCGGGGCACTATGTTTAAGGTCCAGCTCCGCGCGGCTGATCGGGGCACTATGTTTAAGGTCCAGCTCCGCGTGGTTGATCGGGGCACTATGTTTAAGGTCCAGCTCCGCGCGGCTGATCGGGGCACTATGTTTAAGGTCCAGCTCCGTGCGGCTGATCGAGGCACTATGTTTAAGGTCCAGCTCCGCGCGGCTGATCCGGGCACTATGTTTAAGGTCCAGCTCCGCGTGGCTGATCGGGGCACTATGTTTAAGGTCCAACTCCGCGTGGCTGATCGGGGCACTATGTTTAAGGTCCAGCTCCGCACGACTGATCGGGGCACTATGTTTAAGGTCCAGCTCCGTGCGGCTGATCCGGGCACTATGTTTAAGGTCCAGCCCCGCGTGGTTGGTCGGGGTACTATGTTTAAGGTCCAGCTCCAGGTGGCTGAACGGTGCACTATGTTTAAGGTCCAGCTCCAGGCGGCTGATCGGGGCACTATGTTTAAGGTCCAGCTCCAGGCGGCTGATCGGTGCACTATGTTTAAGGTCCAGCTCCAGGCGGCTGATCGGGGCACTATGTTTAAGGTCCAACTCCTGGCGGCTGATCGGGACACTATGTTTAAGGTCCGGCTCCGCACGGCTGATCGGGGCACTATGTTTAAGGTCCAACTCCAGGCGGCTGATCGGGGCACTATGTTTAAGGTCCAGCTCCGCGCGGCTGATCGGGGCACTATGTTTAAGGTCCAACTCCAGGCGGCTGATCGGGGCACTATGTTTAAGGTCCAACTCCAGGCGGCTGATCGGGGCACTATGTTTCAGGTCCAACTCCAGGCGGCTGATCGGTGCACTATGTTTAAGGTCCAACTCCAGGCGGCTGATCGGGGCACTATGTTTAAGGTCCAGCTCCGCGCGGCTGATCGGGGCACTATGTTTAAGGTCCAGCTCCGTGCGGCTGATCAGGGCACTATGTTTAAGGTCCAACTCCGCACGGCTGATCGGGGCACTATGTTTAAGGTTCAACTCCGCACGGCTGATCGGAGCACTATGTTTAAGGTCCAGCTCCGCGAGGCTGATCGGGGCACTATGTTTAAGGTCCAGCTCCGCACGGCTGATCGGGGCACTATGTTTAAGGTCCAGCTCCGTGTGGCTGATCGGGGCACTATGTTTAAGGTCCAGCTCCAGGCGGCTGATCGGTGCACTATGTTTAAGGTCCAGCTCCAGGCGGCTGATCGGGGCACTATGTTTAAGGTCCAGCTCCGCGTGGCTGATCGGGGCACTATGTTTAAGGTCCAACTCCACGTGGCTGATCGGGGCACTATGTTTAAGGTCCAGCTCCGCCCGGCTGATCGGGGCACTATGTTTAAGGTCCAGCTCCAGGTGGCTGATCGGTGCACTATGTTTAAGGTCCAGCTCCAGGCGGCTGATCGGGGCACTATGTTTAAGGTCCAGCTCCAGGCGGCTGATCGGTGCACTATGTTTAAGGTCCAGCTCCAGGCGGCTGATCGGGGCACTATGTTTAAGGTCCAACTCCAGGCGGCTGATCGGGACACTATGTTTAAGGTCCAGCTCCGCACGGCTGATCGGGGCACTATGTTTAAGGTCCAACTCCAGGCGGCTGATCGGGGCACTATGTTTAAGGTCCAGGTCCGCGCGGCTGATCGGGGCACTATGTTTAATGTCCAAATCCAGGCGGCTGATCGGGGCACTATGTTTAAGGTCCAACTCCAGGCGGCTGATCGGTGCACTATGTTTATGGTCCAACTCCAGGCGGCTGATCGGGGCACTATGTTTAAGGTCCAGCTCCGCGCGGTTGATCGGGGCACTATGTTTAAGGTTCAACTCCGCACGGCTGATCGGGGCACTATGTTTAAGGTCCAGCTCAGCGCGGCTGATCGGAGCACTATGTTTAAGGTCCAGCTCCGCGCGGCTGATCGGGGCACTATGTTTAAGGTCCAGCTCCGCGCGGCTGATCGGGGCACTATGTTTAAGGTCCAGCTCCGCGAGGCTGATCGGGGCACTATGTTTAAGGTCCAACTCCGCGCGGCTGATCGGGGCACTATGTTTAAGGTCCAGCTCCGCGCGGCTGATCGGGGCACTATGTTTAAGGTCCAACTCCGCGCGGCTGATCGGGGCACTATGTTTAAGGTCCAGCTCCACGCGGCTGATCGGGGCACTATGTTTAAGGTCCAGCTCCGCACGGCTGATCGGGGCACTATGTTTAAGGTCCAGCTCAGCGCGGCTGATCGGGGCACTATGTTTAAGGTCCAGCTCCGCGCGGCTGATCGGTGCACTATGTTTAAGGTCCAGCTCCGCACAGCTGATCGAGGCACTATGTTTAAGGTCCAGCTCCGCGCGGCTGATCAGGGCACTATGTTTAATGTCCAGCTCCATGTGGCTGATCGGGGCACTATGTTTAAGGTCCAGCTCCAGACGGCTGATCGGGGCACTATGTTTAAGGTCCAGCTCCGCGCGGCTGATCAGGGCACTATGTTCAAGGTCCAGCTCCGCACGGCTGCTCGAGGCACTATGTTTAAGGTCCAACTCCGCGCGGCTGATCGGAGCACTATGTTTAAGGTCCAGCTCCGCGCGGCTGATCGGGGCACTATGTTTAAGGTCCAACTCCGCGCGGCTGATCGGGGCATTATGTTTAAGGTCCAGCTCCGTGTGGCTGATCGGGGCACTATGTTTAAGGTCCAGCTCCAGACGGCTGATCGGGGCACTATGTTTAAGGTCCAGCTCCGCGCGGCTGATCAGGGCACTATGTTCAAGGTCCAGCTCCGCACGGCTGATCGGGGCACTATGTTTAAGGTCCAGCACCGCGCGGCTGATCAGGGCACTATGTTTAAGGTCCAGCTCCGCACGGCTGATCGGGGCACTATGTTTAAGGTCCAGCTCCGCACGGCTGATCGGGGCACTATGTTTAAGGTCCAGCTCCAGACGGCTGATCGGGGCACTATGTTTAAGGTCCAGCTCCGCGTGGCTGATCGGGGCACTATGTTTAAGGTCCAGCTCCGCGTGGCTGATCGGGGCACTATGTTTAAGGTCCAGCTCCGCGCGGCTGATCGGGGCACTATGTTTAAGGTCCAGCTCCGCGTGGTTGATCGGGGCACTATGTTTAAGGTCCAGCTCCGCGCGGCTGATCGGGGCACTATGTTTAAGGTCCAGCTCCGCGCGGCTGATCGGGGCACTATGTTTAAGGTCCAGCTCCGCGCGGCTGATCGGGGCACTATGTTTAAGGTCCAGCTCCGCGCGGCTGATCGGGGCACTATGTTTAAGGTTCAACTCCGCACGGCTGATCGGGGCACTATGTTTAAGGTCCAGCTCAGCGCGGCTGATCGGAGCACTATGTTTAAGGTCCAGCTCCGCGCGGCTGATCGGGGCACTATGTTTAAGGTCCAGCTCCGCGCGGCTGATCGGGGCACTATGTTTAAGGTCCAGCTCCGCGAGGCTGATCGGGGCACTATGTTTAAGGTCCAACTCCGCGCGGCTGATCGGGGCACTATGTTTAAGGTCCAGCTCCGCGCGGCTGATCGGGGCACTATGTTTAAGGTCCAACTCCGCGCGGCTGATCGGGGCACTATGTTTAAGGTCCAGCTCCACGCGGCTGATCGGGGCACTATGTTTAAGGTCCAGCTCCGCACGGCTGATCGGGGCACTATGTTTAAGGTCGAGCTCAGCGCGGCTGATCGGGGCACTATGTTTAAGGTCCAGCTCCGCGCGGCTGATCGGTGCACTATGTTTAAGGTCCAGCTCCGCACAGCTGATCGAGGCACTATGTTTAAGGTCCAGCTCCGCGCGGCTGATCAGGGCACTATGTTTAATGTCCAGCTCCATGTGGCTGATCGGGGCACTATGTTTAAGGTCCAGCTCCAGACGGCTGATCGGGGCACTATGTTTAAGGTCCAGCTCCGCGCGGCTGATCAGGGCACTATGTTCAAGGTCCAGCTCCGCACGGCTGCTCGAGGCACTATGTTTAAGGTCCAACTCCGCGCGGCTGATCGGAGCACTATGTTTAAGGTCCAGCTCCGCGCGGCTGATCGGGGCACTATGTTTAAGGTCCAACTCCGCGCGGCTGATCGGGGCATTATGTTTAAGGTCCAGCTCCGTGTGGCTGATCGGGGCACTATGTTTAAGGTCCAGCTCCAGACGGCTGATCGGGGCACTATGTTTAAGGTCCAGCTCCGCGCGGCTGATCAGGGCACTATGTTCAAGGTCCAGCTCCGCACGGCTGATCGGGGCACTATGTTTAAGGTCCAGCACCGCGCGGCTGATCAGGGCACTATGTTTAAGGTCCAGCTCCGCACGGCTGATCGGGGCACTATGTTTAAGGTCCAGCTCCGCACGGCTGATCGGGGCACTATGTTTAAGGTCCAGCTCCAGACGGCTGATCGGGGCACTATGTTTAAGGTCCAGCTCCGCGTGGCTGATCGGGGCACTATGTTTAAGGTCCAGCTCCGCGTGGCTGATCGGGGCACTATGTTTAAGGTCCAGCTCCGCGCGGCTGATCGGAGCACTATGTTTAAGGTCCAGCTCCGCGTGGTTGATCGGGGCACTATGTTTAAGGTCCAGCTCCGCGCGGCTGATCGGGGCACTATGTTTAAGGTCCAGCTCCGCGCGGCTGATCGGGGCACTATGTTTAAGGTCCAGCTCCGCGCGGCTGATCGGGGCACTATGTTTAAGGTCCAGCTCCGCGCGGCTGATCGGGGCACTATGTTTAAGGTCCAGCTCCGTGCGGCTGATCGAGGCACTATGTTTAAGGTCCAGCTCCATGCGGCTGATCGGGGCACTATGTTTAAGGTCCAGCTCCAGGCGGCTGATCGGGGCACTATGTTTAATGTCCAGCTCCGTGTGGCTGATCGGGGCACTATGTTTAAGGTCCAGCTCCAGGCAGCTGATCGGGGCACTATGTTTAAGGTCCAGCTCCGCGTGGCTGATCGTGGCACTATGTTTAAGGTCCAGCTCCGCCCGGCTGATCGGCGCACTATGTTTAAGGTCCAGCTCCGCGCGGCTGATCGGGGCACTATGTTTAAGGTCCAGCTCCAGGTGGCTGATCGGTGCACTATGTTTAAGGTCCAGCTCCAGGCGGCTGATCGGGGCACTATGTTTAAGGTCCAGCTCCAGGCGGCTGATCGGTGCACTATGTTTAAGCTCCAGCTCCAGGCGGCTGATCGGGGCACTATGTTTAAGGTCCAACTCCAGGTGGCTGATCGGGACACTATGTTTAAGGTCCACCTCCGCACGGCTGATCGGGGCACTATGTTTAAGGTCCAGCTCCAGGCTGCTGATCGGGTCACTATATTTAAGGTCCAGCTCCGCGCGGCTGATCGGGTCACTATGTTTAAGGTCCAGCTCCGCGTGGCTGATCAGGGCACTATGTTTAAGGTCCAGCTCCAGGCGGCTGATCGGGGCACTATGTTTAAGTTCCAGCTCCGTGTGGCTGATCGGGGCACTATGTTTAAGGTCCAGCTCCGCGTGGCTGATCGGGGCACTATGTTTAAGGTCCAACTCCGCGTGGCTGATCGGGGCACTATGTTTAAGGTCCAGCTCCGCCCGGCTGATCGGGGCACTATGTTTAAGGTCCAGCTCCAGGCGGCTGATCGGTGCACTATGTTTAAGGTCCAGCTCCAGGCGGCTGATCGGGGCACTATGTTTAAGGTCCAGCTCCAGGCGGCTGATCGGTGCACTATGTTTAAGGTCCAGCTCCAGGCGGCTGATCGGGGCACTATGTTTAAGGTACAGCTCCAGGCGGCTGATCGGTGCACTATGTTTAAGGTCCAGCTCCAGGCGGCTGATCGGGGCGCTATGTTTAAGGTCCAACTCCAGGCGGCTGATCGGGACACTATGTTTAAAGTCCAGCTCCGCACGGCTGATCGGGGCAGTATGTTTAAGGTCCAACTCCAGGCGGCTGATCGGGCACTATGTTTAAGGTCCAGCTCCGCGCGGCTGATCGGGGCACTGTGTTTAAGGTCCAACTCCAGGCGGATATGTTTAAGGTCCAACTCCAGGCGGCTGATCGGTGCACTATGTTTAAGGTCCAACTCCAGGCGGCTGATCGGGGCACTATGTTTAAGGTCCAGCTCCGCGCGGCTGATCGGGGCACTATGTTTAAGGTCCAGCTCCGTGCGGCTGATCAGGGCACTATGTTTAAGGTCCAGCTCCGCACGGCTGATCGGGACACTATGTTTAAGGTCCAGCTCCGCGCGGCTGTTCGGGGCACTATGTTTAAGGTCCAGCTCTGTGCGGCTGATCAGGGCACTATGTTTAAGGTCCAGCTCCGCGCGGCTGATCAGGGCACTATGTTTAAGGTCCAACTCCGCGCGGCTGATCGGGGCACTATGTTTAAGGTCCAGCTCCGCACGGCTGATCGAGGCACTATGTTTAAGATCCAACTCCAGGCGGCTGATCGGTGCACTATGTTTAAGGTCCAGCTCCAGGCGGCTGATCGGGGCACTATGTTTAAGGTCCAACTCCAGGCGGCTGATCGGGGCACTATGTTTAAGGTCCAGCTCCGCGCGGCTGATCGGGGCACTATGTTTAAGGTCCAACTCCAGGCGGCTGATCGGGGCACTTAGTTTAAGGTCCAACTCCAGGCGGCTGATCGGTGCACTATGTTTAAGGTCCAACTCCAGGCGGCTGATCGGGGCACTATGTTTAAGGTCCAGCTCCGTGCGGCTGATCGGGGCACTATGTTTAAGGTCCAACTCCAGGCGGCTGATCGGTGCACTATGTTTAAGGTCCAACTCCAGGCGGCTGATCGGTGCACTATGTTTAAGGTCCAGCTCCGTGCGGCTGATCAGGGCACTATGTTTAAGGTCCAGCTCCGTGCGGCTGATCAGGGCACTATGTTTAAGGCCCAGCTCCGCACGGCTGATCGGGGCACTATGTTTAAGGTCCAGCTCCGCGCGGCTGATCGGGGCACTATGTTTAAGGTCCAGCTCCGTGCGGCTGATCAGGGCACTATGTTTAAGGTCCAGCTCCGCGCGGCTGATCGGGGCACTATGTTTAAGGTCCAGCTCCGTGCGGCTGATCAGGGCACTATGTTTAAGGTCCAACTCCAGGCGGCTGATCGGGGCACTATGTTTAAGGTCCAGCTCCGAGCGGCTGATCGGGGCACTATGTTTAAGGTCCAGCTCCGCACGGCTGATCGGGGCACTATGTTTAAGATCCAGCTCCGAGCGGCTGATCGGGGCACTATGTTTAAGATCCAGCTCCGCGCGGCTGATCGGGGCACTATGTTTAAGGTCCAACTCCGCCCGGCTGATCGGGGCACTATGTTTAAGGTCCAGCTCCGCACGGCTGATCGGGGCACTATGTTTAAGATCCAGCTCCGAGCGGCTGATCGGGGCACTATGTTTAAGGTCCAGCTCCAGGCGGCTGATCGGGGCACTATGTTTAAGGTCCAGCTCCGCACGGCTGATCGGGGCACTATGTTTAAGGTCCAGCTCCGAGCGGCTGATCGGTGCACTATGTTTAAGGTCCAGCTCCGCACGGCTGATCGGGGCACTATGTTTAAGATCCAGCTCCGTGTGGCTGATCGGGGCACTATGTTTAAGGTCCAGCTCCAGGCGGCTGATCGGGGCACTATGTTTAAGGTCCAGCTCCGCACGGCTGATCGGGGCACTATGTTTAAGGTCCAGCTCCGAGCGGCTGATCGGTGCACTATGTTTAAGGTCCAGCTCCGCACGGCTGATCGAGGCACTATGTTCAAGGTCCAGCTCTGCACGGCTGATGGGGGCACTATGTTTAAGGTCCAGCTCCGCGCGGCTGATCGGTGCACTATGTTTAAGGTCCAGCTCCGCACGGCTGATCGAGGCACTATGTTTAAGGTCCAGCTCCGCGCGGCTGATCGGGGCACTATGTTTAAGGTCCAGCTCCGTGTGGCTGATCGGGGCACTATGTTTAAGGTCCAGCACCAGACGGCTGATCGGGGCACTATGTTTAAGGTCCAGCTCCGCGCGGCTGATCAGGGCACTATGTTCAAGGTCCAGCTCCGCGCGGCTGATCGAGGCACTATGTTTAAGGTCCAGCTCCAGACGGCTGATCGGGGCACTATGTTTGAGGTCCAGCTCCAGGCGGCTGATCGGGGCACTATGTTTAAGGTCCAGCTCCGCGTGGCTGATCGGTGCACTATGTTTAAGGTCCAGCTCCAGGCGGCTGATCGGGGCACTATGTTTAAGGTCCAGCTCCGCCCGGCTGATCGTGGCACTATGTTTAAGGTTCAGCTCCGCACGGCTGATCGGGGCACTATGTTTAAGGTCCAGCTCCGCGCGGCTGATCGGGGCACTATGTGTAAGGTCCAGCTCCAGGCGGCTGATCGGTGCACTATGTTTAAGGTCCAGCTCCAGGCGGCTGATCGGGGCACTATGTTTAAGGTCCAGCTCCAGGCGGCTGATCGGGGCACTATGTTTAAGGTACAGCTCCAGGCGGCTGATCGGTGCACTATGTTTAAGGTCCAGCTCCAGGCGGCTGATCGGGGCACTATGTTTAAGGTCCAACTCCAGCTGGCTGATCGGGACACTATGTTTAAGGTCCAGCTCCGCGTGGCTGATCGGGGCACTATGTTTAAGGTCCAGCTCCGCGCGGCTGATCGGGGCACTATGTTTAAGGTCCAGCTCCGCGTGGTTGATCGGGGCACTATGTTTAAGGTCCAGCTCCGCGCGGCTGATCGGGGCACTATGTTTAAGGTCCAGCTCCGTGCGGCTGATCGAGGCACTATGTTTAAGGTCCAGCTCCGCGCGGCTGATCCGGGCACCATGTTTAAGGTCCAGCTCCGCGTGGCTGATCGGGGCACTATGTTTAAGGTCCAACTCCGCGTGGCTGATCGGGGCACTATGTTTAAGGTCCAGCTCCGCACGGCTGATCGGGGCACTATGTTTAAGGTCCAGCTCCGCGCGGCTGATCCGGGCACTATGTTTAAGGTCCAGCCCCGCGTGGTTGGTCGGGGTACTATGTTTAAGGTCCAGCTCCAGGTGGCTGAACGGTGCACTATGTTTAAGGTCCAGCTCCAGGCGGCTGATCGGGGCACTATGTTTAAGGTCCAGCTCCAGGCGGCTGATCGGTGCACTATGTTTAAGGTCCAGCTCCAGGCGGCTGATCGGGGCACTATGTTTAAGGTCCAACTCCTGGCGGCTGATCGGGACACTATGTTTAAGGTCCGGCTCCGCACGGCTGATCGGGGCACTATGTTTAAGGTCCAACTCCAGGCGGCTGATCGGGGCACTATGTTTAAGGTCCAGCTCCGCGCGGCTGATCGGGGCACTAAGTTTAAGGTCCAACTCCAGGCGGCTGATCGGGGCACTATGTTTAAGGTCCAACTCCAGGCGGCTGATCGGGGCACTATGTTTCAGGTCCAACTCCAGGCGGCTGATCGGTGCACTATGTTTAAGGTCCAACTCCAGGCGGCTGATCGGGGCACTATGTTTAAGGTCCAGCTCCGCGCGGCTGATCGGGGCACTATGTTTAAGGTCCAGCTCCGTGCGGCTGATCAGGGCACTATGTTTAAGGTCCAACTCCGCACGGCTGATCGGGGCACTATGTTTAAGGTTCAACTCCGCACGGCTGATCGGAGCACTATGTTTAAGGTCCAGCTCCGCGAGGCTGATCGGGGCACTATGTTTAAGGTCCAGCTCCGCACGGCTGATCGGGGCACTATGTTTAAGGTCCAGCTCCGTGTGGCTGATCGGGGCACTATGTTTAAGGTCCAGCTCCAGGCGGCTGATCGGTGCACTATGTTTAAGGTCCAGCTCCAGGCGGCTGATCGGGGCACTATGTTTAAGGTCCAGCTCCGCGTGGCTGATCGGGGCACTATGTTTAAGGTCCAACTCCACGTGGCTGATCGGGGCACTATGTTTAAGGTCCAGCTCCGCCCGGCTGATCGGGGCACTATGTTTAAGGTCTAGCTCCAGGTGGCTGATCGGTGCACTATGTTTAAGGTCCAGCTCCAGGTGGCTGATCGGGGCACTATGTTTAAGGTCCAGCTCCAGGCGGCTGATCGGTGCACTATGTTTAAGGTCCAGCTCCAGGCGGCTGATCGGGGCACTATGTTTCAGGTCCAACTCCAGGCGGCTGATCGGGACACTATGTTTAAGGTCCAGCTCCGCACGGCTGATCGGGGCACTATGTTTAAGGTCCAACTCCAGGCGGCTGATCGGGGCACTATGTTTAAGGTCCAGGTCCGCGCGGCTGATCGGGGCACTATGTTTAATGTCCAAATCCAGGCGGCTGATCGGGGCACTATGTTTAAGGTCCAACTCCAGGCGGCTGATCGGTGCACTATGTTTATGGTCCAACTCCAGGCGGCTGATCGGGGCACTATGTTTAAGGTCCAGCTCCGCGCGGTTGATCGGGGCACTATGTTTAAGGTTCAACTCCGCACGGCTGATCGGGGCACTATGTTTAAGGTCCAGCTCAGCGCGGCTGATCGGAGCACTATGTTTAAGGTCCAGCTCCGCGCGGCTGATCGGGGCACTATGTTTAAGGTCCAGCTCCGCGCGGCTGATCGGGGCACTATGTTTAAGGTCCAGCTCCGCGAGGCTGATCGGGGCACTATGTTTAAGGTCCAACTCCGCGCGGCTGATCGGGGCACTATGTTTAAGGTCCAGCTCCGCGCGGCTGATCGGGGCACTATGTTTAAGGTCCAACTCCGCGCGGCTGATCGGGGCACTATGTTTAAGGTCCAGCTCCACGCGGCTGATCGGGGCACTATGTTTAAGGTCCAGCTCCGCACGGCTGATCGGGGCACTATGTTTAAGGTCCAGCTCAGCGCGGCTGATCGGGGCACTATGTTTAAGGTCCAGCTCCGCGCGGCTGATCGGTGCACTATGTTTAAGGTCCAGCTCCGCACAGCTGATCGAGGCACTATGTTTAAGGTCCAGCTCCGCGCGGCTGATCAGGGCACTATGTTTAATGTCCAGCTCCATGTGGCTGATCGGGGCACTATGTTTAAGGTCCAGCTCCAGACGGCTGATCGGGGCACTATGTTTAAGGTCCAGCTCCGCGCGGCTGATCAGGGCACTATGTTCAAGGTCCAGCTCCGCACGGCTGCTCGAGGCACTATGTTTAAGGTCCAACTCCGCGCGGCTGATCGGAGCACTATGTTTAAGGTCCAGCTCCGCGCGGCTGATCGGGGCACTATGTTTAAGGTCCAACTCCGCGCGGCTGATCGGGGCATTATGTTTAAGGTCCAGCTCCGTGTGGCTGATCGGGGCACTATGTTTAAGGTCCAGCTCCAGACGGCTAATCGGGGCACTATGTTTAAGGTCCAGCTCCGCGCGGCTGATCAGGGCACTATGTTCAAGGTCCAGCTCCGCACGGCTGATCGGGGCACTATGTTTAAGGTCCAGCACCGCGCGGCTGATCAGGGCACTATGTTTAAGGTCCAGCTCCGCACGGCTGATCGGGGCACTATGTTTAAGGTCCAGCTCCGCACGGCTGATCGGGGCACTATGTTTAAGGTCCAGCTCCAGACGGCTGATCGGGGCACTATGTTTAAGGTCCAGCTCCGCGTGGCTGATCGGGGCACTATGTTTAAGGTCCAGCTCCGCGTGGCTGATCGGGGCACTATGTTTAAGGTCCAGCTCCGCGCGGCTGATCGGGGCACTATGTTTAAGGTCCAGCTCCGCGTGGTTGATCGGGGCACTATGTTTAAGGTCCAGCTCCGCGCGGCTGATCGGGGCACTATGTTTAAGGTCCAGCTCCGCGCGGCTGATCGGGGCACTATGTTTAAGGTCCAGCTCCGCGCGGCTGATCGGGGCACTATGTTTAAGGTCCAGCTCCGCGCGGCTGATCGGGGCACTATGTTTAAGGTTCAACTCCGCACGGCTGATCGGGGCACTATGTTTAAGGTCCAGCTCAGCGCGGCTGATCGGAGCACTATGTTTAAGGTCCAGCTCCGCGCGGCTGATCGGGGCACTATGTTTAAGGTCCAGCTCCGCGCGGCTGATCGGGGCACTATGTTTAAGGTCCAGCTCCGCGAGGCTGATCGGGGCACTATGTTTAAGGTCCAACTCCGCGCGGCTGATCGGGGCACTATGTTTAAGGTCCAGCTCCGCGCGGCTGATCGGGGCACTATGTTTAAGGTCCAACTCCGCGCGGCTGATCGGGGCACTATGTTTAAGGTCCAGCTCCACGCGGCTGATCGGGGCACTATGTTTAAGGTCCAGCTCCGCACGGCTGATCGGGGCACTATGTTTAAGGTCCAGCTCAGCGCGGCTGATCGGGGCACTATGTTTAAGGTCCAGCTCCGCGCGGCTGATCGGTGCACTATGTTTAAGGTCCAGCTCCGCACAGCTGATCGAGGCACTATGTTTAAGGTCCAGCTCCGCGCGGCTGATCAGGGCACTATGTTTAATGTCCAGCTCCATGTGGCTGATCGGGGCACTATGTTTAAGGTCCAGCTCCAGACGGCTGATCGGGGCACTATGTTTAAGGTCCAGCTCCGCGCGGCTGATCAGGGCACTATGTTCAAGGTCCAGCTCCGCACGGCTGCTCGAGGCACTATGTTTAAGGTCCAACTCCGCGCGGCTGATCGGAGCACTATGTTTAAGGTCCAGCTCCGCGCGGCTGATCGGGGCACTATGTTTAAGGTCCAACTCCGCGCGGCTGATCGGGGCATTATGTTTAAGGTCCAGCTCCGTGTGGCTGATCGGGGCACTATGTTTAAGGTCCAGCTCCAGACGGCTGATCGGGGCACTATGTTTAAGTTCCAGCTCCGCGCGGCTGATCAGGGCACTATGTTCAAGGTCCAGCTCCGCACGGCTGATCGGGGCACTATGTTTAAGGTCCAGCACCGCGCGGCTGATCAGGGCACTATGTTTAAGGTCCAGCTCCGCACGGCTGATCGGGGCACTATGTTTAAGGTCCAGCTCCGCACGGCTGATCGGGGCACTATGTTTAAGGTCCAGCTCCAGACGGCTGATCGGGGCACTATGTTTAAGGTCCAGCTCCGCGTGGCTGATCGGGGCACTATGTTTAAGGTCCAGCTCCGCGTGGCTGATCGGGGCACTATGTTTAAGGTCCAGCTCCGCGCGGCTGATCGGGGCACTATGTTTAAGGTCCAGCTCCGCGTGGTTGATCGGGGCACTATGTTTAAGGTCCAGCTCCGCGCGGCTGATCGGGGCACTATGTTTAAGGTCCAGCTCCGCGCGGCTGATCGGGGCACTATGTTTAAGGTCCAGCTCCGCGCGGCTGATCGGGGCACTATGTTTAAGGTCCAGCTCCGCGCGGCTGATCGGGGCACTATGTTTAAGGTCCAGCTCCGTGCGGCTGATCGAGGCACTATGTTTAAGGTCCAGCTCCACGCGGCTGATCGGGGCACTATGTTTAAGGTCCAGCTCCAGGCGGCTGATCGGGGCACTATGTTTAAGGTCCAGCTCCGTGTGGCTGATCGGGGCACTATGTTTAAGGTCCAGCTCCAGGCAGCTGATCGGGGCACTATGTTTAAGGTCCAGCTCCGCGTGGCTGATCGGGGCACTATGTTTAAGGTCCAGCTCCGCCCGGCTGATCGGCGCACTATGTTTAAGGTCCAGCTCCGCGCGGCTGATCGGGGCACTATGTTTAAGGTCCAGCTCCAGGTGGCTGATCGGTGCACTATGTTTAAGGTCCAGCTCCAGGCGGCTGATCGGGGCACTATGTTTAAGGTCCAGCTCCAGGCGGCTGATCGGTGCACTATGTTTAAGCTCCAGCTCCAGGCGGCTGATCGGGGCACTATGTTTAAGGTCCAACTCCAGGTGGCTGATCGGGACACTATGTTTAAGGTCCACCTCCGCACGGCTGATCGGGGCACTATGTTTAAGGTCCAGCTCCAGGCTGCTGATCGGGGCACTATGTTTAAGGTCCAGCTCCAGGCGGCTGATCGGTGCACTATGTTTAAGGTCCAGCTCCAGGCGGCTGATCGGGGCACTATGTTTAAGGTCCAGCTCCAGGCGGCTGATCGGTGCACTATGTTTAAGGTCCAGCTCCAGGCGGCTGATCGGGGCACTATGTTTAAGGTACAGCTCCAGGCGACTGATCGGTGCACTATGTTTAAGGTCCAGCTCCAGGCGGCTGATCGGGGCGCTATGTTTAAGGTCCAACTCCAGGCGGCTGATCGGGACACTATGTTTAAAGTCCAGCTCCGCACGGCTGATCGGGGCAGTATGTTTAAGGTCCAACTCCAGGCGGCTGATCGGGCACTATGTTTAAGGTCCAGCTCCGCGCGGCTGATCGGGGCACTGTGTTTAAGGTCCAACTCCAGGCGGATATGTTTAAGGTCCAACTCCAGGCGGCTGATCGGTGCACTATGTTTAAGGTCCAACTCCAGGCGGCTGATCGGGGCACTATGTTTAAGGTCCAGCTCCGCGCGGCTGATCGGGGCACTATGTTTAAGTTCCAGCTCCGTGCGGCTGATCAGGGCACTATGTTTAAGGTCCAGCTCCGCACGGCTGATCGGGACACTATGTTTAAGGTCCAGCTCCGCGCGGCTGTTCGGGGCACTATGTTTAAGGTCCAGCTCTGTGCGGCTGATCAGGGCACTATGTTTAAGGTCCAGCTCCGCGCGGCTGATCAGGGCACTATGTTTAAGGTCCAACTCCGCGCGGCTGATCGGGGCACTATGTTTAAGGTCCAGCTCCGCACGGCTGATCGAGGCACTATGTTTAAGATCCAGCTCCGCGCGGCTGAGCGGGGCACTATGTTTAAGGTCCAACTCCGCCCGGCTGATCGGGGCACTATGTTTAAGGTCCAGCTCCGCGTGGCTGATCGGGGCACTATGTTTAAGGTCCAACTCCGCCCGGCTGATCGGGGCACTATGTTTAAGGTCCAGCTCCGCACGGCTGATCGAGGCACTATGTTTAAGGTCCAGCTCCGCACGGCTGATCGGGGCACTATGTTTAAGGTCCAGCTCAGCGCCGCTGATCGGGGCACTATGTTTAAGGTCCAGCTCCGCACGGCTGATCGAGGCACTATGTTTAAGGTCCAGCTCCGCGCGGCTGATCGGGGTACTATGTTTAAGGTCCAGCTCCGTGTGGCTGATCGGGGCACTATGTTTAAGGTCCAGCTCCAGACGGCTGATCGGGGTACTATGTTTAAGGTCCAGCTCCGCGCGGCTGATCAGGGCACTCTGTTCAAGGTCCAGCTCCGCACGGCTGATCGAGGCACTATGTTTAAGGTCCAGCTCCAGACGGCTGATCGGGGCACTATGTTTAAGGTCCAGCTCCGCGTGGCTGATCGGGGCACTATGTTTAAGGTCCAGCTCCGCGTGGCTGATCGGGGCACTATGTTTAAGGGCCAGCTCCGCGCGGCTGATCGGGGCACTATGTTTAAGGTCCAGCTCCGCGTGGTTGATCGGGGCACTATGTTTAAGGTCCAGCTCCGCGCGGCTGATCGGGGCACTATGTTTAAGGTCCAGCTCCGCGCGGCTGATCGGGGCACTATGTTTAAGGTACTGCTCCGTGCGGCTGATCGAGGCACTATGTTTAAGGTCCAGCTCCACGCGGCTGATCGGGGCACTATGTTTAAGGTCCAGCTTCAGGCGGCTGATCGGGGCACTATGTTTAAGGTCCAGCTCCGTGTGGCAGATCGGGGCACTATGTTTAAGGTCCAGCTCCAGGCGGCTGATCGGTGCACTATGTTTAAGGTCCAGGTCCAGGCGGCTGATCGGGGCACTATGTTTAAGGTCCAGCTCCAGGCGGCTGATCGGTGCACTATGTTTAAGGTCCAGCTCCAGGCGGCTGATCGGGGCACTATGTTTAAGGTCCAACTCCAGGCGGCTGATCGGGACACTATGTTTAAGGTCCAGCTCCACACGGCTGATCGGGGCACGATGTTTAAGGTCCAACTCCAGGCGGCTGATCGGGGCACTATGTTTAAGGTCCAACTCCAGGCGGCTGATCGGTGCACTATGTTTAAGGTCCAACTCCAGGCGGCTGATTAGGGCACTATGTTTAAGGTCCAGCTCCGCACGGCTGATCGGGGCACTATGTTTAAGGTTCAACTCCGCGCGGCTGATCGGAGCACTATGTTTAAGGTCCAGCTCCGCGCGGCTGATCGGGGCACTATGTTTAAGGTCCAGCTCCGCGCGGCTGATCGGGGCACTATGTTTAAGGTCCAGCTCCGCACGGCTGATCGGGGCACTATGTTTAAGGTCCAACTCCGCACGGCTGATCGGGGCACTATGTTTAAGGTCCAGCTCAGCGCGGCTGATCGGGGCACTATGTTTAAGGTCCAGCTCCGCGCGGCTGATCGGTGCACTATGTTTAAGGTCCAGCTCCGCACAGCTGATCGAGGCACTATGTTTAAGGTCCAGCTCCGCGCGGCTGATCAGGGCACTATGTTTAAGGTCCAACTCCGCGCGGCTGATCGGGGCACTATGTTTAAGGTCCAGCTCCGCACGGCTGATCGGGGCACTATGTTTAAGGTCCAGCTCAGCGCGGCTGATCGGGGCACTATGTTTAAGGTCCAGCTCCGCGCGGCTGATCGGTGCACTATGTTTAAGGTCCAGCTCCGCACAGCTGATCGAGGCACTATGTTTAAGGTCCAGCTCCGCGCGGCTGATCAGGGCAATATGTTTAAGGTCCAGCTCCATGTGGCTGATCGGGGCACTATGTTTAAGGTCCAGCTCCAGACGGCTGATCGGGGCACTATGTTTAAGGTCCAGCTCCGCGCTGCTGATCAGGGCACTATGTTCAAGGTCCAGCTCCGCACGGCTGCTCGAGGCACTATGTTTAAGGTCCAACTCCGCGCGGCTGATCGGAGCACTATGTTTAAGGTCCAGCTCCGCGCGGCAGATCGGGGCACTATGTTTAAGGTCCAACTCCGCGCGGCAGATCGGGGCACTATGTTTAAGGTCCAACTCCGCGCGGCTGATCGGGGCACTATGTTTAAGGTCCAGCTCCGTGCGGCTGATCAAGGCACTATGTTTAAGGTCCAGCTCCGTGTGGCTGATCGGGGCACTATGTTTCAGGTTCAGCTCCGCGTGGCTGATCGGGGCACTATGTTTAAGGTCCAGCTCCATGCGGCTGATCGGGGCACTATGTTTAAGGTCCAGCTCCGCGCGGCTGATCGGGGCACTATGTTTAAGGTCCAGCTCAGCGCGGCTGATCGGGGCACTATGTTTAAGGTCCAGCTCCGCGCGGCTGATCGGTGCACTATGTTTAAGGTCCAGCTCCGCACGGCTGATCGAGGCACTATGTTTAAGGTCCAGCTCCATGTGGCTGATCGGGGCACTATGTTTAAGGTCCAGCTCCAGACGGCTAATCGGGGCACTATGTTTAAGGTCCAGCTCCGCGCGGCTGATCAGGGCACTATGTTCAAGGTCCAGCTCCGCACGGCTGATCGAGGCACTATGTTTAAGGTCCAGCTCCAGACGGCTGATCGGGGCACCATGTTTAAGGTCCAGCTCCGCGTGGCTGATCGGGGCACTATGTTTAAGGTCCAGCTCCGCGTGGCTGATCGGGGCACTATGTTTAAGATCCAGCTCCGCGCGGCTGATCGGGGCACTATGTTTAAGGTCCAGCTCCGCGTGGTTGATCGGGGCACTATGTTTAAGGTCCAGCTCCGTGCGGCTGATCGAGGCACTATGTTTAAGGTCCAGCTCCACGCGGCTGATCGGGGCACTATGTTTAATGTCCAGCTCAGCGCGGCTGATCGGGGCACTATGTTTAAGGTCCAGCTCCGCGCGGCTGATCGGTGCACTATGTTTAAGGTCCAGCTCCGCACGGCTGATCGAGGCACTATGTTTAAGGTCCAGCTCCATGTGGCTGATCGGGGCACTATGTTTAAGGTCCAGCTCCAGACGGCTGATCGGGGTACTATGTTTAAGGTCCAGCTCCGCGCGGCTGATCAGGGCACTCTGTTCAAGGTCCAGCTCCGCACGGCTGATCGAGGCACTATGTTTAAGGTCCAGCTCCAGACGGCTGATCGGGGCACTATGTTTAAGGTCCAGCTCCGCGTGGCTGATCGGGGCACTATGTTTAAGGTCCAGCTCCGCGTGGCTGATCGGGGCACTATGTTTAAGGGCCAGCTCCGCGCGGCTGATCGGGGCACTATGTTTAAGGTCCAGCTCCGCGTGGTTGATCGGGGCACTATGTTTAAGGTCCAGCTCCGCGCGGCTGATCGGGGCACTATGTTTAAGGTCCAGCTCCGCGCGGCTGATCGGGGCACTATGTTTAAGGTACTGCTCCGTGCGGCTGATCGAGGCACTATGTTTAAGGTCCAGCTCCACGCGGCTGATCGGGGCACTATGTTTAAGGTCCAGCTTCAGGCGGCTGATCGGGGCACTATGTTTAAGGTCCAGCTCCGTGTGGCAGATCGGGGCACTATGTTTAAGGTCCAGCTCCAGGCGGCTGATCGGTGCACTATGTTTAAGGTCCAGGTCCAGGCGGCTGATCGGGGCACTATGTTTAAGGTCCAGCTCCAGGCGGCTGATCGGTGCACTATGTTTAAGGTCCAGCTCCAGGCGGCTGATCGGGGCACTATGTTTAAGGTCCAACTCCAGGCGGCTGATCGGGACACTATGTTTAAGGTCCAGCTCCACACGGCTGATCGGGGCACGATGTTTAAGGTCCAACTCCAGGCGGCTGATCGGGGCACTATGTTTAAGGTCCAACTCCAGGCGGCTGATCGGTGCACTATGTTTAAGGTCCAACTCCAGGCGGCTGATTAGGGCACTATGTTTAAGGTCCAGCTCCGCACGGCTGATCGGGGCACTATGTTTAAGGTTCAACTCCGCGCGGCTGATCGGAGCACTATGTTTAAGGTCCAGCTCCGCGCGGCTGATCGGGGCACTATGTTTAAGGTCCAGCTCCGCGCGGCTGATCGGGGCACTATGTTTAAGGTCCAGCTCCGCACGGCTGATCGGGGCACTATGTTTAAGGTCCAACTCCGCACGGCTGATCGGGGCACTATGTTTAAGGTCCAGCTCAGCGCGGCTGATCGGGGCACTATGTTTAAGGTCCAGCTCCGCGCGGCTGATCGGTGCACTATGTTTAAGGTCCAGCTCCGCACAGCTGATCGAGGCACTATGTTTAAGGTCCAGCTCCGCGCGGCTGATCAGGGCACTATGTTTAAGGTCCAACTCCGCGCGGCTGATCGGGGCACTATGTTTAAGGTCCAGCTCCGCACGGCTGATCGGGGCACTATGTTTAAGGTCCAGCTCAGCGCGGCTGATCGGGGCACTATGTTTAAGGTCCAGCTCCGCGCGGCTGATCGGTGCACTATGTTTAAGGTCCAGCTCCGCACAGCTGATCGAGGCACTATGTTTAAGGTCCAGCTCCGCGCGGCTGATCAGGGCAATATGTTTAAGGTCCAGCTCCATGTGGCTGATCGGGGCACTATGTTTAAGGTCCAGCTCCAGACGGCTGATCGGGGCACTATGTTTAAGGTCCAGCTCCGCGCTGCTGATCAGGGCACTATGTTCAAGGTCCAGCTCCGCACGGCTGCTCGAGGCACTATGTTTAAGGTCCAACTCCGCGCGGCTGATCGGAGCACTATGTTTAAGGTCCAGCTCCGCGCGGCAGATCGGGGCACTATGTTTAAGGTCCAACTCCGCGCGGCAGATCGGGGCACTATGTTTAAGGTCCAACTCCGCGCGGCTGATCGGGGCACTATGTTTAAGGTCCAGCTCCGTGCGGCTGATCAAGGCACTATGTTTAAGGTCCAGCTCCGTGTGGCTGATCGGGGCACTATGTTTAAGGTTCAGCTCCGCGTGGCTGATCGGGGCACTATGTTTAAGGTCCAGCTCCATGCGGCTGATCGGGGCACTATGTTTAAGGTCCAGCTCCGCGCGGCTGATCGGGGCACTATGTTTAAGGTCCAGCTCAGCGCGGCTGATCGGGGCACTATGTTTAAGGTCCAGCTCCGCGCGGCTGATCGGTGCACTATGTTTAAGGTCCAGCTCCGCACGGCTGATCGAGGCACTATGTTTAAGGTCCAGCTCCATGTGGCTGATCGGGGCACTATGTTTAAGGTCCAGCTCCAGACGGCTAATCGGGGCACTATGTTTAAGGTCCAGCTCCGCGCGGCTGATCAGGGCACTCTGTTCAAGGTCCAGCTCCGCACGGCTGATCGAGGCACTATGTTTAAGGTCCAGCTCCAGACGGCTGATCGGGGCACCATGTTTAAGGTCCAGCTCCGCGTGGCTGATCGGGGCACTATGTTTAAGGTCCAGCTCCGCGTGGTTGATCGGGGCACTATGTTTAAGGTCCAGCTCCGTGCGGCTGATCGAGGCACTATGTTTAAGGTCCAGCTCCACGCGGCTGATCGGGGCACTATGTTTAATGTCCAGCTCAGCGCGGCTGATCGGGGCACTATGTTTAAGGTCCAGCTCCGCGCGGCTGATCGGTGCACTATGTTTAAGGTCCAGCTCCGCACGGCTGATCGAGGCACTATGTTTAAGGTCCAGCTCCATGTGGCTGATCGGGGCACTATGTTTAAGGTCCAGCTCCAGACGGCTGATCGGGGCACTATGTTTAAGGTCCAGCTCCGCGTGGCTGATCAGGGCACTATGTTTAAGGTCCAGCTCCGCACGGCTGATCGGGGCACTATGTTTAAGGTTCAACTCCGCGCGGCTGATCGGAGCACTATGTTTAAGGTCCAGCTCCGCGCGGCTGATCGGGGCACTATGTTTAAGGTCCAGCTCCGCGCGGCTGATCGGGGCACTATGTTTAAGGTCCAGCTCCGCACGGCTGATCGGGGCACTATGTTTAAGGTCCAACTCCGCACGGCTGATCGGGGCACTATGTTTAAGGTCCAGCTCCGCGCGGCTGGTCGGGGCACTATGTTTAAGGTCCAGCTCCGCGCGGCTGATCGGGGCACTATGGTTAAGGTCTAGCTCCGCGCGGCTGATCGGGCGACTATGTTTAAGGTCCAGCTCCGCACGGCTGATCGGGGCACTATGTTTAAGGTCCAGCTCCGCACGGCTGATCGGGGCACTATGTTTAAGGTCCAGCTCCGCACGGCTGATCGGGGCACTATGTTTAAGGTCCAGCTCCGCACGGCTGATCGGGGCACTATGTTTAAGGTCCAGCTCCGCACGGCTGATCAGGGCACTATGTTTAAGGTCCAGCTCCGCACGGCTGATCGGGGCACTATGTTTAAGGTCCAGCTCCGCACGGCTGATCGGGGCACTATGTTTAAGGTCCAGCTCCGCACGGCTGATCGGGGCACTATGTTTAAGGTCCAGCTCTGCACGGCTGATTGAGGCACTATGTTTAAGGTCCAGCTCCAGACGGCTGATCGGGGCACTATGTTTAAGGTCCAGCTCCGCGCGGCTGATCGGGGCACTATGTTTAAGATCCAGCTCCGCGCGGCTGATCGGGGCACTATGTTTAAGGTCCAACTCCGCCCGGCTGATCGGGGCACTATGTTTAAGGTCCAGCTCCGCGCGGCTGATCGGGGCACTATGTTTAAGGTCCAGCTCCGCACGGCTGATCGGGGCACTATGTTTAAGGTCCAGCTCAGCGCGTCTGATCGGGGCACTATGTTTAAGGTCCAGCTCCATGCGGCTGATCGGGGCACTATGTTTAAGGTCCAGCTCCGCACGGCTGATCGGGGCACTATGTTTAAGGTCCAGCTCCGCGCGGCTGATCGGGGCACTATGTTTAAGGTCCAACTCCAGGCGGCTGATCGGGGCACTATGTTTAAGGTCCAACTCCAGGCGGCTGATCAGTGCACTATGTTTAAGGTCCAACTCCAGGCGGCTGATCAGGGCACTATGTTTAAGGTCCAGCTCCGCGCGGCTGATCGGGGCACTATGTTTAAGGTCCAGCTCCGTGCGGCTGATCAGGGCACTATGTTTAAGGTCCAGCTCCGCACGGCTGATCGGGGCACTATGTTTAAGGTCCAGCTCCGTGCGGCTGATCGGGGCACTATGTTTAAGGTCCAACTCCGCGCGGCAGATCGGGGCACTATGTTTAAGGTCCAACTCCGCGCGGCTGATCGGGGCACTATGTTTAAGGTCCAGCTCCATGTGGCTGATGGGGGCACTATGTTTAAGGTCCAGCTCCGTGCGGCTGATCAGGGCACTATGTTTAAGGTCCACCTCCAGGCGGCTGATCGGTGCACTATGTTTAAGGTCCAACTCCAGGCGGCTGATCGGGGCACTATGTTTAAGGTTCAGCTCCGCGTGGCTGATCGGGGCACTATGTTTAAGGTCCAGCTCCATGCGGCTGATCGGGGCACTATGTTTAAGGTCCAGCTCCGCGCGGCTGATCGGGGCACTATGTTTAAGGTCCAGCTCAGCGCGGCTGATCGGGGCACTATGTTTAAGGTCCAGCTCCGCGCGGCTGATCGGTGCACTATGTTTAAGGTCCAGCTCCGCACGGCTGATCGAGGCACTATGTTTAAGGTCCAGCTCCATGTGGCTGATCGGGGCACTATGTTTAAGGTCCAGCTCCAGACGGCTGATCGGGGCACTATGTTTAAGGTCCAGCTCCGCGCGGCTGATCAGGGCACTATGTTCAAGGTCCAGCTCCGCACGGCTGATCGAGGCACTATGTTTAAGGTCCAGCTCCAGACGGCTGATCGGGGCACCATGTTTAAGGTCCAGCTCCGCGTGGCTGATCGGGGCCCTATGTTTAAGGTCCAGCTCCGCGTGGCTGATCGGGGCACTATGTTTAAGGTCCAGCTCCGCGCGGCTGATCGGGGCACTATGTTTAAGGTCCAGCTCCGCGTGGTTGATCGGGGCACTATGTTTAAGGTCCAGCTCCGCGCGGCTGATCGGGGCACTATGTTTAAGGTCCAGCTCCGTGCGGCTGATCGAGGCACTATGTTTAAGGTCCAGCTCCACGCGGCTGATCGGGGCACTATGTTTAAGGTCCAGCTCCGCGCGGCTGATCGGGGCACTATGTTTAAGGTCCAGCTCCACGCGGCTGATCGGGGCACTATGTTTAAGGTCCAGCTCAGCGCGGCTGATCGGGGCACTATGTTTAAGGTCCAGCTCAGCGCGGCTGATCGGGGCACTATGTTTAAGGTCCAGCTCCGCGCGGCTGATCGGTGCACTATGTTTAAGGTCCAGCTCCGCACGGCTGATCGAGGCACTATGTTTAAGGTCCAGCTCCATGTGGCTGATCGGGGCACTATGTTTAAGGTCCAGCTCCAGACGGCTGATCGGGGCACTATGTTTAAGGTCCAGCTCCGCGCGGCTGATCAGGGCACTATGTTCAAGGTCCAGCTCCGCACGGCTGATCGAGGCACTATGTTTAAGGTCCAGCTCCAGACGGCTGATCGGGGCACCATGTTTAAGGTCCAGCTCCGCGTGGCTGATCGGGGCACTATGTTTAAGGTCCAGCTCCGCGTGGCTGATCGGGGCACTATGTTTAAGGTCCAGCTACGCGCGGCTGATCGGGGCACTATGTTTAAGGTCCAGCTCCGCGTGGTTGATCGGGGCACTATGTTTAAGGTCCAGCTCCGTGCGGCTGATCGAGGCACTATGTTTAAGGTCCAGCTCCACGCGGCTGATCGGGGCACTATGTTTAAGGTCCAGCTCCGCGCGGCTGATCGGGGCACTATGTTTAAGGTCCAGCTCCACGCGGCTGATCGGGGCACTATGTTTAAGGTCCAGCTCCGCGCGGCTGATCGGGGCACTATGTTTAAGGTCCAGCTCCGCGCGGCTGATCGGGGCACTATGGTTAAGGTCCAGCTCCGCGCGGCTGATCGGGGCACTATGTTTAAGGTCCAGCTCCGCACGGCTGATCGGGGCACTATGTTTAAGGTCCAGCTCCGCGCGGCTGATCGGGGCACTATGTTTAAGGTCCAGCTCCGCACGGCTGATCGGGGCACTATGTTTAAGGACCAGCTCCAGACGGCTGATCGGGGCACTATGTTTAAGGTCCAGCTCCGCACGGCTGATTGAGGCACTATGTTTAAGGTCCAGCTCCAGGCGGCTGATCGGGGCACTATGTTTAAGGTCCAGCTCCGCGCGGCTGATCAGGGCACTATGTTTAAGGTCCAGCTCCGCGCGGCTGATCAGGGCACTATGTTTAAGGTCCAACTCCGCGCGGCTGATCGGGGCACTATGTTTAAGATCCAGCTCCGCGCGGCTGATCGGGGCACTATGTTTAAGGTCCAGCTCCGCGCGGCTGATCAGGGCACTATGTTTAAGGTCCAACTCCGCGCGGCTGATCGGGGCACTATGTTTAAGATCCAGCTCTGCACGGCTGATCGGGGCACTATGTTTAAGGTCCAGCTCCGCGCGGCTGATCGGGGCACTATGTTTAAGGTCCAGCTCCGCACGGCTGATCGGGGCACTATGTTTAAGGTCCAGCTCAGCGCGTCTGATCGGGGCACTATGTTTAAGGTCCAGCTCCGCACGGCTGATCGGGGCACTATGTTTAAGGTCCAGCTCCGCGCGGCTGATCGGGGCACTATGTTTAAGGTCCAACTCCAGGCGGCTGATCGGGGCACTATGTTTAAGGTCCAACTCCAGGTGGCTGATCGGTGCACTATGTTTAAGGTCCAACTCCAGGCGGCTGATCGGGGCACTATGTTTAAGGTCCAACTCCGCGCGGCTGATCGGGGCACTATGTTTAAGGTCCAGCTCCGCGCGGCTGATCGGGGCACTATGTTTAAGGTCCAACTCCGCGCGGCTGAACGGGGCACTATGTTTAAGGTCCAACTCCGTGCGGCTGATCGGGGCACTATGTTTAAGGTCCAGCTCCGTGTGGCTGATCAGGGCACTATGTTTAAGGTCCAACTCCGCGCGGCTGAACGGGGCACTATGTTTAAGGTCCAACTCCGTGCGGCTGATCGGGGCACTATGTTTAAGGTCCAGCTCCGTGTGGCTGATCAGGGCACTATGTTTAAGGTCCAACTCCGCGCGGCTGATCGGGGCACTATGTTTAAGGTCCAGCTCCGCGCGGCTGATCGGGGCACTATCTTTAAGGTCCAAGTCCGCGCGGCTGATCGGGGCACTATGTTTAAGGTCCAACTCCGTGCGGCTGATCGGGGCACTATGTTTAAGGTCCAGCTCCGTGTGGCTGATCGGGGCACTATGTTTAAGGTCCAACTCCGCGCGGCTGATCGGGGCACTATGTTTAAGGTCCAGCTCCGTGTGGCTGATCGGGGCACTATGTTTAAGGTCTAGCTCCGCGCGGCTGATCGGGGCACTATGTTTAAGGTCCAGCTCCGCGCGGCTGATCAGGGCACTATGTTTAAGGTCCAACTCCGCGCGGCTGATCGGGGCACTATGTTTAAGATCCAGCTCCGCGCGGCTGATCGGGGCACTATGTTTAAGGTCCAACTCCGCCCGGCTGATCGGGGCACTATGTTTAAGGTCCAGCTCCGCGCGGCTGATCGGGGCACTATGTTTAAGGTCCAGCTCCGCACGGCTGATCGGGGCACTATGTTTAAGGTCCAGCTCAGCGCGTCTGATCGGGGCACTATGTTTAAGGTCCAGCTCCGCACGGCTGATCGGGGCACTATGTTTAAGGTCCAGCTCCGCGCGGCTGATCGGGGCACTATGTTTAAGGTCCAGCTCCGCGCGGCTGATCGGGGCACTATGGTTAAGGTCTAGCTCCGCGCGGCTGATCGGGGCACTATGTTTAAGGTCCAGCTCCGCACGGCTGATCGGGGCACTATGTTTAAGGTCCAGCTCCGCACGGCTGATCGGGGCACTATGTTTAAGGTCCAGCTCCGCACGGCTGATCGGGGCACTATGTTTAAGGTCCAGCTCCGCACGGCTGATCGGGGCACTATGTTTAAGGTCCAGCTCCGCACGGCTGATCAGGGCACTATGTTTAAGGTCCAGCTCCGCACGGCTGATCGGGGCACTATGTTTAAGGTCCAACTCCGCGCGGCTGATCGGGGCACTATGTTTAAGGTCCAACTCCGCGCGGCTGAACGGGGCACTATGTTTAAGGTCCAACTCCGTGCGGCTGATCGGGGCACTATGTTTAAGGTCCAGCTCCGTGTGGCTGATCAGGGCACTATGTTGAAGGTCCAACTCCGCGCGGCTGATCGGGGCACTATGTTTAAGGTCCAGCTCCGCGCGGCTGATCGGGGCACTATGTTTAAGGTCCAAGTCCGCGCGGCTGATCGGGGCACTATGTTTAAGGTCCAACTCCGTGCGGCTGATCGGGGCACTATGTTTAAGGTCCAGCTCCGTGTGGCTGATCGGGGCACTATGTTTAAGGTCCAACTCCGCGCGGCTGATCGGGGCACTATGTTTAAGGTCCAGCTCCGTGTGGCTGATCGGGGCACTATGTTTAAGATCTAGCTCCGCGCGGCTGATCGGGGCACTATGTTTAAGGTCCAGCTCCGCGCGGCTGATCGGGGCACTATGTTTAATGTCCAGCTCAGCGCGGCTGATCGGGGCACTATGTTTAAGGTCCAGCTCCGCACGGCTGATCGGGGCACTATGTTTAAGGTCCAGCTCCGCGCGGCTGATCGGGGCACTATGTTTAATGTCCAGCTCAGCGCGGCTGATCGGGGCACTATGTTTAAGGTCCAGCTCCGCGCGGCTGATCGAGGCACTATGTTTAAGGTCCAGCTCCGCGCGGCTGATCAGGGCACTATGTTTAAGGTCCAGCTCCATGTGGCTGATCGGGGCACGATGTTTAAGGTCCAGCTCCAGACGGCTGATCGGGGCACTATGTTTAAGGTCCAGCTCCGCGCGGCTGATTAGGGCACTATGTTCAAGGTCCAGCTCCGCACGGCTGCTCGAGGCACTATGTTTAAGGTCCAACTCGGCGCGGCTGATCAGGGCACTATGTTTAAGGTCCAGCTCCGCGCGGCTGATCAGGGCACTATGTTTAAGGTCCAGCTCCGCACGGCTGATCGGGGCACTATGTTTAAGGTCCAGCTCAGCGCGGCTGATCGGGGCACTATGTTTAAGGTCCAGCTCCGCACGGCTGATCGGGGCACTATGTTTAAGGTCCAGCTCAGCGCGGCTGATCGGGGCACTATGTTTAAGGTCCAGCTCCGTGCGGCTGATCAGGGCACTATGTTTAAGGTCCAACTCCGCGCGGCTGATCGGGGCACTATGTTTAAGGTCCAGCTCCGCGCGGCTGATCGGGGCACTATGTTTAAGGTCCAACTCCGCGCGGCTGAACGGGGCACTATGTTTAAGGTCCAACTCCGTGCGGCTGATCGGGGCACTATGTTTAAGGTCCAGCTCCGTGTGGCTGATCAGGGCACTATGTTTAAGGTCCAACTCCGCGCGGCTGATCGGGGCACTATGTTTAAGGTCCAGCTCCGCGCGGCTGATCGGGGCACTATCTTTAAGGTCCAAGTCCGCGCGGCTGATCGGGGCACTATGTTTAAGGTCCAACTCCGTGCGGCTGATCGGGGCACTATGTTTAAGGTCCAGCTCCGTGTGGCTGATCGGGGCACTATGTTTAAGGTCCAACTCCGCGCGGCTGATCGGGGCACTATGTTTAAGGTCCAGCTCCGTGTGGCTGATCGGGGCACTATGTTTAAGGTCTAGCTCCGCGCGGCTGATCGGGGCACTATGTTTAAGGTCCAGCTCCGCGCGGCTGATCAGGGCACTATGTTTAAGGTCCAACTCCGCGCGGCTGATCGGGGCACTATGTTTAAGATCCAGCTCCGCGCGGCTGATCGGGGCACTATGTTTAAGGTCCAACTCCGCCCGGCTGATCGGGGCACTATGTTTAAGGTCCAGCTCCGCGCGGCTGATCGGGGCACTATGTTTAAGGTCCAGCTCAGCGCGTCTGATCGGGGCACTATGTTTAAGGTCCAGCTCCGCACGGCTGATCGGGGCACTATGTTTAAGGTCCAGCTCCGCACGGCTGATCGGGGCACTATGTTTAAGGTCCAGCTCAGCGCGGCTGATCGGGGCACTATGTTTAAGGTCCAGCTCCGCACGGCTGATCGGGGCACTATGTTTAAGGTCCAGCTCCGCGCGGCTGATCGGGGCACTATGTTTAAGGTCCAGCTCCGCACGGCTGATCGGGGCACTATGTTTAAGGTCCAGCTCAGCGCGTCTGATCGGGGCACTATGTTTAAGGTCCAGCTCCGCACGGCTGATCGGGGCACTATGTTTAAGGTCCAGCTCAGCGCGTCTGATCGGGGCACTATGTTTAAGGTCCAGCTCCGCACGGCTGATCGGGGCACTATGTTTAAGGTCCAGCTCCGTGCGGCTGATCGGTGCACTATGTTTAAGGTCCAGCTCCGTGCGGCTGATCGGGGCACTATGTTTAAGGTCCAACTCCGCGCGGCTGATCGGGGCACTATGTTTAAGGTCCAGCTCCGCGCGGCTGATCGGGGCACTATGTTTAAGGTCCAACTCCGCGCGGCTGAACGGGGCACTATGTTTAAGGTCCAACTCCGTGCGGCTGATCGGGGCACTATGTTTAAGGTCCAGCTCCGTGTGGCTGATCAGGGCACTATGTTGAAGGTCCAACTCCGCGCGGCTGATCGGGGCACTATGTTTAAGGTCCAGCTCCGCGCGGCTGATCGGGGCACTATGTTTAAGGTCCAAGTCCGCGCGGCTGATCGGGGCACTATGTTTAAGGTCCAACTCCGTGCGGCTGATCGGGGCACTATGTTTAAGGTCCAGCTCCGTGTGGCTGATCGGGGCACTATGTTTAAGGTCCAACTCCGTGCGGCTGATCGGGGCACTATGTTTAAGGTCCAGCTCCGTGTGGCTGATCGGGGCACTATGTTTAAGATCTAGCTCCGCGCGGCTGATCGGGGCACTATGTTTAAGGTCCAGCTCCGCGCGGCTGATCGGGGCACTATGTTTAAGGTCCAGCTCCGCACGGCTGATCGGGGCACTATGTTTAAGGTCCAGCTCCGCGCGGCTGATCGGGGCACTATGTTTAATGTCCAGCTCAGCGCGGCTGATCGGGGCACTATGTTTAAGGTCCAGCTCCGCGCGGCTGATCGAGGCACTATGTTTAAGGTCCAGCTCCGCGTGGCTGATCAGGGCACTATGTTTAAGGTCCAGCTCCATGTGGCTGATCGGGGCACTATGTTTAAGGTCCAGCTCCAGACGGCTGATCGGGGCACTATGTTTAAGGTCCAGCTCCGCGCGGCTGATCGGGGCACTATGTTTAATGTCCAGCTCAGCGCGGCTGATCGGGGCACTATGTTTAAGGTCCAGCTCCGCGCGGCTGATCGAGGCACTATGTTTAAGGTCCAGCTCCGCGCGGCTGATCAGGGCACTATGTTTAAGGTCCAGCTCCATGTGGCTGATCGGGGCACTATGTTTAAGGTCCAGCTCCATGTGGCTGATCGGGGCACTATGTTTAAGGTCCAGCTCCAGACGGCTGATCGGGGCACTATGTTCAAGGTCCAGCTCCGCACGGCTGCTCGAGGCACTATGTTTAAGGCCCAACTCCGCGCGGCTGATCGGGGCACTATGTTTAAGGTCCAGCTCCGCGCGGCTGATCAGGGCACTATGTTTAAGGTCCAGCTCCATGTGGCTGATGGGGGCACTATGTTTAAGGTCCAGCTCCGTGCGGCTGATCGGGGCACTATGTTTAAGGTCCAGCTCCGCGCGGCTGATCGGGGCACTGTGTTTAAGGTCCAGCTCCATGTGGCTGATGGGGGCACTATGTTTAAGGTCCAGCTCCGTGCGGCTGATCAGGGCACTATGTTTAAGGTCCAGCTCCGCACGGCTGATCGGGGCACTATGTTTAAGGTCCAGCTCCGCGCGGCTGATCGGGGCACTATGTTTAAGGTCCAGCTCCACGCGGCTGATCGGGGCACTATGTTTAAGGTCCAGCTCCACGCGGCTGATCGGGGCACTATGTTTAAGGTCCAGCTCCGCGCGGCTGATCGGGGCACTATGTTTAAGGTCCAGCTCCGCGCGGCTGATCGGGGCACTATGTTTAAGGTCCAGCTCCGCGCGGCTGATCGGGGCACTATGTTTAAGGTCCAGCTCAGCGCGGCTGATCGGGGCACTATGTTTAAGGTCCAGCTCCGCGCGGCTGATCGGTGCACTATGTTTAAGGTCCAGCTCCTCACGGCTGATCAGGGCACTATGTTTAAGGTCCAGCTCCGTGTGGCTGATCGGGGCACTATGTTTAAGGTCCAGCTCCACGCGGCTGATCGGGGCACTATGTTTAAGGTCCAGCTCCGTGTGGCTGATCGGGGCACTATGTTTAAGGTCCAGCTCCACGCGGCTGATCGGGGCACTATGTTTAAGGTCCAGCTCCAGGCGGCTGATCGGGGCACTATGTTTAAGGTCCAGCTCCGCACGGCTGATCAGGGCACTATGTTTAAGGTCCAGCTCCGCACGGCTGATCGAGGCACTATGTTTAAGGTCCAGCTCCGCGCGGCTGATCAGGGCACTATGTTTAAGGTCCAGCTCCAGACGGCTGATCGGGGCACTATGTTTAAGGTCCAGCTCCGCGCGGCTGATCGGGGCACTATGTTTAAGGTCCAGCTCCAGACGGCTGATCGGGGCACTATGTTTAAGGTCCAGCTCCGCGTGGCTGATCGGGGCACTATGTTTAAGGTCCAGCTCCGTGTGGCTGATCGGGGCACTATGTGTAAGGTCCAGCTCCGAGTGGCTGATCGGGGCACTATGTTTAAGGTCCAGCTCCGCGTGGCTGAGCGGAGCACTATGTTTAAGGTCCAGCTCCACGCGGCTGATCGGGGCACTATTTTTAAGGTCCAGCTCCAGACGGCTGATCGGGGCACTATGTTTAAGGTCCAGCTCCGCGCGGCTGATCGGGGCACTATGTTTAAGGTCCAGCTCCAGACGGCTGATCGGGGCACTATGTTTAAGGTCCAGCTCCGCGCGGCTGATCGGGGCACTATGTTTAAGGTCCAGCTCCAGACGGCTGATCGGGGCACTATGTTTAAGGTCCAGCTCCGCGTGGCTGATCGGGGCACTATGTTTAAGGTCCAGCTCCACGCGGCTGATCAGGGCACTATGTTTAAGGTCCAGCTCCAGACGGCTGATCGGGGCACTATGTTTAAGGTCCAGCTCCGCGCGGCTGATCGGGGCACTATGTTTAAGGTCCAGCTCCAGACGGCTGATCGGGGCACTATGTTTAAGGTCCAGCTCCATGTGGCTGATCGGGGCACTATGTTTAAGGTCCAGCTGCGCGCGGCTGACCACTATGGTTAATGTCCTGCTCCGCGCGGCTGATCGGGGCACTATGTTTAAGGTCCAGCTCCGTGCGGCTGATCGGGGCACTATGTTTAAGGTACAGCTCCAGGCGGCTGATCTGGGCACTATGTTTAAGGTCCAGCTCCGCGCGGCTGATCGGGGCACTATGTTTAAGGTCCAACTCCGCGCGGCTGATCGGGGCACTATGTTTAAGGTCCAACTCCGCGTGGCTGATCGGGGCACTATGTTTAAGGTCCAGCTCCGTGCGGTCTGAGTCCGCCATGGAGCACGGCGCGGCCGCTGGAGCTCGCCGCCGTGCGCATGCGTGACTTCTGACCGCACGTGTGGGAGCCTATATATGCAGCAAAAGCTGCTAGTTTTATGATAGTTCACTGCTGGCCCCCTGCAAGGCTATGAATATGTGGCCCTTTCACGCCTGTTTATCTGACGTGAAAGTCCACCAATTTTACAATGGCATGGGTACATAGTCCCAAAAACAGAGAATCCAGCCCCACATCTTTGGATGTGTTAGTACATTTTAAACCTGACGTTGCCATTACAACTAGCTTGTGATGCTTCACCACGTGGTGTTGGAGCAGTGGTGTCACATACACGACCTTATTTATTTATTTATTTTTCTTTTGTTTTTTTGAATTGTAGTTGTATATGTTAACCTAAGGTTTAAGACATGGTGGGAGATCCCAGACCCATGTCATGCTCCTTGTGCGCGATGTGGGAGCTCAGGGACACGTCCACTGATCCTGGCTCCTTCACGTACAAGAAGTGTGTTCAGCTGCAACTCCTGTTAGACCGCTTGACGGCTCTGGAGCTGCGGATGGACTCACTTTGGAGCATCCGCAATGCTGAGGACATCATGGATAGCACGTTTAGCGAGTTGGTCACAGCGCAGGTGAAAATTACTGAGGGAGATAGAAAATGGATGACAGAGCAAGAGTAGGAAGGCAGTGCAGGTGTACCCTGCTGTCATCTCCCTGCAAAACAGATATACCGCTTTGGATACTGTTGTGGGAGATGGCTCACCAGGGGAAAGAAGCAGCAGCCAGGTTCATGGCACCGTGGCTGGCTCTGCTGCGCAGGAGGGCAGGAAGAAGAATGGCAGGGCTATAGTGAAAGGGGACTCAATCATAAGGGGAATAGACAGGCGGTTCTGCGGCCGCAATCTAGACTCCAGGATGGTATGTTGCCTCCCTGATGCAAGGGTCAAGGATGTCTCGGAGCAGTTGCAGGACATTCTGGGGGTGGGGGGGGGGGGGGGGGGGGGGGGGGGGGGGGGGGGGGGGGGCGGGGGGGGGGGGGGGGTTGAACGGCCAGCTGTCATGGGGCACATAGGCACCAACAATATAGGTAAAAAATGGGATGTGGTCCTACAAGCTGAATTCAGGGTGTTAGGAGTTAAACTAAAAAGTAGGACCTCAAACGTGGTAATCTCAGGCTTGCTACCAGTACCATGAGCTAGTCAGAGTAGGAATGTCAGGATAGATAGGATGAATGCGTGGAGATGGTGCAAGAGGGGGGGATTCAAATTCCTTGGGCATTGGAACCAGTTCTGGGGGGAGGTGGGACCTGTACAAACCGGAGGATCTGCACCTGGGCAGGACTGGAACCGATGTCCTAGGTGGGGTGTTTGCGCGTGCTGTTGGGGAGGGTTTAAACTAATGTGGCAGGGGGATGGGAACCGATGCAGGAAGTCGGAGGGAAGTAAAACGGGGCCAGAAACAAAAAGCAGTAAAGGGGAAAGTGTAAGGCAGAGAAGCCATAGTCAAAAATCAAAAAGGGTCACAGTACAGGGTACAGCGACTGAGGAAAGTGTGAAAAGGGAGGTGGTCAATGCAGGATTGAGGGGTTGTACCTAAATGCGCGCAGTATGCGGAACAAGGTAAATGAGCTTGTTGCGCACATTGAAATTGGCCAGTACGATGTTGTGGGCATCACAGAGACGTGGCTGCAAGGGGATCAGGGCTGGGATCTGAACATCCAAGGATATATGTCCTATCAAAAGGACAGGCAGATGGGCAAAAGGGGCGGGTTGCATTGTTAGTAAGGAATGAAGTTAAATCGATAGCAAGGAGCGATATAGGATCAGAAGGCATAGAATCTCTGTGGGTAGAGTTGAGGAATCGCAAAGGTAAAAAGACTCTGATGGGAGTTATGTACAGGCCACCTAGCAGTAGTCAGGAGGTGGGGCAGAAAATAAATCAAGAGATAGAGACGGCATGTAAAAAAGGCAATATTACAATAATCATGGGGACTTCAATATGCAGGTGGACTGGGAAAATCAGGTTGGTAGTGGATCCCAAGAAAGGGAATTTGTGGAATGTCTAAGAGATGTTTTTTTTGGAGCAGCTTGTGACAGAGCCTACTAGGGAACATGCAATTCTGGATTTGGTGGTGTGTAATGTGGCAGATTGATTAGGGAACTTAAGGTGAAGGACCCCTTAGGGAGCAGTGATCTCAATATGATAGAATTTACCCTGTAGTTTGAGAGGGAGAAGCTGCAATCAGATGTAATGGTATTACAATTAAATAAGGGTAACTACAAAGACATGAGGGAGGAGCTGTCCAGAGGTGATTGGAAAAGGAGCCTAGAAGGGACAGTGGAACAGCAATGGCAGGAGTTTAAGGGGGTTATTAGGGAGGCACAACAGAAATTCATCCCAAGGAGGAGGAAACATGCTAAGGGGAGGACAAGGCATCCATGGCTGACGAGGGATGTCAAGGACAGCATAAAGGCCAGAGAAAAAGCATACAAAGTGGCGAGAATTAGTGGGAAACCAGAGGATTGGGAAGCCTTTAAAAGCGAGCGGAGGACAACTAAAAAAGCAATAAGGGGGGAGAAGATGAAGTATGAGTGCAAGCTAGCCAGTAATATAAAGGAAGATAGGTAGAGATTTTTTCAACATATAAAAGGTAAGAGAGAGGCAAAAATAGACATTAGACCACTGGAAAATGTAGCTGGAGAAGTAATAATAGGAAACAAAGAAATGGCAGATGAACTGAATAGTCACTTTGCATCAGTCTTCATGGTGGAAGACACCAGTGGGATTCCAGAGCTCCAGGAGAACCAGGGGGCAGAGGTGATTGCAGTGACCATTACTAAGGAGAAGGTTCTGGTGAAACTGAAACGTCTGAAGTTGGATAAGACACCTGGACCGGATGGACTACACCCCAGCGTCCTAAAAGAGATAGCTGAGGAAATTGTGGAGGCATTAGTGATGATCTTTCAGGAATCACTGGAGGCAGGAAGGGTCCCAGAGGACTGGAAGGTGGCTAATGTAACACCGCTGTTTAAGAAGGGAGGGAGGCAGAAGACGGGAAATTATAGGCCGGTGAGCCTGCCTTCGGTCATTGGTACGATTTTAGAGTCTGTTATTAAAGATGAGATTGTGAAATACTTGAAAGTGTATGGTAAAATAGGACTGAGTCAGCACAGCTTTGTCAAAGGGAGGTCGTGTCTGACAAATCTGTTAGAGTTCTTTGAGGAGGTAACAAGCAAATTAGACAAAGGAGAACCAGTGGACGTGATTTATTTTGATTTCCAGAAGGCCTTTGACAAGGTGCCGCATAGGAACTGTTAAATAAGTTAAGAACTCATGGTGTTCAGGGTAAGATGGATAAAGGATTGGCTGACTGGCAGAAGGCAGAGAATGGGGATAAAGGGGTCTTTTTCAGGATGGCAGCCGATGGCTAGTGATGTGCCTCAGAGATCGGTGCTGGGACCACAACCTTTTACAATGTACATTAATGATCTAGAAGAAGGTACTGAAGGCATTGTTGCTAAGTTTGCAGATGATACAAAGATCTGTAGAAGGACAGGTAGTATTGAGGAACCAAGGGGGCTGCAGAAGGACTTGGACAAGCTAGGAGAGTGGGCAATGAAGTGGCAAATGAAATACAATGTGGAAAAGTGTGAGGTTATGCAGTTTGGAAGGACGTATTTAGGCATAGACTATTTTCAAAATGGGGAAATGCTTCGGAAAGCAGAAGCACAAAGGGACTTCGGAGTTCTTGTTCACGATTCTCTTAATGTTAATGTGCATGTTCAGTCGGCAGTTAAGAAGGCAAATGCAATGTTAGCATTCATATCAAGAGGGCTAGAATACAAGACCAGGGATGTACCTCTGAGGCTGTAAAAAGGCTCTGGTCAGACCCCATTTGGAGTATTGTGAGCAGTTTTGGGCCCCGTATCTAAGGAAGGATGTATTGGCCTTGGAAAGGGCCCAGAGGAGGTTCACAAGGATGATCCCTGGAATGAAGAACTTGTTGTACGATGAATGTTTGAGGACTCTGTGTCTGTACTCGGAGTTTAGAAGGGTGAGGGCGGGGATCTTATTGAAACTTACAAGATATTGCGAAGCCTGGATAGAGTGGACGTGGAAACGATGTTTCCACTTGCAGGAAAAACTAGAACCAGAGGACACCATCTCAGACTAAAGGGACGATCCTTTAAAACAGAGATGAGGAGGAATTCCTTCAGCCAGAGGGTGGTGAATCTGTGGAACTCTTTGCCGTGGAAGGCTGTGGAGGCAAAATCACTGGGTGTCTTTAAGACAGAGATAGACAGGTTCTTGATTAATAAGGGGATCAGGGGTTATGGGGTGAAGGCAGGAGAATGGGGATGAGAAAATACCAGCCATGATTGAATGGCGGAGCAGACTCGATGGGCCAAGTGGCCTAATTCTGTTCCTATGTCGTATGGTCTTATGGTCTTACCTTCAGGGGAAGAAAGACCAAAAGTGTTTGCATCTCATATGTTAATAAGTACAGAATCTAACTATGCTCAGTTGGAGAAGGAGACACTGCATATTATATTTTGTGTGCAGAAATTTTACCAATACCTGTATGGTCGTCACTTCACATTGCTGACGCACCACAGGCCCTTAGCAGCCACTTTTGGGCCAACCAAATCCCTTCGTTGGCTGCAAGTGGACTCCAACAATGATTTTGAATACTACCTGCACATTCCTACAAGATCAAATACTGTCAGTGAGAAAGTCATGTTAATGTGGATGCATTGACACGCGTACCTTCACCAGGTAGTCAGATACAACCTGGTCATGATAATATATTTTATTGTTCACAGCATAAGAATGTTCCATTCACAGTGTAAAGACATACCAGAAATAGTCCTGTGATGGGGAAGGTACTAGAAATGGTACTAAAGGAGAAGATAGCAGGAAAACATCCTGAATTAAAACTACATTCTCAGGCGATTCGAATAACATCACAGGTTGGAAGTCTATTGTGGGGGATGAGAGTAGTCTTTCCACCAAATTTACAGCACAAAGCTTTGAAACAGTTGCACGAAGGACACCAAGGTATAATGTAAAGGAAGGAACTAGCACAAAGTTAATTTTTGTGGCCAGGAATTGATGCCCAAATAGAAGAAAAAGCAGGACTGTGCCAGTCATGTGCACGGCTAAGGAATGCACTGCCGTTGATACCATTACATCAATGGGAGTGACCGAAAATGCCATAGCAACATTTACACATTGACTTTGCTGGTTCATTCAAGGGACACATGTTCATGGTCATTGTAGACACATACCCAAAGTGGTCTGTGGTAATGAAGTCAACCAGTGCGGAACAAACCATTGAGAAACTCGACAAGATTCAGGAAACTAGAGCAGATCGTGAGCGACAATGGGACACAGTTTGCAGCCCAAGAGCTCAAAGACTACTTAAAGATGTGTGGAGTTCAACATATAAAGTCAGCACCTTACCACCCATCCACAGCTGGTTTAGCTGAAAGGGTTGTTCAGTCCTTGAAGCATGCACTGAAAGCTTCCAAGGACCAAGGTTCGCTTCATCGCCATGTAAACAGATTTTTGGCACCATACCGAAATGCGAATCTGGGGCGAAATTCTCCGGTATCGGCGCGATGGCCGCCGACTGGCGCCCAAAACGGCGCAAATCAGTCGGGCATCGTGCCGCCCCAAAGGTGCGGAATGCTCCGCATCTTGGGGGGCCGAGCCCCAACCTTAAGGGGCTAGGCCCGCGCCGGACGAATTTCCGCCCCGCCAGCTGGCGGAAAATGCAATTGGCGCCCCGCCAGCTGGCACGGAAATGACATCTCCGGACAGCGCATGCGTGGGAGCGTTAGCGGCCGCTGACGGCATTCCCGCACATGCGCAGTGGAGGGAGTCTCTTCCGCCTCCGCCATGGTGGAGACCGTGGTGAAGGCGGAAGGGAAAAAGTGCCCCCACGGCACAGGCCCGCCTGCGGATCGGTGGGCCCCGATCGCGGGCCAGGCCACCGTGGGGGCACCCCCCGGGGCCAGATCGCCCCGCGCCCCCCCCAGGACCCCGGAGCCCACCCGCGCCGCCTTGTCCCGCCGGTAAGGTAGGTGATTTAATCTACGCCGGCGGGACAGGCATTTTAGCGGCGGGACTTTGGCCCATTCGAGCCGGAGAATCCCGGTGGTGGAGAATTTGCCAACCGGCGGGGGTGGGATTCACGCCAGCCCCTGGCGATTCTCCAACCCGGCAGGGGGTCGGAGAATCTCGCCCCAGGTAACTACACAAAATTTAACTTTACTATTGATGAAAAGGAAGCTGAGAACTACCATTGATTTACTCTTGCCAGAGGGGAAATCTGACATAGAGTGAAACCAACAGTCAAAGATTTT
Source organism: Scyliorhinus torazame (assembly GCF_047496885.1). Lineage (NCBI taxonomy): Eukaryota > Metazoa > Chordata > Chondrichthyes > Carcharhiniformes > Scyliorhinidae > Scyliorhinus > Scyliorhinus torazame. The sequence continues at coordinate 90,858,649 of NC_092725.1, read as the reverse complement.
GAGATGAGAAAGTAACTCAAGAAAACGCTTGTTTCAACAAGAAGAACAAGTGTTTGCCCGCAGCTACACCACTAGTGAGAAGTGGGCCCCTGCAACGGTATTGACTCAGAATGGTCCAATATCCTCCTCGGTCCAAATGACAGGTGAACCCATGCGGATCAATTATTGTCAACCCACATTAGTGTGTCAGTGCCAGAACCACCTCAAGATGTAAACCTGACTGTGTAACTTTTCCTTCATCTACAGAAACAGAGATTGCACCAGAAGTATCTGCTCCTACTCGTCTTCCCTTGGTAAAAGAGGCTGTATCCCCTTCCAGGGTAGAGACATCTACTGGAGAAACTGAAGATACATCTAAGATCGAGAATAACAAAGTCCCGGAAGTGCTCAGGCAACCAGCGAGAAAGAGGCACTCACCTGATCATCTATCGTATTGAATGTGTTATGATAATTGTCATGTGAGAGTACTTTTAAGAAATGGGTGTTTAAGAAATGTACCTTTAAGAAATGAGTGTTTATCAGTGATGTCAGAGTGAGGATGGAGCTGGGCTGTCTGTCAGCTTTTTACTTTTGTTTTAGGCTGTTTGTTGCAGGGTGTGTTTTAGTTTTGTTTTCAGTGTTGGAGCTGAAGCCAGACAGAGCAGGTGTACTGTTGATCTCTCTGCCATGAAAAGACTATCTCTTGATCATTTGGTGAATTCAGAATTATAAATGTTCTCAGTAGTGAATGTAAACCTAATGTGCTTCTGTTAAAAGGTGTTTCTTTTGCTTTCTGGATGTTTTGGGGAAGTTATTAAGGATTACTTAGTGTTGTATTCTTTGAGGGTTGTATTTGAATTGATTGTTGCTAAGATGTTCACTGTATGTTTTAACAAGGTTAACTTGAGTTCATAGAATACGTCATGATAAGAAGACATGCAGATAATGAGATACAGACAGGCACAGACAGGCAGCTAATGGACACAGAGAACAGGACATTGACCAATGAGCAGTGTTATGGGGAGGCGTTTTCAGAACCCCAAAATGTATCATGGAGTTCAACCAACCTCACCCTTTAATGGATTTGTTGCTTTTCTGAGCACACGGCTTTTTCCCTAGGTGTGGGATTACAATTATGGACACGTGGGTTTTTAAACACAAAACACTGTTTATTCCATGAACTCAACTTAACATCTTAAATAAACATTGGATCTCTTTTTCATCATAGGCAAATGCCTGTTTGAAAGTCCGCTGTCCATTGAAATTTTTTACGTTTCTTCAGCAATTCCATCAGTGGAGTAATCATGCCACAAAATTTTGCACAACTGTTCGATCAAATTCATTCATGCTAAGAAATCGCATTATATGCCGTCTCCACTGTCCCCAAATCTTCAGTGTAGCCACCACCACCGGGCTTGTGGTGTAGTTCCTCGGTGAGAACGGCAATGGGGCTGTCACCATAGCCTGTAGGCTAGTCCCCCTACAGGACGCCCTCTCTAATCTCTTCCACGCCGCTCCCTCCTCCTCTCCCATCCACTTACTCACCATTGAAATATTAGCAGCCCAATAATACTCACTTAGGCTCGGTAGTGCCAGCCCCCCCCTATCCCTGCTACGCTGTAAGAATCCCTTCCTCACTCTCGGGGTCTTCCCGGCCCACACAAAACCCATGATGCTCTTTTCAATCCTTTTTAAAAAAAGCCTTCGTGATCACCACCGGGAGGCACTGAAACACAAAGAGGAATCTCGGGAGGACCACCATCTTAACCGCCTGCACCCTCCCTGCCAGTGACAGGGATACCATATCCCATCTCTTGAAATCCTCCTCCATTTGTTCCACCAACCGCGTTAAATTTAACCTATGCAATGTGCCCCAATTCTTGGCTATCTGGATCCCCAGGTAACAAAAGTCCCTTGTTACCTTCCTCAACGGTAGGTCCTCTATTTCTCTACTCTGCTCCCCTGGATGCACCACAAACAACTCACTTTTCCCCATGTTCAATTTATACCCTGAAAAATCCCCAAACTCCCCAAGTATCCGCATTATTTCTGGCATCCCTTCCACCGGGTCTGCCACGTATAGTAGCAAATCGTCCGCATACAAAGATACCCGGTGTTCTTCTCCTCCTCTAAGTACTCCCCTCCACTTCTTGGAACCCCTCAACGCTATCGCCAGGGGCTGAATCGCCAGTGCAAACAATAATGGGGACAGAGGGCATCCCTGCCTTGTCCCTCTATGGAGCCGAAAATATGCAGATCCCCGTCCATTCGTGACCACGCTCGCCATCGGGGCCCTATACAACAGCTGCACCCATCTAACATACCCCTCTCCAAAACCAAATCTCCTCAACATCTCCCACAAATAATCCCACTCCACTCTATCAAATGCTTTCTCGGCATCCATCGCCACTACTATCTCCGTTTCCCCCTCTGGTGGGGCCATCATCATTACCCCTAACAGCCTCCGTATATTCGTGTTCAGCTGTCTCCCCTTCACAAACCCAGTTTGGTCCTCGTGGACCACCCCCGGGACACATTCCTCTATTCTCATTGCCATTACCTTGGCCAGGATCTTGGCATCTACATTTAGGAGGGAAATAGGTCTATAGGACCCGCATTGTAGCGGGTCCTTTTCCTTCTTTAAGAGAAGCGATATCGTTGCTTCAGACATAGTCGGGGGCAGTTGTCCCCTTTCCTTTGCCTCATTAAAGGTGCTCGTCAATACCAGGGCGAGCAAGTCCACATATTTTCTATAGAATTCGACTGGGAATCCATCCGGTCCCGGGGCCTTTCCCGCCTGCATGCTCCTAATTCCTTTCACCACTTCTTCTACCTCGATCTGTGCTCCCAGTCCCACCCTTTCCTGCTCTTCCACCTTGGGAAATTCCAGCCGATCCAAGAAGCCCATCATTCTCTCCCTCCCATCCGGGGTTGAGCTTCATATAATTTTTTATAAAATGTCTTGAACACTCCATTCACTCTCTCCGCTCCCCGCTCCATCTCTCCTTCCTCATCCCTCACTCCCCCTATTTCCCTCGCTGCTCCCCTTTTCCTCAATTGGTGTGCCAGCAACCTGCTCGCCTTCTCCCCATATTCGTACTGTACACCCTGTGCCTTCCTCCATTGTGCCTCTGCAGTGCCCGTAGTCAGCAAGTCAAATTCTACATGTAGCCTTTGCCTTTCCCTGTACAGTCCCTCCTCCGGTGCTTCCGCATATTGTCTGTCCACCCTCAAAAGTTCTTGCAGCAACCGCTCCCGTTCCTTACTCTCCTGCTTCCCTTTATGTGCCCTTATTGATATCAGCTCCCTTCTAACCACCGCCTTCAACGCCTCCCAGACCACTCCCACCTGGACCTCCCCATTATCATTGAGTTCCAAGTACTTTTCAATGCACCCCCTCACCCTTAGACACCCCCCCTCATCTGCCATTAGTCCCATGTCCATTCTCCAGGGTGGGCGCCCTCCTGTTTCCTCCCCTATCTCCAAGTCTACCCAGTGTGGAGCGTGATCCGAAATGGCTATTGCCGTATACTCCGTTCCCCTCACCTTCGGGATCAACGCCCTTCCCAGCACAAAAAAGTCTATTCGCGAGTAGGCTTTATGGACATAGGAGAAAAACGAGAACTCCTTACTCCTAGGTCTGCTAAATCTCCACGGGTCTACACCTCCCATCTGCTCCATAAAATCTTTAAGTACCTTGGCTGCTGCCGGCCTCCTTCCAGTCCTGGACTTCGACCTATCCAGCCCTGGTTCCAACACAGTATTAAAATCTCCCTCCATTATCAGCTTTCCCATCTCTAGGTCCGGAATGCGTCCTAGCATCCGCCTCATAAAATTGGCATCATCCCAGTTCGGGGCATATACGTTTACCAAAACCACCGTCTCCCCCTGTAGTTTGCCACTCACCATCACGTATCTGCCCCCGTTATCCGCCACTATAGCCTTTGCCTCGAACATTACCCGCTTCCCCACTAATATAGCCACCCCCCTGTTTTTCGCATCTAGCCCCGAATGGAACACCTGCCCCACCCATCCTTTGCGTAGCCTAACCTGGTCTATCAGTTTCAGGTGCGTTTCCTGTAACATAACCACATCTGCCTTAAGTTTCTTAAGGTGTGCGAGTACCCGTGCCCTCTTTATCGGCCCGTTCAGCCCTCTCACGTTCCACGTGATCAGCCGGGTTGGGGGGCTTCCTACCCCCCCCTTGTCGATTAGCCATCCCCTTTTTCCAGCTCCTCACCCGGTTCCCACGCAGCTGTATCTCCCCCAGGCGGTGCTCCCCCGCCCATCCCCTCCCATACCAGCTCCCCCCTCTCCCCAGCTGCAGCAACCCAGTAATACCCCCCTCCCATCCCCCCCCGCTAGATCCCCCGCTAGCGTAATTACTACCCCCATGTTGCTCCCAGAAGTCAGCAAACTCTGGCCGACCTCGGCTTCCCCCCGTGACCTCGGCTCGCACCGTGCGACGCCCCCTCCTTCCTGCTTCTCTATTCCCACCATGATTATCATAGCGCGGGAACCAAGCCCGCGCTTCTCTCTTGGCCCCGCCCCCAATGGCCAACGCCCCATCTCCTCCACCTCCCCTCCTCCCCCATCACCACCTGTGGAAGAGAGAAAAGTTACCACATCGCAGGATTAGTACATAAAACTCCTCTTTCCCCCCTTTTTAACCCCCCTCTTCGCCCCCCACATTCGCCCCACCACTTTGTTCAAACGTTCTTTTTAATAACCCGCTCATTCCAGTTTTTCTTCCACAATAAAAGTCCACGCTTCATCCGCCGTCTCAAAGTAGTGGTGCCTCCCTCGATATGTGACCCACAGTCTTGCCGGTTGCAGCATTCCAAATTTTATCTTCTTTTTATGAAGCACCGCCTTGGCCCGATTAAAGCTCGCCCTCCAGTCTTGATAAACGCGGATCACCGCGTTCTCCCATTTACTGCTCCGAGTTTTATTTGCCCATCTAAGGACCATTTCTCTATCCTTAAAATGGAGGAATCTCACCACTATGGCTCTGGGAATTTCTCCTGCTCTCGGTCCTCGCGCCATCACTCGGTATGCTCCCTCCACCTCCAACGGACCCGCCGGGGCCTCCGCTCCCATTAACGAGTGCAGCATCGTGCTCACATATGCCCCGACGTCCGCTCCCTCCGCACCTTCAGGAAGACCAAGAATCCTCAGGTTGTTCCTCCTTGCGTTGTTCTCCAGTGCCTCCAACCTTTCCACACATTGTTTCTGATGTGCCTCATGCGCCTCAGTCTTCACCACCAGGCCCTGTATGTCGTCCTCATTCTCGGCTGCCTTTGCCTTCACGACCCGAAACTCCCGCTCCTGGGTCTTTTGTTCCTCCTTTAGCCCTTCGATCGCCTGTAGTATCGGGGCCAACAGCTCTTTCTTCATTTCCTTTTTGAGCTCTTCCACACAGCATTTCAAGAACTCTTGTTGTTCAGGGCCCCATGTTAAACTGCCACCTTCCGACGCCATCTTGGTTTTTGCTTGCCTTCCTTGCCGCTGTTCTAAAGGATCCACTGCAATCCGGCCACTTTCTCCTCCTTTTTTCATCCGTATCCAGGGGGGATTCCCTTCTGGTTTACCGCACAGTGTTTTTAGCCGTCAAAATTGCCGTTGGGGCTCCTATCAAGAGCCCAAAAGTCCGTTTCACCGGGAGCTGCCGAAACGTGCGACTCAGCTGGTCATCGCCGCACCCGGAAGTGCCCATTAGGTGCATCCCTAATTGAAAACAATACGAATGGGATTCCTTTATCCCAATCCTCTGGATAATCTTGACAATACGCCCTCAACATTGTCTTTAATGTCTGATGCCTCCTTTCTAACGCTCCCTGCAATTCTGGATGGTACGGAGTTGATTTAAATTGTTTTATTCCTAAGCTATTCATAACTTCTTTGAATAACTTTGAAGTAAAATTCGTTCCTTGATCCGATTGAATTTCTGTGGGTAGTCTATATCTAGTAAAGAATTTAAGTAACTCCTCCACAATCCTTTTCGCTGTTATATCACGTACTGGAATGGCCTCTGGACACCTAGTAAACACATCCATTACAGTCAAAAGATATTGATTCCCACTTTTTGTTTTAGGAAGCGGTCCTAGACAATCAATTAGGACCCTTGTAAAAGGTTCCTCAAATGCTGGAATGGGTATTAAGGGTGCTGGTTTTATCACTGCTGAGGTTTCCCTATCACTTGACATGTGTGACATGATTGACAAAATTTAACTACATCTTTATGTAGTCCAGGGCAATAAAAATGTTTCTGGATTTTAGCTTGAGTTTTCCTTATTCCCAAATGACCTCCCACTGGTACCTCATGTGCAACTCGCAACACCTCCTTTCTATACCCTACCGGCAATACTACTTAATGAACTTCTGCCCACTTTTCATCCGCCTGCATATGTACAGGTCTCCATTTTCTCAACAAGACATAATTTTTACGGTAATAACACTGTGGTATACTCTCGGATTCCTCTTACGTATATGCTTTCTGATATATCCATTTTATTTCTACATCTTTCTGTTGTAACTCCGCCAATTTTCCTGAACTAAAAATATCCGCCTTATCCTCCACCTGTCCTTGTTCCTTTTCAAGCGTCTGATCAAAAATCAATTTCTGATAATTGCACTTCAACTTCATCTTCACTCTTTGATTTCTCCTCTTGTCTTAACCTGTGACTTTGCGACCTTGTTACTACACAATCCGGAAAAGTCCCAGGATATTCGTCCTTCAACACTTCAGTTGACTGATTTTCCACTGGCTTATCAACCACAGTAGGCATCATTCTCACCTGCGACTCATCTATGTCATTACCCAAGATAAACTGTATTCCTGGACAAGATAGTTTATCTATTACTCCTACTACCACTTCACCACTCTTCACTGGACTTTCCAACCTTACCTTATATAATGGAATGCTACTCCTCTCACCCTGAATTCCACATATCACCATCTTTTCTGGCAACATTCTTCCCAAACTACATAATTCCTCATCTCTTACCATTAAAGATTGACTAGTCCCTGTATCTCTTAAAATTGTGACTTCTTTACCTGCTCCTCCTGATACACATGAGTAAACTTTACCCACACAAGCAAATTCTTTAAAGACATCTGGCACCTTCTTAACATTTACTTCTTGATCAGGCTGTACAATCATTTGCACTTCCTTCGCTTCCCTTGGGCCTTCCTTTACCACTTTAACAAACCCCACTGTCTTATCCTGTTTTACCACATCAGCCTTCCCAGTGCTTTACTTCAACCACCAACACTGTGACTTTACATGGCCTAGTTTATTACAGTTAAGACATCTGAAACTTTTCATTTCTTTTCCACCCTCCTGGATTTCTTTTTTAATCTGAGGTACACTCTCTTTATTGTCTCCCATTAGATCACCTTTACCTTTACCACTTGAGTATTTCCCATGTCCCCAGTTTCTATCTCTCACCGGCTGAAATTGATGTCGGAAACCAATCTTTGATTTATGAACTAATTCATAATCATGTGCCATTTCTGCTGCTAATCTCGCAGTTTTAACCCTCTGTTCTTCCACATGAGTCCTCACTACATCAGGAATTGAATTTTTAAACTCCTCCAAAAGTATAATTTCTCTGAGAGCTTCATATGTTTGGTCTATTTTCAAAGCCCTTATCCACCTATCAAAATTACTCTGTTTGAGCCGTTCAAACTCCATGTATGTTTTACCAAATTCTTTCCTTAAATTTCTAAACCTTTGTCTGTAAGCTTCAGGCACTAGCTCATATGCACTTAAGATGGATTTCTTCACCTCCTCATATGTTCCAGATACCTTGTCCACAACACTCTCCCCACTTAAACTAAAATACCGCACCGGAAAGGCAACAATCCTTCACTGTCTTTAAATTCACAAAAGCCAATCCAATAGATCAACTTTTATCCCCCTCGAGCCCCCAATTGTTATGGGGGAGGTGGTTTCAGTACCCAAAAATGTATCATGGAGTTCAACCAACCTCACCCTTTAATGGATTTGTTGCTTTTCCGAGCACACGGCTTTTTCCCCAGGTGTGGGATTACAATTATGGACACGTGGATTTTTAAACACAAAACACTGTTTATTCCATGAACTCAACTTAACATCTTAAAAAAACATTGGGTCTCTTAACACCTGTTACTTCAAAGATAACTCAGACAATATTGTGACAGTAAATACTTCCTTAAAATGTTACTTCAAACTTCCAAGAGACTTAACACCTTTAAACAGTGTCACATCAGGTTCAAGGATATATATAGTTTCTGTAGAATGGCAGAGATATATTAGCTCGGTTGATTTCAGCTCCAGCACCTTGCTTTTCTTCATGCAGCTCTCTGGAAACCCACAGACACAACCAAACTGCGTTCTCAAACCTGGCTTTCTACTTTTTAATCAGTTCACAGCAAAAGCAAAACAGCCAGGAACTTTTAAACTTCTCTCAGCAAAACCAGCCAGGTTCTTTTTTTAGCTGCTCTCAGCAAAACCAGCCAGGTTCTTTTCAAAACTGAAACTGCAAAATGGTTGAACTGAGCTGAGCTCCACCCACTCTATGACCTCACTGTTTTCTTAAAGGTACATTGCTTAAACATCCAGTTCTTAAAGGCACTCTCACATGACAGCAGGCAGGGCACTCAGGGGTGGTATCTCAGTATAAAAGGCATGAGGCACTCACACTCCACCTCTTTCCACTGATGAACATCTACAGAGTGAGTCAGGGTGTATGTACAGTATCACACCTCCAGCACGTGGCTAAGACCTAGTCTGGTTCAGTCAGACAGAGTAACCACACTTAGGTTAGCAGAGAGTCGAACTCATAGAGAACTATGCAAACTGTGCTACTGGTTCAATAAATCAGGTTGAACTAACTTCAAGGTCTGGAATATGTTTTGGTTAAAAGCTGCATCCAGTTGCAGCCTGTGTTATCCCAGAGTACATAACACATCACGCTACCAGGAGTCTGCTTAATCTCAGTCCGTTCCGTGACGACCAGCGAATGCATCCCGGCACCATGGAGAAGATTCAGGCTCCTCACCAGCTCAGGACCTCCGGCAATCTCAGTGCCAACTGGCGGACATTCAAGCAAAAGTTTCTTCTGTACATCGAAGCTTCAGACCTCGTGGGTGCATCTGATGCAAGGAAGGTCGCGCTTCTCCTCTCAACAGCGGGCGATCAAGCTATCAAACTCTTCAACTCTTTTCACTTCACCGAAGGCCAGGACAAGATAAAGTTTCAGACCATCCTGGACAAGTTTGACAGTCACTGTGAAGTGGACACCAATGAAATCTTCGAGCGCTACATATTCACACAGCGTCTACAAGGTAAAGATGAATCTTTCAACTCCTTCTTAACTAACCTCCGCCTGCTAGCGCTGTCCTGCAACTTTGGTGATATTGCTGACTCCATGATCAGAGACCAAATCGTTTTTGGAGTTCACTCTGATCCTCTGAGAGAGCAGCTACCGAAAATCAAGCATATGACCCTGCCAATCGCGATTGAAACATGCACAGTGCATGAGCACGCCAAAAATCGCTAAGCCCAGTACAAATCGGCTGAAAATGAGAAACTTGACTCCCATGAGGCAGAGAGTGTGCAGGCCATCTCCCGGATGCAGCGCCTCAGCATTGATGAAAGCGGCCATTTCGCATGCTTTTCCCGGGGCCCCATACATGCGAACGGGATAACGAAGCGGCCGACACCCGCTCTGCGCATGTGCGACGACGCGCGGAGCGTCAGGACGCCGACGTCATGACGTGCTCGAATTGTGGCAACGCCAACTTAAAGAAACACTGCCCTGCAAGAGGCAGGCGATGTTTAAACTGCGGGAAGCCTGGACACTATGCAGCCTTGTGCAGGTCTGCACCACCAGTCAGGGCCCAGCACTCCCAATTCCGATGACGGCGTGTTCAGAGTGTGCAACATCGATTACAGGATTCTGATCCTGGCAGCACAACGGATCCAGAGGAAGAATGCCTGGACTCCGCCTACTGTGTGGGCATCATTACCAAATGTGAATATGCCACATCCAACTCATCACAAATTCAATCCCCTCGCTGTGGATTCTGCGGACGAATGGCATGCGGTGATGCAGGTCAATCACTGCTCCATCCAGTTTAAGCTGGACACAGGTGCTTCTGCCAACCTCCTCTCACAGGCAGATTTCAAACGCATCAAGAAGCCCTCAAGGTCCTTCCAGCAGCCTGCCAGCTCCTGGACTACAACGGAAATGCCATCACGGCACTGGGATCCTGCCATCTACTCGTCTCCAACCGGAGCACCCCTGCACGGTTACGTTTAGAAATTGTCAAGCCAGACAGGGCAACCCTACTTGGCGAGCATGCCTGCAGGCAGCTGAACCTCGTGCAGCGGGTTTACAGAACAACATCCTCCAATGTGGATCTTCAGGCCGGCGTAGACAACATCCTCGCTCAGTATCCGGTGTGTTCGACGGGATGGGCACGTTGCCATATCGATAGAAGATTCTGCTATGACCTGATGCCAAGTCAGTGGTCCACGCACCACGCCGGGTCCCGGCTCTGGTGAGGGAGCGCCTGAAGGCACAGCTCAAGGATCTTCAGCAACAGGGCATCATTTCCAAGGTAACCGAACCGACTGACTGGGTCAGCTCGATGGTATGTGTTAGAAAGTCTTCGGGAGACCTGCGCATCTGCATTGATCCCAAGGATCTCAATAGAATATAATGCGTGAACACTACCCCATCCCAAAGTGGGAGGAACTCACTGTGAGATGACGCACGTTTTTTCACCAAATTAGATGCGTCACATGGATTTTGGCAAATCCAGCTGGATGAGTCCAGCAGAAGGCTCTGCACCTTCAACACACCGTTTGGCAGATACTGCTATAATTGCATGCCGTTTGGCATTGTCTCGGCATTGGAGAACATTCATTGCATCATGGAGCAGATGATTGAAGGGGTTCATGTGTACATGAATGACATCATCATATGGTCCACGACCCCTGAAGAGCATGTTCCCTGTATTCCGCCATGTCCATGCCAATGGCCTGAAGCTGAACAGGTCCAAATGTTGCTTTGGCGTGTCGACACTCAAGTTCCTAGGTGACCAGATCTCTCAGCAGGGCGTGCGCCCGGACACAGACAAGGTCAAGGCCATCGAAACCATGAAGGTCCCTGAAGACAAGAAGGCGGTGTTGCGCTTCCTGGGCATGGTCAATTTTCTGGGCAAGTTCATCCCAAACCTGGCCTCACACACTACGACCTACAAAACCTGGTGAAAAAGTCCACTGCCTTTGAGTGGAAGGCAGCACATTAGGCAGAGTGGTTGGGGCTGAAAGCCAAGCTCACCACTGCACCCGTCTTGGCATTTTTCAACCCAGGCAGGGAGACGAAGATCTCGACAGATGCGAGCCAGGATGGCATCGGTGCGGTGTTGCTTCAACGCGGTGACACTTCATCCTGGGTGCACCGGTAGCCTACGCATCGAGGGCCATGACACCCACCGAAACAAGGTATGTGCAAACAGAGAAGGAATGCCTGGGTCTTCTCAATGGCATTCTCAAGTTTCACGACTATGTCTACGGCCTGCCGACATTCACTGTTGAGACGGATCATAGACCTCTGGTCCACATTATCCACAAGGACCTGAACGAAATGACGCCTCGGTTGCAGCGCATCTTCCTCAAACTCAGAAGGTACGACTTTGACTTAGTGTACACGCCTGGCAAGGAGCTCATCATCGCTGCTGCATTGTCCCGCTCCATCACCTTGCCTAGTGAACCGCTGGAAATCATCCGGCAGATTGAATCACAGGTGCAGCTGTGTGCTAGCACCCTCCTGGCACCTGATGAGAAGGTGGTTCGTATCCGCAAGGGGACAGCCAAAGACACCCTCTTGCAGCGTGTCATGCACCACCTCGCCAATGGCTGGCAGAAAGGGCAGTGCCCTGAATTTTACAATGTAAAGGTCGACCTGACGGTGATTGATGGTATCCTCCTCAAGCTGGACCGGATTATCATTCCACTCAGTCTCCAGAGCTTGGTGCTCCGCCAAATCTATGAGGGACACCTGGGCGTCGAGAAGTGCAGACGCAGAGCCAGGCAGGCTATCTACTGGTCCGGTGTTAGCCAGGACATTTTGAACATGGTCCTCAACTGTGTGACCTGTCAACGCTTCCAGCCAGCACAGAGCAAGGAGACGCTCCAGCAGCATGAAATCGAGACCTCCCCGTGGTCCAAGGTTGGTATCGACCTCTTTCGTGCGAATGGTCGTGACTACGTGTTGATTATTGACTATTTCTCCAATTACCCTGAAGTCGTGAAGCTCTCAGACCTCACATCTCGGACCGCCATCAAGGCCTGTAAGGAGACGTTCTCCAGGCCCGGTATCCCACTCACTGTCATGAGTGACAATGACCTGTGTTCAACAGCCACGAGTGGTCCATGTTTGCCAAGTCATAACATTTCAAACATGTCACTTCCAGCCCACACTATCCGCAGTCCAATGGGAAGGTTGAAAAAGGGGTTCACATTGTGAAACAGCTCACCTGCAAGGCCGCGGATTCTGCTTCTGACATCTCCCTCATGCTGCTTGCATACAGGGCGACCCCACTGTCCACTGGCATGTCGCCGGCTCAACTCCTGATGAACAGGTTCGACACTTCCAGCAATACACTTGCCCAACCTGGATCACCTCCCGGTGCTGCAGAAGGTGCAGCAGCTCCGAAACCAGCAAAATCTGGGCTATGATGCTCATGCCACCGATTTGCCCGTGTTATTCCCGGCAGACACTGTCAGGATCAAGATACCGGTTGGTGGCTGGTCTGCTCCAGCTGTCGTTGTTCGACAGGCTGCGCCCCGCTCGTATGTTGTACGTATGGCTGATGGTTCTGTTGTGCGACGAAACAGATGGGCACTGCGCAAAGTTGCCATCCCGCTGTCATGATATGCACTCATGCACATAATGAGATACAGACAGGCAGTGACAGACACCCAGTACAGCCAATCAACACACAGGACAGAACACAACCAATCACCGGGCAGAACACTAGAGGGGGGTTTCCCACTATAAAACACACGAGGCATCAGCACTCTGCCTCTTTCCACTGGTGACAACTGTAGTGACAGTCAGGGTGTATATATCAGTTAGCACCTTCTACACGTGGCTCAGAGCTCTGGTCTAGTTAGTTATAGTAAGCACGCTTAGATTAGTAGAGTGTCAACCCACAGCGAACTGTGTGCACTGCTTAACAAGTTCAATAAAGCGTATTGAACTTACATCAAAGTTTGGTGTCTACTTTCAAGTACAACTGCATCCAGTTGCAGTCCGTGTTACCCCAGGGTGAATAACACGACACCTGCAACCGCTTTCTTCTCCATTTCCGTCCGTTGTTTTGCCACCTCTTGATACCTCGAACTACGAGGCCACCAGTCAGGCTTCTATCCCACCTGTCAAGGCACCGTCGTCCCCACCACCACCTCTCCGGCGGTCGGCAAGGATCAGACGCAAGCCCCAGAGACTGGACTTATGAACATTTGTTTTGTTTGCTATGTTCTGTTTTCTCACATTAGACAGCTGTCTTCACATGTAAATACGTTCACATACGCCACCGCTTGTAAATATGTTAATATATGCCACCACATGTAAGTACGTTCCCATGTGCCAACAAAATATTTTTTAAAAGAAGAGATGTCATGATATGCAGACATGCAGATAATGATATACAGACAGGCACAGACAGGCAGCTAATGAACACAGAGAACAGGACATGACCAATGAGCAGGCAGAACACTCTCACTATAAAAGGCACGAGGCACTCACACTCCGCCTCTTTCCACTGATGAACATCTACAGAGTGAGTCAGGGTGTATGTGCAGTATCACACCTCCAGCACGTGGCTAAGAGCTAGTCTGGTTAAGTCAGACAGAGTAACCACACTTAGGTTAGCAGAGAGTCGAACTCATGGAGAACTGTGCTACTGGTCCAATAAATCAGATTGAACTAACTTCAAGGTCTGGAGTATCTTTTGGTTAAAGCTGCATCCAGTTGCAGCCTGTGTTATCCCAGAGTACATAGCACATCAGAATAAACATTGTTTTGCTTTAAAAAATACTTTTCCATTTCTGCTGTACCCCACCTGTAGAGTGGGCTGTGTGCTCCCCATACCACAATCTATTAAAAGTTGTGGGTCAGGTGAACTCCATGACACACTTTGGGGTTCTCTAAACCCTGGCCCATAACATAATGTAATAATCTGATGCCTGCACTTGTGTCTATATGTAAATGACTATGTTAATATATTAATTGTTAAATGCGTTAACCTTAGAAGTAAAAGGGGAGGGATCTTATATATGTGGATCATTGTAGTTGTGTGCAATGTCTCTTTAAGAACCGAGTTAATGCGTAATGCCATCAGCTACCTTGCAGGCTTTAGCCCGAGTCTAGCACCAACCCTTGTACAGTGAAGACCTATTTAATAAACCTTTGTTAATGTTGCTTTGAACCCACATGTATCTACAATCTATTTCTTTTGTACTGTTAGTCTAAAGATGCAACAATTATCACATCAGATCAGTCATGAACTTATGGAATGGTGGAGCAGACTTGATGGGCCAAATGGCTTATAGCTGCTCATATGTCTTATTTATGGTCTTATTAAAGAGCCAACAAGAATGAGATCTTCATTGCTCGGGAGGCAGGTGCAAACGTGTGTCAGGCCAGCTGACCCAGCAAAGAATTTGGAGGCAGCCATAGGGACTGCCCAGTACAGAGGCCGATCTCAAAAAGGGCCCACCTCCAGTTATTATAAAAATAGAAAGGTCCTCCACCCCTCACACCTCCACCCCACACAACCGCTCACCCGCCACACATCCACCCATTCCCCATGAGCTATCCATGTTACCTCATTCTCCCCCACCCACTCTCAAAGGCCCCTCATGTCCCCATGCCAAGCCATAGCACTTGCATGCCCATTCACCCATTACACACTGTATGAACAGATGAATGCTACAGTGACAGTTGGACGTGTAAAAAAAGCTTATTCCAGCCCAGTGTCAATCATCCAGATCCTTTAAAATAGCAATAGGATCAATGACTGCACAATGAGAATACTCTCCATCATGTTGTGTGGCACCATAACTGTGCTGAATGGGATAGATTTCAAATAGATCTAGCAGTTCAAAACTGGGCATCTATGAGGCACTGTGAGCCATCAGCAGCAGCAGCAGAAATGTACTCAACCCAAATCTATAACTTCATGGCCTGGCATATCCCCCACTCTCGAGTTAACAGCAAGCTGGGAATCAACTCTGTTTCAATGAAGAGGGCAGGAGGGCGTGCCAGGAGCAATACCAAGCACACCTAACAATGAGGTATCAACCTGGTGAAGACACAACTCCTGTGCCAAACAGCATAGGCAGCAAGTGACAAACCGAGCTAAGCGATTCCATAACCAAAGGACCAGATCTAAGCTCTGCAGTCCTGTCACATCCAGTTGTGAATGGTGGTGGACAACTAAACAACTAACTGGAGGAGGAGGCTCTACAAACTTTCCCATCCTCAATGTTGGGGGAGCCCAGCACATCTGTGCAAAGGATAAAGCTGAATCATTTGCAACAAACGTTAGCCACAAGTGCTAAATGGATGATCCATCTCGGCCTCTTCTAGAGGTCTCCAGCATCATTGATGGCAGTCTTCAGCTAATTTGATTCACTCCACGTGATATCAAGAAATAGCTGAAGGCACTGGATATTCCAAAGGCTATGGATCTGACAATATTCTAGCAATAGAACTGAAGGCTTGTGCCGCAGCCCTAGCCAAGCTATTCCAGTACAGTTACAACACTGGCATCTGCCCAGCATGTGGGTTTGACATGGGAGCTGCTGATCCCCTGGTTGGAGAGCTGTGGGGAGATGGTAGCATAGTGGTATTTTTCGCTGGACTAGAAATTCAGAGGCCCAGATAATGCTCTAGGGAACTGGGTTCATGTCCCACCATGGCAGATCGAGGAATTTGAGTTCAATAAAACAATCTGGAATTAAAAATGTCTAATGATGACCATATCATTTTACTGGTGTAAAAACACACCTAGTTTAAGGAAGGAAATCTGCTGTCCTTGGTCTGACCTACATGTGACTCCAGACCCACAACAATGTGGTTGACTCTTAGACACCCTCTGAAATAGCCTCACAAACCGTTCAGTTGTATAAAGCCTGAAAGAAATGAAACCGGACAGACTATTCAGCATTGACCTAGCCCTGTGAATTCTGCAAAGTCCTCCTTACTAAAATCTGGGGACTTGTGCCAAAATTGTGAGAGCTGTCTTGCAGACTGGTCTAGCAACAGCCTGACATAATCCTACTCACGGAATCATACCTTACAGAAAATATTCCAGACACCGCTATCACTATCCCTCGGCATATTCTGTCCCAACAGCTCAGATCTTAGATTTGCAGTCCTGCAACACCCGGCCGTGAATGATGGTGGACAATTAAACAACTCACTGGAGGAGGAGGCTCCATAAATATCCCCATTCACAATGATAGAGGAGCCCAGCATATCAGTGCAAAAGATAAGGCTGAAGAATTTGCTCCAGTCTTCAGCCAGAAGTGATGAATGGATTACCTCCGGAAGTCCCCAGCATCACATACATCTTCAGCCAATTCGATTCCAGGTGTTGTCAAGAAACAGCTGAAGGCACCGGATACCGCAAAGACCACGGGCCCTGGCAATATTCCGGCAATAGTACTGAAGACTTGTGCTCTATAACCTGTGCACCCCTAGCCAAGCTGCCCCAGTACAGCTACAACACTGGCATCTACCCAGCAATCTGGCAAATTGGCCAGTTATGTCCTGTACACAAGAAACAGGACAAACCTAATCCGGCCAATTATTGTCACAAAGTGATGGAAGGGATCATGAACAGGCTAGTTTCTGCCAGTGCTACACAATTCTTCACCTCATTAAAGCCTTGGTTGAAACATGGCCAAAAGGACTAAACTCCAGAGGTGAAGTGAGAATGACTGCCCTCGACATCAAAGTACCATTTGGCCGAATGTGGCATCAAGGAGCCCAAGTAAAACTGGAGTCAATGGGAATCGGGGAAAACTCTCCAGCACATTACTGCAGGAGCTACTCAGGTTAGTGACCTAGGCCCAGCCATCTTCAGCTGCTTCATCAGTGGCCTTCCCTCCAACATACGGTCAGAAGTGGTGGTATTTACCGATGATTGCACAATGTTAGTAAGTATGTGGCTGCAAGAGAAGGTCGGAGACTGGGAATTCTCTGTGAGAAACTCCCACCCTGACTCCCCAAAGCCTGTCCACCATCTACAAGGCACAAGCCAGGAGTGTGGTAGAACACTCTCCACTTGCTTGGATAAGTGCAGCTCCAACAACACTCAAGAAGCTCAACACCGTACAAGGAAAGCAAAATACCTGATTGGCACCCCATCCACAACTTTCAACATTCATTTTCTCCACCATCGATGCCCAGCGGCAGCAGTTAGCATCCTCTACAAGCTGCATTGCAGTAACTTACCAAAACTCCTTCAAGGGCATTTTCAAACCCACAATCTATACTACCTAGAGGGACAAAGGAAGAATATGCAAGGAAATGCTCCACCTGAAAGTTCCCCTCCAAGCTACACACTATTCTGATTTGGAACTATATCACTGTTCCTTCGCTATCACTGGGTCAAAATTCTGTAATTTCCTTCCTAACAGCACTCTGGGTGTACCTACACCACACAGACTACAGCGGTTCAAGAAGATAGCTCACCACCACATTCGAAAGGGCTTTTTGGGGTGGCAATGAACGCAGGGCCAAAGCCATCACTAAAGCGATGTTTTTCCTGTGGCTCAGATATTTCAACAGGCTAATCATTTTCTGGTCTCTCAGCAAAGAACACACAATGAGGCTATTGTGAGAACCAAGAAATCCATTGCTCTTGTTGAAACACCTATACCCGGGTACAATATTGCTCGACTGACTGCTCTGGCTTTTTGATTTTGCAGTCAATTTCATAATGTTCATTTACAAAAGATAATAGTTGATGCATTTGTGGTCATTATCCAGAATTCTATAGACTCTGGAACAGTACCTACAGAGTGGAGTGCAGTCAATGAAACTCCACTATTTAAAAAAGGAGATAGAGAGAAAACAGAGAATTATAGACCAGTAAGCCCGATGTCGGTAGTGGGGAAAATTCTAGAATCCATTGTCAAAGATTTTATAGCACAACACTTAGAAAACAATGGCAGAATCGGACAGTGTCAGCATGGATTTATGAAGGGGAAATCATGCTCGACAAATATTTAAAAAAAAAAAAATTTAGAGTGCCCAATTCATTTTTTCCAATTCAGGGGCAATTTAGCAATGGACCAATCCACCTAACCTGCACAGTTTTGTGTTATGGGGGCAAAACCCATGCAAACAGGGGGAGAATATGCAAACACACACAGACAGTGACCAGGGGCGAAATTCTCCTACCCGCCCCGCCACATTTCTGCCCCGACCGGCCGGAGGGAGTCTCCGTAACACCGGCCGATCAATGGGGTTTCCCACTGTGCGGCAGCCCCACACCGTCGGGAAACCCCCCGGCGCCGGCAAAACGGAGACTCCCGCCAGCGGAGAATGACGCCCCAGATCTGGGATTGAACCATGAAGTAGCAGTGCTAATCACTACGCCACCGTGCTGCCCAATGCTTGACATATCCACTGGAATTCTTCAAGGATGTAACTCGTAGAGTTGATGAGGGGGAGCCAGTGGATGCGGTTATTTGGACTTGCAGAATGCTCTTGACAAAGTCCCGCATAAGAGCTTAGCATGTAAAATTAAAGCGCATGGGATTAGGGGTAGTGCATTCAGATGTATAGAACTGTTTGGCAGACAGGAAACAAAGTGTAGGAATTAAAGTTTTTTTTTCCAAATTGACAGGCAGTCCCCCAGCTATTCATAATATATATTAATGATTTAGATGAGGGAACAAAATGTAATATCTCGAAATTTGCAGATGACCCAAAGTTGGGTGGGAGGGTGAGCTGTGAGGAGGATGCAGAGTTTCTTCAGTGTGATTTGGACAAGTTGAGTGAGTGGGCAAATGAACGGCAGATGCGGAATAATTTGGATAAATGCGAGGCTATCCACTTTGGGCGCAAAACCAGGAAGGCAGACCATTATCTGAATGGCCATAAATTAGGAGAAGGGAATGTGCATTGAGATCTGGGTGTCCTCATTCACCAGTCGCTGAAGGTAAGCATGCAGGTACAGAAAGTGGTTAAGAAAGCAAACAATATGCTGCCTTTCATTGTGAGAGGATTCGAGGATAGGGGCAAGGATGTCTTGCTGCAAATATATAGGGCCTTAATGAGGCCACACCTGGTATATATACCTGACTCCCGACAAACAGTGGACAGTTAAAATTAGATTCAGTCTGAATGACATCTTAGGGCCCTGATTTACATTTAGTCATGAGGATTCTGCCCGAGTCAGATGGATATGTTACAAAATCCCAACAGTATTAAAAGGACCCCAAGGAGGAAATCATTAAACGTGACGATTTAATTTATCTCCTTGTTTCTGCCTGAGAGAGGGAGTTAAAATTCTAAACATAGATATACAATTTTTGTTACATTGAAAGATAGTGACGATATTGCACAAAAACTATTACTATGAAGTGTATTAACATGGATGCAGGCCATTCATCCATCGTGCCTGTGCTGGCTCTATCGAAGAACTATTTAATCAGTCCCACTCCTCAAACTTTCTCCACAGCCTTGAAAATTTGTTTCCTTTCTATGTATTTATCCATTTGCCTTTTACAAGTTCCTGTTGAATCTGTCTCCACCCAGGGAAGCTCGTTCCAGATCACAACAACTTGCTGAATTTCTCCTCATTCCCCTGCCTCAAGCTTGTTTTTTTCATTTTGTCAATTATCTTAAATCTGTCTCCTCTAGTCTCACCAGACAATTTAATTCCCTCGTCCCTGGTATCATTCGAGTAAATCTCCTCTTCATCCTCTCCGAGGCCTTGACATCCTTTCAAAAGTGTTCTTCCCACAATTGGATGCATTACTGCAGCTGAGGTCTAACCAACAATTTAGAATGCTTTAGTGCAACTTCCTTACTATTGCACCTCATTAAGGAACGCAATTTAGCATCTTTGTCAATTGTCCTGCTGCCGTCCAAAATTCACAAATATACACCGCCCCCCCCCCCCCCCCCCCCCACTAAACCCCCCTTCCCCGTTGTGTCTGCTCCCTCCTTCTAAATGTCACCATTTTAGTTTACATTGCCTCTCCTTATTTTCCTTCTGTAATGCATCCTTGCGGAATGGAGCATATTAGATATTCTGTTACTACTTGCTTCCTTTTGGAATAAAGAGTGTGACTATAAAAAGACCATTCTCTAATGCTTTCTACATAACCCTTCTTGAATGTCACAGCACGTGACTCAAATTATTTCCCCTTGCTCCCAGCACAGTGGAGCCGAGAAAAAGTAAATTTGAAAGCACTAATAAATATTTAAATGTTATTCGAAAATGCTACTCATGACTTTATAATTGTTAGAGTGGATGATTGAGTTTATGCAAATGTACAGCAAGAATAATAAATTCATCCAAATGCAGGTAAGATGATCTGAAAATTTGATTTAATACTGTATAGACTCTTCATGCACTACTAGTCGAAGCATGTGCAGAAAAATAGGTCTCAAATATTCACAGTTTAATTGTATTGGAATGCTGCAATGACTGAATAACAAGATCAAAATTAATTGAAGGCCCAAGAAAGATAAGGTGCAAGAAAACTAATACCAGCGAAACGAGTGAATGGTACAGAAGTGAGTCATGGATTATTAAAATGGGACATGGGACAAAGTAAAATTTGACAGTCAGGAGCAGATGCAGATCGTACAGAAACGGTTACATACATAGGGCGAAATTCTCCCCCAACGGCGCGATGTTCGCCGACTGGCGCCAAACACGGCGCCAATCAGACGGGCATCGCGCCGGCCCAAAGGTGCGGAATGCTCCGCATCTTTGGCGGCCTAGCCCCAATATTGAGGGGCTAGGCCGACGCCGGAGGGATTTCCGCCCCGCCAGCTGGCGGAAATGGCGTTTGTTGCCCCGCCAGCTGGCGCGGAAATGCGGCGCATGCGCGGGAGTGTCAGCGGCCGCTGACAGTTTCCCGGCGCATGCGCGGGAGCGTCAGCGGCCGCTGTCAGTTTCCCGCGCATGCGCAGTGAGGAGATTCTCTTCCGCCTCCGCCATGGTGGAGGCCGTAGCGGAGGCAGAAGGGAAAGAGTGCCCCCATGGCACAGGCCCGCCCGCGGATCGGTGGGCCCCGATCGCGGGCCAGGCCACCGTGGGGGCACCCCCCGGGTCAGATCGCCCCGCGCCCCCCCCAGGACCCTGGAGCCCACCCACGCCGCCTGGTCCCGCCGGTAAATACCAGGTTTGATTTACGCCGGCGGGACAGGCAATTTCTGGGCGGGACTTCGGCCCATCCGGGCCGGAGAATCGAGCGGGGGGGGTCCCGTCAACGGGCGCGGCCCGATTCCCGCCCCCGCCCAATCTCCGGTACCGGAGACTTCGGCGGGGGCGGGGCGGGATTCACGGCGGCCTGCGGCCATTCTCCGACCCGGCGGGGGGTCGGAGAATGACGCCCATAGTTCCTGGAGGAGACAAGAGAGGTCTTTTAAAGGCTGATAGGGGTATTATATAAAAACTGCAAAATATTAAGAGGAAAGATGTCTCAATATTAAAAGTCTCATTGTTTTTAAAACCCTCCTTGACCTTTCCTCTCTCTACCCTTGTAATCTCCCCCAGCCCTACAACCCTCCAAAATATCTGCTTTCCGCCAACTTGGGCCTCTTGAACAGCCCCAATTTTCTTCATGTCACCATTAGTGGCTGACCCTCAGCTGTCGGGGCCCTAAGTGTCATATCCCGCACAGGACTGGGGTGGGAATAATTATCTTCCCTGTGGTTCTCGTGGAGTATGAGCTCCCCCCACTGAGGGCTGGGGAACTCCATTCAGCTACGCATGAAAGGTTGGTAAGGCATCGACCTTGGAGGGACCTAGTAGGGATCTACCAGGAGTTGTATATAACCTAATTGTAAATAAACCAAAGTTCTTTATTCCGACACAGTGTGGACTCTTATTAAACTAACCTCCCTCTATAAACCTCTCGGCCTAACTGCTTCTCTCCTCCGTTATGATGCGCCTTCAGACCTACCTCTTTGATCTAGTCCTGTCCTGTTGTCTACTAGTGAGGCTGGGCTGCAAATTATGTTTGATAATCTCCTGTGAAACACCTTAGGATGTTTTAGTACCTTAACGGGATGGCATAAAAGCAAGTTGTTGTTACGGAGACACAGCAGGGCCAATTCATCAAATCTGTCCCCGCAGCACTGACCCCGACTCCAAATTGTGAGGAGAACGTGCCCCCAAAATTCCTGCCCGACCCCCAGAACCAGAGCAGGCAAGGCTTCATGATTTTGTAATGTTATTAAATGGTGGGAAACTTTCCGTGCATTCACTGGAATTGTTGATATGCAAAATAAATATCTATGCCCTAATATAAATATGGTAACAAAGCTCTAGCGCTTTGGGATGATGAATTGAGTGGCAATCATTGGCCGCCCTGGTCAAGATGCAGGTGGGACTTGGTCATGAAATCGGTGCAAAGTTTTGATCAAGTGGGAAATGTTAGGTCGATGAAAATCAGCCCAATTGTCTTCACAAAAAAGATGGGATGTGAAATATACGTCTCACTCTACTGCTAAAACTAACAAAATAACTACAAGCAGCAATGTCCTGAATAAATTATACCATTCAAGTCACTTGAGGAATAACATTTGTATCAGATGTTATAATATTCTGTTAGTAATTTTTTTTGCGTCAATTTTTGTGTTCAAAAAACCAGGACTGATGAATTGGATGTTCTGCTCATTAGGTCCATTCCCTGCACAGACCTAATACAATTTATTCTGCTCATTCTTACCCTACTCACTCAAACTCCTTAGGAGGTGATCAGCTGCAGACAAAGCCTCCAACATATACAAAACTCAGTGAAAGGCACTTCTAGTTCTAATGCGTAACCATGCAAATATGTTCCTATTGGAGGGAGCATGACCATCATGTGCTCTCTGGTTAGATTAAAGCTCTCTTCTGACCTGAACCAATCAAGTACTCACAGTCCACATAGGGCATTTATCTTGCTGTGGTTATAGCCCAACGTATCAGCGTTTCAAACCTTGCAAATAGTCCACTAGCGTAGGGGCAGCATGGTAGCACAGTGGTTAGCACTGCTGCCTCAGAGCGCCAGGGACACAGGCTCAATTGTCTTTGTGGAGCTTTCACTTTCTTTGCTTACCTGCATGGGGTTCCTCGGGGTGCTCTGGTTTCCTCCCACAGCCCAAAGATGTGCAGGTTAAGTGGATGGGCCATGCTAAATTGTCCCTTAGTGTCCAAAGATCCGCAGTTAGGAGGGGTTATGGGGATAGTACAGGGCCTGGGTGGGGTGCTCGTTCTGAGGGTTGGTGCAGACTCGATGGGCAGAATGGCCTACTTCTGCACTGTAGGAATTCTCTGGGCGGGATTCTCCCAGCCCTGCGCCGGGCTGGAGAATCCCCACCACGCGCCACGCCACCCCGACGCTGGCACCCGATTCTCCGCAGAATCGGCGCCATTGGCTCCGGCGCATTTGGCGCGGTGCGGGTCGTGGACCGCTCTACGCGGCGGGGTTGCCGATTCTCCGGCCCGGGTAGGCCGAGCCGGCGCTCTAAAAAGGCAGAGTCCCGCCGGCGCGTCCACACCTGGTCACAGCCGGCGGGAACTCTGCGTGCAGGGTCGGGAGGGGCGACCTGTGGGGGGGGGGGGCTCTAACCCCCGGGGGGGACTCCGATGGGGCCCGGTCCACGATCGGAGCCCACTGATCGGCAGGCCGGCCACTCACTCTCCAGGCCTATTTTCTTACGCGCCGGCCCCTGAACCCCCGCGCCATGTTGCGTCGGGGCTGGCACGTTGAGGGAGGCCACCGCACATGCACGGGTTAGCGCGGCACACAGTTTGTGCTGGGATGGGAGGCTGGAGCGGAGTTAACCACTCCAGCGCCGTGCTGGCCCCCTGTAGGGGCCAGAATCAATACTCCCAGCGGCCCATTCGCGCCGTCGTGAAACGCGACGTTTCCAACGGCGTGGACACTCTGTCACCGAATGGGAGAATCCCCCCCTATGAGTCTATGATAATTTCTGCTGAAGGCAAATAGAAAAGTACACCGGGAACATGATTGAGTGAATTGTACATGGGTAAATTGACAGACGGAATGAGAACAATGGAGTGGAATTAAGTATAAGGTTGTCAACCCTGTAGTTGCATTCCTGGAGGGACCATCACCCACTCTCCAATCCTCTCACCCAGTCAAACAGCCTTGATTTCTTTGAACAATTCTATTTTAAAAACACAAGAATATTGAAGATAGTGGGGGAACAAATAGAAGAACACAAACGTTAGTGCTAAGCAAGGATGTGGTAATGATTAAATTACGAAACGAGTTGTCCAGAGAGCTAGATAAATAAACCAGGGGGTGTGAGTGAAAATTCCATCTTGTGGAGTTTATGAATGAGAAATTGAATTCATTAAGAGAAAATTAGTAAATGAAAACAAGTTCTCAGTAAAAGTGAGCAGGAAGCTGCCAGATTGTTGTAAAACCCCAATTAGTTTATTAACACCCTTTAAGGGAGGAAACCATGTTTTCCTTCCAATTCAACACCGATGAGCTAGACACTTATCTGTCCTCTGAAGTAACTCCACAGGCAGAAATTAATGCCACTACACCCTCCCCCACCCCACTTCTCCCCCCGCCCGGCAAAGGGGCGTGTTTGGGGGTGAGTGGGTAAGGGTAAGTGTTGGGGGTGGGTGGGTGAGGGCGAGTTTGGTGGTATGTGGGTGAGGGTGAGTTTGGCGTTGGGTGAGGGCCTGTTTGAGGGTGGGTGGGTGAGAGCTAGTTTGGGGGTGGGTGGGTGAGGGCGTGTGTTGGGGTGGGTGGGTGGGTGAGGGCAAGTTTGGGGAGTGGGTGGGTGAGGGCGTGTGATCGGATAGAAGGTTGCAGGGTAGAGATCGTGCTCCCTATCTGCCTTTCTGCAATTAAATCCGGGATGGGAGGGCATGTGGTTTAAGAGCCGCAGTGGAAGGCAGGGGGGATGTGCAGAAAATACTGTTGGATTTGCCTGAAGCCTTTTCGAGGGGCTCCCTGGGTCAAAGTCACTCTGTGCCCAGTCAAGGAGGCCAGCTTGGGAAGGGGGACAACAGGAAGCCAACGTCTGGTCCATGCTATGAACCCCCCTCCTCCCAACTGATCTAGGAACCCAATCTTGCCCCACTATCTGTCTCTGGAGGATAGATGGCTGATCCTCTGGGTAGGCCCAAGTGCAATATTGGCAGTGGCCACCATTCCAGGAGCGCTGCTGGTACTGTGCGGCTGCCAACTCCCGGATTTCCTCCCAGCAGGGTCTTAATTCGGTGGGAGGTCCAGATAAGTTCCTGATTATTATGCAATAGCATTGGGCCTCCCGGGAAAAGGCTACATGGAGCTTCAACTGGTTCTCGAAAGAGTGGGAACCACAGTGCAGTCACTAAATTCTGCCTAATGTAGCAATGTGCCAGTAAGATATTATTGTGATGCTCTGTCTGCCCTCTCAGATAGGTGCAAAGGTTCCACAGCACTATACTGAGGAAGTTCAGAGTTCTTCCCGCGTCTATATATTATATACTGGTTTAATCAATCAATGTTATCAAAACGATTATCATATTGCTATTTGTGCAAGATTTCTTTGTGCAAATTGGCTGCCATGTTTTTCTATATGACAAAAACAACAACACTTCAGCTAGTACTTTATTGGCTGTCGGTGCTCTGTGTTGGCCTGAGACTGTGAAAGGCGCCAAGGAAATTGAATGACATCTTTCAGTGGGCCCCACAACTTTCTCGGCAGGTGTGGGGGAGGGGGGGGGGGGTTGCTGGGGCATTAAATTCTATCCTTGGCAAATGATGCCCACATAAACCGAATATGAATAAAGCATTCTTAATGGGTGGGAGGTTTATAGGGTGCTTTTTTTTGTAAAATGTAAAATGTTGAAACTTGGAATAAAAATACTTCTTATTGGTGTGGAGTCTCACATACCTGGAGCCTGCAATGCAGAATTCTGGCAGCTGAACTGATTCTAGTTTTGTGCGTGAGACATCCTTTGCTGGAGTTGCTGGAAAGGAGAAGTTTTGCTTCCTCTGAATTTTTGTATTTCAGGCCTAGATGATCAGCTGCTTCAGACCTGAGGGGGAATAAAGAAGATGATTTCTATTGAAAGCTGCGTGGGCGAGATCACAATTGCTTTGCAAATGAGAGTTAGCGTGACAAGAAGATTCAATAAGACAGCTCCATTTGAAAAAAAACTCCACTCAAAGTTTTCTTGGGACAAAAACCTTGTCTCAATTTTCTTCTTTGTACTCATGTAATAACATAAAAGGCAGGGAAAAAAAATAATGGAATGATCCGACCAGAGTTTTAACCATTACATATTTTTGAAAGCATTATCCAATTTTCACGAATTTGATTTTTAACAGTAGCAGGAGACAGAGTCTAGACATTCGATTAAGTTGTGCACATCTTTACTGTCACAAAATTGCCACTTTAAACCTCGTATATTGTGGATAAACAAGTATGCTCACTACACACCGAATGTGTGCCAGTACCATAGTGGTCAAAGCAGGACAAGAGGCTTGAAATAGGTGTTTGTCCCATATGCAAATAATGGGCCCTACATGGACTGCTATAGGTCTCCAATTCATAGAATTCCTTCAGACCAGAAGGAGGCACTTCGGCCCATCGAGACTGCACCGTCCGTGTGCAAGAGCACTTTACCTAGGCCCATACACCTGCCCTATCCCCGTAACCCCACCTAACATGCACACCTTTGGACTGTGGGAGGAAACTGGAGCACCCGGACGTAAGCCACGCAGACACGGGGAGAACTTGCAAACTCCACACAGACAGTCACCCAAGTCCAGAATCGAACCCGGGAGCCTGGCACTGTGAGGCAGCAGTGCTAACTACTGTGCCACTGAGTTTTTAAAATATCTTCTGAGATAAACGTGTAGCTGGGAGGTGTTATATTTTAATGTATAATATATATATTACTCTTTTAACCTAGCTGAGTTGTTGAAATATAGCCATAGTCTTCCAGTAATGATAAACTAATTTATTGAGTAATATAAAATAATCTCATGAGTTCTTTTTACTTAATACTGAACTAGTAAAACAAACAACTGTAGAATTAACTAATTAAATTATATGATACAATACTCTGTTAACTAATAACTTCTGCTCCCTAGCTTTGCTACTTCTGTTCTCTCTGCAATCTTGACACACACTCCTGTAAGAAAGAGCGGGAAAACATTGATATAGGTCCTGATAGTGTGGGCATCTAGTGTTCAATTGCCTGTACTAGCTTTACATAGTCTGATCATGTATTATGACATACAGAGATCGGTACATGAGGTACATTCCTTATCCACTGCAATGCTAGAACTCATGTCTGTCTTACTCCCCCCAATTCCAACCATTCTCCCCTTCCATACTCCCCCTACGCAACCTTTTCCAGCCTTGAAAAATTTCACTGTGAAATTAAAAGGGACACCCGACATTTCATCTCTTATTAAAGCATCTGTTCACATATTGTCATGGCCCATTGGTTTTGGGGTGGTCCCTTTAAAAACTAGAGTTTGATTTCTGGTAAAATAGCAACACAGATTCCAATAAACGATCATGGGACCAGGTTGCCTGGGAGATGAACAGTAGGAAGCAAAGGGGTCAACTTGTTAATCACAGGGGTGGCTAGGTTTCTAGGGGTGTTTATTGGTTCAAGCAGTTTACTTGAAGAGTTTTAGATCAAGCTGGAGTGCAAGATACTTACTTCCAGCAGAATTTGATTGAAATTCTGGGTGTGCACAAAAGAACTGTAACTCTTGTTAACTGAAGGACCCTGGGGGCGATTCTTCCAAATGGAGCCCAAGTGTTCGCGCCGTCGTGAACGCCGTCGCGTTTCACGAAGGTGCGAACCGGGCCCGGGTACGACCTATTCTGTCCCCCACAGGGGGCCAGCACGGCGCTGGAGCGGTTCATGCCGCTCCAGCCTCCCTTCCCAGTGCCAAATGGGTGCCGCGCCAACCCGTGCATGCATGGGGGACTTCTTCTGCACACCGGCCTCGACGCAACATGGCATCGGTGTTCAGGTGCCAGCCGCACAGTAGGCCCGGGGAGGGGAGAGGTTGGCCCGCCGATCGGTTGACTCCGATCGCAGGCCAGACCCCATCGGAGGGCCCCCCCTGGGTCAGAGCCCCCCTTCCCCCCCCCACCGCACAGGCCGCCCCCGGCGCTTCGCGCAGAGTTCCCGCCGGCAGCGACCAGGGGTGAACGGCGCCGGCGGGACTCTGTCATATCCGCGCGGCCACTCAGCCCATCCTGGCCGGAGAATCGGCGGCCCACGGCCAGCCCCGCGTCAAACGCACCAGCCCAAATGGCGCCGATTCTTCGCACCTCAGAGAACCGTGCGCCGGCGTCGTGGCGCGGTTGTGGCGATTCTCCGGCCCGGCGCCGGGCTCGCCCCCTCCCTATTTACACTGAGTTTGTGAGTGAGACAGAGTGAGTGAGTGAGCCAGAGAGTGAGTGAATGAGGCAGAGTGAGTTTGTGAGTGAGACAGAGTGAGTGAGTGAATGAGGAAGAGTGAGTTTGTGAGTGAGACAGAGTGAGTGAGTTTGTGAGTGAGACAGAGTGAGTGAGTGAATGAGGAAGAGTGAGTTTGTGAGTGAGACAGAGTGAGTGAGTGAGTGAGACAGAGTGAGTGAGTGAGTGAGACAGAGTGAGTGAGTGAGTGATACAGAGTGAGTGAGTGAGTGAGGCAGAGTGAGTGAGTGTGTGAAACAGAGTGAGTGAGTGAGACAGAGTAAGAGAGACAGAGCAGTAAATCTCGGTCAAGGAGAGAGGGACAGAGTGAGCGAGAAAGAAGGTCAGAGAGAAAGAGACAAGAGAGAGAAAAAAGAGGGACAGAGAGAGAGAAAAAAAGAACATAGAGAGATAAAAAGATGGACAGAGAGGGAGAACAAAAGCGGAACAGGGAGAGAGAGGGGGAAAAAGGGGGTTAGAGAGAGAGAGAGAGAAAAAGAGGACAAAGAGAGAAAAAGATGGACAGAGAGTGGGAGAAAGAAAGTGGGTCAGAGGGAGGGAAAATGAGGGTTAGGGAAGCACCTGGCATGTTGCACTGGCTACTGCCCTCTCTGTCACTGGTCCCGCATGCCAGCACTGGACCTCCCCCCAACAGGCCAGTGGCTGGCGCCCCCCCTCCACCCCACCCACCCTGCCCCCAATGTAATACTGTGCATGTGCCCTGGTTCAACCTGGCACCTACCAGCACAACCCGCCTATGCTGAGCAGCGGTGCCCACACCTGTCACCTGCTATAGTGCAATAGACCCCCCACCATGCATAAAGCCTGCAGCTCACAATTTATCTCTCTTTGTCCCCACAGGAGAAGTTGGCCTATTACAGGTGGGGAAGAGCCCAGATGGGTGGCGGGGTCCTCACCCCCTATGAGGAACAGGCCCCGGAGGTTATGGGGATGACCGAGGATAGAGCGGTCACTGACAGTGAGGTTGGCCTGCACCGCAGAGGTGAGGAGATCCAACACCTAGATGACTCGTCGCAAGTGAGTTGTTCACTACAGACATAATGATCCTCCCCTCTCACTGATCACATGTCTATTTTCCCACAGAATCTCTATCCAGGGCGGCCTTCCCCCACCCCCGACCACCTTCCAAGGGAACACTTCGGAGGACAGCTCCGAGGATGCCAGCATCGAGGTGTCACTGCTTTCATCCCCACCTTTCCCCAGAGCAGGGACACACACCACGGTGGGCAACATTGATGGACAGGCTTCTGGGGCATATTTTGGTGAGGCAGGAACAACCAGGGGAGACAGCATTCGGAGGCCTGCTGGATCCCAGGGCCCAGCTGGATCCCAGGGCCCAGCTGGATCCCAGTCAGATGCTGAGCCTTTGGACAGGGTTATCCCGGAGCAGATACAGACATTACGGTGCGGCTGTGGGATTCAAGAGGGGATGTCAGCAACACTCCAGTGGGTCCATAGCCAATTGGAGGAGTACCAAAGGCTACCAGTGCTGGAGATGATGCCGACAATATGTGGCACTGAGGCCACCACTGGTAGGTGGCAGTGGGAAGTCTGCAGCACAGCATCAGAGCCGTGAGTGTGGTGTCCCATGCATTGCTCAGTCAGTGATGGCCATGGCTGAGTGGCCCAGACGCATGTGGACCTTGCCGAGGTGCTGTGGAGCATGTCCCAGTCTCAGGTGGCCATTGTCGAGACACTCAGAGCGTGGCCCAGTCACAGAGGGACATCGCTGAGGGCATTAATATCACGGTGCAGACAATGGGGAACTGCCAGAGCTGGCAGAGCCAGATGACGCAGGGGCCCTGGAACCCACTCAGCTGCCCCTCCATCCAAAGGTGGCCCCCAGGGCCCCATGTTCAATCTTGGAGGCTGACCCAGAGCCTTCCAACAGGGGCACGACGATGGTTTCCAGCATTCGTGAGTGCCCCCCTCCTGACAACAGCGCATCTCAGGGTCCGCAGGCGGAACAGGGTGGCACTGAGAGGTGAGTGTCACCCATAAGGTGACTGGGACCCTCCAGCCCGAAGCATAGAGGTTCATGGCTGCGGTGACCTTGACAACCCCTGGGAGTGGGTATCTTCCTCCACATGGTGCCAAGTCTGCAAGGACCTGGCACAGGTGCCGCACTGTCCCCTTATTCAGGCAGAACCTCCTGCGGCACATGCTGTCCGGCATCTCCTCAAACGACCAACAATGCTTGTGCATCTTGGGCTGTTGCTGGCCTTCCCCTCTGGGTCTCTCCCCGGCCTGATCGGTAGCCGGGTCCTCAGGGTGAGGGGCGGCCTCGGCACATGGGCTGCCCTCGTGGTGCTGGTCACGTTCAGGCGACCAGACGCTGGATGAGATGGCAGCAGCTGCGGAGGGGTCTATGATACCATCCATAATGTGATATCTGTAACGATGTGAAAGGATGAGAGTCCGACAGTCAGTTATGGCTTCCAGCCCGGTACCCTCGAGTTCCCCCCCCCCTCACGATCCCCACTTTCTCTCAGTGTGCCATCCGACGAGCTGGGTGTGCTGAGGGACCCCGCCCTGCACACACAACCCCGGCCACAGTAGGGACCCCGGACACTACACCCCGGACCTAGGACCCCAGACTCCTGCTGGGAACATTACTTGGACCGGGCTCGGGTTCCATCCCCAATCCATACACCCACCCTCTGGTCGCGGGGATGTCCCCAGTGCTGAAACCCAGCTCCAGGGTGTTTGATTGTTGGCTACTGAATCTGTGGTGTTGACACCTCCAGTGCTCAGGCAAAGTGTCCAGGCCTGACATGTTGATTGGGATGCTAGGCAATAACACTCACCTGAGACATGGCACGTGCACTTTTCTTTTAAGACTGGGGGATTCTGTAGGGATTTTTAAGATTGGGGGATTCTGTAGGTTTTTTTTTTAAGATCAGGGGGATTCTGTAGAGTTTTTTTAATATCGGGGGATTCTGTAGAGTTTTTTTAAGATCGGGGGATTCTGTAGAGTTTTTTTTAAGATCGGGGGATTCTGTAGAGTTTTTTTTAAGATTGGGGGATTCTGTAGAGTTTTTTTAATATCGGGGGATTCTGTAGGGTTGTTTTAAGATTGGGGGATTCTGTAGAGTTTTTTTTAAGATTGGGGGATTCTGTAGGGTTGTTTTAAGATCGGGGGTTCTGTAGAGTTTTTTTAAGATCGGGGGTTCTGGAGAGTTTTATTAAGATCGGGGATTCTGTAGGGTTGTTTTAAGATCGGGGGATTCTGTAGAGTTTTTTAAAGATTGGGGTGCCCTTCAGAATAAGCACCCAGATCGCTGAGGAGTCGGACTTTTCAGTTTCTTTGGGTCCTGCATGACGCAAATTACTCTAACCTCTAAATAAATATGGGTGAATTGAATTGTGATCTGGATCGTGCCCACTCACCTAGCTGGAATCACACCGCCTTTCCTGCCAGTGATCACACTTTTGGGAGAATTATGCCCAAAGACACAGGGCGCGATTCTCCGCTCCCGCGCCGGTTTGGAGAATTGCCTGGGTCGCCAAATTTTCCCGCCACGCACACGGTCCATCGCCCTCCCGCGATCGTGGTCCAGTGAATCACCCGAGGCAGCCAAAATGGCGATTCACCGGTACCCCCGCGATTCTCAGTGCCGGATGGGCCGAGCGGCCTGCCCAAAACTGTGGGTTCTCCCTGGCGCCGTGGGTTGTTTGTGGGCTTGTTTTGGTCGCTGCTGGCGGGAACAGCGCGTGACCGCTGGGGTGGCGGCCTGCCGGGGGGGGGGGGGGGGGGGGGGATCCTGCACCGGGAGGGGGCCTCAAATAGGGTCTGGCCTGCGATCGGTGCCCACCGATCGTCGGGCCGTCCTCTCTGAAGGAGGACCTCCTTTCTTCCGCTGTCGTGAATGCAGTCGAGGCACACGATGGCGCGAAACGGCCCCTTGCGAGTCCGCCCCGCAAGAAGATGTCTGACGGATCTTGCGGGGCGGACTCGCAAGGGGCCGTTTCGCGCCATCGTGTGCCTCGACTGCATTCACGACAGCGCGAACACTCTGCCTCCATTTCGGAGACAGGGGGCGGTATTCTCCGCCCCGCCGCGCCACTTTTCTGCCCTGACCCGCTGGCGGGACTCTCCATTACGCCAGCCGGTCAATGGGGCTTCCCGTTATGGGGCAGTCCCACACCATCAGGAAACCCCCGGGTGCCGGCAAAACGGAGAATCCCACCGGCAGAGAATCCAGTCCAGGGTTTCAGACAAAAATAAAATTCCATAGTAACCTGTTGCCGTGGTTGGCTTTTGTGTTTTGGGGATTTTGGGGCACGATCCAATGGCTATGCTGCGCCCGAAAAGCATTGCAGTGCAACGCAGTGTGCCCGATAAAAGCCGGGAGATACCACTTCCGGGATCTACCCGGCTCGCAACGCCTCGCGAGATCCAACGAGGTCTCACGAGATGTTGCAATATAGATCGCTTTTTGGCAAATCTGCATATTAGAACGAAACAGCTAGCCTCACTTTAATGAGCAGACTCCTGAGGTACCCGAGGCTTTGGGATATATCCCCTTTGTCTCAGACCTCGGGGAAGTGCCGTTCAGCACTGGTCATTGCCGCGGAATGCTCCAAGTAGTTGGACCGTGCCGTATCACCTGTCCTTCGTGGAAAAGTTTTTGAAGAAAAACACCTTTGACCACAAGGCAATACAGCAGTGGTCAGCACGTAATGTCCTCGAGGCCCTCAGGGAAAAGGAGACTGTGGAGGACGTTGGATGGTTCCCTGAGCAGACTGTCAGAGTCATCTGGCAGAACGCCTCATCACCAGAACTTTCAAACAAGCACCAAGACCTAGCTTGGCTGGTGGTGAGAAGGGCCCTCCCCGTCAGAGTCTTCATGTACACCCGAAGGCTCAGCGCCGTTGCACGCTGCCCTCGGAGTGGCTGTGGAGGAAATGAGACGGTCACCCACCTCGTTGTGGAATGTGCCTTTGCAAAGAAGGTCTGGAGAGAGATGCAGTGGTATTTGTCAAGGTTCATCCCGAGCAGCTCTGGGACACAGGACTCTGTGCTCTACGGACAGTTTCCAGGGACACACAACGAGACAAACATCAACTGCTGCTGGTGGGTCATCAACTCGGTGTAAGACGCTCTTTGGTCTGTCCGAAACGTGCTGCTCTTCCAGTGCAAAGAATTGTCCTCGACCGAGTGTTGCAGACTGGCACATTCCAAGGTCCAGGACGACGTGCTGAGGGCCGCACTCAAGCTTGGGGCAGCTGCCGCCAAGGCGCAATGGGGAAAGACCACTGTGTAAGGTCTTACCAGCAAATGTACACCGGGGGGCGGGTAACAGTGCAAAACCCCCTCGGTCTGGGCCACCAACACTCAAATGTATAAAGAAACATGACAATGTAAATATTTAAGAAGGAACTGTAACGTAAAGAGTGATATGTGTATAAAATTATCAAAATGGAATGGAAGAAAGTCAAGGCAATGTGTAACTCTGATGGGAATGTACAGTCAAGACAATTCGAAATGTTCTGTAATGTTTATGATAAATTTTATGAATAAAGTATTTTTTTTGAATACATTTTTAAAAAAAATAACTGGTCCCCACCTACGGATACCAGACAGGGGTCTCCCAGGGGATCAGAGGTCACCAGCTGCATGCCCTTTGGGCAGTGTGGTGCCCTGGCACTGCTGGTGCCACCTGTGTACCAGGCAGTTCCACCTGGGTGGCAGCCTGGCCCTAAAGTGCCCAGGTGGCACTGTCAGCTGGTATGGGCACTGCCAGGGTGCTAGGTTAGCACTACCAAGGTGGCATTTGTTTTCGTGAGTGATTGGGCCGGGGTGCCCTGTTGGGAGGGGTGCGGGGGAGTGGGAATCGCGCAGCTAAAAGTGCTCGCTCGGGGACTTTATTCCCATTTAGTTGAATCGAGCCCTATGTATATTTGAAATGCCTTCAATAAAATATTTTTTTTTAAACTCCATAGTAAAAAATATTAGAACAAGGATATTTGTGACCCAAAGTGTTTATACTAATGACAGATGAGAGCATGTGTTGAACAGGGAGTTTGTAACCTTAGGATGGTTGGAGGCAATTTCTAGGGACAACCTTGCTGGAACCCAACAAATCTCAGCCCTTGTACAAATTATTGACAGAGTAACCAGACTAAATTGTGAAATGCCAAGTTTTGAGAAGTATCTGACTTGATAGTTTTAGGATGAATGTCTAGTGGGTGTAGAAAAAAAGTGCAGTGCAGACAATTGATTGAAAGAACATCCTGGGGGTTACCATTGACCAGAAACTGAATAAGAACATAAACATAAGAACATAAGAACTAGGAACAGGAGTAGGCCATCTGGCCCCTCGAGCCTGCTCCGCCATTCAATGAGATCATGGCTGATCTTTTTTGGACTCAGCTCCACTTCCGGCCCAAACACCATAACCCTTAATCCCTTTATTCTTCAAAAAACTATCTATCTTTATCTTAAAAACTTTTAATGAAGGAGCCTCTACTGCTTCACTGGGCAAGGAATTCCATAGATTCACAACCCTTTGGGTGAAGAAGTTCCTCCTAAGCTCAGTCCTAAATCTACTTCCCCTTATTTTGAGGCTATGCCCCCTAGTTCTGCTTTCACCCTCCAGTGGAAACAACCTGCCCGCATCTATCCTATCTATTCCCTTCATAATTTTATATGTTTCTATAAGATCCCCCCGCATCCTTTTAAATTCCACGAGTACAGTCCCAGTCTACTCAACCTCTCCTCGTTATCCAACCCCTTCAGCTCTGGGATTAACCTAGTGAATCTCCTCTGCACACCCTCCAGTGCCAGTACGTCCTTTCTCAGGTAAGGAGACCAAAACTGAACACAATACTCCACGTGTGGCCTCACTAACACCTTATACAATTGCAGCATAACCTCCCTAGTCTTAAACTCCATCCCTCTAGCAATGAAGGACAAAACTCCATTTGCCTTCTTAATCACCTGTAAACCAACTTTTTGCGACTCATGCACTAGCACACCCAGGTCTCTCTGCACAGCGGCATGTTTTAATATTTTATCATTTAAATAATAATCCCTTTTGCTATTATTCCTACCAAAATGGATAACCTCACATTTGTCAACAT
Organism: Scyliorhinus torazame; assembly: GCF_047496885.1. NCBI lineage: Eukaryota > Metazoa > Chordata > Chondrichthyes > Carcharhiniformes > Scyliorhinidae > Scyliorhinus > Scyliorhinus torazame. The sequence goes on along the minus strand of NC_092725.1, from coordinate 90,822,861 downwards.
TGTATTCCATCTGCCAGACCCTAGCCCATTCACTTAACCTATCCAAATCCCTCTGCAGACTTCCGGTATCCTCTGCACTTTTTGCTTTACCAGTCATCTTAGTGTCGTCTGCAAACTTGGACACATTGCAGTTGGTCCCCAACTCCAAATCATCTATGTAAATTGTGAACAATTGTGGGTCCAACACTGATCCCTGAGGGACACCACTAGCAACTGATTGCCAACCAGAGAAACATCCATTAATTCCCACTCTTTGTTTTCTATTAATTAACCAATCCTCTACCCATGCTACTACTTTAACCTTAATGCCATGCATCTTTATCTCATGCAGCAATCTTTTGTGTGGCACCTTGTCAAAAGCTTTCTGGAAATCCAGATATACCACATCCATTGGCTCCCTGTTATCCACCGCACTGGTAATGTCCTCAAAAAATTCCACTAAATTAATTAGGCATGACCTGCCCTTTATGAACCCATGCTGCGTCTGCCCAATGGGACAATTTCCATCCAGATGCCTTGCTATTTCTTCCTTGATGATAGATTCCAGCATATTCCCTACTACCGAAGTTAAGCTAACTGGCCTATAATTACCCGCTTTCCACCTATCTCCTTTTTTAAACAGTGGTGTCACGTTTGCTAATTTCCAATCCGCCGGGACCACCCCAGAGTCCAGTGAATTTTGGTAAATTATCACTAGTGCATTTGCAATTTCCCTAGCCATCTCTTTTAGCACTCTGGGATGCATTCCATCAGGGCCAGGAGACGTGTCTACCTTTAGCCCCATTAGCTTGCCCATTACTACTTCCTTAGTGATAAAAGTCATCTCAAGGTCCTCACCTGTCATAGCCTCATTTCCATCAGTCACTGGCATGTTATTTGTGTCTTCCACTGTGAAGACCGACCCAAAAAACCTGTTCAGTTCCTCAGCCATTTCCTCATCTCCCATTATTAAATCTCCCTTCTCTTCCTCTAAAGGACCAATATTTACCTCAGCCACTCTTTTTTGTTTTATATATTTGTAGAAACTTTTACTATCTGTTTTTATATTCTGAGCAAGTTTACTCTCATAATCTATCTTACTCTTCTTTATAGCTTTTCTAGTAGCTTTCTGTTGTCCCCTAAAGATTTCCCAGTACTCTAGTCTCCCACTAATCTTTGCCACTTTGTATGCTTTTTCCTTCAATTTGATACTCTCCCTTATTTCCTGAGATATCCACGGTTGATTTTCCCTCTTTCTACCGTCCTTCCTTTTTGTTGGTGTAAACCTTTGCGGAGCATTGTGAAAAATCGCTTGGAAGGTTCTCCACTGTTCCTCAACTGTTTCACCATAAAGACTTTGCTCCCAGTCTACATTAGCCAGCTCTTCTCTCATCCCATTGTAACCTCCTTTGTTTAAGCACAAAACACTAGTGTTTGATTTTACCTTCTCACCCTCCATCTGTATTTTAAATTCCACCATATTATTCCACCGGATCGCTCCTCCCGAGAGGATCCCTAACTATGAGATCATTAATCAATCCTGTCTCATTACACAGGACCAGGTCTAGGACCGCTTGTTCCCTCGTAGGTTCCATTACATACTGTTCTAGGAAACTATCGCGGATACATTCTATAAACTCCTCCTCAAGGCTGCCTTGACCAACCTGGTTAAACCAATCGACATGTAGATTAAAATCCCCCATGATAACTGCTGTACCATTTCTACATGCATCTGTTATTTCTTTGTTTATTGCCTGCCCCACCATAATGTTGCTTTTTGGTGGCCTATAGACTACTCCTATCAGTGACTTTTTCGCCTTACTATTCCTGATTTCCACCCAAATGGATTCAACCTTATCCTCCATCGCACCAATGTCATCCCTTACTATTGCCCGGATGTCATCCTTAAGTAATAGAGCTACACCACCACCTTTACCATGCACTGTGTCCTTCAGTGTATAGTTTGATACCCTTGGATATTTAACCCCCAGTCATGACCATCCTTTAACCATGTTTCAGTAATGGCCACTAAATCATAGTCATTCACGATGAATTGCGCCATCAACTCATTTACCTTATTCCGAATGCTACGAGCATTCAGGTAAGTACACTTATGTTGGCTTTTATACCTCTGTTTTGAATCTTAACACCTTGATCAGTAACCTCTCCTAAGTTATTTTTCCTCTCAACATTTCTCCTAATTATCCTTGACGTTGAACCCATATCTTCATGTAACAACCTCCTTTCCATTTTATTCCTATTCACAGAGCTCCCCTCAGTCACTGTACACTGTACTGTTGCCCTTTTTGATTTTAAACTATGGCTTCTCTGCCTTACACTTTCCCCCTTACTGCCTTTAGTTTCTGCTCTTGTTTTACTACCTTCCGACTTCCTGCATCATTTCCCATCCCCCTGCCACATTAGTTTAAACATTCCCCAACCGCTCTAACAAATAGCCCCCCTAGGACATCAGTTCCAGTCCTGCTCAGGTGTAACCCGTCCAGTTTGTACAGGTCCCACCTCCCCCAAAACCGGTCCCAATGCCCCAGGAATCTGAAACCCTCTCCCTGACACCATCCCTTCAGCCACGTATTCATCCTATATATCCTGTCAATCGTGTGAGCCATATAAATATTGTGGCTACCATAGCACGTCAGAGGCTAGAAATCCTGTGGTGCGTAACTCATCTCCTCGCTCTCCAAGGCCAAAGCAGAAGTCCGGAGTCCGATAGAATGCTCTCCACTTGCCTGGATGAGTGCAGCTCCATTAACACTGAAGAAGCTCAACACCAGACAGGTCAAAGCAGCCTGCTTTATTGCTACCCCTTCTACAAATATTCACTTCCTCCACCACTGAAGAACTGTGGCAGCCTGTGTATCATCTACAAGGAACTCAATAAAGTTCCTTAGGCAGCACCTTCCAATCCCATAATCACTATTGTCTAGGGGGGCAAGGGTAGCAGATACCTGGGAACATTTTGGATTGGGCGATAAATGCTTGCCTAGCCAATGATGTCCACTTCCAGTAAATGAATTTAAAAAAAACATCATTTGGAAGTTCCCCACCAAGCCACATTCCGTCCTGACTTCAAACTACATCACCATTCCTTCACTGTCACTGGGTCAAAATCATGGAACTCCCTAACAACACTGTGGGCTTACCTACACTTCAGGGACTGCAGTGATTTGATTTGATTTGATTTATTGTCATGTGTGCCAAGGTACAGTGAAAAGTATTGTTCTGTTTATCAGTCCAGGCAGATCATTCCATACATGAAAAAACGTAGGACATACGATAAATACACAATGTAAATACATGGACACGGGCATCGGGTGAAGCATACAGAGTGTAGTTCTACTCAGTAGAGAAGTTGTGTGAAGAGATCAGTTCAATCCATAGGGGGGTAATTCAGGAGTCTGGTAACAGTGGGGAAGAAGCTGCTTTTGAACCTGTTCTCAGACTTTTGTAACTCCTGCCCGATGGAAGGGGCTGGAAGAGACAATAAAACAGGTGGCAGGGGTCTTTGATTAGGCTGCCTGCTTTCCCAAGACATCGAGAGGTGTAGACAGAATTACTGGATCACCACCATCTTCTGAAGGGCAACTAGGGGCGGGCAATGAATGCTGGCCTAGCCAGCGATGCCCACATCATCCAGATGAATTTTAAAAAACATTTAGGACAAGGCAACTTGCTTGACTGGCACCCCATCCACAAACATTCAATCCTTCCATCACCGACACACAGCAGCAGTGGTGTGTACCATCTACAAGGTGCCCTGCAGGAACTCACTAAGGCTCCTGAGGCAGCACCTTCCAAACCCACAACCTTTACCACCTCAATGGTAGCAGGGTGCTAGCTTCTGACATGTACCTGCCCACATCCATCAGACAGCCTGGCAAAGAATTGGGAATTTCAGAATTGGGACACACCCATAATTTTTAAAGGGCTCCCGAGTCGTCCCGACGCCAGGAAAATCCAGGCTGTAGGAACAGCAGGAGGCCATTAGCCCCTCAAGCCTGCTCCAATGAGAGCATGGCTGATGTGTCTTAACTCTTTATATCACCCCTATCCTCAGCTTTACACAAGGGTATCTTTGAAATCTGGTTTACAAAAATCTAGCGATCTCAATGAATTACCCAGAGTGTGGTTAGAAGGTGGGACTGGCTGTCACAGGGGCAGTTGAGGTGAACATTTAAAGGGAAGCTGGATAACCACAGGAGGGGGAGAGGAATAGAAGATACGTTGTTAGAGTGAAAGGAAAACGGGCGGGGGAAGGTTCACTTTGAGCATAAACACCAGCATTGACTCTTTGGGCTATCTGGTCTGATTTGATGCTGGAAGCGGGGAATTGTGAATAATGGCTCTAAGTTAAACTACACAACCTGTACAGTTAATTGACAGCTTTGGGGGTAAGCACACTGAAGGGTCGTTGATTGGAAATAACACTTGTGACTGTAATAATAATAATAATGTGGATCTCCAGTTGAGCAGAGTCACCTCCCATCAGCTATCCCAACCTCATCCTCCACCCCCTTCCCCGCCACACCGCCCCCATCCCTCAGGTGGCCCAGGATTAATGAACCTGCCATCCAATGATAGCTTACCATTGAGCAAAACCTTTTACTTTCAAATAATGAAAAATAAAGAGCACGCATGTCTTGTAAATAGGGCAGGAAATGCTCCTGGACATCTTGTCCAGATGTCACTCCCAATCAAAATGCAGTTTAAAGAACATTATTAACTGAACTTTAACAACGTGAGCACATTTGATTGTGACTATGATCTCGGTAGAGACAAGTAACATTTTAATTTGATTTACAATCCAAAAACCCAGGTATTTACGAAAAGAATTACCTCACAAGGTTCATGGCTGAAGCAAAAGAATTTTACCACACAAAATCAAAGAACATGAACTATAATAATGACACTTTATCTTATAGTCAGTTATATTAAAAATAATAACAATATAATGAACACGATTATTTATTTTTTTATTCGTTCATGGGATGTTGTCATCACGGGCTCAGCCAAGATTTCTTGCCCATCCTTAGTTGTCACTGACGAGAACGTGGTGAGCTGCCTTTTCAACTCTTGCAGTCCATATGGTGTAGGTACACCCACACTGCTGTTAGAGAGAATTCCAGGAGCTTGAAACAGTGTCAAGAAAGAATGGTGATATATTTGCAAGTCAGGATAGTGTGTGGCTTGGAGGGCATTTGCTGGTGGTGGTGTTCTACTACCTTTGTCCTTCTAGGTGATTGAGGTCATGGGTTTGAGTTCAAAGGATGCTCCTCGTGATCCAATAGCTAGGTAAAGCAACTCATCCACCCACCCCATGACTCCTTATTTTCCCACAGAGACATAGAGGGCAATGGGGGAATGAGGGGTCACGGGGAATAGGTGGGGTGTCTTACCTTGACATGAAAACAATCTCACCCATAGCCCCTACATCCACCCCCATGGCCTGTCCTGCCCCCTATGCCAAGCTATGACACTTCCACACCCACCACGCACTGTATATAGAACTAATGAACCCTGTAGTGACAGTAGGATGTGTAAACTTCAAATAAAAGTCATTCATTCATTACTTTCCTCGATGTTTGAGAAAAGTAATTTCACTACGGAAAAAAAAGACAATCTTCCAACCCCAGTAAATTACCAATCACTCCAAGCCCTTGAAAACACTTAATGTCAAGTAAATACGCATTGTGAAATTGTTTGCAAAGATCAAAGAGCCAGAGCTGTCAATCAAGAAATCATCTTCCTGGGGCTCACATACTTGAACAAGAGGAATGGATGTCTCGGCTCTCAGTCAAGCATACAACGTAGCAGGGTCTTAATCCAAAATGTGACAGGCACATTATCTAAAGACAGTGCAACTCAATCAGTGACATTCTGTCCTATTTCTTGCAGGACAATGTGACATGCAATGGAAAGGACGTTCACCACAGCCTGCAGTCGAGGAGCATGGAGCAATCTGGCTCAAACCTGGCAGAGGGCAGCATGCAGAGTTTGCCCACTGTGCACCTTTTCCCTATTGTGCTGCAGACCCAGTCACACCACTGCTGCTCTCCCCAAACCTACTGCAGTCTTTGTGTGAGAAGGTCCCCCACCCCTCTGCTCTCCCTATGAGGATGCAGCAAGAGTTCCTGTCAAATCCAGAAACTCAACACAACACCTCAAGAAACATTCCACATTAATAATAATAATACCAGACACTTGGAAAGAGCAGAAGTTGTTCTAATTTACCTTACCTGCAAATCAGGTGCCTGATGGGCTTCGTGACATTAGTGCTGAGCCTCTCTTGTAGCCGAATGTCCGCTCTTTGGTGAGCAATGAGCAGCAACGCAAATGTGGACAGTTAGTTGTGAAGTCCAAATTTGCAAGTTGAGTGTTCCATCAGCTGCTTTGACTAAGTGACGCCATATTGGAATCCAGCCCATTGCTCCTGAAACATGCAGAGGACAGCTACATAGATTCTCTTCTTTTCATCTGAGCAGCAGGTCACGAGTTCAAGATCCGCTCCGGAGACTAAAGCCCATCCTCCCGGCTGACAATTCCCAATGCATTACAAAGGAGTGGCGCACCGTCGAATCGGTCCGCACTGAGAGAGCTCTGCACCATCGAAGCGGTCCGGACTGTGAGAGCACCGCACCGTCGAAGCGGTCCACACCGAGAGAGCTCTGCACCATCGAAGCGGTCCGCACTGAGAGAGCGCTGCAGCAGCGAAGCGGTCCGCATTGAGAGAGCGCTGCTCAGTCAAAGCGGTCCCAACTGAGAGAGCGCTGCACCATCGAAGCGGTCCGCACTGAGAGAGCGCTGCACCATCGAAGCGGTCCGGACAGAGATCACCACACCATCGAAGCGGTGTGGACTGAGAGAGCGCCGCACCGTCGAAGCGGTGTGGACTGAGAGAGCGCCGCACCGTCGAAGCGGTGTGGACTGAGAGAGCGCCGCACCGTCGATGCGGTGTGGACTGAGAGAGCGCCACACCGTCGAAGCAGTCCAGACTGAGAGAGCACAGCACCGTCGAACCAGTCCAGACTGAGAGAGCGCAGCACCGTCGAACCAGTCCAGACTGAGAGAGCGCTGCACCGTCAAAGCGGTGTGGACTGAGAGAGCGCCGCACCGTCGAAGCAGTCCGGACTGAGAGCACCGCACCGTCAAAGCGGTCTGGACTGAGAGAGCACCGCACCATCGAAGCAGTCCGGACTGAGAGCACCGCACCGTCAAAGCGGTCCGGACTGAGAGAGCGCCGCACCGTCAAAGCGGTCTGGACTGAGAGAGAGCCGCACCATCAAAGCGGTCCAGACTGAGAGAGCGCCGCACCGTCAAAGCGGTCTGGACTGAGAGAGCACCGCACCATCGAAGCGGTCCGGACTGAGAGCACCGCACCATCGAAGCGGGCTGGACTGAGAGAGCACCGCACCGTCAAAGCGGTCTGGACTGAGCGAGGACCGCACCATTGAAGCGGTCTGGACTGAGAGAGCACCGCACCGTCAAAGCGGTCTGGACTGAGAGAGCACCGCACCGTCAAAGCGGTCTGGACTGAGAGAGCGCCGCACCGTCAAAGCGGTCTGGACTGAGAGAGCACCGCACCGTCAAAGCGGTCTGGACTGAGAGAGCACCGCACCATCGAAGCAGTCCGGACTGAGAGCGCCGCACCGTCAAAGCGGTCTGGACTGAGAGAGCGCCGCACCGTCAAAGCGGTCTGGACTGAGAGAGCGCCGCACCATCAAAACGGTCCAGGCTGAGAGAGCGCCGCACCGTCAAAGCGGTCTGGACTGAGAGAGCACCGCACCATCGAAGCGGTCCGGACTGAGAGCACCGCACCATCGAAGCGGGCTGGACTGAGAGAGCACCGCACCGTCAAAGCGGTCTGGACTGAGCGAGGACCGCACCATCGAAGCGGTCTGGACTGAGAGAGCGCCGCACCGTCAAAGCGGTCTGGACTGAGAGAGCACCGCACCGTCAAAGCAGTCTGGACTGAGGGAGCACCGCACTGTCAAAGCGGCCTGGACTGAGAGAGCGCCGCACCGTCAAAGCGGTCTGGACTGAGAGAGCACCGCACCGTCGAAGCAGTCCGGACTGAGAGCGCCGCACCGTCAAAGCGGTCTGGACTGAGAGAGCACCGCACCGTCAAAGCGGTCCCGACTGAGAGAGCGCCGCACCGTCAAAGCGGTCTGGACTGAGAGAGCACCGCACCATCGAAGCGGGCTGGACTGAGAGAGCACCGCACCGTCAAAGCGGTCTGGACTGAGAGAGCGCCGCACCGTCAATGCGGGCTGGACTGAGGGAGCGCCGCACCGTCAAAGCGGTCTGGACTGAGAGAGCGCCGCACCGTCAAAGCGGTCTGGACTGAGAGAGCACCGCACCGTCAAAGCGGTCCGGACTGAGAGAGCGCCGCACCGTCGAAGCGGTCCGGACTGAGAGAGCGCCGCACCATCGAAGCGGTGTGGACTGAGAGAGCACCGCACCGTCAAAGCGGTCTGGACTGAGAGAGCACCGCACCGTCGAAGCGGTCTGGACTGAGAGAGTGCCGCACCGTCAAAGCGGTCCGGACTGAGAGAGCACCGCACCGTCGAAGCGGTCTGGACTGAGAGAGTGCCGCACCGTCAAAGCGGTCTGGACTGAGGGAGCGCCGCACCGTCAAAGCGGTCTTGACTGAGAGAGCGCCGCACCGTCAATGCGGGCTTGACTGAGAGAGCGCCGCACCGTCAATGCGGGCTTGACTGAGAGAGCACCGCACCGTCGAAGCGGTCTGGACTGAGAGAGCACCGCACCATCGAAGCGGGCTGGACTGAGAGAGCGCCGCACCGTCAAAGCGGTCTGGACTGAGCGAGGACCGCACCATCGAAGCGGTCTGGACTGAGAGAGCGCCGCACCGTCAAAGCGGTCTGGACTGAGAGAGCACCGCACCGTCAAAGCGGTCTGGACTGAGGGAGCACCGCACTGTCAAAGCGGTCTGGACTGAGAGAGCGCCGCACCGTCAAAGCGGTCTGGACTGAGAGAGCACCGCACCATCGAAGCAGTCCGGACTGAGAGCGCCGCACCGTCAAAGCGGTCTGGACTGAGAGAGCACCGCACCGTCAAAGCGGTCCCGACTGAGAGAGCGCCGCACCGTCAAAGCGGTCTGGACTGAGAGAGCACCGCACCATCGAAGCGGGCTGGACTGAGAGAGCACCGCACCGTCGATGCGGGCTGGACTGAGAGAGCACCGCACCGTCAAAGCGGTCTGGACTGAGGGAGCGCCGCACCGTCAAAGCGGTCTGGACTGAGAAGGCACCGCACCGTCAAAGCGGTCCGGACTGAGAGAGCACCGCACCGTCAAAGTCGTCTGGACTGAGAGAGCACCGCACCATCGAAGCGGTCCGGACTGAGAGCACCGCACCGTTAAAGCGGTCCGGACTGAGAGAGCGCCGCACCGTCAAAGCGGTCTGGACTGAGAGAGCGCCGCACCGTCGAAGCGGTCCGGACTGAGAGAGCGCCGCACCGTCAAAGCGGTCTGGACTGAGAGAGCACCGCACCGTCAAAGCGGTCTGGACTGAGAGAGCGCCGCACCGTCAAAGCGGTCTGGACTGAGAGAGCGCCGCACCGTCGATGCGGGCTGGACTGAGAGAGCGCCGCACCGTCAATGAGGGCTGGACTGAGAGAGCGCCGCACCGTCAAAGCGGTCCGGACTGAGAGCACCGCACCGTCAAAGCGGTCTGGACTGAGAGAGCACCGCACCGTCAAAGCGGTCCGGACTGAGAGAGCGCCGCACCGTCGAAGCGGTCCGGACTGAGAGAGCGCCGCACCGTCGAAGCGGTGTGGACTGAGAGAGCACCGCACCGTCAAAGCGGTCTGGACTGAGAGAGCACCGCACCGTCGAAGCGGTCTGGACTGAGAGAGTGCCGCACCGTCAAAGCGGTCCGGACTGAGAGAGCACCGCACCGTCGAAGCGGTCTGGACTGAGAGAGTGCCGCACCGTCAAAGCGGTCTGGACTGAGGGAGCGCCGCACCGTCAAAGCGGTCTTGACTGAGAGAGCGCCGCACCGTCAATGCGGGCTTGACTGAGAGAGCGCCGCACCGTCAATGCGGGCTTGACTGAGAGAGCACCGCACCGTCAAAGCGGTCCAGACTGAGAGAGTGCCGCACCGTCGAAGCGGTCTGGACTGAGAGAGCACCGCACCATCGAAGCGGGCTGGACTGAGAGAGCGCCGCACCGTCAAAGCGGTCTGGACTGAGCGAGGACCGCACCATCGAAGCGGTCTGGACTGAGAGAGCGCCGCACCGTCAAAGCGGTCTGGACTGAGAGAGCACCGCACCGTCAAAGCGGTCTGGACTGAGGGAGCACCGCACTGTCAAAGCGGTCTGGACTGAGAGAGCGCCGCACCGTCAAAGCGGTCTGGACTGAGAGAGCACCGCACCATCGAAGCAGTCCGGACTGAGAGCGCCGCACCGTCAAAGCGGTCTGGACTGAGAGAGCACCGCACCGTCAAAGCGGTCCCGACTGAGAGAGCGCCGCACCGTCAAAGCGGTCTGGACTGAGAGAGCACCGCACCATCGAAGCGGGCTGGACTGAGAGAGCACCGCACCGTCGATGCGGGCTGGACTGAGAGAGCACCGCACCGTCAAAGCGGTCTGGACTGAGGGAGTGCCGCACCGTCAAAGCGGTCTGGACTGAGGGAGCGCCGCACCGTCAAAGCGGTCTTGACTGAGAGAGCGCCGCACCGTCAATGCGGGCTTGACTGAGAGAGCGCCGCACCGTCAATGCGGGCTTGACTGAGAGAGCACCGCACCGTCAAAGCGGTCCAGACTGAGAGAGTGCCGCACCGTCGAAGCGGTCTGGACTGAGAGAGCGCCGCACCGTCAAAGCGGTCCGGACTGAGGGAGCGCCGCACCGTCAAAGCGGTCTTGACTGAGAGAGCGCCGCACCGTCAAAGCGGTCTTGACTGAGAGAGCGCCGCACCGTCAAAGCAGTCCGGACTGAGAGAGTGCCGCACCGTCAAAGCGGTCTGGACTGAGAGAGCGCCGCACCGTCAAAGCGGTCTGGACTGAGAGAGCACCGCATCGTCAGACCGAGGGAGTGCTGCACCATTGGAGGTGTCCAGGCCCAGGGAGTACTGCTCCATTGGAGGGGTCCAAACCGAGGGAGTGCTGCACCATTGGAGCGGTCTAGACCGGGGGAGTATTGCACAGTTGAAGGGGTCCAGACCAGGAGAGGTTCCGTCTTTTGGATGGTTTTGCCCTTACCGGTGGATGTAAAAGGTTCTATGGCATTACCCACAGGAGCAGGAGTTCCTCTCATCGTCCCAGTCAATATTTCAGCAACATGACAGAGAAACAGATAATCGGGTTATTTACAAATTCCTATTTATGGGCCTTGTGCACATTATCTACTCTTCAAATGTACTTTTTTTTGGTAATGTGTTTTGGGACATACTGAGGCTGTGAAAGGTGGTCTAGAAATGCAAATGTTCCTTTTGTCCGTTTAATGGAGGGACAGGGGATCCACAAACATGAACCTCATCCCATTCCTTTTCATCAGAAATTCTGAGGAAACTATTTCCCAAGCCACAGGGTGATATGTGCTTATTGGACAGACGGACCCATAAAATATTGAGGCGAGTTTGGGTTTATATTCCCCAGTTCCTTTGGGAACTGCGCATAGAGGGCTGAAGATTAGAACCTCAGCTTCTAGTTCATGAATACTTAAACCCTGTGATCTCTCAAGCAGAAGGAAGCATTGAAAACGCAGCCAAAAATACTAATTCCTGTTGAGTTCATCCTGCGTCTTTGTCAAATTCAATTTAATGTAAAGGTTGTATTTAAATCATGCTTGGGCTCCTTGGAGTGAATGTTTTCTCTCCGATTCCTTTTATACTGGGGTTGAAATGGAACTGTTTGAGGGGCCTTGAATGGGGGATGGTGTAACAACAAAACAGCAGGGCAGAACCCCCCGCCGCCCCCCCCCCCCTCCCCCCCCCCCCCCCCCACACACACGCACATATATGGGTCACTGTTTCATTGGCTGGGGTCTTTTGACCCTGACATCTACAATGACTGCACAAGGGCAAACATCGACCTCAAGCCCCTGTACACCTTTCCAAACCAGATAACTATGTTTCTTTTCCCTTCCACGCATGTCTTAACAGGCAACACTGGAATATGGAGGACCTGCCTAGTGGATGGCACGTTCACCCGTCAAAGATTCAAGGGCTCAAGTCTCACTTGATACTTGATACTTGATAGTTGAAGAGTTGAAGATACTTGAGCACAGAATCCAGACCGACACTCCCAGTGCCAGAACTGAAGGGGTGCTGCATTGTCAGAGGTACTGTTGCACCGAGGCCTCATTTGGATGCGAAAGATCCCATGGCACTATTAAAAGAACAGTGGAGATCTCCCCAGTATCCTGGCCAATATTAATGCCTGAACCAACTTAATTGAGAAGGGTTATCCAGTCATTACCATGTTTTTGTGGGATCTTGCTTTGTGAGTTTCCTACATGACAGTCATGATTAAATTTCAAACACGTTTAATTCGCTGTAAAGTGATTTTAAATGTTTTTAGGTCATGATAGGTGCTATATAAATGCATGTTCATTTGTTTTTTCTTGTTTGTCAAGCCTTGCTCTCTGTAGTACTAGATAATGAGATCTGTGATCATGGAAGCGTATCATATGCAGGCAATTTATCCCTGTGGGGTGTGCAATTAAAATCTCCTCCCATTGTCAGTATCTCCACTATGTATGGAGCTGGGCAGAGGTTTAGCATTATCAAGTCAATGAAGCTTGCTTTAGAGTATATTATTATATTGGACTTTGAAACAAATCTGATGTGATACAAAGTCTGCATATATGTGATATTTTATAAAATGGAGCTTATAACCTTTGCTCAGATAAGATTATAAACCAAGTTCCTTTGTTTTCCACATCTAAAAATTCCCAAACCCTTGAATCCAGGAATATATTTAGCATTGCTTGTTCTTAGAACAGATAATGGGATGGAAGAACTAAAGCATAAATGACCTTTTTCTTCAGAGGATTCCAGTCCTAGTTAAATAAACACACGGAAAGCGTTATATAGAGCAGACAGCAGGAGGAAAGAAGATGTGTCCCTGCTGACAATGGTTTTATAATTTATTATTCATTCTCAGGATGTGGACATTGCTGGCAAGGCCCATCTCTAACTGCCCTGATATAACTGAGTAATTTGCGAGAGCCAGCCAGTTGAACTACAACTTGAATTTGAATGGAGTGAAATGTCCCTCGCCTAATCTTAACTGGCAGCAAATCCTATTCCCCCCTGAGCTTGCCGATCTATCTTGGGTCCTGGTCTTAAAATTCTCATCCTAGTTTTCAAATAACTCTATGGCTTTGCCCCCATCCTCCCTATCCGTAATCTCCTCTAACCCTACACCTCTCTGAGATATCTGTCCTCCTCCAAACCTGGCCTTGCACATTGATGCACAATCAATTACTCGTGAGACAAGGAGAGTCATACTACTCGGCTTTAATCAGCTAGAACTGTACCCAGCAGCTTCGATACAGAAAGTGAAGGCTGCTGGGACGGCATGGGTTCTTATACCCCGCCTCTCAGGGCGGACCTACGTACATTGGCCAATGGTAGACTCCTAGGGCTAGCCAATGGGCATCCACCTCTCAGGTACTGCAATATCTGGTATTACCACATTCACCCCCTGTTAAAAAGAACCCAGCGGGGTGATGGCCAGCGTTACTGTCGCTTTTTGCATGGTAGGACCAGGTATTGAGGTACCGTGATGTCGAGGGTAACAGAGATAGTTTTTAGTGTTTTAAGGTGCAGCAATCAGACGATCGGGCGGCCTGGTCGTCCTTCTGGGGCATCTGGGCTTCGGCGATGATCCTGGTGGGGGCCCCGGCGGTTGTGGCTCCGGGAACGTGGTGTCTTTCTCCCTGGCAGCTTCGTCACCCCTAGGCGGCGCTGTTGGGGCGAAAAGTGGGCAGGGGGGAGGGGCGCCTGTAGGGGGCGTCGGTGCTCGATCGGCGCCGGGTAGGGGCAGCGGCAGTACTGACCCTCCAGTCAGGTGCTGCGGGGAGGGTGGGGGTGGGGGCAATGGTGCGGGTGTGCGTGGGGCTCCGGCGGGCGCCAGGTCCCGAAGGGAGACCGTATCTTGGCGGCCGTCGGGGAACGCCACGTAGGCGTACTGGGGGTTGGCGTGCAGCAGGTGGACCCTCTCGACCAACGGGTCCGACTTGTGCGACCTCACATGTTTTCGCATCAGGACTGGTCTGGGTGTCGCTAGCCAGGTTGGGAGCGAGGTCCCGGAGGAGGACATCCTGGGGAAAACAAGGAGACGTTCGTGAGGTGGCTGGTTTGTGGTAGTACATAGCAGCGACCAAATGGAGTGAAGGGCCACTGGGAGAACTTCTTGCCAGTGGGAGACTGGGAGATTCCTGGACCGTAGGGACAGCAGGACGGTCTTCCAGACCGTTCCCTTCTCCCTCTCGACCTGCCCGTTTCCCAGGGGGTTGTAACTGGTCGTCCTGCTGGAGGCGATGCCCTTGCTGAGCAGGAATTGACGCAGTTCATTGCTCATAAAGGAGGACCCCCTATCACTGTGAATGTATGCGGGGAAACCGAACAGTGTAAAAATACCCTGGAGGGCCTTGATGACGGTGGTCGTGGTCGTGGTCATGTCCGGGCAGGGGATGGCGAATGGGAACTGGGAGTACTCGTCAATCACGTTCAGGAAATACGTGTTGCGGTCGGTGGAGGGGAGGGGCCATTGAAATCCATGCTGAGGCGTTCGAAAGGGCGGGAAGCCTTTATCAAATGCGCTCTCTCTGGCCGGTAGAAGTGCGGTTTGCACTCCGCGCAGATTCGGCAGTCCCTGGTGACTGTCCTGACCTCCTCGATGGAGTAGGGCAGGTTGCGGGTCTTAACAAAATGAAAGAAACGAGTGACCCTCGGATGGCAGAGGTCCTCATGGAGGGCTCGGAGGCAGTCTACTTGTGTGGTGGCACAAGTGCCGCGGGACAGGGCATCAGGAGGCTCGTTTAGCTTCCCGGGACTGTACAAGATCTCGTAATTATAGGTGGAGAGTTCGATCCTCCACCGCAAGATCTTGTCGTTCTTAATATTGCCCCACTGTGCAATTTCGAACATGAAGGCCACCGACCGTCAGTCCGTGAGGAGAGTGAATCTCCTGCCGGCCAGGTAATGCCTCCAGTGTCGCACAGCTTCTACTATGGCCTGGGCCTCCTTTTCGACTGAGGAGTGGCGAATTTCTGAAGCATGGAGGGTGCGGGAGAAGAAAGCCACGGGCCTGCCCGCTTGGTTGAGGGTGGCCGCCAGAGCTACGTCGGACGCATCGCTCTCGACCTGGAAGGGGAGGTACTCGTCGATGGCACGCATCGTGGCTTTTGCGATGTCCGCTTTGATGCGGCAGAAGGCCTGGCGGGTCTCCGTCGACAGGGGGAAGGTTGTGGACTGAATCAGGGGTCGAGCCTTGTCTGCGTAATTAGGGACCCATTGTGCATAATAGCTAAAGAAGCCGAGGCAGCGCTTTAGGGCCTTGGGGCAGTGAGGGAGGGGGAACTCCATGAGGGGGCGCATGCGTTCAGGGTCGGGGCCTATGACTCCATTTCGCACTACGTAGCCTAGGATGGCTAGAAGGTCGCTGCTGACCACGCATTTATCCTTATTGTAGGTCAGATTAAGGAGGTTCGCGGTTTGGAGAAATTTTCGGAGGTTGGTGTTGTGGTCCTGCTGGTCATGGCCGCAGATGGTGACGTTATCAAGATACGGGAATGTTGCGCGTAAGCCGTACCGGTCAACCATTCGGTCCATCTCACGCTGGAAGACCGAGACCCCGTTCGTGACACCGAAGGGAACCCTTAAAAAGTGATAGAGCCGCCCATCTGCTTCGAAGGCAGTGTACTGGTGGTCCCCATGACGGAGGAGCAGCTGGTGGTAGGCAGACTTGAGATCCACCGTGGAGAAGACCTTGTATTGCGCAATCCTGTTTACCAGGACGGCTATACGGGGGAGAGGGTACGCGTCCAGCTGCGTAAACCGGTTGATGGTCAGGCTATAGTCGATGACAATCCTATGTTTCTCCCCGGTCTTTACCACCACTACTTGAGCCCTCCAGGGGCTGTTGCTAGCTTCGATTACCCTTTCCTTCAGCAGCCTTTGGACCTCAGACCTGATGAATGTCCGGTCCTGGGCACTGTACCGTCTGCTCCTGGTGGCGACAGGTTTGCAATCCGGGGTGAGGTTCGCAAACAGGGAATGTGGGTCGACCTTAAGGGTCGCGAGGCCGCAGACAGTAGGGGGGTATAGGGCAGCCAAATTTAAAGGTCAGGCTTTGTAGGTGGCACTGGAAATTCAGCCCAAGAAGGGTGGCTGCGCAGAGGTGCGGCAGAACGTACAGTAGGAAATTGCGGAATTCCCTGCCTTGGACAGTGAGGTTCGCTAGGCAGAACCCCTTTATCTCCACTGCGTGTGACCCGGAGGCCAGGGAGATCCGTTGGTTTACGGGATGGGTGACAAGGGAATAGCGCCTTACCGTGTCGGGGTGGACAAAGCTTTCCGTGCTCCCGGAGTCGATCAGGCACGACATCACGTGGCCGTTGATGGCGATCGTTGTGGTGGCTTTCGCTAGCGTCCGGGGCCGACTCTGGTCCAGGGTCACGGAGGCCAGCTGCAGCCAGGAGGAGTTCTGGTCAGACAGCGTGGAGTCGGCAGTGCTGGGGGCCTGAGGCCGGTCCCGGGTAACGGAGGCCAGCTGCAGCAAGGGGAGTTCTGGTCAGGCAGCGTGGAGTCGGCAGTGCTGGGGGCTTGAGGCCCCATCCAAGATGGCGTCAGCCACGGGTCGCACATGGAGTCCGGGGATACAGACGATGGCGCCGGGGAGGGACAAAATGGCGGCGCCCACCCATCCAGCGTGGTGGCCGGGGGGCAAAATGGCCGCGCCCGTGGATCGCACGTTGCCTGGGGGTAGGAGGGCGGCGGTGGGCCTTGGACGGCCAGGACCTGGAACAAAGGCTGCTGATAGTCGCTGGCGACTGCTGCCATAGTGGCCTGGCAGACCGCGACATAGTGGCCTTTCTTGCCGCAACCTTTGCAGGTGGCGGTGCGGGCCGGGCTGCGCGGGGATGATTCGCTTGGCCACAGGAGAAGCAGCGTTGGCCGGCGGTGAAAACGGGCCGTCTAGTGGCGCAGGCCTGCGGGGTTAGCGGGAAAGTCTGGGGGGCTGCCGCGACGGGGTGCCACGCAGCCCAGGGGGGCACCGTGCGCCCGGGAGCAAAAGCCAGTGCGTTTTTTTACGCAACGTCCATAGACCCTGCCAGGGCCCGTGCCTCAGTGAGGCCCAGCGTGTCCATTTCAAGGAGCCTTCTGCGGATGTCGGGGGAAGACATACCTGCCACGAAAGCGTCCCGAATTAAAAGTTCCGTGTGCTTGTTCCCCGTGACTGGTGGGCAGCCGCAGTTCCGGCCCAGCACTAGTAGAGCCCGATAGAAGTCCTCCAGTGTTTCTTCAGGGCTCTGCCTTCTAGTTGCCAACAGTTGACGGGCGTAGACCTGGTTCAGAGGACGGATGTAATGTCCTTCTAGCAGCTCGATAGCTGCAGCATAATTCTCCGCCTCCTCGATCAGAGGGTAGATCCCAGGGCTGACTCGGGAGCGTAGAAGGTGCATTTTCTGCCTTTCTGTGGGGGTGTCCGCGGCTGTGTCGACGTAGCTCTTAAAACACGCCAGCCAGTGCTTGAAGATAGCAGCGGAGTTGTCTGCGTGGGGACTGAGCTGAAGGCACTCCAGCTTGATGTGGAGGTCCATCCTTTCAGAAGTAATAGCTGATTAAATTGATGCGCAATCAATTACTCTCGAGACAAGGAGAGTCATAACTAATAGGCTTTAATCAGCTAGATCTGTACCCAGCAGCTTCGATACAGAAAATGAAGGCTGCTGGGATGGCATGGGTTCTTATACCCCGCCTCTCAGGTTGGACCTATGTACGTTGGCCAATGGTAGACTCCTAGGTCTAGCCAATGGGCATCCACCTCTCAGGTACTGCAATACCTGGTATTACCACACACATTACAAATTTTAATGGTCCACCATTGCTGGCCATGCCTCCAGCTGCTTGAGCCCCAAGCTCTGGAATTCCCTCCTTCAACCTCTCCACCTCTCACTCTCCTCCTTGAAGATGTTCCTTAAACCCTCCCTCTTTGTTGAGCTTTTGATCATCTGTCCTCATATCTCTTCATGTGATTCGGTGCCGAAGTTCCTCAATACATTCCTCTGAAGGAAATTGGGACATTTTGCTATCCTAAAAATGCTACGTAAATGTAAATTATTCTTGTTATTGTTGGGCTGGTTGGCATGTTTACCCCCCTTGCTGGGGCAGGTGGGGTTGAGAGAGCTCAAGGATGGAGTGGGGATGTGGCATTAGGACCCACATTTCTGCTCTCGGGTCGGGCAGGCAGAGGCAGGAGAGTAGCTCGCTCTACGAACCTGACCTGTACAAATGGTGGCCCTCAGTTCCTGGCGGGCTGGATTAGAAGCCAGGCCCGCCACCCCCGGAATGAATGTGGAGGCTGCGGGGTGTGGAAGTATCTGCCCCTGAGCACCTGCACTTGTTGAATTTAATTGAAAAACAAAAAAAACAGCCCTGCCACCAGCCCTCACACCTCACCCAATCCCCATGCCCAATCCATGCAACCTCATGGCTCCCCCCTGCACCCCCCATGACCCCTCATATTCCTGTGTTATCCACTCAGCTTCATGGCCCTTTGTAGTACCTCTGCCAGCTGAGTGCCAATTTATCCCAACCCATGCCATCCACACACTACCTCTTGCCCTTACCCCCTCCAATGCCAATTCAACTGGTCTACACCATCAGCAAACATCAGGACCCATGCTGACATAAAATAAAGTTCTATGTCTATTGACAACCCTTTTACTTTTAACAGGGGGCCAGCTCAGCTCCCTTGGCTAAACAGCTGGTTCATAATGCAGAGCAAAGCCAGCAGTGCGGAATCAATTCCTGTAGCAGCTGAGGTTATCCATGAAGGCCTTGCCTTCTCAAGCTTGCCTCTCGCCTGAGGTGTGGTGATCCTCAAGTTAAATCACTACAAGTCAGCTCTTCCCCTCGAAGGGGAAAGCAACCTATGGTCATCTGGGACTATGGTGACTTTACTTTTAACAAAAAAACTCTCATTGACAAAAGCAAACATCCAGTGCATGGAAAGTGCTTCAACTAATCTCTAATGAAAGCAGAAATTTCTAATTCACAACCACTTGGATCTGTCAATCAAACTTCTCACTTAACAGGCCTCACTGTGATTATGTTCATTTGTAAAATCAGTCCTTGCAGCACAAATCCTACAATTACAACCCTCGAGCTTACGTCAACAGACCAAATGAAATATCAAGCATTGATTTTCTTTTAAACTGACCATTTACTAAAAAATGTAAAGCCCAGCAGAGTTAAATCCCTTGACAGCTTTGACAAGCCCAATGAGTTTATGTACTTTTAACAATCCCAACAGATGCCTTGCCTATCTCAAAGAGTGTCTTACCTTTCACAAAGGTGTCCCAGGACCATATCCAAAAGGTACGTTACCCTGGCTATCAAGAACATAGAACATACAGTGCAGAAGGAGGCCATTCGGCCCATCATGTCTGCACCAACCCACTTAAGCCCTCGCTTCTACCCTATCCCCTTAACCCAATAACTCCTCCTAACCTTTTTGGCCTTCAAGTGCAATTTATCATGGCCAATCCACCTAACCTGCACGTCTTTGGACTGTGGGAGGAAACCAGAGCACCTGGAGGAAACCCACGCAGACACGGGAAGAATGTGCAGACTCCGCACAGACAGTGACCCAGCGGGGAATCGAACCTGGGACCCTGGCGCTGTGAAGCCACAGTGCTAGCCACTTGTGTACCGTGCTGCCCTACCAGCGGGGCGGGGGGTCCTGGTGGGATGGAGTGGCGGGAACCACTCCGGCGTCGGGCCGCCCCAAAGGTGTGGATTTCTCCGCACCTTTAGGGGCCAAGCCCTCACCTTGAGGGGCTAGGCCCGCGCCGGAGTTGTTGGCGCGACGCCGGCCGGCGAGAAAGGCCTTTGGCGCCACGCCAGCCGGGGCCGAAAGGACTTTGCTGGCCGGTGGAAGTCCGCACATGCGTGGGAGCGTCAGCGGCTGCTGACGTCATCCCCGCGCATTTTCAGGGGGGGGTGTCTCTTACGCGTCGGCCATGGTGAAGGCTGTGGCCGAGGCGGAGGGTAAAACAGTGCCCCCACGGCACAGGCCCGCCTGCGGATCGGTGGGTCCCGATCGCGGGCCAGGCCACCGTGGGGGAACCCCCTGGGGCCAGATCGCCCCACGCCACCCCCCCAGGACCCCGGAGCCCACCTGCGCCGCCTAGTCCCGCCGGTAAGAGAGGTGGTTTGATTCTCGCCGGCGGGACAGGCATTCCAGCAGCGGAATTTCGACCCATCGCGGGCCGGAGAATCGCCGGGGGGGGTCCCGCCGACCGGCGCGGCGCGATTCCTGCCCCCGCCGAATATCCGCTGCCGGAGAACTCGGCAACCAGCGGGGGCGGGATTCATGCCAGCCCGCGGCGATTCTCCGACCCAGCGGGGGTCGGAGAATCCCGCTCCTCCTCTTACCTGGTAGAAAATGCACATGCTGGGTTCCACACTCCTGAATCACATTTCAATGGAGGCAGCTGATGATTTAAGTGGCCAGTTGCCTCAATAAAACACGCATGCAAGAACTGCGACCTGACTCCAGTCCCTGCAAAAATAGGTCGTGCTGTGTTCGAGGGCCGGATTTAGGATTTTCAGAAAAGATTTGGAGCAAATTAATGAGCATGAACAAAAATGTCATCATTGACTGAACTAACTAGGACCATGGAACCTTTAGAAGTTCCTGTTTGTTTAGATCCAATATATGATGTGGAGAGAAACAAAGACTCAAAGAACCAGACAGTACAGAAGGAGACCATCCTCCCACATTGTGCCTGCGCTGTATCTTTGGCGGAGCCACCAGTGAATCTCACTCTACCGACTGTTAGTACAGCTACAAACATTTCCTCATTGCAACCACTCTGTTGTCATGTGATGTTCTGTATTAATGCCAGTTCTAATTCCATCTCCCCCCCCCCTCCACCCTCAACCCTTCAAACGCTCCCACTCCTTGCCTCTCCACTATGGTGAAAATCTGGGCTAGGTCTCGAGCAGATTTATCCCACGTCTTTCCCACCTCCCTCCACTCCTCCACCACTCTGCTCGATGTGAGGTAGGAGCAGGGAGAAAAACCCAGGCCTACATCCAGGGCGTCATTTGTAGAAGTGCATCCCTTCATACCAATTGAGATTCTCCCAGTTAAACCAGAATATTCCCTGAGCTCTGTGACTGGTTCTCCAGGTAAAATACTGCAACTCTCACAATCTCATCAACAATATTTCATCTGGATGCTTCAGTTGGAAAGTAATAAGGAAGCACAGATATTTTACAGTTTGATAGTCCATGCAGTTGGATAGGTCGAAGCCTGAAAATAGAACATAGAACGATACAGCGCAGTACAGGCCCTTCGGCCCACGATGTTGCACCGACATGGGAAGTCAAAAAACAAAAGCCATCTAACCTACACTATGCCATTATCATCCATATGCTTATCCAATAAACTTTTAAATGCCCTCAATGTTGGCGGGTTCACTACTGTTGCAGGTAGGGCATTCCACGGCCTCACCACTCTTTTCGTAAAGAACCTACCTCTGACCTCTGTCCTATATCTATTACCCCTCAGTTTAAGGCTCTGTCCCCTCGTGCTAGCCATTTCCATCCGCGGGAGAAGGCTCTCACTGTCCACCCTATCTAACCCCCTGATCATTTTGTATGCCTCTATTAAGTCTCCTCTTAACCTTCTTCTCTCTAACGAAAACAACCTCAAGTCCATCAGCCTTTCCTCATAAGATTTTCCCTCCATACCAGGCAACATCCTGGTAAATCTCCTCTGCACCCGCTCCAAAGCTTCCACGTCCTTCCTATAATGCGGTGACCAGAACTGTACGCAATACTCCAAATGCGGCCGTACCAGAGTTTTGTACAGCTGCAACATGACCTCATGACTCCGGAACTCCATCCCTCTACCAATAAAGGCCAACACTCCATAGGCCTTCTTCACAACCCTATCAACCTGGGTGGCAACTTTCAGGGATCTATGTACATGGACACCTAGATCCCTCTGCTCATCCACACTTCCAAGAACTTTACCATTAGCCAAATATTCCGCATTCCTGTTATTCCTTCCAAAGTGAATCACCTCACACTTCTCTACATTAAACTCCATTTGCCACCTCTCAGCCCAACTCTGCAGCTTATCTATGTCCCTCTGTAACCTGCTACATCCTTCCGCACTGTCGACAACACCACCGACTTTAGTGTCGTCTGCAAATTTACTCACCTACCCTTCTGCGCCCTCCTCTAGGTCATTGATAAAAATGACAAACAGCAACGGCCCCAGAACAGATCCTTGTGGTACTCCACTTGTAACTGAACTCCATTCTGAACATTTCCCATCAACCACCACCCTCTGTCTTCTTTCAGCTAGCCAATTTCTGATCCACATCTCTAAATTACCCTCAATCCCCAGCCTCCGTATTTTCTGCAATAGCCTACCGTGGGGAACCTTATCAAACGCTTTACTGAAATCCATATACACCACATCAACTGCTCTACCCTCGTCTACCTGTTCAGTCACCTTCTCAAAGAACTCGATAAGGTTTGTGAGGCATGACCTACCCTTCACAAAGCCATGCTGACTATCCCTAATCATATTATTCCTATCTAGATGATTATAAATCTTGTCTCTTATAATCCCCTCCAAGATTTTACCCACAACAGACGTGAGGCTCACAGGTCTATAGTTGCCGGGGTTGTCTCTACTCCCCTTCTTGAACAAAGGGACCACATTTGCTATCCTCCAGTCCTCTGGCACTATTCCTGTAGCCAATGATGACATAAAAATCAAAGCCAAAGGCCCAGCAATCTCTTCCCTGGCCTCCCAGAGAATCCTAGGATAAATCCCATCAGGCCCCGGGGACTAATCTATTTTCAGCCTGTCCAGAATTGCCAAAACCTCTTCCCTACGTACCTCAATGCCATCTGTTCTAATAGCCTGGGTCTCAGCATTCTCCTCCACAACATTATCTTTTTCCTGAGTGAATACTGATGAAAAATATTTATTTAGTATCTCGCCTATCTCTTCAGACTCCACACACAACTTCCCATCCCTGTCCTTGACTGGCCCTACTCTTACCCTAGTCATTCTTTATTCCTGACATACCTATAGAAAGCTTTTGGGTTTTCCTTGATCCTACCTGCCAAATACTTCTCATGTCCCCTCCTTGCTCGTCTTAGCTCTCTCTTTAGATCCTTCCTCGCTACTTTGTAACCATCAAGCGCCCCAACTGAAACTTCACTCCTCATCTTCACATAGGCCTCCTTCTTCCTCTTAACAAGAGATTCCACTTCTTTGGTAAACCACGGTTCCCTCGCTCAACGCCTTCCTCCCTGCCTGGCCGGTACGTACTTATCAAGAACATGCAGTAGCTGTTCCTTAAACAAGCTCCACATATCCAGTGTGCCCAACACTTGCAGCCTACTTCTCCAACCTATCCCCCCCAAGTCATGTCTAATGGCATCATAATTGCCCTTCCCCCAGCTATAACTCTTGCCCTGCGGGGTATACTTATCCCTTTCCATCACTAACGTAAACGTCACCGAATTGTGGTCACTGTCCCCAAAGTGCTCACCTACCTCCAAATCTAACACCTGGCCTGGTTCATTACCCAAAACCAAATCCAATGTGGCCTCTCCTCTTGTTGGCCTGTCAACATATTGTGTCAGGAAACCCTCCTGCACACATTGTACAAAAAAACGACCCATCTAATGTACTCGAACTATATCTTTTCCAGTCAATGGGCGTCATTCTCCGACCCCCCGCCGGGTCAGAGAATGGCCGTTGGCCGCCGTGAATCCCGCCCCCGCCCCTGCCGAAGTCTCCGAAGGGAGAAAAGTCGGCGGGGCGTTAATGGCGCCGCTGCCGCGGAGAATGTCACGGGTCTGCGCAAGGCAGCCGATTTTCGGCCTGCCGATATTCTCCCTTCCGGATGGGCCGAAGTCCCGTCGACGTGATGACCGTTCACGTCGACGTCAATCAAACCTCCTTTTCATCGGCGTGACCCGGTGCTCCAGGCTCACGCCGACCAGCGAGGAGGTGAGTGACGGCCTGGGGGGTTGGCTCTGGGCAGGAAATGGCGTGGCCGCAGACTGATTGCGTGAGGAGAGGTGTGTCTCGGCTTGTGTGTGTGTGCGGCGGGGGGGGGCGGTGGTTAGAGTAGGCTGGGCTCCGGGGGAGTGCCGGGAGGGGGTCCGTGCCGGGGTGGAGGTTGGGGGTTGGGGAGGGGGTCCGTGCCGGGGTGGAGGTTGGGGGGGGGTCCGTGCTGGGGTGGAGGTTGGGGGGGGGAGGGTCCGTGCTGGGGTGGAGGTTGGGAGGGGGGGTCCGTGCTGGGGTGGAGGTTGGGGGTTAGGGGGGGTCCGTGCTGGGGTGGAGGTTGGGGAGGGGGTCCGTGCCGGGGTGGAGGTTGGGGAGGGGGTCCATGCCGGGGTGGAGGTTGGGGGTTGGGGGGGGGGGTCCGTGCTGGGGTGGAGGTTGGGGGTTGGGGAGGGGGTCCGTGCTGGGGTGGAGGTTGGGGGTTGGGAGGGGGGGTCCGTGCTGGGGTGGAGGTTGGGGGTTAGGGGGGTCCGTGCCGGGGTGGAGGTTGGGGGGGGGGTCCGTGCTGGGGTGGAGGTTGGGGAGGGGGTCCGTGCCGGGGTGGAGGTTGGGGGTTGGGGAGGGGGTCCGTGCCGGGGTGGGTGATGGGAGGGCAAATGAGTTGGTCCACCTGGCCAGGTGCCAGCCTCCAACAGTTGGACCCATGCGGTCCATGCCACCTGGCTGGGGGGAGGAGGGGATATGGGCAATGATGACATGTCGTCGTTCCCCTCCCCCCCACCAGGCCGTCATGTTTTCAGACCATCCAGCGATGTTGGCCGCCGTGGTGGCAGCCGCTCATGTCTATGTTGCCCTGGATGAGGAGGAGGAGGAGGAGGAGCGTGCCAGAGAGGTGGCGCAGGCGGCAGCCGCCCAGGCTGGAGGGACACCTGACCGACAGGACGAGGAGGGGGAGGAGGACGTCGCGGCCCCACGGCAATGGAGGCACCCGAGGGCGCCCCGTGTGTACCGGCCCCGGCAGTCATACCAGGACCTCACGGACCGGGAATGCAGGAGGAGACTCCGGATGAGCCGGGAAACCGTGGCACACATCTGCCACCTGCTGGCACACCTGTCACCGCGTGGCACTGGCGGGGGACACCCTCTCCCCGTGTCCGTCAAGGTTACGGTGGCCCTGAACTTTTATGCAACGGGGTCATTCCAGGCACCGAGTGGGGACCTGTCCGGCATATCGCAGACATCGGTGCATCGGTGCATCCGGGCAGTGACAGATGCCCTTTATGCCATGGCGCACCGCTACATCCGCTTCCCCGTGGACCGGGCCAGCCAAGATGCCCGGGCCGTGGGCTTCTCTGCCGTTGCCGGGTTCCCCATGGTCCAGGGCGCGATCGATGGGATGCACGTCGCCGTGCGGCCACCTGCAGAGAACAGGGCCGTGTTCACTAATAGGAAGGGGACCTATTCAATGAACGTACAGGTGGTCTGCGACCACCGCATGATGATCCTGCACGTCTGCGCCCGTCACCCAGGCAGTGTACACGACTCATTCGTGTTGTCGCGGTCATCCATCCCCGGCATGTACGAGGGACGCCATCCCCGGCTGAGGGGCTGGTTGCTGGGCGACAGGGGCTACCCATTGCGATCGTGGCTGATGACGCCTATACGGAGGCCATGCAATGAGGCGGAGAACCGCTACAATGATGCCCATGTAGCGACAAGGGGAGTGATCGAGAGGTGCTTTGGCGTGCTGAAGATGTGTTTCAGGTGCCTGGACCTCTCTGGGGGCGCCCTCCAGTGTCGGTCAGATAGGGTCGGCCGCATCATTGTGGTGTGCTGCGTCCTGCACAACATAGCCCAGCAGAGGGGCGATGTGCCGCAGGCAGAGGAGGGCGGAGTGGAGGAGCAGCAGGAAGAGGCCCAGTCCTCCCCAGATGAGGGGGATGGGGGCAATGGTCAGGGCAGACGGGGTAGACACAGGCGGGTGGCTGTCCACCGTTACCGGCTGGCCCAGCGGGCACGGGACAGACTGATAGACGCCCGCTTCACTGACTAGATGGGCGTGGGAATCGGGTAGTATGGCCACAGACCGCACACCATGACAACAGCCGACCACCCACACCCCCCACCCATCCACACACCCAGCACCCTCACCCCCCTCCCCAACCCCACACACCCCACCCGCATGCACACCACCCCCCCACCCCCAATTGCCGATCCACCGGCGGCACAACGGGCCGGGCTCACCCAGTTGCGGGTGGACGCGTGTCTATCGCAGGCCATGGAGGATGATGACAACCCGCCTCCGATGAGCTCCTGGCTCTACATCGTTGGACTATGTCTGACCCATGGCCACAGTACCACCATCCACCCGGACCATCCCTGCATGCGGCTGTGACACTGCAGCGCACGGTCCCGTCCTCTGCCCGGGGGATGTTGATGGCGGCCCAGGGGGAAGGGGGCAGACTCACCTGGGGCTGAGGTAAGACCACCCGTCACACACACACACTTACGCTCAACGTACATGACACGCCCGCACACTTTGGACAGAGCACAAAGGCAGCTTCGGTAGGTGTAACATTGACTTTAATAACCAAAGGAGTTCATGCACGTGCCCTAGCCCCTAAAACTCATCTGTGCCCTGCACCCGTGCCAACTTACTCAGTGTCTAATTGTTTGGCCTTACGGGCCCTTTGACTACGTCTACGTGGTTCCCCAGACGGTACAGCAGAACTGGAGGTGGACTCCTGTGATTCCTGCCCTCTGACACTGGATCCCTTTGGCGGCCGTTTCCTGGGGCGTCCTGGCCTAGATGGGCCAGGCTGCGGCCCGGGCGACTGGGATGGCGAGCTGCCAGCCTGTCCTGCCCGTTGCCCACCCGATGCACCTGGGACGGAAGGGGGGGGAGTCCGAGGTGTCGCGGTGTACCGGGACCTCCCCTACAGAGGGAGCCGGGACGGACCACACCACCTCCTCCTCCCTCGGGGTGCCCGATGGCCCCCAGGCCTCTACATGGGTGGGGGATGCGAACGGACTGGCCATCCGACGCGCCCCCGACATCTGGCGCTGCCAGTCCTGGAGGCCCGTGCTGGTATCGACAGGGGTCTGCAGGTTTGCAGCCATGGAGCCCAGGGGGTTGTCGAACCCTGTCTGCGACAGTGCGACGCCCGCTCGCACATGGCCACTGGCGCCGATGCCCTCAGCGATGGCCTGCTGAGACTGGGCCATGGCCTGCAGAGACTGGGCCATGGCCTGCAGAGACTGGGCTATGGCCTGCTGAGACTGGGCCATGGCCTGCTGAGACTGGGCCATGGCCTGCTGAGACTGGGCTATGGCGTTGAGCGCCTCTGCCATCTGGCGCTGGCACTGGCTCATGGCCTCCTGTGAGAGGGCAGCCATTTCCTGGGCTACAGAGGCCGCCTGCACGGAAGGCCCCAAGCCTCGCAAACTGTTCCCCATGTCTGACACCGTCGCACCCATTGCCTCCACCGCGGACGCCACCCGTGCGGTGTCAGCCTGGGTGGCACGCATGACCGGGACCACTCCCAGCTCCTGGACGCGGGTGGACTCCTCCACCTGCGACCGCAGCCGCCGCAAGCCACCCGTCACCCTATTCGCTCGTCTCCGTGTCGGTGGTTGCATCGGATCTATGTGTGGGTGTGGTAACTGCAGGAACCCGGGATCCATCTGGGCGGCAGATGTTCGCTTGGCCTGGGCTGCTCTCCGACCGCCCAGTCCCTCTGCTGCTCCTACCTCCACCTGCTGTACCGGGACGGCTGTGTTGTGCGCACCAGTGAGTGTACCAGACGCCTCATCACTAAAGTGCCCAACCGTGGTGAGTGTTTCTGCGATGGTGGAGGGTGTTGGTGACAGCAGTGGCTTTGTGTCGTGCTCTTCGTCCCACTCTGAGTCCATGGCACTTTGGGGTGGGGGTTCGTCTCCACCCATCCACTCTGAGTCACTGTCCGGTATTTCGTCTTCCCGAGTAGGGGTGTCCTGGGTAGTGCTGTCCCGGGTAGTGCTGTCCCGGGTAGTGCTGTCCCGGGTAGGGGTGTCCTGGGTAGTGGTGTCCCGGGTAGGGGTGTCCTGGGTAGTGCTGTCCCGGGTAGGGGTGTCCTGGGTAGTGGTGTCCCGGGTAGGGGTGTCCTGGATAGTGGTGTCCTGGGTAGTGGTGTCCTGGCTCGGATGTGACGGGGGCCTGTGGCTGCCCCCCTCATCGCTGGGTGGTCGCTCCCGCATGTGACGGGGGTGTCGTCTCCCTGTTGCTCCAGGTCTCTCCGTCTCCCGTGGTGTGCGAGGGGCATCCTGCGGGCGTCGCATGCTGGAGGGTCCGGGTCTCTCCATCTCCCGTGGTCTCAGAGGGGCATCCTGCGGGCGTCGCATGCTGGAGGGTGCGGGTCTCTCAGTCTCCCGTGGTCTCCGAGGGGCATCCTGCGGGCGGTGTGCATCTGCGGGGATGGGTGCCTGGACGTTTGGTCCTGCGATACACAATGAAGCATGCATGGTTAGACATCAGGCAGTGATCAGGTGATACGGGGGAGGGGGATATAGGGGAGGGGGGATATGGGGACGGGCTGTTGGTGGCTCACTTGCTCGTGGGGCCCCGAGCTCTGCATCAGCAACCTCCCGGTCCTCAGGTCCGCCAGCCAGTTCCAGGGCCCTTTCCTCGTGTACGGTCAGTGGCCTCTCATCAGCGGGCCCTCCTCCAGTCCTCACATGCTCCCTATTGTTGTGTGCGCGCTTCTCCTGTGGGGGGGGGGGGGTTGTGGCAGGGGTAAGCGGCAACAGTGTTAGGCAGGTATATGAATGCACGCCATCGGTTGCGCGTGCATTGCAGAGGTTAAGGTTAGGGCTGGATTCACTTGGGGATATGGGGGATATGGGGGAGGGGGGATATGGGGAGGGGGGATATGGGGGATATGGGGGAGGGGGGGATATGGGGGAGGGGGGATATGGGGGAGGGGGGATATGGGGGAGGGGGGATATGGGGGATATGGGGGAGGGGGGATATGGGGGAGGGGGGTATATGGGGGAGGGGGGTATATGGGGGAGGGGGGATATGGGGGAGGGGGGATATGGGGGAGGGGGATATGGGGGAGGGGGATATGGGGGAGGGGGGATATGGGGGATATGGGGATATGGGGGAGGGGGGATATGGGGGAGGGGGGATATGGGGAGGGGGGATATGGGGAGGGGGGATATGGGGGAGGGGGGATATGGGGGAGGGGGGATATGGGGGAGGGGGGATATGGGGATATGGGGGAGGGGGGATATGGGGGATATGGGGGAGGGGGGATATGGGGGAGGGGGGATATGGGGAGGGGGGATATGGGGGATATGGGGGAGGGGGGATATGGGGGAGGGGGGATATGGGGGATATGGGGGAGGGGGGATATGGGGGAGGGGGGATATGGGGGAGGGGGGATATGGGGGAGGGGGGATATGGGGGAGGGGGGATATGGGGGATATGGGGGAGTGGGGATATGGGGGAGGGGGGATATGGGGGATATGGGGGAGGGGGGATATGGGGGAGGGGGGATATCGGGGAGGGGGGATATGGGGGATATGGGGGAGGGGGGATATGGGGGATATGGGGGAGGGGGGATATGGGGAGGGGGTGATATGGGGGATATGGGGAGGCTCACGCTGCCTGCTCTGACGAGGTCGTTCACCTTCTTGTGGCACTGGGTGCCTGTCCGTGGTGTTAGGGCCACAGCGGTGACGGCCTCTGCCACCTCCCTCCACAGACGCCGGCTGTGGCGTGGGGCAACTCTGCGGCCGTGCCCGGGATACAAGGCGTCCCTCCTCTGCTCCACCGCGTCCAGGAGCGCCTCCACATCGCGTGACTCGAACCTCGGGGCTGAGCGACGGCCAGCCATCAAGTCGGGTGTTGCGGTCGGCTGTTCCGGTCGGGTGGGGGGGAGCTGCGCGGCCTTATGAGCCGTCACGCCGTGCAGCGCGTATCACGCTGCACGGCGTGAACCACTGCGCAAGCGCGGATCCCGTTACGTCGCTGGTAGCCCATTTCGGGCCGCAGACTATCGGCCCATTTTTATGACGTGACGCAAGTGGGATTTGCGCCGTTTTTTGCGCCGATCGGCGGACTTTCCGCCGATAATGGAGAATTTCGCCCAATATTTGGAAAGTTAAAGTCTCCCATAATAACTACCCTGTTACTTTCACTCTTATCCAGAATCATCTTCGCCATCCTTTCCTCTACATCCCTAGAACTATTTGGAGGCCTATAGAAAACTCCCAACAGGGTGACCTCTCCTTTCCTTTTTCTAACCTCAGCCCATACTACCTCGGAAGAAGAGTCCCCATCTAGCATCCTCTCCGCCACCGTAATACTGTTTTTGACTAGCAGCGCCACACCTCCCCCTCTTTTGCCTCCTTCTCTGAGCTTACTAAAACACCTAAACCCCGGAACCTGCAACAACCATTCTTGTCCCTGCTCTATCCATGTCTCCGAAATGGCCACAACATCGAAGTCCCAGGTACCAACCCATGCTGCCAGTTCCCCTACCTTATTTCGTATACTACTGGCATTGAAGTAGACACACTTCAAACCACCTACCTGAACACTGGCCCCCTCCTGCGAAGTCAATTCTGTGCTCCTGACCTCTATACTCTCAATCTCTCGTACCCTAAAACTATAATCCAGGTTCCCATGCCCCTGCATGGGAATACAAATGAAATGTGTTTTATTGACAGTAACAGTAGTTTAGCTCAGGCTCCTTTTGTTTTCACATGAGGGATATATAATTTCAAAAACCTTTACCAAATCAGGTGATCAATTGAAGATGTTTCAAGATAATTAAAGACAGTGATAGCTTCTCTCTATCTATCTATCACAGGTGTTGGGAGTCCAGAACAATAGGGACAAGGCTTAAACTTAGAGCCAGGGGGAGCTTCTTCACAGAAAGGGGAGTGGAACTCCAGACATTTCTCCCCCAAAGGTGATGTTGAGGCTGGGCGTCAATTCAAAATTTCACAGCTGAGATTGGTTAGTGTAGAATCCGTATAAAGTAGCACGCATAAATGGCAGGTAGAAAATACTGATAAAGGTTTATTAGCAGTACAACAAGTCACAACTCCCCTCAGGGCTTCCTTCCGGACCTGCACCCAGGACGGGGTTTTTAAACCAGCTCCTTGTTAAGGGGAAGCCCTGTTACCTGGGAAGTTTGTATTCTGTGGAGGTCATGGGAAACCGGATGGTTTTGATCCCATGACCTCCATGGGGGTTATACCAGTTAATATCTGTTTGGGTGGGGTATTCAGAGCTACAGAACCAAGGCAGTTCACTCGATCTCACACACACATCAGCTTTGACCGAAATGAATAGTGGAACATGCTCGGGAATCAGAATGGCCTCATCCTGTCCCTGCCCTCCTTTTTCATCCCACTCTTTGAAACATTAGTTGAGATTTAAGGGCCACTCCCACTGTGTGCCAAGTGAGCAGATGTTCATTTGGCAGAGAATACAAGCTGAACTAGGAAACAACCCCTGTACCAATTTCTTTCTGGCAGTTTAGTGCTCTTCTATTTTTAGCACATTAAAGGGCTTGTGCTAATTCCATGTGCAGGCATCACTTTATTTGGCCAGTTGTATTTCTGCTAATTTCCCTTTGCTTTGCACTCATTTGAAATGGGATGTACAGAAATCCTATTGATGCAGCAGGTCTAAAAAAATATTTTGTCTCTATCTAGTTAATATTTACAATTCACTATTTAGTACAGGCTCTTTTTCAAATAGATGTTGTTCCAAACTCTTAAAATTTAATCATGTAAATTACTTTGTTTCCCCTCCAAAAATGAGGGTAAGTAGCAGAGACACAAGAGGAGGCCAGTCAGCTTCCTGTCCCACCATGGAATGAGAACCATGGTCTCACAATGTGATCAAACTTTCAAAAGGGAATCTGATAAATACCTAAAAAGAAAAATAATTATTGGGCTTTTAGGAAGGAGTAGGGGAGGGAGATGAATTTCAAAGAGCTAGCAGAGGTGGGATGACCTAAATCTGGCTCTGTGATTCTATGAGATGTGGGCCTCTCGTCGGGGAAGAAATCTGGATTCCTGTTGCCATACAATGAAGGGGGGGGGGGTCCTGGGCTGGGCCAAGAGTGTTGTACGCTGCGAATTTATTTCTGTTGAGAATGAAACCTATGTTTTTGCCGAGCCTGATCTCCGCGGGTGTTATTATATTGGTTATAGCCGGGCTTCTGAGCAGTCTTCAAAGGAAGAAATCAACCCTGGTCGGAAAAACCCCAGGAAATGCCCTTCTTTGGAATATTAGAGCCGTACGTGTAAATGTAGAAAACTGGGCCTCGTGTGTCGAGTGCAAGCGCCATTTCTTCCGCACCATCAGCATTGAAGGGGATGAGAAGCAGGAGGTAATACAGGGCCCCGACGTTTAGCATTTGTTATGGACCAGGGTTTGGAGAATCCCAAAGTGTATCATGGAGTTCACCTGACCCATAACTTTTACTAGATTGTGGTATGGGGAGCACACGGCCCACTCTACAGGTGTAGTACAGCAGAAATGGAAAAGTATTTTTAAAGCAAAACAATGTTTATTCTATGAACACAAGTTAACCTTTTTAAAACAAACAGTGAACATCTTAGCAACCATCAATTCAAATACAACCCCCAAAGAATACAACTCTAAGTAATCCTTAATAACTTCCCAAACAACAGCCAGAAGACAAAAGAATCACCTTTTAACAGAAGCACATCAGGTTTACATTCACTACTGAAAACATTTATAATTCTGAATTCACCAAATGATCAAGATATAGTCTGCTCATGGCAGAGAGAACAGCAGTACACCTGCTTTGTCTGGCTTCAGCTCCAATACTGAAACAAAACCAAAAAAAACAGACACACCCAAGCTTTTCTCAAAGTGAAACTAAAAAGCAGAGCCAGAGCTCAGCTCCACCCGCACTCTGACATCACTGCAGTAACATGAGCAGACAGACATTTCTTAAAGTGACATTCTCATGACACATTGTAACAAGCCTCACTTTCCCAGTGGCCCCCCCGACTCCAAAACCTTCGACGAGCTTGCAGGGTTAGTGTGAAATGACTGTGATCTGAAGCCGTCAATCATCCTCCAACATTGCCGTTTTAATACAGCTGGGAGAACCCAGGGAAACCCGTCACAGAATTCCTTTATTAGTTATGGAAATTGGCAGAGTACTGTGAATTCGGCCCATCACTGTCCGGAATGCTGCGTGATAGACTGGTGTGTGTGGAATTAATACTGTCACAACCCAAAAACAATTGCTGGCAGACCCAAGCTAGACCTGAAAAAGTCCATTGAGATAGCCTTGTCTCTGGAGAATGCTGAAACAGCTCAATAACTTCAAGGGACTCAGGACAGTAACATTCTCAGGTTGAGGGGAGGGACCTTGTGGAGAGAAGTGGTCACGGCATGCACCGCAAGGTGAAGCCTTCGTGAAAGTAAAGCGGCAACTACTGTTCTCAAATATTTTAGCCCATTACGACTCCAAGAAGGAGCTAATACTGACATACGACACCACTCCTTACGGGATGGGAGCAGTTATCTTGCATCATTGGGAAGGCGACGTGGAAAGACACATTGCCTAAGCATCCAGCACTCTGGCAAATGCAGAGAGGGGCTCCTCACAGATTGAGAAGGAGGGTTTGGCAGTTATCTTTGGTGTAAAATGTTTCACCAGTATGTCTACAGCTGACATTTCGCGATGTGCGAGGGGTGTTTTTAACACAGAGGGTAATGGGTGCCTGGAACTCGCCAGAGGAGGTGGTGGAAGCAGATATGTTAGTGATGTTTAAAGGGCGTATTGACAAATAGATGAATGGGAAGGGAATAAAGGGATACAGACCCCGGAAGTGTAGAAGGTTTTAAGTTATATGGGCAGCATGGTGTGCGCTGCCTTGGAGAGCCGAAGGGCCTGTTCCTGTGCTGTACATTTCTTTGTTCTTTGTTCTTTGATAGTGATAGATCACAAACCATTGCTGGGCCTTCTCAAAGGGCAATTCTTCACATCTGTTCCGCCTGGATCCAACATTGGGCCTTGTTATTGTCAGCCTACGAATACTCTTCCGAGCACCGCTCTGGAGCACAAATAGCCAATGCAAATACTTTGAGTCACTTCCTGCTGCCCACAAGCCTAGACTGTTTGCCAGCGTTAGAAGGGGTCACCATGGCCTTAAATCGTTTGGGAACCATGCGGTATCTGCAAAACAGGTTAAAGTTTGGACAGAGAAGGACCCAACATCAACCAAATTGAGACACAAGAAGCTCAATGGCGGGCAGGGACACCCCTCTGCTGGCATGAAGCCGTACCTCAAAAAAAGAAAACCGAGTATTGAGGATCGTATTATCCTCTGGGGATCGCAGGTAGTCGTCCCCACCCAGATGGCTGAGCGGACGATACAGACCTCAAAATACAGGATGAGGAAATAGCTGACTGGATCCATGGAGGCGAGGTTGGCACAATTCCTGTTCGATTATCGCACCGTACCTCATACCACAACAGGAGCTGCTCCAGCAGAACTGTTAATGGGACTGCAATTTTGCATCAGCTGAGCCCACTATTTCCCAATGTGGCAGGGATAGTTCCATGTAAATAGGAGAGTCAGAGGAGAAATGATGATGCTAGGAGGCACGGGAGACCGTTTAAGATTGGGGGGGGTGTTGCTCGCTGTACATGTGCAAAACTTCAAAGGTGGCTCCAGTGGGCAGTGCGGTAGCACAAGTGATTAGCACTGTGGCTTCACAGCTCCAGGGTCCCAGGTTCGATTCCCCGCTGGGTCACTGTCTGTGCGGAGTCTGCAGTCTCCCCGTGTCTGTGTGGGTTTCCTCCGGGTGCTCCGGTTTCCTCCCACAGTCCAAAGACGTGCAGCTTAGGTGGATTGGCCATGATAAATTGCCCTTAGTGTCCAAAAACGTTAGGAGGGCTTATTGGGTTACGGAGATAGGGTGGAAGTGAAGGCTTAAGTGGGTTGGTGCAGACTCGATGGGCCGAATGGCCTTCTTCTGCACTGTATGTTCTATGTTCTATGGCTCCAGTTGGGTCCCTGGAGCCATATTACAGAAGATAGGATCCATCTCCTACAAAGTTAAGTTCCAAGGAAAAGTCCTTAAAAATCAACTGGACCAGCTTAGAGGAGTAGGGAACTGATGTGTTGGATGTTCTGGATCCGTGGAACACATACAGGCCACCAACACTTAAAATAGTGCAACACTATTTTATTAAGTTAGAAACTGTTGAACATACTTTCACTGTGGGTTAACACGATGTTAGATTAAACTAAAGACCTATACCTGTCCGAACCAATCTATGCACCCAGCACATGGTGAGGACCTGTGCTGTAAGCTGTAAACTCTGTCTTTGTGGGAGGCTGCATCCCGAATGAGTGGGAACTCTGATGCCCCCTGTCTTTATAGTGAGTGTGCTCTAACTGGTGATTGGCTGTGGTGTTGTGTGTGTTGATTGGTCTTGCTGTGTGTCCATCAGTGTGTGTCTGCACCATGATATACTGGTGTATATCATGACAGGAACCTGCTCACCTCACCTCTGACTCCGTCTCTGGCACTGTGTTCATGCCCGCGGGGGATGGCAGGGTTGATTCCCCTGACAGTCAAGACTCAGGGTCCGATATGGAGGCTGAAGAAACTGCTCTAGCCCTCGGTGGCCAGTGCTGATGACAAACTTGCATCAGTGACCCTCGGGTGCCCCTTGAGGAAGCGAAGGTTACCTGTTCACTCCCCCCCCACCACCCCCCGATCTGGCTCCACCTGCCAAGGACTCGAGGCTGAGCGCAAAAGGTGGAAGAGGCCTCATTGTCGTGGCAGCAAGGGGGACTTAATGGGCAAGGGATGTTATAAGCCCCACATAGAGCATGAGGGACGTTCAATTGATCTTCCCCTGGGGTTTGTGGAGTACGAGCTCCCGTATTGAGCGGGCTATGGTCCACCCAATAGGGGCTCGCTGGTGAGAGTTTAAATACTGTGACCCAGCGGGAGTTCACAATGGTCCCGGCTGGAACAGTAGTGTTATACACTATGGCTGCACTTTTATTTCTGTTGAGAATGAAATTTTGTTTTGCCGAGCTTGGCCTCCGCTGGAGTTATTACACTAGGACTGTGGAAACTTTAGAAGCCCCTGTTTGTTTCGATCCAAATACGATATGGTGGAAAAAAGGACTCATTAGAACCATACAGTACAGAAGGAGACCATTCTCCCCCATTGTGCCTGCGCTGTACGTTTGGCCAAGCAACCAATGAATCCCATTCTATCGACTATTAGTACAGCAACAAATATTTCCTTGATGCAGCCAGTCTGTTGTCATGTGCTGATGTTCTGTACTAATACCAGTTCTAATTCAATTCCCCCCATCCACACCCCTCTCCCTTGCCTCCCCTCCCCTCCCCTCCTGTCCAAACACTTTGCAATTTCTTGGGTCTCAAATTTCAGATAACTGGTAACAAAGACTTCAGTGTATTAGGATCGTTCCATTTCTGCAGCAACCAATGAAATCCGTCTCGGCTTCTATACCAACTAAATCCAATATAAGAGTGTCTGATGAAGCTGAGAGATTACAGCCTGCGAAAGCCTCCTTGATATTAGTCTGACAACCTCTCTTGTTCAGGTTGTCTATTTTAATGGAGGTGTCCTTATCGCTTTTTGAGCAGTAACGCACTCACTACAGACTGCCATTTTACCCATCTTTTAACATAATCCAGCCGTTACCACTTAAACTTTGAAGCAGATTGTTGAGTCAAACCATTGTCATTGTCCCCAGAGTAATAAAGATATTTATACCTATTTTATGCAGGGGTTAGATTCTTGTTTATCAATTATTGTTGAGAATTAGGGAGAATTTACAATACAGAAGCAGGCCATTCTGCCCAACTGATTGATGCTGGCATTAATGCATGAATCTCCTCATCTAACATCGTCAGCATATCTTTCTATTCAGCTCTCCCTCATTTTTTAAAATCTAGCTCTCCTTTAAATGTATCTCTACTATTCCCCTCAACCACTCCTTTTGTAAGTGCTACATTCTCTGGGTAAATAGTTTTCTCCTGAATTCCTATTGAATTTATTTGACTTATATTTATGACCCTCAGGCTCACACACTACATGTTTATCTCATTCACTCTGATAATTTGAAACTCCTGTCTCAGATAACCCCTTTGTCTTCCCTTCTCTAGATAAAGGAGCCCAAGAATAGGGTAATTGGTGTCATGTTTATAAAGGAAATTTAAATCTCCTTTACTGTAATTTCAGTCTGGAGACCTGGGGCGTCATTCTCCGACCCCCCCGGCCGGGTCGGAGAATGGCCGTTGGCCGCCGTGAATCCCGCCCTCGCCCCTGCCGAAGTCTCCGGTACCGGAGATTGGGCGGGGGCGGGAATCGGGCCGCGCCGGTTGGCGGGACCCTCCGCTCAATTCTCAGGCCCGGATTGGCCGAAGTCCCGGCCAGAAAATGCCTGTCCCGCCGGCGTAAATTAAACCTGGTATTTACCGGCGGGACCAGGCGGCGTGAGCGGGCTCTGGGGTCCTGGGGGGGCGCGGGGCAATCTGACCCCGGGAGGTGCCCCCACGGTGGCCTGGCCCGCGATCGGGGCCCACCGATCCGCGGGCGGGCCTGTGCCATGGGGGCACTCTTTCCCTTCCGCCTCCGCCACGGCCTCCACCATGGCGGAGGCGGAAGTGACTCCCCCCACTGCACATGCGCGGGAAACTGTCAGCGGCCGCTGACGCTCCCGCGCATGCGCCGCATTTCCATGCCAGCTGGCGAGGCAACAAACACCATTTCCGCCAGCTGGCGGGGCGGAAATCCCTCCGGCGTCGGCCTAGCCCCCCAATGTTGGGGCTCGGCCCCCAAAGATGCGGAGCATTCCGCACCTTTGGGGCGGCGCGATGCCCGTCTGATTGGCGCCGATTTGGGCGCCAGTCGGCGGACATCGCGCCGTTGGGGGAGAATTTCGCCCCTGATGATTAGATAGTGAGAAACCTTTCTTTCAGTTACAGTCCTTTGATTGATATTTTCATTTTAACCTAGTGGAAGTTTTCTCCATGATCCATTAGACCACATGGGGCCAGATTCTCCGATTCTGAGGCTAAGCACGGAGATCGATGTTGCGACTGGTGAGGGTCTTGCCATGCCACGTAAAACACCTGGGGCGAGATTCTCCGACCCCCTGCCGGGTCGGAGAATCGCCGGGGGCTGTCGTGAATCCCGCCCCGCCGGTCGCCGAATTCTCCGGCACCGAATATTCGGCGGGGGCGGGAATCGCGCCGCGCCGGTTGGCGACCCCCCCCCACCTGTGATTCTCCGGCCCAGATGGGCCGAAGTCCCGCCGCTAAAATGCCTGTCCCGCCGGCATATATTAAACCACCTACCTTACCGGCGGGACAAGGCGGCGCGGGCGGGCTCCGTGGTCCTGAGGGGGGGGGGCGCGGGGCGATCTGGCCCCGGGGGGTGCCCCCACGGTGGCCTGGCCTGCGATCGGGGCCCACCGATCCGCGGGCGGGCCTGTGCCGTGGGGGCACTCTTTCCCTTCCGCCTTCGCCACGGTCTCCACCGTGGCGGAGGCGGAAGAGCCTCCCTCCAATGCGCATGCGTGGGAATGCCGTCAGCGGCCGCTAACACTCACACGCATGCGCCGCCCGGAGATGTCATTTCCGCGCCAGCTGGTGGGGCACCAAAGGCCTTTCCCGCCAGCTGGCGGGGTGGAAATCATCCGGCGCCGGCCTAGCCCCTTAAGGTTGGGGCTCGGCCCCCAAAGATGCGGAGCATTCCGCACCTTTGGGGCGGCGCGATGCCCGACTGATTTGCGCCGCTTTGGGCGCCAGTCGGCGGACATCCCGCCGATACCGGAGAATTTTGCCCCTGGCCTCCACGAAATAAACGGCCGGAGAATTGTTGGGTCCGTGGCTGCGCATGCGAACGGCGCCGACCTGCAGCGGTCACGCCGTACAACACAGTGCCAGCCGTGCGCGGACCTGACCTGCCAGAGTGTGCCCCCCTGGACAGCCCTCCACCAATCCCCCAGCCCCGGATGCCCCCACTGGCCAGTAGCATGGTTCCCGCCCAACTGTGGTGGCACTGGACACAGTCCACAGCAGTCATTCCGGGTTCCCGCACGGCTGGGACCACATGTCCCCTGCACCGCTTTGGACTAGGCCCATTGGGAGCGGAGCATTAGGGGAGGGTCTTCGGTGACGTCCTAAGGCCGTCCCAAAGGCGTGTAGCGCGTGCCGCAATGATGCAGTTTTAGAGGGGGCGGAGCATGCAAATCCCACGTAAAACAGGCACCGCTCCCAATTCCGTCGTAAAAAAGGATTCTCTGCCTGATCGCCGATTACAAAATCGGCATCAGGAAATGGAGAATCTCGCCCATCATGTTTGTTATTATTGCTAACTCAGACTTCATTCTACTTAAACCATTGCTCAAAATAGACATGATAAAAGGACATGGAATCTTGAATTAGGCATTCAAAATTAAATGAGTTCGAAGAGATTTGGGAGGAATTTTCTAGTAATACCTGCCCCAAGGACTGGAAAGTCTCATGTGAGGTCAACTGGCCCGTTGCTTGCTCCTCAAAATCTCTAGTCTGCCCGTGCAATTCCCATGGCAGGCAGGACAGGCCGATTCCCACGGCAGGCAGGAAGGCCGATTCCCACGGCAGGCAGGACAGGCCGATTCCCATGGCAGACAGGACAGGCCGATTCCCACGGCAGGCAGGAAGGCCGATTCCCACGGCAGGCAGGGCAGGCCGATTCCCACGGCAGGCAGGACAGGCCGATTCCCATGGCAGGCAGGACAGGACGATTCCCACGGCAGGCAGGACAGGCCGATTCCCACGGCAGGCAGGACAGGACGATTCTCACGGCAGGCAGGACAGGCCGATTACCACGGCAGGCAGGACAGGCCGATTCCCACGGCAGGCAGGACAGGCCGGTTCCCACGGCACGCAGGACAGGCCGATTCCCACAGCAGGCAGGACAGGACGATTCCCACGGCAGGCAGGACAGGCCGATTCCCACGGCACGCAGGACAGGCCGATTCCCACGGCAGGCAGGACAGGATGATTCCCACGGCAGGCAGGACTGGCCGATTCCCATGGCAGGCAGGACAGGCCGATTCCCACGGCATGC
Organism: Scyliorhinus torazame; assembly: GCF_047496885.1. Taxonomy (NCBI): domain Eukaryota; kingdom Metazoa; phylum Chordata; class Chondrichthyes; order Carcharhiniformes; family Scyliorhinidae; genus Scyliorhinus; species Scyliorhinus torazame. Next base: position 90,782,473 of record NC_092725.1, on the reverse strand, counting down.
AGGACAGGCCGATTCCCATGGCAGGCAGGACAGGACAATTCCCACGGCAGGCAGGACAGGCTGAATACCACGGCAGGCAGGACAGGACGATTCCCACGGCACGTAGGACAGGTCGATTCCCATGGCAGGCAGGACAGGATGATTCCCACGGCAGGCAGGACAGGCTGATTCCCACGGCAGGCAGGACAGGACGATTCCCACGGCATGCAGGACAGGACAATTCCCGCAAATAGTACAAGCCAGGATGTCTCAAACTCTCAATTTATGAAGAAGGAATTTTAATCATAATCTTTCTGCAAATGTGGATGCCGTGTTTTCTCCACCTCGGAATCAAGAAGGCCACGGCTTCAACGCATGTTCCATAGACATGAGCACAACTCACGGTGCAGTACTGAGAGAGTGCTGTACTGTCAGAGATCTTTCAGAGGAGCATTAAACTGAGACCCCTCTCAAGTGGATGTGAAAGAGCCTACAAAATTATTTCAAAGAAGAAGGGTGTTGTTCCTGCTGTCCCAGTCAATATTTATTCCTCATCCAATATCACAAAAGCAGATAATCTGGCCATTACCTCATTGTTGTTTGTGGGAGCTTTCTGTGCATACATTGACTACTGTGTTTCTCATATTACACTTAAAGAAAAAGGTAATTCCTTGGCTGCAAAGCACATTGGCAAGATTGGCGCCATGTGAACACCACCCTCCCCTCCAAGACATGCAGCATCCCAATTTGGACCAAAGCTGATGGTTTCTGCATTATCACTGGGTCAAAATTCAGGAACACCCTCTGTAACAGCACTGTGGGTCTACCTACGCCACATGGACTGCAGCGGCTGAAGAAGATGGTTCACCACTATCTTCTCAAGGGCAACTAGAGATAGACAATAAATGCTGGCCTTGTCCACATCTCAAAGATGCAGAAAACAAAACAGTGCTTGCCTGAGTAAGCAATGAGAAAGGAGGATGCTCTACATAGCATCCCATATCACAATAGGTACAAGTACAAATGTTTACTGCACAGAAATAGGCCCCTAACATTCTGGTGACTATCTGCTGCACTCAATCTGAGGTCAGCAACATCTACCTGAGGTGCAATGCTCAGACTGCTCAGGTCAATGCTGGTGTTAATGCTCCAGACAATCCTCCTCCTATTCTACTTTATATCACCCTATTGACATCTCTTTCTATTCCTTGTTCCCTCATGTATTTGTCCATGGTGGGTTTAATGGCAGGCAAGGGCACTGGGGACAATGTGATGGGAGCTGAAAGATCGGTTTCACACTGGCATAAAATGGCAGCAGGATCTTGCACCCTTGTCTGTCATGGTGGTTCCCAATTCCTGCCAAAGGATGGTATGAAACTGATTTGCATCCTGTTAATAGGATGCAGACAAAGGCCTGACCGGAAACATCTGCACTGCCAGCAGGAAGTCACGTCAGCCCAGAACACGCTTGGACCATTGAGGCATGATGTCAGGAATTACCTGAAGAAGCCCTGGGGCAGTCTGTGCAGGTCAAGATGGAGGCCTCCAGCACTGTGGACCCTGGAATGAGCATCTATGGGTGGGGAAGATTCTACCAGGTACATCTTCTATCTTCAGTGTGTCCCGCAATATGGTGCAAATTCCCACTGGCCTCTGTGACGAGAAACACCCCCCATCCCCAAAGCGGGACTTCGCCCCTGAATGGAAAAGTCTGCCAATCTTTTCTATTTCTATCCTATTAATCCTTTCAGAATCTTGAAGACCATTATCTGCTCACATCTCAGTGTTCTCATTTCCAGAGAAAATTGACCTAGCCTGTTGAAGTTTTCCTGATATTTATAACTTTTCAGTTCTGTTATGATTCTAGTAAGTCCTATTTTGCGCGCTTTAAAAATAAAGTATTTTTATTAAGGTTTTGAGAATTTTTCATAATAAAACAACAGTAACAATAATAACAAAACAAACCAGAGTGAATATTAACATAGCGTAAAAAGAGAATATACAATAACCATTAAATAGATATTACCCTTCATGACCCAATCTTCCCACACCATCCCAATGAAGCACTAACCCCCCTCCACCCCCCCCCCCGAAACCCCCCCCCCTACGGATTGCTGCTGCTGCTGACATTTTCATTTTCCCCGAGAAAGTCGACGAAAGGCTGCCACCTCCAAGAGAACCCTAGCGTAGACCCTCTTAAGGCAAACTTTATTTTCTTGAGGCTGAGAAAGCCAGCCATGTTGTTAACCCAAGTCTCGGGGGCTTCGAGTCCCTCCACATTAATAAAATCCGTCTCCGGGCTACTAGGGAGGCAAAGGCCAGGACGTCGGCCTCTTTCGCCCCCTGAACCCCCGGGTCTTCTGACACTCCAAAGATCGCTATCTCTGGACTCGGCACCACCTGTGTGTTACGCACCTTGGACATTGCCCTCGCGAACCCTTGCCAGACCTCTCTAAGCTCCGGGCATGCCCAAAACATGTGGACATGGTTTGCAGGGCTGCCCTTGCACCTCATACAACTGTCTTCTACCCCAACAAACTTGCTCATTCTCGCTGTCGCCATGTGTGCCCGCTGGACCACCTTAAATTGAATTAGTCTGAGCCTGGCACATGATGAGGAGGAATTAACCCTGCCCAGGACCTCTGCCCACAGACCTGCTTCCAACTCCTCACCTAGCTCCTTCTCCCACTTGCCCTTGAGCTCCTCCACCGGGGTTTCCTCTGCCTCCTGTAGTTTCTGGTAGATATTCCGACACCTTCCCCTCCCCCACCCAGGTGCCAGAGACCACCCTGTCCTGCATCCTCAGTGGCGGCAGCGTTGGAAAGGCCACTACCTGTTTTTTCAGGAAGGCTCATACTTGCAGATATTTAAAGGCGTTTCCTGGCAGCAGATTAAATTTGTCCTCTAGCGCCTTCAAACTGGGAAAGCTTCCGTTTTTGAACAGATCTCCCATCCTTCTGATGCCTGCCCTCTGCCAGCTCTGGAACCCACCATCCATCCTACCCGGGACGAACCTATGGCTGTTGCACATCGGGGTCCAGACCAATGCTCCCTTCTTATACCTCCTCCACTGTCCCCAGATCCGCAGTGTTGCCACCACCACCGGACTTGTGGATTAACGGGTCGGCGAGAACGGCAAAGGAGCCGTTATCAAAGCTCCTGGACTAATACCTTTACATGACGCCGCCTCCAGCTGCTCCCAAGCCGCCGCCCCCCCCCCCCCAACGGCCACTTCTTAATCATAGCTATATTGGCTGCCCAGTAGTAGTTGCAAAAGTTCGGCAGTGCCAACCCACCCACCCCCAACTGCGCTTCAACAGCGATCTCCTTACTCGTGGGGTCTTATTCGCCCACACAAAGCCCGTAATGATCCTACTCACCCGCTTGAAAAAGGCCTCAGGGATGAACTATTTTGCACGCTTTTAAGCATTTCCAAATGTTGTACACCTGAGTTCTAATGTAACAGGATGGTTTTCAGGCCTTATATTTTTTTCCAAGCGTTCTGCAGTGCGAACTGCAATGAGGTCATTCCAAACACTAATTCAAATTGGATTTGAGTCACCGGGATTATGTCAGACTCGCAGGATTATGTACAAAATAAGGCTTAATAATAAATTGGGGAGAGCATTTACTCTAGGGACACAATTCTAATGTGGACTCAGCTGCTTTTTGCATCTGCCTCATTCAGTTTGAACTAAAGGCAGCTGAGCGTTACCGAGAAACAGTTCCCACAAAACCCCTCACGGACTGCTTCAATTATATTCAGTGCTGCCTTTTCCAGTTTCTTAGCCAAAGGTGTCTATGATTCGTCAAAGCTGGCCAGCTATTTAATAATCACATTAGTTGTGTTGTATACAAAAAGCTTGCAGAATGGGGGGGCTTTTAACAAATTCCCCTCAATATAACCAAGTGTGATCGGGTACATTTTGGGAGGAAGATTAAGGAGATCACATACCCCTTGGAAAATAAGAATCTACATGGGGTAGAGGAACAAAGGGATCTAGAGGGATAGATAGACAAATCATTAAAAGTAGTGGCACAGGCCATAAAAAGGCAAACCAAGCACTAGGGGGTCAAGGGATAAAATTGATAAGCAAAGAAGTTGTGCTAACAATTTTGACGAGAGTGTGGAACAACCTCCAACTAGTAGTGATTGAGGTGAGTAACAGATACAAAGCTGAATAAACAAGGGAGGGAGATAGAAGGCTATCATTCTGGAGTGAGATAAAGAGGATTTGGTGGGAGGCTCTTGTGGAGCATCAACACCAATGGGCCAACTGTTCATTGCTGCATTGGAAATTCTATTTACTGATATAGTTCAGAATAAAGTAAAGTCGCCATAGTCCCAGATGACCATTGGCTGAGCTGGAATAATCTATTAATTTGTTCCAATCATCAGTGGAATACAACTGCTACATCCAATTTTTTACAATTAAAATAAATAAGGGGCCCAATTCAACGGAACATTTCTAAATCCAGTTTCGGGAGCATTTGGCAGGGTGTTTCACGGTGGCTGCAGTACCAAATGTGACACCGCTATTCCACGGCACTGAGCCATTTTTTGGGTCCTCGAGAGGTTTCTCCCCATGGAGGCCACACTCAGGCTCATTTATATATGCAAGGGTATGATCCAGATTGCGCCAGGCGTAGCAAGTCGTGTGACCGGCGTGAAGCCCGATTTGTGGCTCTCCGGGATTCACCTGGCTCCGTGCTTGGTGCAACGCGATAGCTGAATTGCACCCAATATAAATTTTCATGTCTACTTAAAGAAAGGCAAAATAAATTTATATTCAACTGGTTGCCTAGAATATTATCTATGGTCATCTGGGACATTATTGAGGCTTTACCATTAACTTTACCTTGAAGCAGGAGCACATCGTGGTAACCAGAGGAAGAGTGCAGAGAATGGTTTCACATCGCCACCTGGTGGCCAGACTCTGCAAGTCACACAACGTGACAAGTTTACATTGGAGTTTCCGACGATAATATATGACCACAGGTTCTTATAGTGGAAAGAAGTTCAGACAGATGTGTGACAGAAAAGGTAACAATTGGAGGTAGACAGGAACTGTGGGTTCAGAGGTTAAGATATTTATTGATCATGATGAGAATACTTTGATGATTACCATCTTGCAAAGTACTACATTAGCTAGATGAGGGCAGCGACCATACGGCCTCGTCGCACCAGATTTGGTGAAGCAACGAGGCTGTTACATCTCACAAGCGCCCTCTCGTGAAATTTACGATGCTCTGGACGCCTTGCGAAATCTGAGATCTTGCGAGACATTGTGATCTGGATCTTGCCCTCAATGAACTCGGCAGTGCAGGAAATGAAGCTAAATGCGGTCTTGGCAGGACGTTCCTCGTCCGAAAGGGAAACAAAATCCCGTTTAATTGTGAGGTCATTTTCAGCACTGCAGGCGTAGGGAAACACTCCACCAAACGTGACCAAAACAGGACTCTTTTTTTTCTGTTAAATTGCGCGCAATATTTCATTTAATTAACTGCACCTGCCTATTACTCTTTAGCTAAACTGAGTACCATAATTACTTAATGCAAACAGCACCAAATTTATATTTTATTTGGAATACATCAAAAACACTTTGATGTCAACACCACTAATAAGTGCTGGAGGATAAAGCATAGCTATAAAAATGGAGAACGGGTTACTCAGAACGCCTAAATTATCTTTAGAAATTTCTCACTGAACACAATGGAACTGCAAAGCAGGATCAATTTGCCAATTATCTCAGTTGTTAGCTCACCAGTTCCATCCAGTTACTGCAAAAATACACTGTTCACAGATCGAGCTGATGAGGAGACACTTTACAGAGCAATGTTTTAGGGTGCGATGGAAAACGAGACGCCAACAGTGTCTTCAAATGTTGGCCTATGCTGAATTCATACGCTTAGCGCCCTCTTGGGAGTTATGATCTGAACTGTTGGTTTCCTACCATCCAATAAACTGAAATGCTTCATAGCTCACTCTTGAGAGGGACGGGGCGAGAGTCAGGGGATGGGGGAATGGTTGGTAGGGGAGGGATGGTCGGTGGGGGGGGATGGACGGTCAGTGGGGGAAAAGGACGGTCGGTGGAGGGGGAAGGATGGTCGGTGGGGGGGAGGGCTGGACGATCAGTGGGAGGCAGGGATGGATGGTCAGTGGGGGGGGAGTGATGTTTTGTGGTGGGGGGATGGACTGAGGGTGGGGGTGATGAGGGAGAGTCAGGGGATGGTGGGGGGGCAAGAAGGGTTGGGGGATGGTGGGTGGCAGGGGCAGTCAGGAATGGCAGGGGTTGGGGGGGTCGGAGATGGTGGGGTGATGGGAGGGTCAGGAACGGGGGGAGGGGTTGTCATGAGACCACAGTAGAGAGCATCAGGGGATGGGGCAATGAGGGGTGCTGGGAGATTGCAGGGGAGGGTCGGAGAGGGCAGGGAATGGGGCCGGTGGGATGGGAGCTGGGGAGGAGACAGGTGGGGGGACAGAAGGACAGGGGGTGGGAGGTGGGTGGGGGTTGTGGTAAATAAGTTCTCATCACACTTTCTCTTTTATTTCAACATTTTGGTCTAATTTTATGAATATCCTATCCAGGAGAAGGCCATTCGGCTGACCTGGGAGGAAACTTTGGTCCCTAACCAGAGGGTGGGGTGTGTCATATGGAAAGTGACGTTCTTGGTGTAGGAGGAGGCGGAGTGATGGAGAGCAATGTAGCCAGAGATTTGCTTTTGGGGGGGGAAGGTCCTGAGTCCAACATTATTTCCAGGGTTCCTCTTCCACATGGAGGATGACAGTCCCATTAAGGAAGGTTTCTCAATACCTGGTATGATGTGTGTACAATGTTATTATTATATTAGTATATGAATTATTCCCATTCGTACCAGGATATTGCAGCTGTGGTGCAGTACCCCAGTTTGCATCTAAAAGCAGCATCACATCTGTTCTAGCCAGTTCCACACTTGTCTGTGACTGTAAACTGCATCAAGAGAGCCATGCATTACTGGGATAATCACTGGGATAATCAATCTCCTGCTCAACCCCTCCTGATGTTCAGTTGTTGGCCTACTACATTTCAGAAGAGCTACATCAACGTTTCATTATAACAGAATATCTAGTTATTCATTTGATTGCTCTTTGTGGGATCTTGCTGTGCACACATTGGCTGCTGCCTTTCCCACGTTACAACAACGAACACAACACCAAAGTATTATTATCATTGGCTGTAAAGCATTTGGGACGTCCTGATGTCATGAAAAGTGCGAGAGAAATGCAAGTTATCTAACAATTGGAATTAAGGAACCCTTTGGAAATTCAGGACTAAGCTGGTGGTCATGCCATTCGAATTGCAAAACAGTCCAACTGCAGCCTTTGCATATCCATCACATCTTTAATGGGTGGAAAATCTTGTGGGTTATTTTTGCGATGTTAACTCTCTGGTGTGACTAGGAGTCGTGCAATGGACCTTTCAACCTCTCGCACAAAAATAAAAATTTTAATTAACAGATAATTTGAACTCAGCAACTACGAATTAAAAGGGACAGATGTGATTATCAATCCCTACAGTCTCATTTAACAATGGCAAGTTATGAGCTGGAGTGTAAATGCAGCGCGAGGGATGCATCCATTTTAAACTCACAATTTCACCAGTCCAGCAGGCAAAAGTCTCCAGTGAAACATGATATCATTAAAAAAAATAATGTCACAGTGTTCAAGAAAAATAGCAGTACCAAAATTACATTTGTGATGATATTAATGGTCTGGAGTGATTTGATCATCAAAGCAAAGGAAATGATGAACAGAACATTTCAGGGGCAATTAAATCTCCCAAGGAATAAAGGATCAACAAGGAAAACTGGAAGCTAGTAAACAGTTTAATAATGTAACAGTATATATAGATGATAAACATCAGATTCATTTATAAGGTTGCATGCATCAATTTACAAACTCTGATCCTATCCTGTCTGAGCACATCACTGGTAGCATCTGCAATTTCCTGCACATTGCTAACTCCTTGTGAGCCTTGACAGGCTTGCCTCATTTCACACTGACCACGGAGTCAGGTGGCTGAGGGTCCAAGCTCCACTCAAAATTTGAATCCAAAATCTGGGCTGATATTCTAAGTGTCATACTGAGGGAATGCTGCACTGTCAGGATTTCAAATTGCGTATTTAACTGAGACCCTGCCTGCTCTCTCAAGTGGATGTAAGAGATCTCATGACATCATTTCAATCGAGAGCAAGGTCCTGGTATCTTGGCCAATATTCATCCCTCAACCAAAATCACAAAAATCAGGTTGTCTGTCTCGTCATTGCTGTTTGTGGGATCTTGCTGTGCACAATTGGCTGCTGCGCTTCCGACATTGCAACATGCATTTGACGTATTCTACTTGGATTTCAGCAATGCTTTTGATAAGGTCCCACATGGGAGACTTATAGCGAAGGTAAGCGAACATGGAATCCGAGGAAATTTGGCAAATTGGATCCAGAATTGGCTGAGTGGAGAAAGCTCAGGGTGATAGTTGATGGTTGTTTTTCTGACTGGAAGCCTGTGTCCAGTGGGGTCCCGCAGGGGTCAGTGTTGGGGCCCTTGATGTTTGTGGTCAATATAAATGATTTAGGCATGAATGTAGGAGGGGTTGGATTGGATTGGATTTGTTTATTGTCCCGTGTACCGAAGTACAGTGAAAAGTATTTTTCTGCGAGCAGTTCAACAGATCATTACCTCCATGGAAAGAAAAGGGAAGAAAAGAAAATACATAATAGGGCAACACAAGGTATACAATGTGACTACATAAGCACCGTCATCGGGTGAAGCATACAGGGTGTAGTGTTAATGAGGTCAGTCCATAAGAGGGTCATTTAGGAGTCTGGTAACAGCGGGGAAGAAGCTGTTTTTGATTCTGTTCGTGCGCGTTCTCAGACTTCTGCATCTCCTGCCCGATGGAAGAAGTTTGAAGAGTGAGTAAGCTGGGTGGGAGGGGTCTTTGATTATGCTGCCCGCTTTCCCCAGGCAGCGGGAGGTCTAGATGGAGTCAATGGATGGGAGGCAGGTTCGTGTGATGGACTGTGCTGTGTCCACGACTCTCTAAAGTTTCTTGCGGTCCTGGGCCAAGCAGTTGCCATACCAGGCTGTGATGCAGCCTGATAGGATGCTTTCTGTGGTGTATCTGTAAAAGTTGGTAAGAGTTAATGTGGACGTGCCGAATTTCCTTAGTTTCCTGAGGAAGTATAGGCGCTGTTGTGCTTTCTTGGTGGTAGCGTCGACGTGGGTGGACCAGGACAGATTTTTGGAGATGTGCACCCCTAGGAATTTGAAACTGCTAATCATCTCCACCTCGGCCCCGTTGATGCTGACAGGGGTGTGTACAGTACTTTGCTTCCTGAAGTCAATGATCAGCTTGTGGAGTCCTTTTGATGAGACCCGGCCCAACTCAACCCCGAGAGGCCCGCCCAGCGACCCAACCCAGAGAGGCCTGCCCAGCAACCCGACCTACATGGAGATGGAAGAAAGAAAAATCCACGTGGAGGCCCGACCAGGCCTACTTCAAGACCTGACCCCAGGAGCGTCCAAGGAGGGAACAGACCAGGGACACAGCCCAACCTGCCTCAGGAAGCATACAGGGATGTAGTGTTAATGAGGTCAGTCCATAAGAGGGTCATTTAGGAGTCTGGTAACAGCGGGGAAGAAGCTGTTTTTGAGTCTGTTTGTGCATGTTCTCAGACTTCTGAATCTCCTGCCCAATGGCAGAAGTTGGAAATGTTCTTTATAACCGTGCACAGTTCGCCCACGCCTTCCTCACTTCTGCCTGCGGTGGGATGTAGACCACTGTAATAATGGCCTGAAGTCAATGACCATTGATCAGTAAGTTTGCAGATGATATGAAAATTCGTAGGGTGGTGGGGTGGTAAATCGTAATTGGATTCCAGGAGGATGTAGATGGTCTGGTCAGATGGGCTGATCAGTAGTAAATGGAATTCCATCCGGATAAGTGTGAAATGGTGCACTTGGGCAGGATAAACAAGGCAAGAAAATGCAGGGTAAACAGCAGCACTCTGGGAAGCACTGAGAATCATCGGGATCTTGGTGAGCATATACACCAGGACCTTAAGGTAGCAGAGCGCATGGATACAGTGGTTAAGAAGGCACATTGGACTTGCCTTTATTTGTCGAGGCATAGAGTTTAAGACCAGGGAGGTGATGCTCGAACTGTATAAAATGTTGGTTAGGCCACAGCTAGAGTATTGTGTGCAGTTCTAGAGTCCACATTACAGGAGGGATGTGATAGCACTGGAAAGAATGCAGAAGAGATTTACCAGGATGTTGCCTGGGCTGGAGAATTTTAGCTATGAAGAGTGATTAGATAGACTGGGGTTGTTTTCCTTGGAGCAGAGAAGACTGAGGGCGGACATGATTGAGATGTATAAAATTATGAGGGGCATAGATAGAGTAGACAGGAAGAAATGTTTTCCCTTGATGGAGGCATCAATGGCCATGGGACATAGATTCAAGGTGAGGGGCAGGAGGTTTAGAGGGGCTGTGAGGAAAAACATTTTCACCCAGGCGGTGGAGGTAGAGACCCTCATAACATTTAAGAAGTATGCCAAGGCATACAAGACTATGGGCCAAGTGCTGGAAAATGAGATTAGAGTAGTTAGGTGGTTGTTTGTGACCGGCGCAGACGCAATGGGCCGAAGGGCCTTTTCTATGCTGTAGACCTCGATGACTCTACAACAGCGACCACACTTAAAAAGCACTTAATTGGCTGGATATTGCTTTGGAACATCCCGAAGGCCAGGGAAGTGCTATATAAATGCAAATTCATTCTGTTTGCTCCTTTGTTTATTATTTTTCTGGCTGTAGCTCCTAACAGAGATTCTGCTACCTCAACCTTTACTACATGAACTACAGGTTAGTTCCCCTTGGAAGAAAATATAAACTCCCGAGAGAAAATAAATAGCACATTTTTCAACTGTGCAAGTTATTGATTTCTAATCAGTCTAAATATTAAACAAAACAGTAAATCATTTAACTACAGCCATTTAAAATGAAGTCAGATGTTTCAAAAGATTAAATACATGGAAAGGTCACTTGGGTTACCTTACGCAGCTGTCATTAATGTAATTACACATTTTTCTAGTATGCAGCCCAATGGATTCATTTAATCTTGCAAAGCTTATAGCCCTGTAAGGCACACAGTAATGATTAAACTCTCAGCTCAAACATAACGCAGAGTTTTCATCACTTTACAAGCTTCTCTGAGAAAACGGTGAATTCAAACACAAAAACACACAATTATCCAGTGCCTTCATGAACATGAACAGCTGATTGGCAGGAAAAGACCGGTTGATCCAAAAGGCCTGCTGCAGGTACCATGAGGATTGGTACAGTATCAGCAGTCACTTCTGCACCCACCCCTCTTTCCCCCAATCCTCCCTCACCCCCACATCTCCCACTCTCTCCCCGCATCTCCCCCAACCCCACTCTCCCCACGTCACCCCAATTCCCCCTCTCCCCTATGTCTGTCCCAATCCCACCTCTCCTCCAGTCCTCTTTCTCCCTCGCATCTCTCCCAATCACCCCTCACCCCCTGCATTTCTCCCAATATCCCCTCTCTGCCTGCATCTGCCTCCACCCCACTCTCTCGCTGCATCTCCTCCCTGCACCTCCCCCAATCCCCCCGTGTCTCCTCAATCCCCCACTCTTCCTCCACGTCTCCCACCCCAATCACCAAAAAGAGAAAGCCCAGAACAATCCCAGGGCCAATGAGGGAAAAATTGCTCTGGAAAATTCCTCTCCGCCTCCCTCAGGTGACCAGAAGCACTTCAAGAGCTGGCACAGATCATGTGCTATCTGTAAAGACACTAACGTGCAATATGATGTGATCTTCACCCCAATCAGGAACACATTCAACTTGGAGGCAGAGTGTCAGCAGCTAGTGCAACACACAAAGAATTGTCCCAAGGCACTTTACAGGAGCATTATCAGACAGGACACTAAGCCGCATTGAGAGATGTTAATACAGTTGACCAAATGTTTGTTTAAGGAGTAAAGATTTAAGGAGCGAGGTAGAGAGATGCCGAATTTTAGGAAGAGAATTCTAGAGTTTAGGACTAGTGAGCTGAAGATATGGCCACAAATTGTGGAGTGATTAAAATTGGCGATGCTCAAGAGGCCAGAATTGGAGAAGTGGCAAAAGATGCATGAAGTTATTTCATGTAATTTGGGAAAATTGCACCTGCAGCTCTGACAGGTTCATATGATTTATTTTTTAAAAAACCTCAGCCATTGTCAGCTGTGTCTTGGTGGATTGCACTCTTACTTCTGAATTAGGAGGTTGTGGGTTCAAGACCCACCCCAGAAACTCGAGCACAAAATCTAAGCTGACACTCCAGTGCAGTACTGAGAGAGTGCTGCACTGTTGGACGTGCTGTCTTTCAGCTCAGACATTAAATTGAGGAGCTATTTGCCTTGTCAGGTGAATGCAAAAGATTCCGTAACACTGTTCACAACAAAGCAAGAGATTTCTCCCTGGTATACTGGTCAATATTTATCTCTAAATCAACACCAGAACCAGAATATTTGGCAATTATCATAAAGGCTATTTGTGGGATCTTGCTGTGTGCAAAATGGCTGCTGTGTTTCTTAAATTACAATTGTGGTTGCACATCATTGGCTATAGGATGTTTTGGGATGTCAAGAAAGGCAGTACATAAATGCAATTCTTAAATAGATGTCATATAGCATTTCACACAATATTCAAACTTTTATTAAATGTTCGCTGTGTGTTTACTACTTCTGCTCCTTGTACGAGTACCCTCAAGTACCTCTAAACATCAGCCTTCACAAGGTTCATATCATATAGAAATATTCTGCTTTTCCGTTCTTACAAGTTTTGATCAACAGAATCGTTAATAGAAGATCATAAGAGCTGGAGACGGCCATTCGGCCATCGAGCATGCTCCAACATTCAATAAAATCATGGCTGGATTGTGGCCTTCACTCCACTTTCACGCCTGCCCCTCATAACCTTGAGGATGAATGGAGAAAGAGTTCAGAAAGCTGAAGCTCAGGAATATGGGAATCCTCGTGCATAAATCACAAAACGCTAGCATGCAAGTCCAGCAAGTCACAGGGAAAACAAATGGAATGTTGGCCTTTATTTCAAAGGAAATGGGAGTATAAAAATAGGGAAGTCCTGCTAAAACTGTACAAGGCTCTAGCTAGACCACACCTGGAATTATGAGAACAGTTTTGTTTCTCTTATCGAAGGAAAGATATAATGGCACTGCAGACAGTCCAGGGAAGATATGGGCAGTGTAGCCACCTGGGTTGGCCACTTCCCGACTTAAAATGGAGAACCGCAAAGACTGAAGGGAAATTCAGCCAACACAGGCAAAAACTAACAAGTGCACAAATCATGTGTATTACAACTTGCAAAAGCCCAGACAGCACTAAAACCAGCAGCCATCTGCATACTAATGAGCGATCCCTGGGAACAATCGAAACATTTAAGGTGAATAAGGCCAAGCCAGACTCCTCGGCGTCAGCAGGAGCCGAGACAAAGGAAGGCCAACAGATACATAAGGACCGCCCAGCGATCAGGGAACAACTCCAGTATTGGAGAAATCGATCCAAGTGATCGGAACGCAGTCCAATCATTTGGAACCAGGTACGGGGTCCGCCCCAAAGGGCGGGAAGCCCCTGGGGACTATAAAGTAAAGCCCCCAAGTTCAAATCGGTCTTCTTGGCAGGGTCACTCATCAACGCGAATCAACCCCTGAGAGTGAACTGCCCAGCTGCTGCATCAACCAAGTAAGTCTCCAGTCAACACTCGCTACGAGATAGGCGCTCCTAGCTACCAGTCCATACCAGCTTTTGAATCCTGCAGACTTAGAACCTGAACTAAATGCCATTATTTCCCCTGACCTGGTGGGCCAATTCCGAAGCTAAGTATAGGCCTTTTAGTGATAGAAATAGTCTAGAAAGTAGAGTTATATGCATAAGTAGTGACTTACTGTATATAATAAATGTGTTTTGATTTGAATCTTACTAATTGGTGTGTTGAGTTATTGATCAGTACTTGAACTTGAACCTCATGGCGGTATCATAAAGATACCTGACGACTCTAGAGCAAAGGTTAAACAAACAGAGCAAATTATGAATTAAGAGCCAACCAAAAGTTAGCAACAGCAGCACGGTGGCACAGTGAGTTAGCCCTGCTGCCTCACGGCGACGAGGTCCCAGGTTCGATCCCGGCTCTGGGTCACTGTCCATGTGGAGTTTGCACATTCTCCACGTGTTTGCTTGGGTTTCGCCCCCACAACCCAAAGATGTGCAGGCTAGGTGGATTGGCCACGCTAAATTGCCCCTTAATTGGAAAAAATGAATTGGATACTCTAAATTTAAAAAAAAAGTACTGTTGCTTCACAGCGCCAGGGTCCCATGTTCGATTCCCAATTTGGGTCACTGTCTGTATGGCGTCTGCACGTTCTCCCCGTGTCTGCGTGGGTTTCCTCCGGGTGCTCTGGTTTCCTCCCACACGTCCTGAAAGACGTGCTGTTAGGTCATTTAGATATTCTGAATTCTCCCTCTGTGTACCCGAACAGGCGCCAGAATGTGGCGACTCTGGGCTTTTCACAGTAACTTCATTGCAGTGTTAATGTAAGCCTACTTGTGACAATAATAAAGATTATTATTACTAGGTTGATCCCGGGTTTGGAGGGATTTTCTTATGAGGAGAGGTTGCGTAGGTTGGGTCCGTCCTCATTGGAGTTTAGAAGAATGAGAGGTGACGTCATTGAGACATATAGGATTCTCAGGGGGTTTGACAGGGTAGATGCCGAGAGGTTGTTTCCCCTTGTAGGGAAGTCCAGGACCAGAGGGCATAATCTCCAAGTTTTTTTTTAAATTTAGAGTACCCAATTCATTTTTTCCAATTAAGGGGCAATTTAGCATGTTCAATCCACCTACCCTGCACATCTTTGTGTTGTGTGGGCGAAACCCACGCAAACACGGGGAGAATGTGCAAACTCCACACTGACAGTGTCCCAGAGCCGGGATCGAACCTGGGACCTCGGCGCCGTGAGACTGCAGTGCTACCACTGCGTCATCATGCTGCCCTTCATAATCTCCAAGTAATGGCTCACCCATTTAAGACAGAGATGAGGAGGAATTTCTTTTCTGAGGGTAGTGAATCTGTGGAGTTCTTTACCGCAGAGAGCTATAGAGGCTGGATTGTTACGTTTGTTCAAGGCGGAGATAGACAGGTTTTTCATCAGGAAGGGAATAAAGGGTTATGGGGATAAGGCGGGAAGGTGGAGTTGGGGATTATCGTATCAGATCAGTTATGATCTCATTGAATGGCAGAACAAACTTGATGGGCTGAATGGCCTACTTCTGTTCCTACGTCTTATGGTCTTCTGTCAGTCAAAAATCTATTTAACTCAATCCTGAAAATATTCAATGACCCAGCCTCCACTGTTTTCTGAGGTAGAGAATTCCAGAAGTTAATCGCTGTCTGAAAGAAGAAATTCATCCTGAGCTGGGTCTAAATGGGAGTATCCTTGGATTGAAATTGTGTCCCCTGCTTCTAAATTCCCCCATGAGGAGAATCATAATTTCAGCATCTACACTGTCGAACCCCCTCAGAATCTTAAATGTTTGAATAAGGTTATCTCACATTCTTCTAAACTCCAAAGAGTACACGCCAAACCTGCTCAACCTTTCCTCATAAAACAAATCCCTTCATTTCAAGAATTAGCTGAATGAATCTTCTCTAACTGCCTCCAATACAAGTAAATCCCTCTTAAGTAGACCCAAACTATACTCAGTACCCTAGGTCCGGATTCACCAATGCTCTGTGTAGTTGTAAATTGACTTCCCTACTTTTATATTCCAACCCCCTTGCAGTAAACACTCCATTTGCCTTCCTCAACATTTGCTGTACCTACATTCTAACTTTTTTTGATTCATGTACAAGGGGCGGGATTCTCTGAAATGGAGACAGTGTGTTTGCACCGTCGTGAACGCCATCGAGGTTCACGACGGCGCGAAATGGCCCCTATCTCGACCGATTCAGGGCCCGATAATGGGCTATGAGTGGTGTCGCGTCATTTACACGCGCCAGGCCTTGTCGCCACCCCATTTGAGGCCCCCCCCCCCGGTGCAGGATCCCCCCCACCCACCCCCCGCAGGCCGCCGCCCCCAGTGTTCCCGCGCTGTTCCCGCCGGCAGCGACCAGGTGTGGACGGCGCCGGGGGGGGAACCCACTGTTTTGGGCTGGCCGCTCGGCCCATCCAGGCCTGAGAATAGCAGGGGTGCCGGAGAATCACCATTTTGGGTGTCTCGGGCGATTCTCCGGCCTGCGCCGCGTGGAACTCGACGGGGCCGTTCTCGCCGCTTGGGCGAATCGCGGGAGGGCGTCGGACCGGCGTCGCAGGAAAATCTGGCGACCCAGGCGATTCTCCCAACCGGCGTGGGAGTAGAGAATCGCGCCCAAGGACACCCAGGTCCCTCTGTACCTCAGAGTTCTGTAATCTCTCTCTCTATTTAAATAATGGCCTACTTTTCTATTCTTTCTGTCAAAGTGGACTGCCTCACATTTTCCCATTTTATCCTTCATCTGCCAAATATTTGCCCACTCACTTATCCTATCTATATACCTTTGCAGACTGCTTGGCGGGAAATTTCCTGCCGTTCATGCTGTTGAGGTCTTCCTGTCCCACCAACGGCATACTTCCGCCATGGGTTTCTCAGCGGTGAGGGGTACATTCAACCCCGTTGACAACGGCGGGATCAGAAGATCCTGCGGCTGGCCAATAGCAGGCCTCTCCCTGCTGCCACAAAACATGTGGCGGGTTGCGTGGTAAATCTCACCCCTTATGTCCTCTTCACAACTTACTTTCTGACCACTCTTTGCATCATAATACCTCATTAACAATGCGATCAATGTTACTGACTGACAATTGCACACTCTGGCCCAGAAATTGAACAATAAATTGCATTGTGTCTCAGTCCCTTAGGCTGTATATTGTTTTCGGAGATGTTAAAATTGGTACATTTTTAATTTTTCTCCTTTTCCTTTCTGAATCAATTCTCTCTTTTTAGTCCAGTCTTTCTTTCTATTTTCCTTTCTGTACCTGCTTTGATTTTAATTCACCGGCCATCTGTTTCTTTTTCAACCCTTAAATCTCGGTTCTGAATGTTGGATCTGTTGTTCGCCAAGGTCCCAGGTCCCCCATTTCCCTTTCACACCCTGATCAGCTCAGACTTCCAGCAAATTTGCGAACAACAAGTTTTAAACATGCTAAAACAAGTCTAACTATAAAAAACATATGGTGTGATACCCG
Source organism: Scyliorhinus torazame (assembly GCF_047496885.1). Lineage (NCBI taxonomy): Eukaryota > Metazoa > Chordata > Chondrichthyes > Carcharhiniformes > Scyliorhinidae > Scyliorhinus > Scyliorhinus torazame. Next base: position 90,765,151 of record NC_092725.1, on the reverse strand, counting down.
AATGCAACAACATCCAGTCCGATAGACTTTGTTGGGAAAATATCCTGATTCTTGATGATAGAAATGATCCTGATATGGGGCGAAATTCTCCGGAAACGGCGCGATGTCCGCCGACTGGCGCCCAATACGGCGCAGATCAGACGGGCATCGCACCGCCCCAAAAGTGCGGAATGCTCCGCACCATTGGGGGCCGAGCCCCAACATTGAGGGGCTCGGTCGGCGCCGGACGAATTTCCGCCCCGCCAGCTGGCGGAAAAGGCCTTTGGTGCCCGCCAGCTGGCGCGGAAATGACATCTCTGGGCGGCGCATGCGCAGGAGCGTCAGCGGCCGCTGACGGCATTCCCGCGCATGCGCAGTGGAGGGAGTCTCTTCCGCCTCCGCCATGGTGGAGACCGTGGCGGAGGCAGAAGGGAAAGAGTGCCCCCATGGCACAGGCCCGCCCGCAGCTCGGTGGGCCCCGATCGCGGGCCAGGCCACCGCGGGGGCACCCCCCAGGACCCCGGAGCCCGCCTGCGCCGCCTTGTCCCGCTGGTAAGGTAGGTGGTTTAATTTACGCCGGCGGGACAGGCATTTTAGCGGCGGGACTTCGGCCCATCCGGGCTGGAGAATCGAGCGGGGGGGGCCCTGCAACCGGCGCGGCGCGATACCCGCCCCTGCCGAATCTCCAGTGCCGGAGACTTCGGCAACCGGCGGGGGCGGGATTCACGCCAGCCCCCGGCGATTCTCCGACCCAGCCGGGGGTCGGAGAATCTCGCCCGTGGTTCTGATTGGTGTTGAATTAGTAAAATGTAAATAAATACATATATTTAAAATTATCATCATTTTTGACGACACTTGCAACGACTGGGAAAGGAGAGTTCGAATTATTTGATAATATTAAAGATCACAGACAATAGGGTGGGGTGGGGGGGACAGACAGAACTGTCTGCAAATCACATAAATATGGTTGGTGCTCAGAATGATGAAGAGTTTGACAGAGTAAATAAGGAGAAACATTTTTCAGTGGCAGGAGGGTTGGAATCCTAGGAGACACAGATGGAAGATAATTGGCAGAAAACCTGAGGGGAGATGAGAATTTGTTTAATGCAATGAGTTCTGATAATCTGGGATGGGCTGTTTGAAAGGCTAGTGGAGGCAAATTCAATTGCGGTTTTAAAAATAAAATTTGATACGTACTTGAAGGGAAAATAGAATGCAGTAATGTGGGGAAAGAACCAGGATTGTGGGGCTAACTGGGTAGTTCCAGCAAAGAGTGAATGGCCCTATTCTGCACACAATCAGACTCTATGATATAGGAATGAAGTTGACATAATATTGGGATGATTGTAGAAACTGGATTATTTCTCTTCATTTTACATTCAAATCGACAATTCTTACATAATAAACGAGAATTACAGATATTTTTTGCCACGAAACATGATTGTTTGCAAGGAAAAGTCACAAGCTAGCATTTCATCCAAGTAAGCAAACAATCAGAGAGCAATCCTGGGTTTCTGATTGTGTAAGTGGGACACACTAAAATAAGCTTCTCTGTGAATTAGAGCATGTTCAACCTCTGCTATACAAATTGTGGCGACAATCCCATATGGAAGCCTGAAGTAGAAAAAAAGTCAATGATGAAACAGTGTTGTTGCAGACTGGAACTGTGCACTTCTGGTTTACTGATACATGCTGAGCTTAAAACACTGAATGCATTGTTTTGTTAAGATAAATTTTCCTCGCGACATCAGTGAAGAAATAACATATCTGATTGTGCCAATGTTCCCATCCTTCTCGATAATTACAAATGATAGAGGTGCAATGTTTTAATGAGTGTATTTGAATAATTGCAGCTGTAATTAATTATCGCCACAGTGTTGGGTTGAATGAGACAGGGACATAATATAAAAATGACATTTCAATTTGGCTCCATTCCCATGCTGCATTTTGAAGAATCATTACTGAAATATGAATTAAACTGCTCAAGTAATGTACATCTGATGATTCCAATTTATTTTATTTATTCATAACAGTGAAAAATCCAGATGTTTCATATTGAAGATAGCTTTAATTTTCAAGTTATGCTCAAAGCATATTAATAACTGCTGCAATTTAGACCTAGTAATTTATCCACATTGTCAGCTGCACAAACCTAATGTACAAAATTATATGTGTAAATGAAGTGAGTAGATGAATGAAACAATAAATGTCTTTCTCTCCTAATGTGGGTTTGATATTGTGCGCGATTTCTCAGAGGATCCCTTGTGGTTGAAGTTACTCATTTGAAGTAATCGCAAATGTCTTTATAAAAATAGTCACTTGGTGGCATAGAGCTTGAATATTGCTGAAAAGAGAGGCATGTTGTCGAAGCTTTTCATTTTCTCTCACCAGGACAAAAGCAAGAATTCCAAATTTCAAACAATCCCAACAATTTATATGGCAGGAGAAAGGGGTGCTGATTAGTTGGCAAGTCGAATCTGATTACCTGATGCGTTTCCATGGAGAAGGCAATGTCGGACTATAGGTTACCGAAGCTCCTGGGTAATTCAAGAAAGGTACAAGACTTCAATATATCCCTTTTGTTGCAGAGAATGGATCCATGTGAATGAAATTCTGTTGCTTCAAATAAGTGTAAAGGAACATGCTGTTTTATTCGATCAGCCAAATGTTTACCTGGCATTATACCAGCACTGAAATTCTTACACAATGGGTCCAATTTAACAGCCTCATTGTGCCTGGCTTGGTGTTCAGATGAGTCCTTTAAATCTCGTGGGATTCATGATGCGCAAAACGCCTCGTGATATTCAATCGAGTTTCGCGAGATGTCACGAACTGGATCTCAACCCCCTCGGCATGATCAATGACTCATTTAGATATCGATTCTCCAGATTCCCTCAGTGCCGGGGACCTAACGGTATCACCTGGGAGATCTCGCCAGGGAACCTTTTAGTACTGGTCCACACAAATGTAGACCCGGCGTAATGGCACCTGGGGGGGTCTCCCAGGCCTTTTGGAGACACCAGGGTGGTCAAGGGAAGCGCACCCTGACACTCCCACTTGTACCTGGGCACCTTGGCAGTTCAAGCCACACATAGCACTATTTTGTATACTGGGGAGCTCCACTCGCTGGAATTCCCCATTGTAGCGAGAGACCAGGGGCGGGATTCTCCAACTCCACATCCGGTCGGCAACTGGAGAATCGGCGCAAATGGCGGCGGCATGGTCAGCGTGGCGCCGGTCAGGGGCCGCTCAACGCGTCGATTGTCCCTGTGCGATGGGCCGAGTGCCCGCTGAGTCCCGCCAGCGTCGTTCTCGTGTGGTCCGACCTGGTGGGACCTCGGCGTTCTGGCTGTGGTGGGCGGCCTGGTGGGGGGGGAGGGGGGATCCGACTACGGGGGGGGGCCTCCGTGGATGTCTGGCCCGCAATCGGGGCCTACCGATCGGCGGGCGGGCTTATCCCGATGGGGGCCCATGTTCATCCTTGCCGGGTCTCTGTCGGTCTCGGCCATGTTGCGTCGGGGCCGGCAACCCACGTGCAAGTGCGAACTCGTGCCAGCCGTGGCGTGCATGCGCGAACTCGCGCCGGCCGTGCTGATGCCCTTATCGGCAGCTGGAGCTGCATGAGGCTCTCCAGTGCTGTGATGGCCCCCTGTGCGGTACAGGATCGCTGATCCTAGGGGCCACATGACGCCATCGTAATCCGCCCCGGGGTTTACGACGGTGTCAACACTTAGCCCCACGATCGGAAAATCCCCCCCTCAGGACGTCATTTGGAAATGGCGTTCCGATCTCCAAGGCCTCCAGAGCAATCCCCGACCTCTCCCCCAGCCCGAACGTACTATGGGAGGGACCATGCCCCCTCCCCCCTCCCACATCACCCAAGCAGCCATTCTCAGCCGATCATGCGCATAAAAAATGCCAACCTGGTATCTTGGCAGTGCCGACCTGACATGTCGGCAGTGCCAATGCCAGCTCGAAATGCCACCTGGGCAGCTTGATAGTGAGCATGCCCATGCAATCGGGCTGGAGTTGTCCCGCATGGGTATTGTGGAAGTTCGGGGGGGGGGAGAGGGGGGGGGGGGGGAAGTTTTCTGTACCTGCATGTTCGCTTTCAAAGAATACTTTGAATTTTACACTTCCCAGCCTCACACTATTTAAGGAATACTCTGCCTTTCTGTATTTCCTACGAAAATGGATAATTTTACAATCCTCCACAATGGACATTTAAACAATGACTATATTTATGTAAGTACTTAAATAATTGCGACGTGTCTGATTCACAGCCTGCCACATTTTCTATCTGCAATAGAAAACTACGTGAGTTTCACTCATTTCTGTTCCTAGTTAGTCCTCAAGGCATAAGAAGCTCTGAACCAGGGATGGTATTTCACAACATCCCCTCCAGCATCTGCTCAAAGGGCCTATTATTGAGCAGAGTTAACTGGGCCTGAATCATATTGAGTGGGACATCTCTCTGCCCCATTAGACTTTTATATTACGTCTTTCAACTCAAAAATCTTTTTTGCAGTGCTGTTGCTGGGAGTGTGAGCTGATAATGGGGTGTCAAAGGCATCAGGGAATGATGAGACCAACAGTCTATCTCCTTAACCAATGAGATTTATGGACTGAGAAAGAAACAGGAAAGATGGAGAAGGAACTTGGGTGAATTAGAGTCAGATCTGACACAGAAAGAAAAATAAAGCGAGGGAAGAAATGGATTAAGAGAGAGAGAGAAAAGAGAAAGCAATGAAAAGAAAAACAAACATTTAACATTTCTGAGAATTCACTAGCTGTAGCAATGAGATTGAACAATTTGAATTGTTCTCTTTCTGGGCCAGAGAGGTTGCTTTAATTGTTTCAATTATCATCGCGTTGTTAAAAAGCTATTTACGCTGGGCTGGATTCCCTGGTCCCCCAGCTGTGTCTTTCTCGGCGGCGCCCCATACGTTGACAGTGGGATTTTATCTATCCGTCGCTTGTCAATGGGATTTTCCATTGAATCCACGCCACGTTATCGGGAAGCCCGTGGGCAGGGGTGTGCTGCCGGCAGGAATAATTAATCGCAACGACCGGAGAATTTCAGCCACTGTTAATTAAGATGCCTTCTCTGACCGTGACTGTTTTCCCATTTTGCTGCCTTTCGTGGATGGTTAATGTGAAAATCCAGCTATTTCTTAATAATGGGAGTGGGGGGGGGGGGGGGGGGGGGCGTTGAGGGTGAGATGCTGTTTTTGTGACGGGTTTTGGAGATTTGGGGATCGTTCAATGTCCCAAACTCATTGACTATTAAAAATGACAAGTGCTGTTAACATGCCGTTAGTTTCTAATGGGATTTGACCTATTGCCTTCCTTCTGGACCTTTCTATCGCCACAAAGAACTGTGGGTATTTATTCACAATTGAGAGATGAGCACTTAGGCTCTGATTAAGGGCATTAATTTTGCGTTCTTCACTGGTAAGATACAGTACACAAAACTTTTAAAATTCCAGTGTCAAAACCTGTGCTCTTTCGTTGGGTCAGGCAGACTAAAAATGTGAATGTCAGGTCACATGCTAACGCACAAAGCTTTATACAGCCTCCAGTCAAAGGTATTACTTAGGCTTCAATTGCTTGATCCAAGCACAGATAGAAAAGCAACTACACGTATGAAATCTGAACTTGCTCACAAAATGTTTCCATCCAGTTTTGTGTGATTATCAATATGATGGAAAGGTCACTGAGACCTTCGTTAACCCTGTACTGGGCATCAATGTGCCATCATCTTACAGGAAGCCAATGATCTCCTCCGGGTGCTCAACATTAGAGGTAATGTTGTCTATGAAACAGCTGAGTGCTGCATAATTAGTGAGGGAAATAGTTAAGTCACTGATGACTATCAAAATGAAAGGTGTAGAGCTTGGCTTTGTAACCGCAGTAGAGGCAAACCCTCTGAGGATTTTCATGTCAGATTGAAGCCGCTTTTAAAATATCTCTACGAGGATGAAGGGGCATAAACTTGAGGCACATCAGTGTTTGCAAAGGCGAAGGGGGGGTGGGGTGGGGGGGGGGGGGGGAGAGGAGGTGGGGGGAAGGTGGGGGAGTGATGGCGGGGAATGCTAACTGGAAAATGTGCTGCTGATTTTAATTGGTTTGACGCTCCAAAGCACGCAGTATTTTCATCTATAAAAATGTGGACACAGAATTCATACAGAAATTCTTCTCTTCCTTATTCCCCATGCATGCATACACAGTGGTTTGTTTCCTTTCAGGGGCTATGTGTTGAAGACCACATTTCTGTTCCTTGAGCTGAGAGTAACCTTGAAACGGAAATACATTTCCTAAACTGGTGGGTCAGTGTCAATCATCTTCTCCCACTCTGGTAAGTAGACGGTTAATGCTAATAACTCCTTCCTTATTGCTTTCTCACACACCCTGACGCTCAGCTTCTTTGATTCCACATGCAGGATCCTGAGGTGAGGTGCCAGTGATCACGTAGCGAGTGGTCAGATTTGGATGTTTAATTTGTTGCTGCTGGGCGTAACCCAAGGTTGAAGGAACCAAATGTGACGGGGCCTGAACCAAGGAGTTTGAGAAAACAGCCGAAGGGAATCTCAGGAGCCGTGACAATTTCAGGAGCTGCCATTAATTTCAGAAAACCTGCCATTAATCAGCAGTCAGGCAATGTTTTTGAATGCAATTTTAAAAATGCATTAAATATATAGGAGCAGTAACCTGGTGCAGTTTGATTAATGCAGCTGAAAATGGGTTTATCACAAAAATACACATTTTAATAAGTGTCTGGACCACCGCCGGTGTGAGTAACTTGATTTAAAATAACTGAGAAACGGCTTTAGAAAAACTGTACTGAGTCAATTGCAAGTTACATTGGCGGCCAGTCTTCAGCTTCTCAGTACATTAACTATTCTAGTACCTAAAGAAAAGATTAATTTTAAGAACCTGTTCAAAAGACTCAATTTTGTTAGTTCAACTTGGTGATTAATTTTTACTGGGTATTTGGCTGATTTTGTGGGAAGACCAGCTTCTAACGCAATGTCTTCTAAAGCAGCGAAAAAGATTATGGAAACTCGATTGGCACTGAGAAACGTTCGCATGGGTTGGCTGATTTTGGGCGAAATGAGCTTAAAAGAGCAACACAATTTTGCAGGAACTCTCAGGCATGGTTTATTCGGACGAACTGCTAGTGTTTACACTCCACAAGAGCTCCCTTCTACCCTAATTCACCTAACCCTATTAACATAACATTCTATTTCCAACATTACAGTCGTTACTATTGTCATGAATCCGCTGGAGACAGCAGTAGACAGTATTCAAAGGGCTCAATTGGTATGCGTCTCACCTGATAACGAGTTTTGAAAAGAATGAAGTGTGAATAGCTTATGGAGGAGAAACAGGTTATAAATGATTGGGAAGATCCCTGAGATATACATGTGTTAATGTATAGCTAAGGACGTTGATGGGGGCAGACAGCCAAATACACAGAACGCATAATCAAGGAACAACAAAGGTATAATTGCCAAGACCCTTAGAAGCCAGGAGAGGCAGTTACTATCTAGCAGTCTCAGAAAGTGGACAGGCCAGTTTCTAGCCACCAAGCCTGAAGTCCAAGTTTACAGCAAACAAGCTTCTGAGTCTTAGAACTAAGGCATTGCAAAAAACCTTTGTGACAGTAGTTTTAAATGTCTTCGCAGGACCAGGAAAAAGATGAGTCCCAGATTTGGGTATCATCCATTATTGTGTGGTAACTATAGCTGGTTATTCAATTTGGATGGTGTTTGGTTAACAGAGGAAGCTTTACAGAGCTCAGGTTACACAGAAATATTGTGTAACAAAGGATACATTCTATATAAACTGTGTGTTTAGTAATTCATACATTTTAATTGCGTGAGAGTAGAGCCATCCTGTTTGTGTGTATTTGTCTTTTCTTTACTTTAATAAATAGTTTTAAATAATTGTTATATGGCGACTGGCTTGAAAATTCTCAATGGGGTTTCACTTGTCTCCTCACACCAAAACTAAACGAACCAGTATTCCAAGTTGGGATACCCTCGGAGCTGGCCAGAATTGATTGGAAAAGGAGCCTAGCAGGGAAGACAGTGGAACAGCAATGGCAGGTGTTTTGGGGGGTTATTAGGGGAGGCACAACAGAAATTCATCTCAAGGAGGAGGAAACATTCTAAGGGGAGGACAAGTCATCCATGGCTGACGAGGGATGTCAAGGACAGCATAAAGGCTAAAGAAAATGCATAAAAAGTGGCGAGTATTAGTGGGAAGCCAGAGGATTGGGAAGCCTTTAAAAGCGAGCAGAGGACAACCAAAAAAGTGGAGAAGATGAAGTATGAGTATAGGCTAGCTAGTAATATAAAGGAAGATAGGAAGAGATTTTTTTCAATATATAAAAGGTAAGAGGGAGGCAAAAATAGACATTTGACCACCATAAAATGTGGCTGGAGAAGTAATAATAGGAAACAAAGAAATGGCAGACAAACTGAATCGTCACTTTGCATCAGTCTTCACTGTGGAAGACACCAGTGGGATGCCAGAGCTCCAGGAGTACCGGGGGCAGAGGTGATTGCAGTGACCATTACTAAGGAGAAGGTTCTGGGGAAACTGAAAGGTCTGAAGGTGGATAAGTCACCTGGACCGGATGGACTACACCCCAGGGTCTTAATAGAGATAGCTGAGGAAATTGTGGAGGCATCAGTGATGATTTTTCAGGAATCACTGGAAGCAGGAAAGGTCCCAGAGGACTGGAAAGTGGCTAATGTAACGCATCTGTTTAAGAAGGGAGGGAGGCAGAAGACGGGAAATTCTAGGCCGGTTAGCCTGACTTTGGTCACTGGTAAGATTTTAGAGTCTGTTATTAAAGATGAGATTGCGAAATACTTGGAAGTGCATGGTAAAATAGGACTGAGTCAGCACGGCTTTGTCAAAGGGAGGTTGTGTCTGACAAATCTATTAGAGTTCTTTGAGGAGGTAACAAGGAAGTTAGACAAAGGAGAACCAGTGGATGTGATTTATTTAGATTTCCAGAAGACCTTTGGCAAGGTGCCACATTGGAGACTGTTAAATAAGTTAAGAGCTCATGGTGTTCAGGGTAAGATCCTGGCATGGATAGAGGATTGGCTGACTGGCAGAAGGCAGAGAGTGGGGATAAGGGAGTCTTTTTCAAGATGGCAGCCAGTGATTAATGGTGTGCCTCAGGGGTCTGTGCTGGGACCACAACTTTTTACAATATACAGTAATGATCTGAAGAAGGTACTGAAGGCATTGTTTCTAAGTTTGCAGATGATACAAAGATCTGTAGAGGGACAGGTAGTATTGAGAAAGCAAGTGGGCTGCAGACGGACTTGGACAAGCTAGGAGAGTGGGAATGAAGTGGCAAATGAAATACAATGTAGAAAAGTGTGAGGTTATGCACTTTGGAACACAGAGACTTTTTTAAATGGGGAAATGCTTCGGAAAGCAGAAGCACAAAGGGACTTGGGAGTCCTTGTTCATGATTCTCTTAAGGTTAATGTGCAGGTTCAGTCGGCAGTTAAGAAGGCAAATGCAATGTTAGCATTCATGTCATGAGGGCTAGAATACAAGACCAGGGATGTACTTCTGAGGCTGTATAAGACTCTGGTCAGACCCCATTTGGAGTATTGTGAGCAGTTTTGGGCCCCGCATCTGAGGAAAGATGTGCTGGCCTTGGAAAAGGTCCAGAGGAGGTTCACAAGAATGATCCCTGGAATGAAGAACTCGTCGTATGAGGAACGTTTGAGGACTCTGGGTCTGTACTCTTTGGAGTTTAGAAGGATGAGAGGGGATCTTACTGAAACTTACAAGATACTGTGAAGCCTGGATAGAGTGGGCATGGAGAGGATGTTTCCACTGTAGAAAAAACTAGAACCGGAGGACACAATCTCAGACTAAAGGGACGATCCTTTAAAACAGAGATGAGGAGGAATTCCTTCAGCCAGAGAGTGGTGAATCTGTGGAACTCTTTGCCGCAGAAGGCTGTGGAGGCGAAATCACTGAGTGTCTTTAAGACAGAGATAGATAGGTTCTTGATTAATAAGGGGATCAGGGGTAATGGGGAGAAGGCAGGAGAATGGGGATGAGAAAATATCAGCCATGATTGAATGGTGGAGCAGACACGATGGGCCGAGTGGCCTCATTCTGCTCCTATGTCTTATTGTCTTATGGAGATAATATCAGCGTGTTTTGTGACTCTATTCTTCAAAAGTGGCTGGAAAATGATTCGCACACCCCAAGGCTGTGAAAGATTCCAAATAAAAACTTATAAATTGCTTTTTATTCTTCACTCCCTCCTGTGTTTAGCCAACTTCTCCTTAAATGCATTCCTGTCGCAACCACACCCTGTTCTTGTGACTTGGTAAAGAAGCTGCTTTTAAATTTTTCATTGGATTTATTGCTGGCCGTGTTATATCTATGGACCCATGTTTTATATTAATATTTAGGTTAATATTTTAGGTTTCATTCGTGTTTCAGTGTTGATGAAGAGAATGCATGTGAAATATGTGGCACGGTAGCACAATGGCTAGCACTGTTGCTTCACAGTGCCAGGGTCCCAGGTGCGATTACCGGCTTGGGTCAGTGTCTGTGTGGAGTCTGCACGTTCTCCCTGTGTCGCCGTGGGTTTCTTCCAGGTGCTCCGGTTTTCTCCCACAAGTCCCGCAAGACGAGCCTTGTTAGGTGAATTGGACATCCTTCCTGTGTACCCGAACAGGCGCCGGTCTGTGGTGACTAGGGGATTTTCACAGTAACTACATTTCAGTGTTAGTGTAAGCTTACTTGTGCCAAAAATAAAGATTATTATTATATTTTGGGGAGGACGCATCCAATTTAATTTATAAATACGCGTGGTTCATATCGAGTTTAGTGAACGACCATACACCCGCCAACTTTGTGTAAAGGTCCTTAAAGCGAGGCATGGGGTAACAGTCCAACCTTGAAGCCGTATTCATGGTAAGCTTATAGTCCCCACATAACTGGACTGTCTTGCCCGGTTTTAATACTAGAACCACCGGCACTGCCCAATCCACAAAGCATACTGGCCTGATGATACCCAGTTTTTCTAGGTGACTGAGTTCAGTTTCTACTTTTTCCAACAATGCATGGGGGACTGGGCGTGCCTGGAAATACCGAAGTTGGGCTCCCGGGTCAACATGAATGTGAGCTGTTGCACCTTTCAGCTTTCTCAATCCAGGTTGAAATACTTCAAGCTACTTGCCCAACACTCGCTTAAGCCCTCAGACCCCATCTGGAAGATGCATTGCCAATTTAGCTGTTCATGGCTGAAGCAATCGTGGCCAACAAGCTAGGGCCTTGCCTTCCGATTGCAGTAAGTGGGAGGCACGCTGACTGCTGACTGCTACCGGAGTCATTGTACTACCAGCAATGCCCGATGGCTCACCAGTATAGGTGGCCAAACTAGCCTTGGTATCGATAAGGTTCAAGTTCTGTATTCTCTGTCTAAGCCATGGAATGTCTTCTGTCCCACTACGGAAACCGCTGCATCATGTCCAGTTCCATGTCCAGCAAATGACCATTTATCTGCACCGTAATCCTTACTGGGATCACCCGGGGTGCCACCATGCAATTTAACTGCATGCAGCGATCTTCGTCAGGTGCTTCCATGTGGAAGATACAGGTTCTAGGCTGACACCACCCTCTACTGGGGCACCTGGATCTCTGGTTGGTCTGTGGTCTGCACTCTCCCTTGGGCTGGCGATCACACACCCCGCAACAACCCAAATCAACCTGAGTGGACTCTGGGGAAGTTTCTGTCGGGGAAACTCAGCCTTCGGCCAACAGGTCGGGCCTTTATGGCGCTCAGTCTGGGCACGGGTCCCGTGCCGGGAGGTGGCACGCCCCAACGAGTTTACTTCCTTGCCTTGTATTTCCTGCAACCCTCGCTATGCGCTTTCCCGGGACAGCGGAATTTGTGTGGCTTGTTGTCGATTCAGGGAAGATTTGGTCAAAATATCTTTTGGGTGGTGGCATTGTGAATGCCGCATACTAAACGGTCTCGCAGCAATTCCTGCAGGGCAGGCCGTATTCGCAAAACTCTGCAATCATTCGCAGCCCTGACAAATATTCAGTAAAGGACTCACCTGGGGTCCGCTTTGCAGTATTAAAATGATACCTCTGAACAACAACGGACTGAGTTGGGTTAAAGTGCTGCCCCACTAGAGTGACTTGTTGGTCGAGGTTTGCATGTCAGGTGCCACTGGATTGGTAAGGCTCCACATCACTCCGAACGTATGTGCGCCACAAGAAGTCAACAAGATGACTGTCTGCCGGTCATTCTCCGTGATATATTGTCCCTGAAAAAGTAGCACATTTGCGCCGCATACTGATTCCAGTCTTCCAAGCTGGCTACAAAGACATCTAACCGTCCGAACAGAGGTATAATGAAAAGAGAAACCAACCATTATCCACCAGGAACAGGGACATGGCTTATCCAATGGTGTAGCAGCGTTGATAGCTATCCAGTTAGACCCTCGTTGTCAGTTTGTAGTTCAAAGAAACTTAGTTTATTTACAATAACTATTATTTTCATCACACGGCAGATCTCAACTGGGTCTCCTTCCTGGTGCCTAACTCGCCGGCTGTATGTACCATACAACTATACATTGTTTAGAGGTCTTCCGCCCCCTTAGAGGGGCAGTCCGTATTCTGCAAGGCTCACGGGGAAGTTAATTGTACCCACCCCGTAAGACGCTTGTGGGTTATAACAAAGAGGGAAGGGAATTAATGTCTTGCGCAAATGTGAATAAAAGGCATACTAATGTGACAAAGTGGTGAAACAGCTCCCTGGGCTGTCTGATAAATGCACTGATGTGGAGCTGAGAAAATGAGAGCAACTGTTTACCTTGCCAGCGAGAGTGATCAAAGGACTAAAAGAAATCTGGTGTAGTGTCCCATCAAAGCCAACCAAGCTTCAGGTAATGTCCATCTTTAGTCAGCACCACATGGACTAATTGAAAGTTAGAGCTGGCAGTTACTGGCACCTAAACAAATCTTCGGATTCTTCAATCAGAGTTTATCACTCAATGAGAAGAGGTTCTGAATACGAATGAGTGATCTTTGGCACTGCAAGCTTTACCATTATTCAGCTTCCTCAGTACAGACTATCCAAAGCATTATGCAGTAGTTCAGTTAAATTCACAGCCAGACCCTGGGTCAGAGGTGATATAGTCCATACGCAGTAGTGTAGTCGTTTTGACACTTGACGAGCAACAGAATTTTCTAGAAGTGACAGAGACCTTGGCTGCTGGCTGAGAGTTGGTGGAAGCCCCACCTCACCTCTTTTCGGAAAGGCCCATCACATCGTCCAAGACTCAGGCACTTGGCAGGCCGGGTACAGGCCGGGTGCAGGTCTTTCCCCAGGGTCAACAGCTCCAGGGGTGGAAGTCCTGGCTTCTAAGAGCTGCTGACCAATCAGAGACCAGCATCTAGTTTGAATGGCTGTGTCACTCGGGAGGGTGAGGCTGCTGCCAGGATGATGCCAACCTGCTGAGGCACAGGATGGTTGCTGGATCTCAGGGGAGAGGTGAGTGATGGGTGGGGTGGGAGGAGTGGGTGGTTGGTGCACGGTGGAGTCCATGCGGTTGGGTGAGCAGCAAGGGCAGGGGGGATGATTATCAGTGGGTCTTCTCCCTCCCCCTTTCTTAATCAAGCACTGAGCATGCTCTAACAAGGAACCCCCATCCCGACTACAGGAGCAAACAAGGAACCCCACCTGTGATTTCTTGTCATGATTGAGAGGGAATTCTTAGGGTTATGTTCAGTGTGAAGAAATTCCACCTGTATGTGTACGGTCAACGGTTCGACATAGTGACTGACCACTAAGAGCCTGTTAAGGGGACAGGACGGTGTTGCAGTGGTTAGCACTGCAGCCTCACGGTGCCGAGGTCCCAGATTCGATCCCAGTTCTAGGTCGCTGTCCGTGTGGAGTTTGCACATTCTTGCCGTGTTTGCGTGGGTTTTGCCCCCATAACCTAAAGATGTGCAGGGTAGGTGGATTAGCCACACTAAATTGCCCCTTAATTGGAAAAAATGAACTGGGTACTCTAAATTTAAAAAACAAAGAGCCTGTTAAGGGAAGATAAGCTCATACCACTCATAGCCTTGGTGAGGATTCAGCGTTGGGCCCGTCTGTTGATGGCTTGCAACTATGCTTTTCAGAATCAGCCTGGGATGCAAATTTCTAATGCGGATACATTAAGTTGCCTGCCCCTACCCAAGAACATTCCGCCGCCACCGGTATCTCAGGGGATCGTTCCAACCCTAAACTTCCCCGACACCCTGCCAGTTCCACGGGGCACATCCATAGCTGGACCTAAAGAGACCCTATTCTTTCAAAGGCCAAATGAATGACAGTTTGGATGATGTTACGAAAAGTCTGAACAGCTGCGGCCCTACCTCACTCGTCACGATGAGTTGACGTGTGAAAATTGTATGCTTCCATGGGTATCACAGGTGGTCGTCCTGTTTCAGGCCAGGGATCCCTTCTTCAAGAGTTACACAGTGCCCACCCCTGGTCATACAAAGAGGAAGATGTTGACGCAGAGTTACATCTGGTGGCTAGGCACAGGCAAAGCCATTGAAGAACTAGTATAACAGTGCCAGCCTTGTCAAATGCAGCAATCCTTGTCGCTTTCTGCAACCCTTCATCTCTTGGAATAGCCAGGTCACCCGTGGACCAGGATGCGCATTGATTATGCAGGCCTATTCTGAGCAAGAGGTTTTTGGTGCAGGTAGATGCCACTCAAAGTGTTTATTAGTTCAGGAGATGGGGACCACTACCTCGGTGGCCACGCTAGGTGCCTTGTGCTGGGTGTTTGTCATTCATGGGCTTCCCGAGTCAATTGTTTTGAATAATGGCACTCCCTTCAACTGTGATAATTTCAACTGTGAGAGCAAATGGCTACAACACATGAGGCCATCCCCCTATCACCCAGTGTCGAATGGCCTGGCTGATAGAGCCCTTCAGACTTTCAAGAATGCCCTGAAAAAGCAATCCAATAAACCACTTTACCATAGGTTGGCTAATTCTTTGCTGCTGTACAACTCAACCCATCATTCAACCATGGGTGTCCCACCAGCTGAGTTTCTCGTGGATCGTTGGTTGAAAATCCAAATGGATCTTGCATTTCCAAATTTGGCAGAGGGGGTAGGAGCATGTCAGGCCTCTCTGAAAAGTCAGCGGTCAGAGCAGAGGGATGACAGGTTGTTCCGAGTGATTTTGGTCGTACACTTTGGTTAGAAGTATGGGCTGCGGCCCAGCCAGGGTGGTCAATATTAACGAGAAGACCGTCAAAAAGCATAACATCCACCTGAGGAGCCGTGGGGTGGCAACCCCCGACGTGGAATTGACAGGTCCGGCGAGCATCATGAATACTCCTGTAACTCGGTTCAGCCTGGGGGAGTCAGGGATTCCCATTTCTGCTCAAACTGCTACATCTGTCGAGGGCAGTGAGGTTAATTTGCCTATCATTGAAGTGGGCCCTCCTGAGGTGACATCGACTGTGGACCACTCAATCGCCCAAAAGAGTGCTAAACCTCTTGCTGGGCTTCAGTGGTCTGGGAGGACCTAGCGGTCTCCCGACCGATTGACTTTTTGATGGACCCTCTTTCCTTGGTTGTCCCTGTTAACCATTGCAGCTTGGGTACATAGTTTTGGGGTAGTGTTTTAAGTGACCTAAGGGGGAGAAGGATGTGGTAGCGTGGTACCTTTTCACTGAGGCCGATGTTTCCTTTACCATTCAGTTAGGTGAGTGTGAGCAGTCGAGAGTTCCATGGATGACGTGACCAGCTCGGGACCAATCACGCAGGAGCATACGAACCCTGATCAGTGGGGAGTTTGCGCGGGGCCCTGGGACTAGGACCCCAGGCAATATGTACCAGGGAGCTGAAGAGTAAAGACCTGTTTTATAGAGTTCTGTGACTGTTATCTAGCTGCATTTGCCTTTCACCAATAAACCCTTTGTTTATTACTGGAAGCCTCAGTATATGTGTCCGACCACCACAGAGTGAAAGTACATGATGCCATTAAACCATACCAACACTGTGATGCCGCAAAGACCCACAGGTATGAACAGTGTCCTGCAAACACTGCAGAATACTTTCACTGCAGCAAGATTGGACCATTGTGAAGATGTGCTGAAGTAAAACCTCTAACCTTACAGGTGATAATGAAAATGTTTTCACACACAAAACTATTAAGCAGTTAGTGAGGAATTTCAACAAGTTTCCTGCATGAAATGAAATGTAAACATTCTGTCATGCAGCTAGATGTGTCAATGGACATATCGCCAACTTTAAACTGGACAGAGGTGCAAGTGCAAAGAACCATGGGCAGAATTCTCCGCAATCGGCGCGATGTCCGCCGACCGGCGCCAAAACGGCACGAATCAGTCCGGCATCGCGCCGCCCCAGAGGTGCGGAATCCTCTGCACCTTGAGCGGCCGAGCCCTAACCTTGAGGGGCTAGGCCCGCGCCAGACTGATTTCCGCCCAGCCAGCTGGCGGGAAAGGCCTTTGGTGTCCCGCCAGCTGGCGCGGAAATGACTTTGCCGGGCGGCGCATGTGCGGGAGCGTCAGCGGCCACTCACAGCATCCCCGCGCATGCGCAGTGGAGGGGGTCTCTTCCGCCTCCGCTGGAAACCGTGGCGAAGGCAGAAGGAAAAGAGTGCCCCCACGGCACAGGCCCACCCGCGGATCGGTGGGCCCCCATCGCGGGCCAGGCCACTGTGGGGGCACCTCCCGGGGCCAGATCGCCCCGCGCCCCGCGCCCCCCACAGGACCCCGGAGCCCGCCCGCGCCGCCTTGTCCCGCCGGTAAGAGTGGTGGTTTAATCCACGCTGGTGGATCAGGCATTCCAGCAGCGGGACTTCAGCCATCCGGGCTGGAGAATCGCCGGGGGGGGCCCGCCAACCGGCGTGGCGCGATTCCCGCCCCTGCCGAATATCCGGTGCCGGAGAATTCGGCAACCGGCGGGGGTGGAATTCACGCCTGCCCCCGGCGATTCTCCGACCCGGCGGGAGGGTCGGAGAATCCCGCCCCATGTTTTTTTAACAATTTCTGAAGCCAGCTGAAACCCAGATAGATGGTCCAGGATGGATCAAACGACAAGTTAAGGGAATATTACAGTCAACGCCCCAGTACAGGGAAAAGAGATACTAGAAACATTGTATGTTCTCTCTCAGTCGAATATCCTGTATGGACCTGAACCTCCTCAAGACAGTAGATGATGTGACAACTGAATCCCTGCATCTATTCACCTGCACTCAAAATCTGGAATTGGACTTCAGTGCTGACTTTTAGTCACTCTTCACAGCTCTTTTCCAGGAAAATGTCCAGGAGGGAGTGAGTGAACTTGTTCTCACTGAAGGCATAGTGAACCAATTAGACTAGAGAATACATGAGTATGACACTGATCATTCATCACTTTACAATATTGCTGAGAAGATAGAAGATGAAACTCTAGTGGTAGAACACACTGTTCCAATATCACATTCATTCAGTGGTGACCTCCACAAAAATACATCTGCACCTATCCATCCACCAAAAGTGATAGTCAAAGACGGAGGCTGTCAAAAATGACCAGGACTAGACACAGAACCAAACCATGCAATGTCTGCCTCTTCCATGTTGAAAGTAATGACCTTGCTGATAGAGCAGGTCTGCTAGAAGTTGAGGGAAAGCAAGGTAATGATCAAGTGGCTTCCTCACAGCCTCACATTCTACCTAAGCAATTATTTCCAGAGATAGCAGTCTAGGGTTATCAAAGAGAATTTATGAATGAGAGGCTACAAGGCGACATCACCCAGAATAAAGAAAGACAGAAAACATCATCCAAAGTAACCACGGCAAATTCAACAGATAGGGATAGAGAAAATGCAAAATGCAAAGAGATAAAGCTACCAAATCCAATAAAAGGAGAGATCAATAAAAGTACAACAACAAAGAGAGGAAGAAAAGGATGAAATCCAGCTCCAGAGACAAGACTAAGATAGTTGTCTAGAGAGATGACAATCAGTAGAGATCCTATTTATAGTATCTTTTGAAGTATGTAATAATGAGGACCGGGAGAAATCTTCATTCCTCAAAGCTGACCACCAGTCATACATTTGAAAGAACCAAATATTGAGTCACAAACTGACAAAGAACCAAATGCTGCAACTCTCACTAAAGACCAACCAAGTCAAAGAAAAAGGGGTTCAGAGATAAACTATTAATCTCCAAGTCTGAGAAGACTTTGGACAGGGAGAGTTGTAAAATCTCCTGACAGATTTAATCTCTCGAGTCACAGTCATGAGGGAACATGGGGTCTTTTGTAAATAATAATGTAAATGAAATATATATGGACAAAGACTTGGGGGAGATGTAATATTGAGGTGATTAAGGTTGAAAGGGTTAATGTGTGGGACTGTGGAAACAGTATTGCCTGCATGATTATGTAAGAAACACATCACCAAGAGTCAAGAGGAAGAATGCTTCTAGCTTAGACAGCGTAACGCCTGGTCATGTATGTCTGTATATAATCCAATAGCCCAGTTATTGTTTAGACATACCAATGTCTCAGCATTCCTCAGCCAATCATAACAAAAATACAATAATCATCGAAGACAGAAAATACTGGACAATCTCAGCAGGTCTGACAGCATCTGTGGAGGAAAAGAGAGCTAACATTTTGAGCTTGGATGACTCTTTGTCAAATTCTTTGTCGATTCACTAAGTCTTTTATTGTTCATCTTATTGCTCATGCTGTGTTAATGCTTTTTCATTTTAATGCAGATGCTGAAATTGATTGAAATAGTGACAGTAAAAGAAAAAGTGACCTTCAATATGGCCAACGGAACTAAAATCACATTAATAAAATTATTAACATTGAAAAAAAATCTTATGAATGGTGCCCAGCATGTGGGATATCTATGGGCCCTGGCGAAGAATGCAGTTAGAGAGCCCACATTCAGCAATCCACCTTTCCAAAGAATGGTTAGGCATTTCAGACAACCCGCTATTTTCATGAAATCTTGCCAGTGTTGGTAAGAGCAACAGCATCTCAGAGAGGAGACATAAGCCATAGGGGAAAGCGTAATTCCAAGTAGACAACAGCTCTGCCTTGCAAAGGTTACATTGATCACCATTGGGCAAGTGTTGAAATGCATTACAGTATGTTTCCCATTTGGAAGGGTACTCTGTGAAGAAAACACTGGTTAGAATCTCGAATGTAATGATCTAAGTGATTTTGTGATTTATGCCCAGAGTCATTTTAAATTGGGGGAAAAATTTCAGCATCTTCCACTTAAAGAAAAAAAGGCCACATCTGCCCCTCAAATGCTTTGATTCACAGAACATCATAGCATAAAAAAGGCAAGTGAATGCATTGTTTACTTTGTACTTACAGCTGAACTCAGGATGAATGCTTGGCTGACTTTAAAATCACTTACCTCAGCAGGGGGCTGAGTAGATGCTCTGTCAGATAATTTTAGAAGGTTATGAAAGGATTATTAATCTTGGATGTCATTACTGAAATAGATGTTTGTTTTTACATCAGATTGACCACTTGAGAGGATTTACATTTTCGTCGAATTGGTTTCATGAATGTGGAATTTGTTTTAGCATCAAATATGTCTTATTTTTTTCATCCCCACATGGCTTCTTCAGTGCATAATGGCTACTGTATGAGTGACTGGAGGATAAATGGGTGTGGGGGCACAGAGGACGTGTTTAACTGTGATGGTCCTAGCATCATGAATGTGGGGCGGGTTTATCAATTGGTCTTTTACTGCCTGTCATTTTCAGATGAGACTCCCTAACTAAAAGAAACCCCCAAAGAGACCCCCCTAACTGAAGGAACCCTCTCACAGAGACCTCCTAACAAAAGGACCCCCCCCCCCCCCACAGGGACCCACAGTCTAAAGGCACCCCTCCCTCCACAGACACAAACCCCACAGAGCCCCTTCTCCCCCCCAGCCCTGCAGAAAAGAACCCCTGTCTTGAAGCTAGAGAGCAGCCCAAACAGGGGCAGTGAAACAAATTACAGTTGTAACACTTACCTAAAAGCTCTACGTGTCCATTCCTAGTAGAAAAACAGCTGTGACCTGAGTTTCAACCACTCAGATCTATTCATTCCTTTCTCGTAGTGGGCTGTGATGGACAGCTCCCACAAAACAACTGCAGCCTTGAGTCATGCATCTCCCTTCATGGAGGAGTGACTCTAAGTGCTGAAAACCCAATGTTTATAAACATTAACCACATCAAAGAGCGGTAAGTGCATTGCAATCACATGCTTCAGTGTTTAGAATGCACTTAGTGATTGGAATGTATTTACTTTTGGCTGCAGGACTTCGCTATCAGGCTGCCCACTCAAAATGCCAGCTCGATAGTGGGATTTCCTTGGGAATCCCTCATATTCCTCACCATGCATAAATCTGCATGGCAAGGGAAAAGGAATTGCTTCCCGATTTGCGCTCCCAAGGGGACCATAAATCGGTTGAAAATCTCCTCAAGGGGTATTGTGTTGTTCACCCTGGGGTAACACGGACTGTAACAGGATGCAGATGAACTGTAAAGCAGACACCAAACGTAGGCGTTGGTTCAATACAATTTATTGAACTTCTGTAACAATACACACAGCTGGCTGTGGGTTGACACTCGACTACTCTAAGTGTACTAACTCTAACTTACTAGACCAGGCTAGCTCTGATCCACGTGTAGAAGGTGCTGACTGATATATACACCCTGACTGTCACTACAGTTGCCACCAGTGGAAAGAGACGGAGTGTTGATGCCTCGTGTGTTTTATAGTTGGAAGCCCCCCTCTGGTGTTCTGTCTGGTGATTGGTTGTGTTCTGTCCTGTATGTTGATTGGCTAACCTGGGTGTCTGTCACTGCCTGTTTTTACATCATGATGTGCATGGGTGCATATTATGATATCCCCCCTTTAAAAAAAAATTGTCGGTTGCTTAGAGCATATACAACATATTTACAGATATAACTATTTACAGCAAATGGCGAGTGAATGCATATGTACAGAAGGTATCTAGCGTGCAGATACAGAACAATATATACAAAGGAAATATTTATAAGTCCAATCTCTGGGGCTGGTGTTGGATCCTTGTCGACCACCTGAGAGATGGAGGTGGGAACGACGGCGCCATGACAGGCGGGATTGCAGTCAGATTGGTGGCCTCATGGAGCGAGGTGTCCGAAAAAGCCATAACGACAGCTGGGAACATGAGATCCGGTGGTGGGCAGGCAAGTTTGCGTAGTGCCCTTCTGTTATACCTGACAATGGATCCATCAGCCATGCGAACCACGAACGACCTGGGAGCAGCCTGTCGAACAACAACAGCTGGAGCTGACCAGCCTCCACCAGGCAACTTGATGCGAACAGCATCTTCCGGAGAGAGCACGGGCAGATCAGTAGCATGAGCATCGTATGTCGGCTTTTGCCGGTTTCTGAGTTGTTGCACCTTTTGCAGCACTGGGAGGTGATCCAGTCAGGTAAATGAATGGCCGGAACAGTCGTCCGCAGGTCACGATTCATAAGGAGTTGTGCCGGAGACACACTGGTGGACAGAGGGATTGCCCTGTACACCAGGAGCGCAAGGTTAAAGTCAGAAGCTGAGTCTGCAGCCTTGCAGAGCGGTTGCTTCACGATATGGACCCCTTTGTCGACCTTCCCGTTAGATTGCAAGTAATGTGGGCTTGAGGTGATGTGCTGGAACTGTTATAGTTTGCTGAAGTTGGACCACTCTTGACTGTAGAAGCAGGGGACGTTGTCGCTCATGACCGTGAGCGGAATACCATGCCTGACAAATGTCTCCTTGCAGGCCTTGATGACAGTCCTTGATGCGAAGTCGGACAGTTTCACCACTTCGGGGTAACTCGAGAATTAGTCAATTATAAGCACGTAGTCATGCCCATTGGCGTGAAAAAGGTCGATTCCCACCTTAGATCACGGAGAGGTCACGATCTCGTGTTGCTGGAGTGTTTCTTTGGGCTGAGCAGGCTGGAAACGCTGGCAAGTCGCACAATTGAGAACCATGTTGGATATGTCCTCGTTGATGCCAGGCCAATAGACAGCCTGATGTGCCCTGCACCTGCATTCCTCGATACCGAGGTGTCCCTCGTGGATTTGTTTGAGCACTAAGCTCTGTAGACTGTGAGGAATAACGATATGATCCAGCTCGAGGAGGATCCCCTCGACAACTGTTAGGTCATCCTTGACATTAAAGAACTGGGGGTTGTGGCGATATACATCACTGTAAGTACACAAAGGGTTAATGTACATACACTACACCTAGCTAGACACTAGAGGGAACACCAGAGACATGACACACAGACAGTCAACCAATAGGTCAGTAAGATAGGCATGACCAATGGGCAGTCACGATGCACACAGAGGTGACACTACCACAGGAGGGCATTACACCAACCCATATAAAAGGACACATCACATATGCTCAGTCTCTTTCTAGTGGAGACTCTCAGTGAGTGCAGACACAGGGTTGATTGAACATCACTCCCACCACATGGATTGTAGCAGACTGGTTAGTCAGTCTGAGTAGCTATAGCAGGATTAACAGTAGCGTTGAATCCAAGTAGGAGAATTGTTAATAGTTCAATAAACGTGTTGAAGCTATCTCCAAGTCTGAACCTTCCTTTGTCAGAGTGCACATCAAGGAAGCAGCTTATGCTACGTCAAGAGCATAACAAAACATGGTACCAGTGAGTAACTGTTTAAATCCATATAGCTCAACTCAACAAAACAGTGACAACCAGCAACAACAGCCAGGCAAGCTGATGTTCGGGATTCCGGTTCCACAATCGCTTAGGTACCAAGGCAATCTCAGTGAAAACTGGCGTTGGTTCAGGCAAACATTCGAGATCTACCTGGTAGCGTCCGACATAGATGGCGTGGCGAATGCAGAAAAAAATAAAGTTTCTACTTACCATTGCGGGTCCAGAAGCAGCTGAAATCTTCCAGACCTTCAAATACTCAAAGGGGCAAAACAAGGGCGATTTCCAGGCAGTCCTGGACAAATTCCAAGAATTCTGTGAGGAACATACAAGAAGAAACGGTAAAAGAGGCGCCAAAACTCACCGCGAGGTAGGCTTGCAGCAACGAACGGCAGTTTTGAATTGCAGCCATCTTGGAAAAGGTGCTGCATATGCGCAGTTGCGCGAAGAGCGCACAGAACGGGAAGATCCGTTTGCGCATGCGCGAGAAGCCGCGCATGCACAAATAAGTACAAGGACCCAAGTAAAGAAACAGCGATCTGCGCATGCGCAATCGCTTCCTACGCATTACGTCACACGCTTCATGACGTCCGAGGCCCCGGACTACGCCCACTTAAAGGGGAAATGTCCCAAAACAAACAAAAAAAAATGTAAAGCCTCAAAACCAGATTCTTTCACCTGGAACGACAGCACAATGCCTGAAATTCGACCAGTAGCTGAAAGTAACTGCCACAGAACCCTACAATAACCAGTTAGCACCGCCCAATGTCTTCTTTGGACATCGCGAGCCCAATGCCAGCTCCGACACAAAACGTAATGATATGGTCTTGGAAGACAACGACTCAGACGAAGCTTTCACCTCGGGAGGCTACACCAGTACCAAATCCGAGCCGCAACTAGACGTGTTGCACTTTGACGACCCCGACGACAAGTTCTTCGGATTTGAGGATCTTCAGCCCAGCAGATATGACATCCCGACTCATGAGTGCAGGATTATGCTGCGGCCTGACACCAAGAGACAGAGAGTGGTACAAGCCCACAGAGAGCGGCCTGTGCCACACAGAGAGTGGTCCACGCACCGCGAAGGGTCCCCGACTCCACATAGAGAGTGGTCCACGCACCACAAAGGGGCCCAGCCTCCACACAGAAAGCGATGAAAGACTCCACAGCGAGCTCGTGGACAGACTCCACGATAGAAGCAACGCAAGACTCCACAGCACAGTCCTTACATGAACAAGAAGTGACTCGAGTGACACAAGCCTCCACAGAGAGCTCGTGGACAGACTCCGTGATAGAAGCAATGCAAGACTCCAGAGCGCAGTCCTTGCATGAACAAGAAATGACGACAGTTTCCACAGAGAGACCAATGCACGATTCCACACAAGGAACGCTGCAAGACACCACAGAGGGAGTCACACAAGCCTCCACAGTGAGCTCGTGGACAGCCTCCACGATAGAAGTAATGCAAGACTCCAAAGCGCAGTCCTTGCATGAACAAGACCATGAGGGTCTAGCAACCTCCTCTGAGCAACCAGCAGCAGATAATGCAAGTCTGCCACGCTCAAGTGTACAGCAAGCAGGCTATGACAGTCCACCCAGATTATTTGAGCCACCCGAAGAAGACTCTGACGGTCTACCCAGCTCAAGTGAACGACAAGAAGACACTGAGGCTCTACCCACTGTATGTGAGACAAGTGACGACGGCATCCCACTTCCCATACCAGATGTGCAACGTGACAGACCGCAGTTAGTGTGTACAGAGGCACTCGACAAGCACAGTGAGACTACTGGTGACTCGGGTGACACCATGTTACTTCAAACCTCATTCACTCGAGCCTCTCCACAAGCAAATGCATTCCTGAATGTTTTGACTCCGGACATGGAACATCAAGAAACCAAAGCTGATTCAGGTGAACCAGAAAGGGTTCCAAAAGGGGAGCATCGTCAAACCAAAACTGACTCAGATGAAACAGACCAGACTCCAGACGGGGAGCATCCACAAGCCAAAGCTGCTTCAAGTAAGACGGACATGACTCCAGACGGGGAGCGCCGCAAACTCAGTGACGGCACGCTCAAGGAGACAGCAGATGCCACAAAGCACGCTGAGACGAGTAACTGTGTGAAGGACTCATATTATCCACAGAGTGTGGTCCTTGAGCGCAGCAAACACGGCAACAAAACCAACCACAACAACAAAGACAGTAGCAAGAAGCGTACCAAAGGCGACAACGTCGACAACAAGCACAACGCCACTGGAACAAGGACTGGTACGACATGGTACAACTCTGCAAATGAGGGACACTGTTACTGCTCAGCTCAGTAGAATGACATGCCATGGCAGGACGATGCATCTTACCAATTCACGTTTGCTGCACTACCAACAGGCAACCTGGCTTTCAGGACAGCTGACATCAAGAATTACCACCACAAGCATCGAAAGAGAAAGAAAAGAGTCCAAGTCTGACAACGAAGTGACTTAACCACTTCTTGGTTCCTTCAGCACAGGGACACTGATGGCGTTTACAATGCAATGCCACCATCAACATCACCAACTCACCAACCAAACAAGAAAGCCACTCAACCATAATAATTAATGAACTTTGGACTCATGCATATGATTTGGACTTATTGTTTAATGATCACTGTTATCATAACTTGGACAGAGTATCACTCATCTACCTAGTTTGTTCAATTTTCTTCAACACTGTACAGAAAATATGTAACACGAAAAAAGGGGGGATGTGGTGATATACATCACTGTAAGTACACAAAGGGTTAATGTACATACACTACACCTAGCTAGACACTAGAGGGAACACCAGAGACATGACACACAGACAGTCAACCAGTGGGTCAGTAAGATAGGACACGACCAATAGGCAGTCACGATACACACAGAGGTGACACTACCACAGGAGGGCATTACACCAACCCATATAAAAGGACACATCACACATGCTCAGTCTCTTTCCAGTGGAGACTCTCAGTGAGTACAGACACAGGTTTGATTGAACATCACTCCCACCACATGGATTGTAGCAGACTGGTTATTCAGTCTGAGTAGCTATAGCAGGATTAACAGTAGCGTCGAATCCAAGTAGGAGAATTGTTAATAGTTCAATAAACGTGTTGAAGCTATCTCCAAGTCTGAACCTTCCTTTGTCAGAGTGCACATCAAGGAAGCAGCTTATGCTACGTCAAGAGCATAACAAAACAGGGGCATTGCCCTTTCTGCCAACCATTGGCAAGGTGATGTATGACCCGCTGCAGAAGAGGGTCCTTGGCAGTCTCTTCTCGAATGTTGACAACTCGTTCGTCTGAGGCCGGGAGGTTGCTGGCACACAATTGCACCTGTGCCTCAATTTGGGGGATGAAGTCGACCTGTTCACAGGGGGAGGTGATGGCGTGAGACAGGGTATCCACAATGATTAGCTGCTTGCCCGGACTGTAAACCAATTCAAAATCATACCTGCGGAGTCGAAGGAGAATGTGCTGAAGCCTGGGCATCATGTCATTCAAGTCCTTGAGAATGATATAGAGTAGGGGTCTGTGGTCAGTCTCTACTGTGAAGGTTGGTAGGCCGTAGACGTAATCATGGAACTTTACAATACAGGTGAGGAGGCCCAGGCACTCTTTCTCTATCTGAGCATACCTCTGCTCAGTGGGAGTCATGGCCCTGGACACATAGGCCACTGGCGCTCAGGACAAGGAGTCATCCTTCTGGAGGAGCACTGCACCAATGCCGCCCTGGCTGGCATCTGTGGAGATTTTTGTCTCCCGCTCTGGGTCAAAAAACGCTAGTACCGGAGCAGTGGTGAGCTTTGCCTTTAACTCGAGCCACTCTGCTTGATGTGTGGGTAGCCACTGGAATGCAGTGGACTTCTTCACCAGATGCCTGAGAGCCGTGGTGTGTGACACGAGGTTGGGAATGAACTTTCCCAAGAAGTTAACCATACCAAGGAAGCATAGTACCGCCTTTTTGTCTTCCGGGGTCTTCATGGTGTTGATGGCCTTGACTTTGTTCGAGTCCGGTTGCATGCCCTGCTGGGATGTTTGATCACCCAAAAACTTGATTGATGACATGCCAAAGGAGCATTTGGCCTTGTTCAACTTGGCATGTATGCATCTAAAGACTTGTTGGAGACGAGATATGTGTTCCTCTGGGGTCGTGGACCATATAATGACGTCATCACCATAAACCCGCACACCCTCAATGCCCTCCAGCATCTGTTCCATGATCCTGTGAAAGATTTCAGAGGCCGAAACAATACCAAATGGCATGCAGTTGTAACAGTACCGTCCAAAAGGTGTATTAAACGTGCAGAGTTTCCTGCTGGACTCGTCCAGTTGTATCTACCAGAAGCCACTAGCTTCGTGAAGAATTTGGCATGTGCCATCTCACTGGTTAGCTCCTCCCGCTTCGGGATCGGGTCATGTTCCCGTATTATGTTTCAGTTAAGATCCTTGGGATCTATACATATGCGCAGTTCTCCAGAGGGCTTCTTCACACAGACCATCGAGCTGACCCAGTCAGTCGGTTCCGTCACTTTAGAGATTACACCCTGGTCTTGGAGCTCCTGCAGCTGCGCCATTAACCAGTCCTTCAGAGGAGCCGGCACCCACGTGGTGCATGGGCACCAAGCAGGGAAGCCTTGTCAGGTTTGATGATTTTGAATCGTAGTGTGGCTTTGATGGTCTTGTTGGAGACATGCAGGTGACAAGACCCTAACGCAGTAATGGCATTGTCATTATAATCAAGCAGCTGGCAGGCCGGCGGAAGGATTTTTGGCTGCTTTTGAATGCGAGCAAGATCTGCTTGAGAAATGAGATTGGCTGAAGCACCAGTGTCCAGCTTGAACCGGATGCTGCATTGGTTGACTTGTACGACAGCACGCCATTCGTCCGCAGAATCCACGTTGAGAAGGGTAGGCTTGTTGCTGAATTTGAGGAGCCCTTGTCATACATGGTAATGATGCCCACACGAGATGGGGACTCCAGGCAGTCGTCCTCTGGATCCATGGTGTTACCAGGTTCCGAATCCAGCAGCCCTTGCTGCACACTTCGAACAGTTTGCGTTGGAACTGGGATCGCTGGCCCACGATCGGAGGTGCAGACCTGCACAAGGCTGCATAATGGCCAGGCTTCCCACAATTTAAACATCGCCTGCCTCTTGCAGGGCATTGCCACTTTAAGTGGGCGGTGCCGCAGTTCGGGCACGTCATGATGTTGACGTCGTAACGCTCTGTGTGTCGTCGCACATGCGCAGTGTGGTCAGCCGCCGCTTGCACCTGCGTGGGACCCCGGGAAAAGCGTGCAAAATGGCCGCCTTCATCGATGCTAAGGTGCCGCATTCGGGCGATGGCCTGTACACTCTCTGCCTCGCGGGAGGCAAGTTGGTCCTGTTCTGCCGATTTAAGGTGGGAGTAGCGACTTTTCGCCTGTTCATGCACTTCACACGTCTCGTTGGCTACTGGTCATGTTTTTTATTTTTAAGAGCTGCTCCCGCAGGGCGTTGGAATGGACCCCAAACACGATCTGATTCCTGATGAGGGAATCAGCGGTGTCACCGTAGTTGCAGGATTGCGCTAATATGCGGAGATGAGTTAGAAAGAATTGGAAAGGCTCATCCTTCCCTGAAGGCGTTGCTGGAAGACATAGCGCTCGAAGCTCTCGTTCGTTTCGACTTCACAGTGACTGTCGAATTTGGCTAACATGGTTTGGAACTTGGTCTTGTCCTCGCTGTCGGCAAAAGTGAGCGAATTGAAGATTTGGATGGCCTGGTCCCCCGCAGTCGATAGGAGCAGTGCGATTTTTCTGGCATCGGACACATCCTTGAGGCCCGAGGCCTCAATGTGTAGACTGAATTTCTGCTTGAAGACCCGACAGTTGGCGCCGAGATTTCTGGAGATCCGGAGCTGTGGAGGGGCCTGGATCTTCTCCATGCCGCTGGAAGGTACTTGCTGGTCGTCATTGAATTCTTCAAGGTAAATTACTTCGATGAAGTAGACTCCTGGTATCATGCCGTGTTATTCACCCTGGGGTAACACGGACTGTAACAGGATGCAGATGAACTGTAAAGCATACACCAAACGTAGGCGTTGGTTCAATACGATTTATTGAACTTCTGTAACAATGCACACAGCTGGCTATGGGTTGGCACTCTACTACTCTAAGTGTACTAACTCTAACTTACTAGACCAGGCTAGCTCTGATCCACGTGCAGAAGGTGCTGACTGATATATACACCCTGACTGTCACTACAGTTGTCACCAGTGGAAAGAGTTGGAGTGCTGTTGCCTCGTGTGTTTTATAGTTGGAAGCCCCCCTCTGGTGTTCTGTCTGGTGATTGGTTGTGTTCTGTCCTGTATGTTGATTGGTTAACCTGGGTGTCTGTCACTGCCTGTTTTTACCTCATGATGTGCATGGGTGCATATTATGACAAGAGGAGGACATAGGGCAGAATTTATTGTTGCCCGACGCCGATATCGGAATCGGCGATCGGGTGGAGAATCGACTCCGGCAGTGAAATTGGGACTGGCGCCAAGTTGATGTCCATCTGCCATGCTCTGCCCCCTCCGAAATGGCGTCATCGTGCTGCACGCCGTTGCAACGCCGTTGGGAACCGGCGGTTTCACTCGCTGCCGATGCTAGCCCCTCATCAGTCCCAGAATCGGTGAGGGTTTCACACAGATTCTTTTGTTGTAAAAGATCACACATGTTCTGCTGGCATCAGCACTTAGCCGCTGAAATGGAGAATCCTGCTCATCGTGTACCAAACGGAGAATCTCGCCCAATATCATATTCCGCGCTCCTCCAATACTGTACTCTTGTCTTAGTCTCTTACCTGCCCATTCTGCTCGCCTGTCCATGTCCTGATGCAGTTGATTGGTATCATTTTCAATGTTTGCCACTTCAACATGTTTCCAAATTTTGAAATTTTCATCTGTATTCCAATTTCCAGGTTTAAAAAAAATCAATATCCAAAATGCGGTGGTCTTAGAACTGACTATTGGGGAACACTACTTTCTACCAGCCTCCGGTTTGCTACCTCGCTGTTTTCTACCCTTTCACCAATTTTGTTTTCTCTAATCTGACACTGTAAATCCCTGATTATAGTGGCTGCATTGTTGACAGCCGTGCCTTCAGTTGCCTGGGCCCTATGCTCTGGAATTCCCTCCCTAAAGCTCTCCACCTCTCTCTCCCTCTCATCCTTTATGATGCCCATCCAAACCTTCCTCTTTGACTGCACTTTTGGTCACCTGTTCTAGTGTCTCCTTATGTGACTCAGTGTCAAATCCTTTTCCGATAAGGCTGATCGCCTTGGGACTTTTTTCCCAGCTATATTTAAGGCGCTATACAAATGCAAATTGTTATCCATCAGGAAAACAGGTAATACCTAGTCACCCATGGCTATGCCCGAGAGAGTGCACTGCCTGAGTTGGGAAAGAGGAAAATTAACTGAAAGCGATAAAGTGACTTTCAAAAATAATGTTGACTTTCAATCGTTGTCTTAGCTAGTTTAGTTCAGCGATACATTTTTCTAATCCTTTGTTGTGATCTTCAGAAGAATGCAGCCCCTATTGATGGTTCTGAGCTGGTCTGTTTGCTGGAACCAGATGGCAAGACTAATTGAATCATAATTACAACAATTGCTTTTAACTCCGTAACATTTTTAATTGCGTGTTACCCTCAGAATTCAGCAGGAAGTAATAAAATGATGAAATATTGTACAATAATAATTTGGTTATGACAGTAATCTCGCTTTGAAACAGAAGGAGCCAGCCGAACAGCAGTCGGATATTTTGTTGACAGTCACTTACAATAGAACATGCTCTCTTAATCGAAGATGTGGAAAATAACAAAGAGCATGATCAAATTAAATCACAAGCAAAAATCAGAATGGATTTGGCTTCAGTTGGGTTTTCTTTGTAACCCAGCACTTCAATAAGACAATTCTTATTTAGTGAGATATTTAAATAATATGCCTTGCTTTCCTTGTTCAAATGGCAAACCCAAATCGGCTGGACTCTCTGTTTCTGAGACTAAGTGTTGACTCCGGGGCAGGATTTGTGGATCCGCATCATCAAAACTGGTGCCGCACCTGAACCAATTCAGGTGGGGGGACCCATATGGCCCTAAGTTCACAGTGGGCAGTCAGCGGCATGCGCAGCGCCCACCCTGACCGTACAACCCACCTCCTGACCACCCCCCGCTACTCTCCCTGGCAGAAGCCTCCCCCCCCAGCCAGTGGCACCTGTCAGCAAACAATGGCAATGTTGGACACTTTCTGTACCGCCTCTCTTTCCCTCAGCAGCCATAGCGCCTGTTTTTAATAGCACGTGAACTTCGGCGTCGTGAATTTGGCCCATTGGAGGCAGAGAATCGCGGAGGCCCTGGAGAATGCCGGGTCAGGCTCGCTAATGATATGCCAACAGTGCTTACTGTACGTGCGTTCTGGAATGCATTGACGGTGCTGTCGGGGTGACGGAGAATTGTGATCAAATTAATGATATCGGCGGGACGTGGGCCCCCACAAATAACGCCCCCACAGGAATGTGCACCACATGCAATTCAGTCCCAGCCTCAATACTTAGTCTCCTAAATGGAGAATTGCACCCAGGATTTTGCTTAGACCGAATATGCCTTTCATATTACGATGATAGTTTAAAAATCTTCTTTTCCTTAGTCGTTGATAATCTTATATAGATAAACAAAAAAGGTAAATTGATTTTTAATTCCTGGAATCATTCCATCTAGGGTTTTTTATAAAAGAGAATTGAGTACATTTATTTGTAAAATTTAATTACACAATTAATTAATTTTAATTGTGAGGGCCCTTCCTGTTGATTTCCTTATTTCCCCTTTACTTTTTGCCGTAATAATTTTGATCCATGGATGCTTAATGGACATATATCTTGTATATATGTTTTTATTCGTTCTTGGGTTATGGGAGTCGCTGGCTGGGCCATAATTTATTGCCTATCCCTGACGGAATTTAAGAGTCAACCACATTGCTGTGGCTCTGGAGTCACATGTAGGGCAGACGAGGTTAGGATGACAGAGATCCTTCCCTAAAGGACATTGGTGAACCAGATGGGTACATACGACAATCGACAATGGTTTCATGGTGTCATGTGAGAGTACCTTTATGAAATGGATGTTTAAGCAATGTACCTTTAAGAAATGCAGTGATGTCAGAGTGTGGGTGGTGCTGGGCTTCAGCTCGGCCATTTTGAAGTTTTTAGTTTCCGTTTTGAGAGAGAGCAGCTGAAAAGTGCCTGGCTGTTTTGCTGTGAGCTGCTTGAAAGGAGAAAGCCAGTTTGAAGAAAGCTTGGGTGTGGCTGTGAACTGCATTGCTGGTGAACTGTGTCATGAAGGACTATCTCTTAATCCTTTGGTGAAATCGGAATTGTAAAAAGGTCTCAGTATTGAATATAAATCTAATGTGCTTCTGTTTGAAGGATTTGTTAAGTCTTTTGGATTTGTAAAGGAACAGTTTGCAGGATTGGGTAATGTATTATTTTCAGGGTTATCTTTGAAGTACGGGATGTTAAGAGATCCAATGTTTATTTAAAAGGTTAATTTGAGTTCATGGAATAAACATTGTTTTGTTTTAAAAACCACGTGTCCATAATTGTAATACTATACCTGGGGAACAAGCCATGTGCTTCAAAAGAAACAATCCATTAAAGGTGGGAGTTGGGTGAACTCCATGATACATTTTGGGGTTCTGAAAACACCTCTCCCATAACAATGGGCATCTTTAGACTTTTAATTCCAGATTTTTTTATTGAATTCAAATTTCACCATCTGCTATGGCGGAATTCAAATGCGGGTCCCCAGAGAATGACTCTGGGTCTCTGGATTACTAGTCCAGCGGCAATATCACTACGCCACTGCCTCCCCGTGAACGTATATCTTTAAGTGCAGCAGAAGCAGTGGGGAAGTTCAAAAGTTACAAAAGATTACACGGTCTTCAGAGAGCAGAACTCAGACTTTTTGGCACTCGAGAGATTGGAGGATCTCAGTTGGCTGGTGGTCAATGAATTGGCTAAAAGGCCACATTTTGCCTGGTATCAGGCAGTGATTGGATGATTTTTTTAGAGAACCAAGGAAAGAACAGTAGGGTCCTGGACACTCAGAGGAAAGGAGTTGCTTTCTTTATTTCTCTTCTTTTTTCCAGAAAAGGTTCACAGCTGCTGCATTTCTGAAACTGCAGAGACCTGAATGAATCTACAGTGAAAATCATGACTGACTGAAAGCAGAAACTTCAAACTGAAAGCCTAGGTTGAAGGTGTGCTATAAGATAACCACCTGAAACAAAAATTCTGATCCTTTTAACTTATTATTTTTACACCCCTCTTTTTCCCTCTGTGTTTGTTTGTCTGTCGTGTGTGTGTGTGTGTGTGTGTGTGTATGTGTGTGTGTATAGAAGGTACGGGTGAATTAAAGTGGGGGGGATTAGCAATTAGGTAATAGTTAACTTGTTGTATTTGCTGCATATTTAATTATACTTATTGTTATGAATAACATTTATTGAGTTTAATTTTATAAAGCTGGTGACTGTAGTTATTGAGCAGCCAAAGACTTTGGGTATTTTCTCAGAATTATTTATTGATTTTAATTGTGTGGCGACCCTGGGCTGGAATTGACTGCGCACTAGCCCAGGGGTCGGACATAATTTAAAATTAATTTATCTTTCTGGAATTATAGCAATGGAAACACAGATCAAGGCCATTCAGTCCAGTCTGCCTGTGCAAGCTGTTCAACCAGAACGATATATTATTATCCAATTTCTCTGTCCTTTTCCTGGAGTCCCCTTATAGTCTTGAGTATATTGTGACCTCCCTATTTCCTAAACTTCAAAGATATCTTCTGTATCAGTATCCCAGTTTTTAACTGATTATCAAACTGCACTTTTTTACATTCATATATTACGGTCTATGTTAATATATTACATGTTACATTAATATATTAAACAATATTAATATTTAACCATCTGTATCAATATAGCATACTTTATATTAATATTAACTTTAAACCAATGTCTTATCGTCCCTCTGGGATGTAAAGCATTCCACGGCCACAATTTCAAAGAAAAGTAGTGAAGTCTTTCCTGTGTCTTGCATCACAATCTATCCCTCAATCCCCATCACTAAAGCAGATTACTTGATTATTGTCACTTTGTTGTTTGTGGGATCTTGCTGTGTGTCAATTGCATGCCATATTTCCTACATTACAACAGTGACTACACATCAAAAGGACTTTATTGGCTGTAAAAGGCTTTGGGATGTCCTACGGCCATGAAAATTGCTGTAGAAATTAAAGTCTTTCTTGCTTTTAGCATATTAAAGTTTATTTTAGTAATTTTACTCTATATTAATAATAGCCAGTATTCCTATATTAAAATGCTGTTACTAATTGCATGTTTTATTTCTGTGTGTTTCACTTAAAGTCACATGAATAAGCTTACTAGGAACGTTACACTTCAGCAGATCTTCCTTCAATTAATAAAATTAAAAATGAACATTTGGCTTCAGCGATGTAGTTACTGATAAGTCTCTCCTGAATCAACCCGGCAATCAAAACAGGCAAGTG
Organism: Scyliorhinus torazame; assembly: GCF_047496885.1. Lineage (NCBI taxonomy): Eukaryota > Metazoa > Chordata > Chondrichthyes > Carcharhiniformes > Scyliorhinidae > Scyliorhinus > Scyliorhinus torazame. Next base: position 90,730,811 of record NC_092725.1, on the reverse strand, counting down.
GGTTCAGTGTTTTAAGAGCCAGTTGTCACAGTGCAACATAACAAGGCCCCTGAACATTGAACAGACCCTCAGCAGTTTTGTCCAACAGAATTCAGTAAACAGAACACATTTTTTACATGCATCATGCAAAAACTACTCAAGGGTTGGAACTGAATGATAGTTTCAGAGGCAATTAAAAGGTTGTGTCCACCTAATTTCACAGAGGCTCAGTGGTAATGGAATTAAGGTGACTGTAACAGCATTAAATCTGGGTAACTGCACCGTTTCGGCTTATCCCTGACTTAATTAAGGTTTCAGAAGCATGGCGTATGTACTTCAGGTGCAGATGGATGCTTGGTTTGAGTCACAGACTGCAGAATGATAATGAAATATTTTGACACAGTCTGCAAACATCATTGAAAAATACAATATTACAAGGGACAGCCCTTTCCACTGCAGTGAATGTAATGTTGTTATCCATTTATATTATGCCAGACAGACAAACCCTTTACACTGTGCCACATTTGATTTTCAAAAATAGGATGCCAGCTTTTTAAGTTGAAAATGGACATGATTTTTAAGAATTATTTTTATTGGTTTTCTAAAGAGGGAAGGAGCATAAAAGCAGAGTACAATGTTAATACCTTGACACAGCTTCCCCCTCCCCACACCGCAGTCGACAAACGAGCAAACAACCCCTATGCAACAATTAACCCAATTTAAATTAACAGTTGACAGCAATTAACTTGTTAAAGAAAGAAACAAAAGGCTGCCGTCTACGATGAGTTCTCAGTCGATCCTCTTATGGGATATTTAATCATTTCCAAATGAAGGAAACACATTAAGACGGGAATTATCTGCGGCTGTCCACTAGACGCAGGATTCACAATGGCCTGCAGAATCCCGCATCAGGCTGAAATTGGGTTTCGTGCCAGGTGGCAGACCCATCCCGCCTTCCATAGCGGATTTCCTGATGTCCCCACCGAGCTTCCCACCCCGACACGATAGGACGCCCAATTCACTCGCCAGCTAGGCTGTTCCAGCCCTGCCAGCCGAGAGTATCGGCGCAAGTATTGAGGAACATGGACCAGGTGGTTTGCAGTCCGAGGGTTCGGCAAGGTGGTAAACACCTCCCAACCTCCCAATGCCAAAGTGCCGAGGGCGGATCCTTCTTGGAAGGTGGAGGTCAGGGGGCATACACTGGGCTGGAGGGGGTCAGATTGGGAGACCTTCCTGGGATGGGGCTCGCATTATTTGAGATCGGAGTACCCTTTAAAAACGGCGCTCTGATCTCAGGGGTGTGGGACCTATCAGAGAGATTAGGTACCGCCCCTCCCACCTGCAGCACTGAATGCGACTGTGGAATGCTACGGAAAAGCTGATTCAGCTAAAAACAAAATTCCAAGTGCCAAAGTATGGCATGTTGGGGGCGCTTCTAGCGGCAGTGGGAATCGCTGTGGTTTCTCACTGGCGAGAGCACTTAGTCGCGGTTCTGGAGAATTGCACCCTAAGTCTTCTTAACCAAGATGAAACAGTGTTTGGTTTGGGGGACCTCCAAATAGAATCCGCCTGCGGGCTATTAACAAAGAGAATGCACTGGCATCTGTCTTTGTTTAAAGGAGATAGGCCAGTTTAGGTGGGTCTCCAAATAGAGTATCAAATGACAAGGCTGTAAATCTTTGGGAAGAGTGTCAACGAAGGATGACCAAAAACCGACCGGCTTCGAGCACGATCAGGCCACCTGCGTATGGTCTGCACGGGCAAGTGAACACCTGTCACATTTGTTGTTTTTATTGGGAAACAAAGTGCTAATTACAGCCTTGGTGAAATTAATTTTATGTAAAACTTTAAACTGAATTAAGCTTAAACGAGCACAGGAGGATGTGGAGTTGACACTAAGAAGGGCCCCCTCCCGCCAGTTGTCTGCAGGGGCAAGCCCACGTTCCGTTTCCAAGTCATTTCTTATCTTGTGAAGTGGAGAAGGACCAGAGGATAGTCTGAGCTTATACAATTTTGAAATAAAAACTCGGCTTTTTGAGACAGACACTGAATCCCATCTAAAAATGGGCGGAATTCTCCGTTTCAGAGACTAAGGGTGCTATTCTCCGGCCTCGTTGCGCTCTTGCTCAAGCATAACAAGGCTGGTGAATAGCGCAAGAGGTCAAAAATAAGATCCGCACCAGGCGACAAACAGTTTGCGATGCAACCGGCCTGCACCCCTAGGCGAAATCGGGATTGCAGTGTGGCAAGAAACCAATTATCACCACTTAAGCCCTATTTCCAGACAATTAACGAGAGCCACCCCACATCCAATGGCCTCCGGTCATTCAGCGGCCTCCCCAGCAAGTGCTCACGTTGGCGCCGATTAGCACTCCTTTTGAAAAACGTGAACCTTGCGGAAGGGGTTCTGTGGGGAGCTGAGGAGGTGAGTAGCCATCTTTCCTCACAGGCAAAGAGCGCGCGGTGGGCATGCCACCCCAGGGCTTGGTGGGGGGTGGGGGACCCTCCGCAGGAGTGGGCTGCTATGAGACAGGGGGGGCTGCACTGGGGAGGTGGGCAAAGGGTTCGAGGGTCTTCCCGCATTGTCGGAGGACAGCGGCATTATAATAGTTTTGCAAAAAGGTGTTTAATGTGCTGTGCAAACAATACTCCCGATAGTCCCTCCCCCCTTCCCCAGTGCTCTCAGTGGTCCTGCACGTGCTTGGTCCTCCTAGCTCTACCACTACATCTTGGTGCTTTCCCAGGATGCACATCAGAGGTGGAGGCAGCCAGCTGCTTAGCTCATCCCTTCGCCTTCGATGCCCCTGGTGGGCGTCCTCTGGGGGCTCGGGGGCCTGAGGGCCCTGGCTCACTAGTCGGCCGCACATGCACAGGCCTGCCGCCCTGTCCTGTGTGCTGACTGCGAGACATGGCCTCATCAGAGGGGTGGAACTCTTTGGGACAGAGGGGCAGCTGGTTCAAGCCGCGGCTGCCCCTGCATCATCTGGCTCTGCCAGCCCTGGCAGTTCCCCATGGCCTGCACCATTGTGTTGATGCCTTAGGCGATGCTTCTCAGTGACTGGGCCATGTTCTGCAGTGCATCAACCATGCACATATGTGACTGGGACAAGCTCAGCCATGCCCATCTGAGAGCGGAAAACGGACAGTATGGTAGCATAGTGGTTAGCACTGTTGCTTCACAGCTCCAGTGTCCCAGATTCGATTCCCGGCTTGGGTCACTGTCTGTGCGGAGTCTGCATGATCTCCCCGTCTGTGTGGGTTTCCTCCGGGTGCTCCGGTTTCCTGGCACGTGTGTCACCCCCTCACCCCTCCAACACCTCGCCTACCCACGATCTAAACATGTGTCTTTTGCCTTGCAGGATCACCTGGCGACGAGGCGGGTCCATCTGGGGTCCCGTGCACCCACCCGCAACCCGTAAGGTGCTCTTTCCAAGGATCGGTGCAGACTCAATGGATCAAATGGCCTTCTTTGGCATTGTAGGGATTCTATGATTATATGAATTATTTTTATTTATACAAAGGATGTGGGTGTCACTGACTAAATAATCATGTATTCCCATTCCTAATTGCCTTGAGAAGATGCCTTGGACCGCTGCTGTTATGAATCTGGAATTAAAGTCTAATGATGATGGTGAAAACCCTGTATGGTTCACTAATGTCCTTTAGGAAAGGAAATCAGCTGTCTTATCTGGTCTGGCCTCTATGTGACTCCAGACCCACAGCAATGTGACAGACCCCTAAATGCCCTCAGGGATGGGCAATAAATAGATACCCACTTCCCATGAATAAAAAAACGTAGTAAAACCAAATAAATAAAAGGGCACGAAGAGAAATGTTTTACAGAGTGAATTGTTACTCGGAATGAGCTTCCTGAAAGTCCTTGGAAGCTGATCTAATAGTAACTTTCAATACAGAATAGAATCTCAAAGGGGAAATAACATTTGTAGGGCTACGGGGAAAGAACAGAGAGTGGGACTAAATAGTGGGACTCTTACAATGAGCTAGCACAAACCTGTGGTAGTCACCACTGATGTATATTGAGGGTGATTTAGAGATGTGGATCAGAAATTGGCTAGCTGAAAGAAGACAGAGGGTGGTGGTTGATGGGAAATGTTCAGAATGGAGTACAGTCACAAGTGGAGTACCACAAGGATCTGTTCTGGGGCCGTTGCTGTTTGTCATTTTTATCAATGACCTAGAGGAAGGCGCAAAAGGGTGGGTGAGTAAATTTGCAGACGATACTAAAGTCGGTGGTGTTGTCGATAGTGTGGAAGGATGTAGCAGGTTACAGAGGGATATAGATAAGCTGCAGAGCTGGGCTGAGAGGTGGCAAATGGAGTTTAATGTAGAGAAGTGTGAGGTGATTCACTTTGGAAGGAATAACAGGAATGCGGAATATTTGGCTAATGGTAAAGTTCTTGAAAGTGTGGATGAGCAGAGGGATCTAGGTGTCCATGTACATAGATCCCTGAAAGTTGCCACCCAGGTTGATAGGGTTGTGAAGAAGGCCTATGGAGTGTTGGCCTTTATTGGTAGAGGGATTGAGTTCCGGAGTCGGGAGGTCATGTTGCAGCTGTACAGAACTCTGGTACGGCCGCATTTGGAGTATTGCGTACAGTTCTGGTCACCGCATTATAGGAAGGACGTGGAGGCTTTGGAACGGGTGCAGAGGAAATTTACCAGGATGTTGCCTGGTATGGAGGGAAAATCTTATGAGGAAAGGCTGATGGACTTGAGGTTGTTTTCGTTGGAGAGAAGAAGGTTAAGAGGAGACTTAATAGAGGCATACAAAATGATCAGGGGGTTGGATAGGGTGGACAGTGAGAGCCTTCTCCCGCGGATGGATATGGCTGGCACGAGGGGACATAACTTTAAACTGAGGGGTAATAGATATAGGACAGAGGTCAGAGGTAGGTTCTTTACACAAAGAGTAGTGAGGCCGTGGAATGCCCTACCTGCTACAGTAGTGAACTCGCCAACATTGAGGGCATTTAAAAGTTTATTGGATAAACATATGGATGATAATGGCATAGTGTAGGTTAGATGGCTTTTGTTTCGGTGCAACATCGTGGGCCGAAGGGCCTGTACTGCGCTGTATTGTTCTATGTTCTATGTTCTATATTAGGTGCTTTATGGTAAGGCTCCTGTACTACAGGTACGGGGGTAGTTCCCTGCCTGCTGGCTCCGCCCAGTAGGCGGAGTATAAATATGTGTGCTCCCCGTACAGCAGCCATTTCGGCAGCTGCTGTAGGAGGCCACACATCTTAGTGTAATAAAGCCTTGATTGCATCCAACTCTTTGTGTAATTGATCGTGCTTCAATTTATTACACTAAGATGTGTGGCCTCCTACAGCAGCTTTGTGTAATTGATCGTGCATCAAAACCCAATGGGCCAAAAGGCCTTCTTTTGTTCTGTAGCAGTCTATGATTCTTTGACCATCTCCCATATTTATATTTCAGATGTAAAAATAATTAACACTGGAAATACTCAGCAGGTCTGTGGAGAGACGGAATTAACTTTTCAGGCGGAGTCGACCTTTGATCAGAATGTTCTAATCAGTTTTATTGCGAGGTCATCTCCACCTGAAATGTCAACTCTGTTTCACTCCACAGATACTGCCAGACCTACTGAGCATTTCCAGCCATTTTTAATTTTTCATTCGGGTTTTCAGCATTCACAGTACTTTACTTTTATATTTCACAACCTGTCTCCTGGCTACAATTTCCATCTCTGCTGCTGGTCTTTCCATCTGTGATTTTTTTTTTAATGAGAAAGTTTAATCAACTTTTGGGAGGATTCCCACAGTTCCCACACAGCACAGACACGTTCTCAATGCTCGCACCTGCATACGGATCGCCGCCTTTAAATCTTACACTTTATTCATTTCTCCATCACGTTTCTATTGTCTTCTCAGAATATGATGTGATTGGTATGTAATTTCCTTGCTAACAACAAAGAAAACGGTTTCTGTTCAATGAGTCATGTGCGATCCAAACTCGTGAATTGTGCTAGGCGGTAATTTTTATTATTCTGAAGGGGCTTTGTCCGCACTGACTGCAATTAGCTTCTCGTGTCACTCTTCGTTTCAGATATCAGCTGCTCTCTCTTAATTCAATAAGCCGTGAAATTCTCCTAAATGTCCTGTTTTTCCATCCATCAATTACTTATCAATCCCTGTTTCAAACAGTCCATCCACAAGGGATTGCCTTGTCCGACAGAAATTTTGAGTAGGTGCACAAATAGTCTGTTCAACCCCTCAAGTCTATTTTGTCTTTCGGCTAGATCATGGCTGATCTACAAACCCTGATATTTTGTGATGTCTCATAAATACACATGTTAAATCATTATTGCTTATTGTCACAAGTAGGCTTCAATGAAGTTACTGTGTGAAGCCCCTAATCGCCACATTCCAGTGCCTGTTCGGGGAGGCCAGTACGGGAATTGAACCCTGCGCTGCTGGCACAGTTCTGCATTACAAGCCAGTTGTTTAGCCCACTGTGCTAAAGTCTTTTTAAAGACTGTGCATCTTTTGTTTTTATTTGTTGCTGCGTTGTTTGTGCATTGCACGCAGTTACTCAATTGTTGAGCTTCTTATGCAGAGGACACTTGCAAGTGGGCTCATTCCGAAAGCGAGCTCCGGATCATTGTCAGCTCCTTCTTTGGCACATGTGAGAAAATGGACCTTTCACAAAACACCTGGATAACTAATGTTCTCTTCCAACCAGATCCAACTAACAACACGTCCATGAACACCCCTCCTTCCCTCCACCTCCACCTCCCCATCTCCTGTTGATTAAGATCAATGGTGAGATCCTGGTAAAATCCAGATCATTTTTCATACCTTGGGAGCCTCCTCTTGACGAAGGTCGGCATAAATGACAAAATTCATCATTGGCACCAAGGTGCCAGTGCAGCAATGCCAGGGTGCCCAGGCGGAATTGCCAGGGTGCCCAGCTGGCATTGGGAGTGCCAGGGTCGTTTGTGATTCTTTCCTGTTGATTTTTATTTTATTAATATTAATGTTAGGTAACAATACAGCTTCCAATAAATCTGCAGGAATGATAATCCACACCATTATTAATTGTATAATTTAAAAGACCCACTTTTGTAAAGCCGTGGTAGCGCAGGTACGTCAATAATTTTAATGAGAATCAGAGATGCCTTGTGAAGTTAAGTGGGAACACTTTTCCTAAACTGTATGACTTCATTCGCACTTTGTGTTTGACGGGGTTTAGTAGATAGCTTTCTCTCACTATCCTTCCAATTATTTACAACAAAATCTCTAACCGTATTTGACTGAAATGTAAAATACCTACTGGAGAGTCAACCCTCCAGTAACACAGGCTGTCAACATCTAATCAAAAATAATCTGGTGCTAGAAAAGGACATATCAGGAGGATTGTTAAAGTAGCATCCTCTCTGGCTTTTGTTTACCAATTGATTGGAAATCTTTTCCCTGATCTCTGCAGTTTAATTCTAATCTCGCTTAACTGGAAAGTCATCAGAAATGCTGCAGAATCCTTATGTGATTCCACGGGGTTGTGTTTTGTGGTTTTGTAGAGCAGCACAACACGGCTGTGCCTGAGGGCACAGCCAGCCGTTACTGTTCCTTCATTATCACACAGTTAGTTATCACAGGCAGCTTGGCAGAAGTTCAGAGGACAATACTGGACACTGATGTACAAAATTCTCATTGCATCGAGCTTTGGGAGACAGCCATTGCCATCTCCCCACATCACAAAACTCTGAGGAGACAGCAAACAAAAAACCCTGAAGCTATTCAAAGGCATTCCCCAAGAAATAATATGCTAATTCCGCATCTAAATAAACAGCCGCTGGTTAAACTGGACCCAGGTGTGCAGACACACAGATAGACACACTATAAATACTGTATCCTGTTAGCAATAAATCTGATGCCAGGTTACATGGTAAATAACTGTACTGACAGTTAATTCTAAAGGAATGCTTTTGTAGTGTGTGTGCGCCAGATGTGAATGTTGTATCTTCAATAATTCCAATAACCTCATCACTTCCGATTCAAATCAATTTTTTGAGTATTCTTCAGTGGCTCACGATGCAGATTAATGAAATAATAGTTTTGAAGGGGCAAGGAATGAAATTTTTATCGACCTCATAAAATTGCGTTTCAGTAAAGTCATCAGTTGACAACTGCAGAAGGAGAATTATGGGGAGAAAGGTGCAAAGAATCAGAAGATTTGGCAATTCAGCTCAAAGAGACTCATGTTTGCCATTACAATGTTACTTATGTGTCACTGTGTACTGTGTCTGTACTGCAGCATTCAGTGGAAGGAGGAGGTTCAGTGTGTGAGCACCTGCACTTCCCCATAGAGCGAGAGTCACTCCTTGACAGTCTTGTATTGTTTCACGTGGGGAAAATCTTCTTGCGAAGGTGACCGAGTTTTAATGATGCACACCGTTATTAACGTGTGTGGTAGTGTGGTCCGTTTAAGGGGGCGAGCTCCACTGACCACGGGCTCGGGGCCAATCGCACAGGAGTGCGCGGACCGCGGCCAATGGGGAGTTTGCGTGGGTACCTGGGTGCAGGACCACAGGCAATGTGCACCAGGGAGTGTGCTTGTTATCTACCTGTCTTTGCCTTTCATCAATAAACCCCTTTTGGTGACGACTGGAAACTTTCAGGGTATGTCTCAAGCCACCACAATGTGCTAATGAGCCAACAAATTCAGGGGCTTTGGAGATGTGCAGTGAGTCACTAGGATTTACCTTTGGTGCAACTATCAATTCACTGAGAGACATGTTGAGAAGTAAACCGTGGTTTTAATCAGCTTACAACTGAGCCTGCCTGTGACCGGTACAACAATGAATGCGGCCCCGCAGGTCAGCTGCCGTTATACTTCCTGTGAGGGATGGAGCCATGGGCGAGCCCGTACATGCCCCAACATATCCCCCTGTGGGTGAAGCTGTACAATGGCCCATAGGTGGAGCCCACAGGGTTAAACACATAACGTAACACGATACAGCAGTAACAGGATATCACAGTGCACTGGTGAATTAACAGTAGTTCCATTCACCACAACTTTGCTCCTTCTTTTGCTGCATAGCTCCTGGTTACTTTGAAGGATTTGCAGATTCCTTGCCCATTATTAAACCCGCTACATAAAGTTAGGACTGGAATTTAACAACATAAGTATCTTTTTAATTACATAAAACTGTTAACACAAAACCTGGCCGAGACAGCAGTCAATTTAAACTGATTAATCTCATTCCTGCTAGGATTAAACGCTTCTTAAATTTAAAATGATATAAATGTAAAACGTTCTTTTCCTTTCTGTTTCTTATCTCTTTCTTTCTCTTAATCCCACCTTTCTTTGCCTCACTTTCCCTCACAGTCTAAAGATGTGCAGGTTTGGTGGATTGACAATGCTAAATTACCCCTTAGTGTCCAGGGATGTGCAGGTTAGGTTGCCGGGTTACAGGGACAGGGCAGGGTGGATGGGGGAGTAGACATGGATAGGTTGCCCTTTCGGAAGGTCAGTGCAGACTCGATGGGCCGAATGGCCTCCTTCTGAACTGTATGGATTCCAATACTTTGGGTGCGATTCATCGACGCCAATCATCAGCAAATGTGTGGACGATTGCACGCCAAAGAAAGTATTACGTACGTTCCCAAACAGGAAACCATGGCTTAATTGGGAGATTGAATCCCTACTGAAGGACAGGTCTGAGGCGTTCAAGTCAGGCGACCCTGACCTATGAAAGAAATCCAGGTATGACCTCCGCAAAGCTATCCGGGATGCCAAGAGACAATATCAGATCAAGCTAGAGTCACAGACTAGTGTTACAGACTCCCGTCGGATGATGCACGGTCCAAACAACATAACGGGCTACAAAGTGAAGCTGAGCAGTATCTCCGGCATCAGCACACCGCCCCCCCCTTCCCCATCCCCAATGAACTCAATGCATTTTGTGCTCGGTTCGAGCAGGAAACCATCAATCCGCTGTCGAGTGCACCAGCAGCCCAAAACACACCCATACCCACCGACACAGCTTCCAAAGACAGATCGGCCTTCCTGAAAGTAAACCCTCGGAAAGCGACGGGTCCGGATGGGATCCTTGGTCGTGCACTCAGCGCCTGCAAGGATCAACTGGCAGATGTGTTCGTGGACATCTTCAACCTGTCCCTACTCCAGCCCCGAGGTCCTCACCTGTTTCAAGAAGACCACTATCATACTGGTGCCAAAAAAGAACCAGGCAACGTGCCTCAATGACTACCGTCCTGTGGCCCTGACATCTATCGTAATGAAGTGCTTTGAGAGGTTGGTCATGAGGTTCATTAATTCCATACTCCCAGATGCCTAGACCACTGTAATTCGCATACTGCCGCAACCAGTCCACAGCAGGCACCATCTCCCTGGCCCTACACCCATCCATACAGCATCTCGACTACAAGGGTTCCTACATCAGACTGCTATTTATTGATTACAGCTCCGCCTTCAACACCATAATCCCAGGTAAGCTCATATCAAAGCTCCAAAACATAGGACTTGGCTCCTCACTCTGCAACTGGTTCCACGATTTCCTGACTCATAGACCACAATCAGTAAGAATAAACAACAACACCGCCTCCACAATAGTCCTCAATACCGGGCCCCGCAAGGCTGCGTACTTAGCTGGTTTAGCACAGTGGGCTAAACAGCTGGCTTGTAATGCCGAACAAGGCCAGCAGCGCAGGTTCAGTTCCCGTACTGGCCTCCCTGAACAGGCGCCTGAATGCGCCGACTAGGGGCTTTTCACAGTAACTTCATTGAAGCCCACTTGTGACAATAAGCAATTATTATTAGCCCCTACTGGAGTCCCTATGCACACACGTCTGCATGGCAAAATTTGGCTCCAACTCCATCAAAATCATGGTAGGCCGGATCTCGAATAACGATGAGTCAGAATACAGCAGGGAGATAGAGAACCTAGCGGAGTGGTGCAACGTCAACAATCTCTCCCTCAATGCCAGCAAAACTAAAGAGCTGGTCATTGACTTCAGGAAGCAAAGTACTGTACACACCCCTGTCTGCATCAACGGGGTCGAGGTGGAAATGGTTGACACCTTCAAATTCCTAGGTGTGCACATCACCAACAATCTATCCCGGTCCACCCATGCCAAAGCTACCACCAAGAAAGCACAACAGCGCCTATACTTCCTCCGCAAACTAAGGAAATTCGGCATGACCACACTGGCTCTTACCAACTTGTACAGATGCACCATAGAAAGCATTCTATCTGCTGCATCACAGCCTGGTCGGCCCAAGATCACAAGAAACTTCACAGAGTCGTGAACACAGCCCAGTCCATCACACAAACCTGCCTCCCATCCATTGACTCTATCCACACCTCCTGCTGGCTGTTGAAAGCAGGCCGCATAATCAAAAACCCCCTCCCACCCGACTTACTCACTCTTCCAACTTCTTTCTTCAGGCAGGAGAACACGCACAAACAGATTCAAAAACAGCTTCTTCCCAGCTGGTACCCGACTCCTAAACGACCCTCTTATGGCCTGACCTGATTAATACTACACTCCTGTATGCTTCACCTGATACCGGTGTCTATGTATTTACATTGTGTACCTTGTGTTGCCCTATTATGCATTTTCTTTTTATTTTAATTTCTTCTCATGTATTAAACGATCTGTTTGAGCTGCTCGCAGAAAAATACTTTTCACTGTACCTCGATACACGTGACAATAAACAAACACAATACAATCCGTCCAGAGTGGATCCGGGCGCAACAGGTGAATCGGGCGAGAGCCCCAAATCAGGCTCTGCGTTGGGGGCCGGGTTGATCGTGAGTCACCCGACTCGTTCTGCCCGGCGCGATCTGCCGATCTGCAGCCGCCGAGAAACACACTGCAAAAGCTGCCATTCAGCAGACTTTAACTTCAGTCCGCTAAATCGCCTCCTTTATTTCTTTCTGGACCTGATTCACCGAATTTCCTTCTTCTTAGTATCATTGTTTCTTCCTCAATCTTTAAATCCCATTGTTAAAGAATCATAGATTTTTACAGCACAGCAGAAGGCCCTTCAGCCCATTGTGTCTAAACAACATCAGGCCCCTAAACTATTCTCACTCCATTTTCCGGCACTTGGTCTGTAGCTTTATATGTTGCGGCATTTCAAGTGCTCATCTAAATGCTTCTTAAATGTTGTGAAGGAACCCACTTCTACCACCCTTCCAGGCAGAGAGTTCCAGATTCCCACCCCCCTCTGGGTGAAAATGATTTTCCTCACATCCCCTCTAAATCTCCTGCCTCTGACCTTAAATCTATTACCCCTGGTGTTGAACCCTCTACGAAGGGGGAAAGTTTCTTCCTATCTGTGCCCCTCATAATTTTATACACCTCAATCAGATCCCCACCTCAACCACCACTGCCCCAAAGTAAACAACCCCAGCCTCTCTTCATAGCTGAAATGCTCCAGCCCAGGCAACATCCTGGTCAAACTGCCCTGCACCCTTCTTGTGCAATCACATCCTTCCAATAGTGTGGCGGCCAGAACTGTACACAGTACTCTAGCTGTGGCCTAATGTGTGTTTTGTACAGTTCCATTGTAACCTCCCTGTTCTTATATTCTACGCCTCGGCTAATAAAGGCAAGTATCCCAAATGCCTTCTTTTTTTTAAAACACATTTTATTGAAGTATTTTTGGTATTGTAACAATAACAAAATAAACAATGTACATGAAACTATAAACATAGTGAGAAAGCCGTCTCCCTTCCTTACAGGTCCCACCTTTATTAACCCCCTACTCTAAGCTAAACTACCCACCCCCCCCACTTCTGCTGACGATTAATTTTCCGCAAAGAAGTCGACGAACGGTTGCCACCTCCGGGCGAACCCTAACAGTGACTCTCTCAAGGCGAAATTGATTTTCTCCAAACAGAGAAAGCTAGCCATGTCCGATAGCCAGGTCTCCGAACACCATATGCCTTCTTAAACATCTTATCTACCTGTCCTGCTGCCTTCAGGGGGATCTTTGGACATGCACCGCAAGACCCCTCTGGTCCTCTGTATTTCCCGAGTGTCCTACTTTCATTGCATAGTCCCTTGCCTTGTTGGTCCCCCCAAAATGCATCACCTCACACTTTTCAAGGTATAATTCTATTTGCCACTGTTCTACCCATCTGACCAGCCCAATCTGTTTTATAATCAAAGGCTTTCCTCCTCGCTATTTACCAAACCACCAATATTTGTGTCATCTGCGAACATACTGATCATACCCTCACATTCATGTCTAGATCATTAGTGTACGCTACAAATAGCAAGGAACCCAGCACCGATCCCTGCAGAAGACCACTGGACACAGGCTTCTAGTCACAGAAACAACCTTCCACCATCACCCTCTGCGTCCTGCCATGCAGCCAATTTTGGATCCAATTTGCCAAAATGTCCTGGATCCCATGGGCTCTCAGTCTCCCATGCAAGTCCTTGTCAAAAGCCTTACTGATGTCCATGTAGACAACATCGACTGCACTGCACTCATCTGCACATCCTAGGCATGATCTACCGGACTCGTTACGCCCGAAAGGCAGTGCGGCACAGCCAGTGGATACTGAGAGATCCCTTTTCCCTCTTGGGTGCCAGCCTGGCATTGCCAAGGTGCCAAGGTGGCACAGAGAGCTGACAGGAGCACTGTCAGGGTACCAGGCTGGCAGTGCTGAGATGCCAAACATTTTCCCCATGACAGGGATCAGGCCCGGGGAGGTGTGGGTTCGTGCCGGGGGGTCCAGAGATCAGGATGCCATTTGATCTCCTTCTGCGAGTTTCGGCGAACGGAATTCCTCAGTGCAGATAATGGGACTAAATGCAGCCTCGTCAGTTGGGTTTCCTGCTGAGGCCCCCAATGGGAACTCGAATGGGAACGGAGTTCCGTTCGATTGCATGGGGTGTCTCGGTGCTCTGAGCGCTGGGAAACTCTCGGCTAAACGCACTTGTTATGGACTCTGTTCGCATTTGGGTAGATTGCATTCCTAGTCACCTCCTTGAAAAATTCAATCGAGTTTGTTGGACATGATCTCCCTTTGACAAAGCTATGCTGATTATGCTTGATTAATCCTTGCCTCTTCGTGTGGAGATTAATTATGTCCCTCTAATATTTTTTCCAATAATTTCCCGACCACTGATGTTAGACTCACTGGGCTGTAATTCCCTGGTTTATCCCTACTTCCCTTCTTGAAAAAAAGGCAGACTGTTGGTCGTGTCGTTCATTGAGGTCCCAGGAATCCTCACCACAATCACTTTCAGTTCACGCTTCTGACAAGTTATGGTGAAAAAAAGATTGTTGTGCTGAAGGGTGAGTGAGGACAAGAAGCACCACTTCAACAAGTTTTAAACTGTTTCAAGACTGTGTGGGGTTACCTGCAACCAATATGTTGTTCTCAACAAAGGCACCTAACAGCCAAGCATTAAACAAATCTGATTTTCAGGTTGCTCAGGTGCTCAAGTACCTGCACATTCCAAGACTCAGCTTGAATTAAGTCTCATGTGACAGTTTTTGGCAGTCAAATGGATGTCGAGGGGAAACTGACCAGTTTGATGGGTCACAGAGTTGGCACACTCACCATACTGCCAGTGGCTGTTAGATAGACCCTGAATGAAGAGAAGGGACACCAGGAAAGGTGATGGTTCGCGGCGAGGCACAGTGCATGTTATCACAGGGCATTCCTGCTTCCCCAGCAGCCCAACAACCTCAAATGAAGGCCAATCATTGAGACACTCAAGGTGCCTAACACCTGATGCAGAATCTCCTGTGCCCATATGGTGGCACCTCAAAATTAATCCTTCATTTGACCCTATTTTGCACCTGAAAAATAGGCATCTAGAGAATCAAATTCTGCACTCCCCCTCCCCACCAATCTTAGTATTATTTCTGTTCCTAATATACTTGTTTAAGTAAACCATTTAGAGTAGCAGATATTGTAATTGCAAATTGAGTTTCAACACCGCAGTGTTGGCAGAAATCGATTGATATATATATGATGCCATATATCGATATTTATTCAGAGTGCATTGTTTCTGGCCTCAGAGTGCATTGTTTCTGGCCTCACAACGCAGAGTCACATTATGCCAAGTGGCAAGGGTTGCCAACTGTGATTGGACATGCTCCAGAAGGTTTCATCACATGACCTCATATTTCCAATTGGCCCGTTTCCTCCCCCTCTCCCATGCTCCAACCATTTGTCACTCAACAAACCCATTGAGCACTGTCTCCCTACAGTCAATCAGTATAGATTCTCCATGAACTGAATGGATGGTTCTTGTCGGGTGAACAAACAGCCCGTTTTCCCCACTTTCAATTTTTTTCTTGGTAACAATTAAAATGAAGCCTTTAAAGAAAATTTAAGAAAATGCACAATTTTCAACACCCCTTTGATTCACTTGGGGCAGCAATCTGGAGATTCATTGGTGGTTCCTGCAGACTTCAGGGCAGTACTGGAGGGAATTGGCAACCCTGAATGCGGGATATCCATGGATCGAGATCGACGGCAACATTTTGAACAATTCTCTTTGCTGACAGACCTCAAAAATGTATTTCTTTTTGAAAATTATGTCAAAGTGCTAGCTTGTAATTTATTTGAGCAGACTTTGGGTTCAAGTCTCGCTTTAGAGACTAGATCACATAATCTAAGTTGACACTCCCAGCCAGTAGTGAGAGAGTTCTGCACTCCCTTTGAAGTGCCATTTTTCAAGTATTAAATTGAGGTCCTGTCTTTCCACTCAGGTGGATGTGGAAGATCCCATGAAACTATTTTGTGAATTGGTCATGGATTTCATTCGCTGTTCATGGAACTTTATGTGAAATAAAGAGAGAATAAATTAAATTTATATACCTTTCACAACCTCAATATGTCTGAAAGTTCTTTACAGCCAATGAAATACTTTTGAAATGAAGCTTCTCTTGTAATTTTCTAAATGCAGCAGTGGATTTGTGCACAGTACTGCAATGTCATAATGACCAAATCATCTGTTTTTATTGGTGCTGATTGAGGGAACAATATTGGTAGAACACTGGGGAGAATACTCCTGCCCTTCCTTGAAAATTGGCTGCTCCTGTTTGACTCATAACAATAGTGATAGTAATTCAAAGGTTCAGCTCCTCTGGTGGAATTTGTCACAGCTGTCAAAATGTGAGCAGAGTTTTCACAGCAGACTGTTGAGTGTAGATTGCTCTGAAGCCTCCTCAGTGAGATGGAAGCTCTTAATAGAAATATTTCTATTTTCAGATTTGTAGTTACAGTGTATCAACCAGGCAGGGAAAAGCCTCAAGGAAGAACTGCAGAATTGTAATAACATTGAGTTAACACAGTGTGGTGGAGATAAGAGTTCTTTGTGTCCTCTTCATTTGTTTATTATTTAATTCCTCCGGTAAATGAAAAGTTGTGAAAGCTGCACTTGTTTAAAATGTGATTAAATTGCAAGTCACATATTTAGAAAACTTGAGACTGCTCTGAAGGGATGGAGAACACCATTAGAGCTGTCCATTAATTCTCAGTGACAAAATTGAAGTTCTAATGCTACTTTTATGCCTTGCAAGTTTTGAATTTTCTGCCTTCATCATCACATTAGAACATCAAATAAATTTTGCCACTTACAAACAATAACCATAGCCACCTGGAGGGGTTGGATGATGGGGGGGGGGGGGGGGGGGGAGGCAGGGGAGGGGGGCTTCTAATCAAGGAAACTTCAACTGGATTGTATGAAGTTGTGTTATAGATGTACAGACTCTATTCAATCAAAAAACAAACCATCTGTTCAGTTAAAAAATATCTGTCTAATCAGTCATGGTAGAATCACCTCCGATTTGCATTAGGGATCAGCTTGTTTTCCAATTGTACCTGGGATAGTAGTTTCTTCCAGTTTTTAGCTGCATTTTATTTTGTCCCTCATGCTCTCTCATCTGTATCAGACTAGGCACATTTCCACCACCCCCTCCCCCCCCCCCGCCTTTTGCACCCAGTTTGCAGATGTCAACAGCAATAACGATGAAAAATTGTAGCACACTGTCCACTTTCCTCTTCAGTCTTAAACGCTGAAACAGAAAGTACCAAAGGGAGAAGCAAGTGCCCCTAGATCACGCAGATGAGGCTAAATTACCAGTATCTTTTCCCTGCCTGAGAAAACAATTTATCTTCCGAATGGAAAGTGCTGTGGATGTTTACTGAAGTTGGCACATTAATTTACATGAGTCTTTCGGCACTATAAGAGAACACCCAAGAGAACCTAAACAATCAACATACTCTCCTCTCTTACAAGAATACTTGGGTAGCTTTGATGGGAATGGCTTAGTTCCTAACCAAGAGGAGCCATTCAGAATCGCTAAGGTATCACTACTGCCCTCCAATGTTCTCTTTTGTACCAGAAAGTATCCCAGAATGCATTGTGCGTCAAGGTCCATTGCACTAAACAACATAAAGAATCATTTATACGTAAACTTTTTAAAAGTGATAAAAATTTGGTTTTACTACAAAGAACAATCCTTACTGACTTAAGAATTTTCTTTTTTTCTAGCCTCTTCAGATCATTCATTATGAACCAACATCATTAAAACAGATTGTCTGATCATTTAGTGCTCAAGGGCGGGATTTACCATGTAAGCCACCGCGTGTTTTCAGCAGCGGAGGTGGCTGCCAGCGGGAGTTTCTGGTCCTGCCGTTGTCAACGGGATTTCCCGTTGACTATACCTCACATCGCCGGGAAAAACGTGGGACGAGAATATCCCGCCAACGTGAATAGCTGGTAAATTCTTCGCCATATCTCTGGATTGGGGCTAACTCCCACAAAGTGCTGACTCCGGGACCAGAATAGTGAGTCAAACCTGACAAACCAACAATTCAAACTCTAAACTTCAAACCAAAATAACATTTGAACCCTCTGTGATTTCACTATTGTGATGTTCAGGTATGCACCTCAGGGAGAAACATACATTCTTACAGTTCAGAAGGACGCCAGTCTGACCATCATGTCTATGGTAGATCTTTGTTAGAATATTGCAAAACTAATCACAGTAGACCGCTATCTTTTCTCATGGCTATGCATTCTCAAACGTTTACCTACCTTTTCCTTAAAGAATGTTGTCTGCCTTGCTGACTCATGTTAATATGCATGGGATGGGCACCAAGGCATTTCTACACCCACAAATGTTCTTCTGATATCCCTTTTTTTCTCTTTCTTTCTGGAGAGTTAATTTTCCATGGAACATACTGCAAACTATTCTAAAATTGTTTTCTGATATTACAATTTAAACATGCTAATTAAAGAGCTCCTAATTTGTCAATGGGAAGTCCATGGATGTGTTCTTTAAAATTCGTCATCATCTCTTACAAAACCCATTATTTATCTCATATTCATGTTGAGGAAACATATTTGGTCATTTGGTCTGTGGCTCACATGTCACAATTGTCCTACCTGAAGAACTTGCATCCACAATTGCATGGTTGCCGATGGCTAAATTTTGTGAATACATTCTCCCAACCCAAGTCTCACCTGTTGGGAACACCCAATTGGGAAATTCCCAATTTAGGAGAACTTCTTTATCCCGAGTGTGGTGAGAATGTGGAACTCCCTACCGCAGGGAGTGCTTCAGGTAAATGGCATCGATGCATTTAAAGGGAAGCTGGATAAACACACGAGGGAGAAAGGAACAGAAGATTATGCTGATAAGGTGAGATGAAGAGGGAGTGGGAAGCAGCTTATGTAGAGCGTGACTACCAACATGGACCAGGTGGGCTGAATGGCCTATTTCTGTGCTGTAAATCTTATGTAAATTGTCTTTAACTGAAGACAAGGCTAAGTCTCCACTCTATGCATACAAAGCAGTGGGAGATAGTCTAGCATTAAGGCATTTTTGATGCTATTTGGTTTCTCAAACTGCCTCAAAACATGCCAACTTTGTTCAATTCAAATGCTAATCACCGCCTTGAAAGTAAAACATCAAAAAAAGCATGGAACGCTGAACAATTTATTGATTTTCCCCTTCAATGACTTAACAGTAATTATGTGGGGATGTCTAACAAAGATTCATGCTGCAGTAATGCACAATTATCTGGGTTATGTGTGTTAATTATTGCCCTCTCTGAACAATAAGAATTTTGATTTACTCTGTCCTCAGTGACAGATCTGAAGTTGATTTCTCTCTTGCTGAGCTGCTGGTTGTTTCAACAGATCCATCATTTAGGTGTGTCACTCCTTTGGAATTAAATACATCAGCCTTCAAGTCTTTACTAATCCTCCCCTCTTGTGGGGTTAAAAGGATTCAATTACGAGACAGGTTGCATAGACAAGGCCTGTATTTCCTCAAGTATAGATTTAAGGAGTGATCAAATTGAAGTGTTTAAGATTATTTAAGTATTTGAAAGGGCTGAGAGAGAGAAGCTATTTTCTCTGGTGGGGATAGTCCAGAACAATGGAACAGGACCTTAAAATTAGAGCATGGTGGTGTCAGGAAGAGCTTTGTCACACAAAGGGGAGTGGAAATCGAATAGAATAGAATCCCAACAGTGCAGAAGGAGTCCATTCAGCCCATCGGGTCCGCACCAACCCTCTGAAAGAGCACCCTACCTAGGCCCACACATCGCCCTAATCCCGTAACCCCACCTAACCTTTGGACACTAAGGGACAATTTAGCATGGCCAATCCACCTAACCTGCACAGCTTTGGACTGTGGGAGGAAACAGGAGCACCCGGAGGAAACCCATGCAAACACGGGGAGAAAGTGCAAAGAGTTTTTCGAAGAGGTCACAAAGATGATTGATGCAGGTACGGCAGTGGATGTTGTCTATATGGACTTCAATAAGGCCTTTGACAAGGTCTCTCATGGTAGACTGGTACAAAAGGTGAAGTCACACGGGATCAGGGGTGAGCTGGCAAAATGGATACAGAACTGGCTAGGTCATAGAAGGCAGAGAGTAGCAATGGAAGGGTGCTTTTCTAATTGGAGGCTGTGACTAGTGGTGTTCTGCAGGTATCAGTGCTGGGATCTTTGCTGTTCGTAGTATACATAAATGATTTGGAGGAAAATGCAACTGGTCTGGTTAGTAAGTTTGCAGACGACACAAAGTTTGGTGGAATTGCGGATAGCGAAGAGGACTGTCAGAGGACACAGCAGGATTTAGATCGTTTGGAGACTTGGACGGAGAGATGGCAGATGGAGTTTAATCCGGACAAATGTGAGGTAATGCATTTTGGAAGGTCTAATGCAGGTCGGGAATATACAGTAAATGGTAGAACTCTCAAGAGTATTGAAAGTCAGAGAGATCTAGGTGTACAGGTCCACAGGTCACTGAAAGAGGCAACACAGGTGGAGAAGGTAGTCAATAATGCATATGGCATGCTTGCCTTCATTGGCTGGGGCATTGAGTATAAGAATTGACAAGTCATGTTGCAGCTGTCTCGAACCTTAGTTAGGCCACACTTGGAGTATAGTGTTCAATTCTGGTCACCACACTACCAGAAGGATGTGGAGGCTTTAGCGAGGGTGCAGAAGAGATTTACCAGGATGTTGCCTGGTATGGAGGGCATTAGCTATGAGGAGCGGTTGAATAAACTTGGTTTGTTCTCACTGGAACGACAGAGGTTGAGGGGCGACCTGATAGAGGTCTACGAAATTATGAGGGGCATAAACAGAGTGGATAGTCAAAGGCTTTTTCCCAGCGTAGAGGGGTCAATTACTATGGGGTATAGGTTTAAGGTGCGAGGGGCAAGATTTAGAGGAGATGTACGAGGCAAGATTTTTACACAGAGGGTAGTGGGTGCCTGGAACTCACTGCCGGAGGTGGTAGTGGAAGCAGGGACGATAGTGACATTTAAGGGGCATCTTGACAAATACATGAATAGGATGGAAATAGAGGGATACGGACCCAGGAAGTGTAGAAGATTTTAGTTTAGCCAGACAGCATGGTCGGCACAGGCTTGGAGGGCTGAAGGGCCTGTTCCTGTGCTGTACTTTTCTTTGTTCTTTGTTCTTTGTTATATGTTCTATGTACAGACATTCACCCAAGGTCAGAATGAAACCCAGGTCCCTGGTGCTGTGAGGCAGCAGTGCTAACCGCTGTGCCACCGTGGCGCCCCAGAAATCCAGAATCCCAAAAAGCTGTTGAGGCTGGGGGTCAGTTGAAACTTTCGAAAGTGAGGTTGGTGGATGTTTTTTGGGATGAGGGGTTAAACGTCATGGAACTAAAGACGGGGAAGTTAAGTTAAAATACAGATCAATCAGCCATAATCGAATTGAAAGGCGGATCAGGCTTGAGGGGCTGCATGTCTTCTTCCAGTCGCTAGGATGTTAGCAGGTGAACTAGATGAACCTTCACCTTCCCATGGTCCTTCAGCAGATTCACAGCCAGCTTTGATCCACGGGCTGTCCTCCAAATTCCATGGGCTGGATTCTCTGGTTCCCCAGCCGCAGGTTTCTCAGCGGCGCACCGTTTGCTGGCGGCAGGATCCACAAATCCAGCCACTTGTCAATGGGATTTCCCATTGAAGCCACCCCACACCGCCAGGAAACCGGGGTGCACTGCCAGCAGGAAAAGTGAATGGCCAGAGAATTCTGGTCCATGCCTTTGAAGTCAGCTGATGTTCACTCACTGTCTACTTGATGTCCTGCCTCAGACCGCATGTCGGAAATGAACACCATCTTGCAACACTATATAATAACACCGCAAAATGAGATGGAGGGGAATTCAGACAAAACTGGAAAGGAAGCTATAGAATTAGGATGGGACAATTAAAACCTTGCTCAAAGTTTTAAGCAGGTTCTTAAACAAGGAGAGGAAGTGCATGAACTGACCGGGTCTGGGAAGGAATTGCAGAGCCTAGAGTCCAGAGGACTGAAGCCACAGCTACCAAAGCAGGGCAAAGGAAGAAATGGAGTAGGAGGAATGGTGTGGGGTTGCAATGCGAGAGGAGATTACAGAGATAACAAGAGGTGAAGATATGAATGAATTTAAATACCAGGATAAGAACATAAAATTTGAGATTTTTGAGGGCTGGGAGCACCTATCAGTATTATGCTAAATACTGAGCTAAATTCATAAAATACATGTATTAGAAGCAGAAAATGTTTACATTATTAATTTTATACAGATACTTTAGAGTATCACAGCACGTTAGCTGCTTCATAATGAAACCCTACAGCCTCACCAAGGTGGAGAAACAGTGACTATCATTTTGCAACCATCTGCCTCTCTATTGGCAGCATGGATTTGTCGAATTGTCCCCAATCCCTGTATGTATTCATAGTGTCAATCTTACAACACCAGGTTAAAGTCCAACAGGTTTGTTTCAAATCACTAGCTTTCGGAGCACTGCTCCTTCCTCAGGTGAATGAAACATATATAGAGACAAAGTCAAAGATGCAAGATGATACTTTGAATGCGTGAATCCTGTCGCATTACATTCACCCCCCACCATCTGTCCTGGGCTTGTGAAATTCTACCAACTGTCTGGCTTGAGACAATTCACACCTCTTTAACCTGGGGTTACCCCTCTCTCTGGATCTGTAAAGACTTAATTGCCTGCAAATGCTCGCATTCAAAGTATCGTCTGGCATCTTTGACTTTGTCTATATATGTTTCTGGAACCTACCTCTTTATTCACCTGAGGAAGGAGCAGTGCTCCGAAAGCTAGTGATTTGAAACAAACATGTTGGACTTTAACCTGGTGTTGTAAGATTTCTTACTGTAACTATCTAAAATGTAACATAAGGGTTCGCTTTGATTAATTTCAAATTGCAGTATGAGCATCTGTAACTCAATTCAATTTAACTGCAGTAAGGATAAACCCGGCAGTTCTGGCAGTATCTGTGGAGAAAGAGTCAAAGTTAACGTTTGGAGTTGAGTATGATTCTTTAGATACAAAATCTCTTTTCTTCTCTCCACAGATCTACTGAGGTTTTCCAGCTTTTTCTGTTTTTATTTAAGATTTCAAGCCACTATGGTATTTTGCTTTAATCCATTTTACTGAGGCCATTTAATCCATTGTGTGCATACAAGAGCTTTGCAAGTAGTTTGACTCCCCCTGATCATTCCCCACAACCCTGCAATTACTTTTAGTGAATTCCCTAACTATTTTCCCCCCAAACTCAGGGTGATGTGATGTTATGATTGCACAACTTGTCCTTGTAATTGAACCCATTTTGGCCCTCGTTATCCCTGCAGTAAATCTGCAAGGCAAACATTTGGGTTTAACTCCACAGAGTCCTATGTGACACATAGAATTTCACAGAATTTACAGTGCAGAAGAAGGCTATTCAGCCCATCGAGTCTGCACCAGCCCTTGGAAAGATCACCCTATCTAAGCCCACATCACCACCCTATCACCGCAACCCAGTAATCCCATCTAACCTTTTTTGGACACTAAGGGCAATGTAGCATGGCCAATCCACCTAACCTGCACATCTTTGGACTGTGGGAGGAAACCAGAGCACCCAGAGGAAACCCACGCAGACACGGGGAGAACTCCGCACAGACAGTGACCCAAGCCGGGATTCAAACCTGGGACCCTGGAGCTGTGAAGCAACTGTGCTAACCACTGTGCTACCATGCTGCCCTCAGTGAACAGGGCTGACAGTACAGGCAGACAGTACAGGCCATTGCTCTAGAAAAAACAGACCAGATGCATGTCATGATATCCAGGTAAACATCGTAGCACATACATACATACATACTGATGGACAAATCAATGGACCAATCAACACACACAACACGACAGCCAATCACAGACAAGAGCATACACAGTAAAAAACAGGGAACACGGCACTTCCTGGGCACTCGAGCAGGAGACGGCTCAGGGCACAGAGCTCATTACAAGCCACTCAGACATCCACCATGTGCTGAGTGCCACTACACGATAGAATTAGGAATAGGTCCACCGAATCAAGGGTCATGCTCGAACCTCAGTAAACTGTTTACCAGTGTAAATAGATGTTTGAAATAAAACTGCGTTGTGCCATTTGCTACCGTGTTGGTTTGTCTGTGTAGCAGAGTACCCAACACTTCATAGTACCAGGAGTGACTTTGGTACCTACCTACAAATCCTCTGGAATCTGCCATCCTGCGCCATGGACACCGTCAACACACCGCAGCCGCGGCAAGTCACTGGAAACCTCGGCGTGAATTGGAAGCTGTTCAAACAGCGCTTCCAGCTCTTTCTGGAAGCCAACGAAAAGGAAAGCGCCTCGGACACCAGAAAGATCGCCATCCTCCTCACCACGGCAGGTCAAAACGCCATCCATGTCTACAACTCCCTGGTGTTCGCGGAAGGCGAGGACAAGACCAAATACAAGACGGTCCTTCTCAAGCTCGACCAACACTTCAACGTCGAGGTCAACGAGAGCTTCGAGAGGTATCTCTTCCAGCAGCGCCTGCAAGGTAAGGATGAGCCCTTTCAGTCATTCCTTACGCATCTCCGCATCCTCGTGCAGTCCTGCGGTTACGACACCACCTCCGATTCCATGATTTGGGACCAGATCGTTCTTGGGGTCACCTCGGGCACCCTACGCCAGCAGCTCTTAAAAATAAAAGGCCTCACCTTAGCCTCCCCAATCGAAGCCTGTGTCCTGCACGAAAATGAGACTAGCCGCTATACCCAATTTCAGGCGGCCGAATCGGCGCGGCAGGGGTCCTACGCGGCCGGATCGGCGAGGCAGGCGCCCTACGAGGCCGAACGGGTCCAGGCGATCGAGTTCCTCCAGGCCCGCGGCCCGGACGAGGGCGGCCATTTCGCGCGCTTTTTGAGGCCTCCCGCGCTTGTGCGCGCCAAAATCTACGGCAATACTGAGGGACGTGATGCGCAGACACGCTCGACGCAAGACCGAACTGCGCATGTGCAGTGGCGCAATGAATGCCATGATGTCACGACGTGCGGCAACGTGGAGCCGCACATTTAAAGCGGCAATGTCCCGCAAGAACCCAACAATGCCTCCGCTGTGGCAAGGTGGGCCACTACGCTTCTTGCTGTCGAGCAGCTCAACCTGTCAATGTTCCCCAACTCCGACAATCTCGCAGGGACGTGCGGACCATTCAGCCTCCGTATTACGAGTCGTGTCCAGACGATATCCAGACCAGTGACACAGACGATCGGGACGCCTTCCATGTTGCGGTCATTGATGGGAACCGAATGTCTCCAGCCAGGACGCACCAGCCGGTGCAAGTTAACACGATCAATCTGGGTGATGAATGATGTGCCACCCTAACAGTCAACCCAAATTCATCGCCCACCTACTAGACTGGACTTATGAGACTGCTTGTACATTGAACTCATACTACAACTGTATTAATATGTTTCTGTTCTTATCGTTACAGTAACTCGTTTTGTCGTTCCACATTGCCCCGTTCTTTGTTTATGGTACAACCTCGTTATTATGTCGCACCCGACATCGCCCCTTGTATATAGTTTAGCCCCATGTACATGCTGTAAATATTACACACACACACATTTAGCTACACTCAGTACACATCTCTATTTATGACCAAGTAGGCACATGTTCTTGTAAAAAAGGGGGGATGTCATGATATTCAGGTAAACATCATAGCACATACATACATAAATACTGATGGACAGATCAACGGACCAATCAACACACACAACACAACAGCCAATCACAGACAAGAGCATACACAGTAAAAAACAGGGAACACAACACTTCCTGGGCACTCGAGCAGGAGACGGCTCAGGGCACAGAGCTCATTACAAGCCACTCAGACATCCACCATGTGCTGAGTGCCACTACATGATAGAGTTAGGAATAGGTCCACCGAATCAAGGGTCATGCTCGAACCTCAGTAAACAGTTTACCAGTGTAAATAGATGTTTGAAATAAAACTGCGTTGTGCCATTTGCTACCGTGTTGGTTCGTCTGTGTAGCAGAGTACCCAACACTTCAATGCAGAGAAGAACAAGAGAGAAAACGCAGCTGGGAACCGTGACATCTTTGGAGTGTGGCAGGAGGAGCTCATTGGGAGTGAAAGCTGGGACTTTAGCCAGGTTAATTATAATGTTGTTACAAATTGTGTTTGCTGCTGCATCCCTGTGCATTCTGTGAGGGTTCTGTGCACCTGCATCCACCATTAATCTTGTTAACAGTTAGCGTCACAGTCCATTTCCAAAATGATGGCCATTTGATTAATGGACAAGGAAATAAATTTACGTTGTAAGCAGAGTTAGGTTTGCCTGTTGCAGGTTTACTTGTCAGTTGAGAAAGAAATGTTGGCCACATTGGAGACTTCTTGTACCTTAACAAAACAAAAGCTTGTATTGGTTGGTGCACCGTCTTTCCGATGAGATGTTAAGACAAGGCCCCTTCTGCCCCCTTATGTAAATGTAAAATATTGTAAAGGAAACTTTTTCAAAGAAGAGCAGAGTTCTCTTCAGTGGCCTGGCCAATATTTACCCATCAATCAAAATCACAAAAACTGATGATCTGGTCATTATCACGTTTCTGGTTGTGGGAGCCTGCCGTGTGCTAACTGGCTACTGCATTTCCTACAGTTTAAGAGGGATAATGCTTCAAAAGTATTTCCTTAGCTGTAAAGTGCTTTGGGACATTCTGAGGTAAACAAACAAAATGTGCTATATAACTGCAAGTTTACACATGACTCGGAGTCTGAAAATTGCCACTTTACGTTTCTGAGAGGAATGTGATGAAAAGCAAAACCTCTCTCTCGTAATTCCTTCCGACATGAAGAAAAACGTGCCAAACAATCATGGGTTAAAAAGCCCCAGAGATCAAATGCTACAAACTTTCTTCCAGCTCTGTAAAGGCAATCAAGCAAAGCCATAGAATTCTACTCCAACTGTGCAGCCCACTCAATTCATCTCTCGTCTGTCACAGTCCCCAGGTGGTGAATTCAGGGCCCCATCATCACATCAACTATCATCTTCAACACAGTATCTGCTCATCTTATCTGTTGACAGATATACATGCAGTTCTTTTTTTTTGTTAAGAAAAGGGGTGATCATCATTTCATAATGATTCAATTGAGCAATCTTACATATAAAGTAGCTTTGCAATGCATAATTTATCTAGGCAACAAGAGTGAGAAAAACCCATCCCCTGATTAACAGCCTCCACATTTTGCTGTATTTCTTTCAAGTAGAGGCAGAGGGCAGAGTATAAAAGCAAGGGAGATATGATGGACCTTAAACACTAGCTAGGTGTCAGCTTGAATATTGTGTCCGATTCAGGCCAATTAACTTTAGGAAGGATGTTCAAGGCCTTGGAGAAGATACGGAGAAGGTTTACTAGAGTGGTACCAGGGATGAGAAACTTCAGTTATAAGGAGAGATCGGAAAAACTGGGATTGATCTGCTTCGGGATTTAATTTGATAAAATGGGAAGGAGGAAATTGTTTCCAGTGGCAGGAGGACCGAGAGGGACACAAACGTAAAGTAATTAGCAGAACCAGAGCGGAGAGGAAAATATATTGTTTTAAATGTTACAATTTGGGAATGTGCTGCCTGAAAGTGGAAGAGGATTCAATCGCAACCTTTGAAAGGGAATTGGTTAATAGCTTCAAAAGGGAAAACAATGCAGGGCTTTGAAGAAATAGTAACGTTGCGGGAGTAATTGGATAGTTCTATGGAACAGCAACAATGTGAACGTTAGGCCAAACAAAATATGATTCTAACTATTTGCCAGCTAAACCTGTAGTTATGGGTTGCAATCTTTGAAGGAATTGATCATGACTGAAAATGTAAGGCAAAGGTAAGACAACGGGGCAGCATGGCGGCACAGTGGTTAGCACCACTGCATCACAGTGCCAGGGACCCGGATTCAATTCCTGCCTTGGGTGACTGTCTATGTGGAAGTTTGCACATTCTCCCCGTGTCTGCATGGATTTCCTCCAGGTCCTCCAATTTCCCCCCACAGGCCAAAGATTTGCAGGTTAGGTGGATTGGCCATGCTAAATTTACCTTTAGTGACCGAAACCTAGAGAGGGTTATGGAGATAGGGCGGGGGCATGGGACTAGTGTGCTCTTTCAGAGGGTCAGTGCCGACTCAATGGCCCGAATGGCCTCCTTGTGTACTCTAGGGATTCTATGATTAGCCTGAATTTTAAAATTAAATATTCAGCACTCACACATTAATATATGAAGTGGGTGCACTTGAATTTGTGAAGTATTAAAAAACATACTCATTAAACTTGCTGTTTCTGCAAATTGTAAGCTCCATTGGAAAACTATACTTAATTATGTAAAATGGTTGAACTCAATTCCTGTTGCAATTAAATGTGTTAATTTCGGATAAGGTATGTGTGGCAGCTGATTATATTCAATTAATTTATCTCTTGGGGACAAAGTAACTTTTTTCCCCTTGTTCTATTTCTGTGCAGGAAATGAAATGGTTCCATTTACAATCCCAGTCTTTAATGAACTATTTGTTGTGGCTTAGCTGCTGATGCCCTAACCTTCGGAGTTCCCTTCCCAAATTTCCGCACCTCTCAATCTCTCCCTACTTGTTAAAAACTTGTCTTAAAACCGATCCCTTTAGCTAAGCTTATGGTCACCTGTCCTAATTTGATATGTGGTTCTGCATACAACTTAGGCAGGATTCTCTGATCCTGAGGCTAAGTGTTGACGCCATTGGAAACACCGTCGTGTTTCCCGATGGCATCAACATGGCCCCAGGATCAGCAAATCTGGCCCCTACAGGGGGCCAGCGGGGAGCTGGAGCAGTTCACGCCGCTCCAGCTGCTGATCCGGCCGTGGAATGGGTGCCGCCGACGCGATTTCCGCGCATGCGCGGTATCTCCCTTGTCCGCGCCAGCCCTGACCCAACATTGTGCAGGAGTACAGGCGCCGGCGCGGAAGAAAGGAAGCCGGTAGACAGAGAGGCCGGCCCGCCGATTGGTGGGTCCCGATCGCAGGCCAGGCCATACCGGAGGCCCCCCTGGGTCGGACCCCCCTCCTCCACCACAGGCCACCCCCGGACCCTTCAACGCCGAGGTCCCGCCGGCTCAGAGCAGGTTAGAACGGCGCCGGCGGGACGGAATTGTTTTTACGGCCGCTCGGCCCATCTGGGCCAGAGAATCGTGGGGGGGCCGCAAAGCCGACCGGCACCGCACCGACCACGCCGGCCCCAATGGCGGCGATTCTCTGCTCTGCGGAGAATCGCATCCCAGCGTCGGGGCAGCGTGGCGCGATTCACGCAGCCTGCCGGCGATTTTCCGACCTAGCACGTGGTCGTAAAATCCTGCCCCTTGTTTTTGCCAACTCTTATGTGAAGTGTCTGTGGTGTTGTGCCCCTTTGAGGGGGTGAGGTCTTGGGAGTGTCATGTGACCCGATCGGCCAATAGGGCCAGAGCACGTGAACCCTGGGGGCCGAGCATGGTGTTCCCAGTTAGTTAGGAGTTTGGAGTCTTGGACCATGGTAGCTTTTAATCTCAGTCTCTGTATATAGTTATTACTTTAGTAAAGCGTCATTCGTTAATCAACTTGGTTGTTGCCCGTCTGTCAGGATAATACAGCGTCTTTTTATATTTTATTAAAGGGCAATTTAGAGTGGCCAATCTATCTAACCTGCACATCTTTGGGCTGTGGGGGTAAGACCCAGGCAGACACAGGGAGAATGTGCAAACTCCACATGGACAGTGACCGAGATCGAACCCGGGTCCCCGGTGCCAGGAGGCAGCAGTGCTGACCACTGCGCCACCGTGCCACCCTATTACAGCATATTTGAATATTTGGATTTGTTTATTGAAATGGATTTGTTTATTGTCATGTATACCGATGTACAGTGAAAAGCATTATTCTGCGTACAGTACAGACAGATCATTCCATACATGAAAAGAAAATACACAGGGCAAACATAAAATACACGATGTAAATACATAGACACACAACTCGGGTGAAGCATACGGGAGCGTAGTATTACTCAGTAGAGAAGATGTGTGAAGAGGTCAGATCAGTCCATAAGAGGGTCATTTAGGAGTCTGGTAACAGTGGAGAAGAAGCTGTTTTTGAATGTTAATGCGTGTACTCAGACTTTTGGTATCTCCTGTCTGATGGAAGAAGTTGGAAGAGTGAATAAGCCGGGTGGGAGGGGTCTTTGATTATGCTGCCCTCTTTCCCAGGGTGGTATATAAATGCAAGTTATACTCATTGCTGTTAGAACATTCCATCTAATGTGAAAATACTCTGGTGTGAGGACATGAGCTGCAATAAGCAAGGTTTCTTTTACAAGTATCAACCTGATTGCAACATTCCCAGGCATTGCCACAATTTATTCTATTTAGTAATGAATCTTAAATGATAACATTTTCAGAGATTAGCATTCTTAAGAGCTGCACATATCAGGAAATCTGGCACTAATGGCAGCTGAAATATTTGTGATTAGATACAAGTTCGCTCCTATCATTCGATTTGGGAAAGGGTTCCCCCATCATCCACCTTTCAAATAAAATGCACCATAGCTATTTATAAGTCACATTTAAAAGTCACATTTAAAAGTCAGGTCAGAAATTTAAGTGAATCTTCTTGTCATTTTTTCAAAAGAGCACTCACTGAAGCTTCAGTTTTCCATTTCAAACCAATGTCTGAACTTTTCAGTCTTCTGACCCATTCTAGATTTCAACTCACTATCATTTCAGAGGGTAAGCTGCTGCCCAAAAGGGTAGGGAAATGGTTTGGAATAAACAGCACTGGGAATAGGACAAGGCCATTCAGCCCATTGACCTTAATCAGCACCTGAACTCAATTTATCCCCAAGTTCATCCCATTCATCCTCACACTTACCCTAGGGGATGCATATAGTAACCATACCCATGCAAGAATGTGGGCTCAAACTCCAAACCTCTTCAGACTCTCGAAAACTTGAGGGGGTTAAAGGAGATCTGACAGCCACTCAACCCGGTCAAAGGCCTTCACCGCATCCATCGATACAATCACCTCCGGCACCCTACTCCAGGACAGGGTCATCACCACATTCAGTAGCCTCTTGATGTTACTTGACATCTGTTGCCCCTTCACGGACCCCGTCTGATCCTCCGAGACCACATCTGGCACATCTCTCTCCACCCGCCTCACTAATATCTTGGCTAATACCTTTACATCTGTATTCAGTAAGAAGCTAGGCCGTTAGGACCCACAATATGTTGGATCCTTGTCCTTCTTTGGTATTAACGAAAGAGCTGCCTCTGCCAGCGTGGCCAGCAGATCCCCCTTCAGCAAAGCTTCATTAAACACATTCAAGAGATGAGGTGCCCACTTCACCAAAGACTGCTTGTAGAATTCAATCTGGCTCTGGTGCCTTTCCCGATTGCATAACCCTACACACTTCATTATCTACTGCAGCACCGGTGACTGTTGCTTCTCCTCTTCCACCTCCAGGAACACCAACCCATCCACAAACAGCCCCGTATCTGCGTCTCCCACCTAGGCTCTACAACCCCTGGTAAAAGGACTCAAATGCCTCGTTGATTTTCTCCAGGACCGTTGTGAACACCATCCTCTCTCTCCTTGGGGCTGCCTGCCGCCTCAGCTGTGGGGCGAGTAGGTGACTAGCTTCTCCACATACTCATATTGAACCCCCTTTAACCAGTGGACCTGACCCATCACCTTACCCATTGCCAGCCGAACAAACTACCCCTACAATTTCTTCCTTTTCACCAACAACTCCCTCATCGGGGCTGCATATTACTTACGATTCACATCTACAATAACTTCCAACGGCCTCTTGCTTTTCCTCCCTATCCACGCTATCCCTATATGCCTTATAAGAAATAATCTCCCCCGAACCATTGCCTTTAATGCCTCCCAGAACGTGGCCGTAGACACCTCCCTATTTTGATTGAACTTCACATAGTTCCTTATCACCAGTGCCATCTTATTACAAAAATTATCAGCCAAAAGCGCCGAGTGAAACCTCCACCCCAGTCTCTGTGCCCACCCCATCTTAAATCTCACTTCCACATAATGCGGCGCATGGTCCAAAATTACTATGCCTGAATACTCCACCCCCATGACCCCGATAGCACCGCCTGTCCTACCACAAAGTGTGGCTGTATACCTGATGAACATGCAAGAAGGTGTACTCCCTCCCGCCCAGGTTGTTAAACCTCCGTGGCTCCATCCCCCATCTGATCCACAAACACCCCCAACTCTCTCACCATCCACGACCTGGCCTATGACTTGGGACTAGATCTGTCTACCCTAGGGTCCAACACATAATTAAAATCGCCCCCCAAAATCAACTGGTGGGTATCCAAGTCCCTCACAATAATGGACCCTAACAGCTTCTTAATAAAGTCAGCATTGTCCTAATTGGGCTAATTTACATTCACCAAAAGCAGCGGTGCCCCTGCTAACACCCCACTCACCATCACAAACTTACCCCCCAGGTCCCACACCTTCTTACTCAATAGTATCACAACCCCCTCGACATCTGCCCCACCCATCCCTTCCTTCACCACATCTGATCCATAGAGGTCTCCTGCAGGAAAATTGCATCTGCCCTCAAACTCTTAATTGACCAATTAATGCCAACCAAATTGCGTCACCAGTCCATTCCTCTCCTTCACACCTCCTCATACACCCCTCCCCACCCCACCCCACCCCCACAAAGCTTCCGTCCCCTTCCCAGGCTAACCTCAGCAGCCCCCACCCGCACTACTTCCATTCACTAGCATATCATGCTACCATAGCGACTCTCAACTGGATATCCGAACAAAGGACCTCACCCACCCCACCCCAACTACCCATCCCCCCACTCTGCTTGCTCCATACTGTCCCCTCTTCAACCCAAACCAATACCCAACCACCCCATGCAAAAATCAACCGACCGCAAGCCCATTATTATATGCATCTTTCACATCTTAAAGTACGAATAACAACAAACAGCAACTGTGGAAAGTACAAATATACAAAAAAACAAAACATCACATATCCATTAAAAACAAAAACTGGCATAAATATATTCAGACATAAACCATACTAAATTCCCAACATTAACCCCTCCCCCATAACCCAATCTCCTTGACAAAGTCATTTGCCTCATCCAGCATCCAAAAGTAATGTTCCTGGCCCTTAAAAGTTACCCAAAGTTTGGCCGGGTACAGCACCCCAAACTGAAACTTGCTCTAATGTATAGGCCCTATTGAACCCCGGCTGTCGTTTGGCCAGGTTAGTCTCAATGCTCCGGTAGATCCGGATCCGATTTCCTTCCCAGCTACATTCCCGAGTCTCCTTGGCCCACCTCAGAATCTTTTCTTTATTCTGGAATTAGTACATACACACAATCACTGCCCAAGGCAGCTCCCCAACCTTCGGTTAGGTGATTTTGAGCATAATCTGTTTTAGTGATGCTGGTTGAGAGATAAGTATTGGCCAGGATACTGCAGAATACTTCCTGCTTTTCTCTGAATTGTGCTCTTGGATCTTCCATGGTGGAGGTTGGGGAGAGAGAGGGAGGGGAGCAAGGAAAGCAAGGAGATGAGAGTGAGGGGAGGGAGAGGATGGGAAAGATAGTGAGGGGAGGGGAAGAGAGTGATGGGAGGAGAAGAGAGGCGAGAAAGGGGAGGAAGGAATGGGGAGAGTGAGGGTAATAGTGTATGGCGACAGTGAAGGGAGAGAGAGTGAGGGCAAAATGGTGGAGAAGAGAGGGAGGGAAGGGAAATAGATTCTTGAGTTAAAATAAGAAAATACAGATTCTATCAACATCGATACAACCTAACTGACACATTAAAGCTAAATCATTTGAAGAGGCTTTCCTTCTTTATTGAAATACAATATTCAACATTGGAAAGGATAATAAATGGGATACTCTCTTTTTGAAACTAGTTTTTATCTGCTGTAGACTTCATTTAATAGAAACCATAGAATCCTTACAGTGCAGAAGGAGGCCATTTGGTCCATCGAGTCTGCACAGACCCTCTGAAAGAGCACACTATCTAGGCCTATTCCCCCCACCCTACCCCCACAACCCGCACATCTTTGGGCACCAAGGGGCAATTTAGCATGGCAAATCCACCTAACCTGCACATCTTTGGACTGTGGGAGGAAAGCGGAGCACCCGGAGGAAATCCACGCAGACATGGGGAGAATGTGCAATCTCCGCACAGTCACCCAAGTTCGGAATTTAACCCCCGGTCCCTGGCGCTGTGAGGCAGCAGTACTAACCACTGTGCAACCATGCTGCCCATTTGCAGTGATCAGTTTTTTAAAATAACAATCAAAATTTGTTTCCCAAAACAACAACCATCTTAGCACATCCAAAAGTGCTTTATAGTCAATAATCGATTTTAGCATTGTTAATTACACAATCTACATGCAGGAAGTCTGCAGAAACAATCATCAAAGGAATGACCAGTTTGTTCATGTTTGCTGATGTACGGTGAGTAATATACATTGGACAGGACACCTGGAAGAACTCCCCTCCTACTCTGTGAACCAGTGCCAATTAAACAGATGGGCAGGACTTCAATGCAACATCTCATCCAAAAGACCATGGGGTTAATTTTAACATTGGTAACAGTGCAAAAATGGGTTTTCACTCTTTCAATAGATTGCAACATAAAGGGAAATCAGGCATGCTATAGCAGGCTGTCAATTCAACCTTTGTCTTGGACAATGCAATTCTTCCCGACACTGAACAGTAAGCAAATTACAAACTCAAACCTGTAAGTGAGGTTTCAACACACAATCTTTGGATGCCGATATCATAATCGGTGATCAGGCGGAGAATCCCTTTTTACAACTGAACCAGGGGCGGCGCCTGTTTTCAGATGTGTCCCGTGCCACCACAGTCAGGCGGAGACCATGCTGCTGACTGGGGGGGTCTACGGCGAGGGCTGGGGGGACTGGTCTGGGGTGGTGAGGGGATGTCCAGGGGTACACTATCCGGCAGGTCGGTTCCGCGCGCGGCCGGCGGCATCTTGTATGTCGCCGTGGGGATGAGCGATTATTCTGACCCGGCAATTCTCTAGGCGTTTATATCGGGAAGGCAATGCATTTTACGTGGCGCGACTGCTAGCCCCTCACTGGTCGGAAGGTCGGTGCTGCGGCCTCACCAATATTTTTGTCATAAAACCAGACACTTCCTCTGGACATAGCCTCAAAATCGGAGAATCCAGCCCAATAACTATTCCAGTTCCAACAGCATTCATTAGCATTTTCTGTCATTTGAATGGATAATGGCATTGCTAAATGGGTTGTTGAAAGCCCTTAACATGTTAAAATGTGAAGGATCCTTCACATGTGACCATACTTCACTCGCCACTCGCCACTCGCCACTCAACCAGCACTTCAAACAACTGAGCAGTCCCTGATCAGAACACTGGATTTAGGTCGACAGTAACCAATGGAACAAATGAAAGTGTTTGTGGGCTTTTTGTAGCAATGCATCATGAACGACAAGCTGAGCACTTATTTACAGGTAGGGACAACAGGCAGCTATCAATGTAAGCTCTTCCAAGCTTATAAAACCTCTGTGATCTCTGCTCTCTTCTATTTTGGCCCTTTGCACATCCCTGGAATTTTATCCCCTCGCCTCCGACCCTTCCCTAATTTTTGCTCCTTAAAACCTACTTCTTTGATCAGTTATTTCATTCCTGTCCTAATATCTTGTGTGGCCTAGCGTCACATTTTGTTTGATTCCCCTCCTGTGATGGCCATGTGTGTTCATAATGCAACCAAACGGGTTGAATATCAACCTGCAAATCCTCCCAACACACGTCAGTGTTAGGTGGTAAGAGTGGGAGAGATTCCTGGTCAGTCATGTGAAGGAAAGAACATTGGAGCCACTACCATCATTATTTCTTCAGACTACAGCATAATTGCAAAAATGTACGTTTCCACAGCAACTCTGACCCGCGGGAGGGCTAGATGGCTTAGTTGGCGTAGACCAGTTTGGTGCCAACAGGATACAGGGTCCAATTTCCACTTTTCACTGTGCATTTGGGACCAGTCTCTTTTTGCCCAATCAGTTCCAGTCATTATTTGGGCTGTTGGTTTGATTGATCACTGTGTTCTCCTCCTAACTGTGCAACAGGTCCAGGCAATCTTCCCTAACCAGGGGAATGGAGTGGGGATGGTTTTAGCCACCTCTTAGGCACCATTATTTATTTTCCTGTTCGAATGTGTGATGCAGTATATCTATAACAAGTTGCTTTGAATTCCTGAAGTCACTCCCTGAAATCCACATACCGGCACTTGATGGTCCTGTTCAAAAATAGTGCTGTTGCATTATTTGGCTGTCAGCTGTGGTTCATTTGGTAGATCTCTCTCTTCTGAGTCAGAAGATTATAGGTTCAAAAGAGTGAGCACAAAATCTAGGCTGAGGGAACACTGTATTGTTAGAGCTGCTTCCTTTCAATGAGATGCCAGGCTGACTCCCTGTATGTACTGTCAGCTAGATGTAAAAGATCTCCTAGACCTGTTTAAAAAGAAAAGTAGTGGAGTTCGCACTGATGCTCAATTTGACGAAAACAGTTATCATATTCCTGCTTATGGGACCTTGGGCTGCACAAATTGTCCATCATAATTCCTACATTATACTACATTATACTATATAACAGCGACTACACTTCAAAGAAAGTATTCTGTTGGCTGTAAAGCACTTTGTGATGTCTGGTGACTGTGAAAGTGCAACAGAAATGTAAGTTTTTCTTTTTGCAATAAGCGTCATGAGGCCCATGGGGATACCTTAATTGATCTGCCTGTGGGACCAATGGAATACGAGCTTCCCTCTAGTGGGTGGAGGCCCGCCCAGCTGGGGCTCATTACTAGACTATGTAAAAGCCGGCCCGGACAGGGACCTGCATTCTGATAGTCCCAACGGGAACTTACTGTGTGTATCCGCCACAGTGACCTTTGGACCTGAAAAGAGCCATCGCGCTAGCCCTATCATATGAGAATGCTGAGAAGGGGGTTCAGGAGCTCCAGGGTCCCGTTGACTACAGCATTCATAGTGTTGGACTTGCAAGCTGCATCCATATATTGCCACGCTGGAATGAGTAAAGTGAAGTTTTGCAAATGCCGCTCTTTTGGAAATTAGAGGCCTTCGCTGCAGGCCTCGTGTTTTGGGCCCAAAGCGACGAGCGAATGTGGTACTTCTTCAAGGCGAATGGCATCAGTGGAGAGGACCAATGGAAGGTAATCCGCCTGACCACCTGCAGTCCCTCAAACCTCGCCATAATCAAAAACCTCAAGTACCCAGCAGCCCTGGACTCAAAGATCTTTGATTAACTAGTGGAGTTAGTGGCGAATCATTATGACCCAAAACCGTCCATGATAATTCAAAGGTACTGATTTAACATGGCTGTGCAGACTCCAGGGAAGTCAGTCATGGACTTTCTGACATGAAGGCTGGTAGAATAGTGTGAGTTTGGTCCATCCATCTCCGAGATATTAAGGGACCATTTGGTGTGCGTGATTAACAATGTTGCATTGTTCAGAGAAAGTTGGTGGCAGAACCAGCATTAGACCTGAAAAGAGCCATTAAGCTAACCCTATCACGTGAGAATGCTGTGAAGGGTTTTCAGGAGCTCCAGGGTTCCGCTGAGTACAGCGTTCATAGTGGATGATCCCCATACAGGAGTACAGCACCCTCATAGGGCAGTGCTCTTATGACCAGATCGCCAACAAAGCAGCAACCAAGTATACAACATTACATCTGGACTCAGTGGTCAAAGGCCACTGCAGACCAGCGTGATACCTCCTCTGAGGACGAAGGGGAGTACCAATGACATTGCCAGGCCTATGGTGGTAGAACGCCTGGCAACCTGGCAACCATAATTGACAATGAACATGTCGTCCAACGCCGGTGACAAGACTACCCTGAGCCAGGGCCTTGAACGTGGCACAGCCTGCGGAAGGTGATCTGATGCAGCTGAATTGCATCACGGCCCTTAAAGAGGCACCAATTAGAATTAGACTTCAAGCCAACAGGCACCCCCTGGTAGTGGGGGTCGACACCTGTGCTGCCATCTCCATCGTACAAAGTCTTACAACACCAGGTTAAAGTCCAACAGGTTTGTTTCGATGTCACTAGCTTTCAGAGCGCTGCTCCTTCCTCAGGTGAATGAAGAGGTATGTTCCAGAAACACATATATAGACAAATTCAAAGATGCCAAACAATGCTAGGAATGCAACCATTAGCAGGTGATTAAATCTTTACAGATCCAGAGATGGGGTAACCCCAGGTTAAAGAGGTGTGAATTGTATCAAGCCAGGACAGTTGGTAGGATTTTGCAGGCCAGATGGTGGGGGATGAATGTAATGCGACATGAATCCCAGGTCCCGGTTGAGGCCGCACTCATGTGTGCGGAACTTGGCTATAAGTTTCTGCTCGGCGATTCTGCGTTGTCGCGCGTCCTGAAGGCCGCCTTGGAGAACGCTTACCCGGAGATCAGAGGCTGAATGCCCTTGACTGCTGAAGTGTTCCCCGACTGGAAGGGAACATTCCTGCCTGGACCAGGAAGGAGCAGCGCTCTGAAAGCTAGTGACATCGAAACAAACCTGTTGGACTTTAACCTGGTGTTGTAAGACTTCGTACTGTGCTCACCCCAGTCCAACGCCGGCATCTCCACATCATGGCCATCTCCATCGGTCAACAAAACATTCACCATTTTCGTATGGGCATCCTCCCCTTGAGCTCACATGGTACCAAGGTCTGGCTAGCAACATATACTGGGCAGTCGTTACAGGGACCATCGTGAGACCAGTCACATACGGACAGCTGAAAGTCAGACTTCCACTAATAGTGGTACAGTGTCCGGGACCCAACCTGTTGGGTCGGGATTGGCTGTGAACACTTCACCTGGACTGGCAACAAATCTGAATGGGCATCGGCAGCTTGTACGAAATCCTCGGGAAATATCCAGAGGTTTTTCAGGAGTGCCTGGGTAAAATAAAAGGGGACAGGGCAAGGATGTACATCGACCCAGAGGCCCAACACAAATATTTTGGAGCATGACCGGCTCACAAAAGTAGAAACCGAATTACAATGCTTGGAAAGTTTGGGTATCATACACCTGGTCTGATTTTCAGGGTGGTCCCGGTGTTGAAACCAGATAAGTCAGTTTGTCTCTGTGGTGATTATAAATTGACAATGAACAGGACCTTCCCCGGATTGCTACCCCATATCGTGCGAAGGATCTGTGTGCGAAGCTAGCCAGGAGCTATTTTGTTCACAAAACTGGACATGAGCCACACGTATCTCCAATTGGCGCTGGAAACAGCATCATGAAGTACGTGGCTATCAATGCCCACAGGGGTCGATACGAGATACTCGGCTCCCCTTCGGGGTCTCATCCACATGTGTGATATTCCAAAGGATAATGGAAGGCATCCTCCAGTGTCTACCCAAAGTTGTGTTCCTGGGGTCGTGCTGGAGAGTATGGGGCTCTTTTGCACAAGGACAGAACCCGAGAGAAGACAGTGGATCACCTCAAAGGCAGGGAACCCGCCTCAGAGGAAACCACGCCAGGCACATCTGTGCCTCCACCACCCAGATACTGTCGTCCAGTCATCTGGACCGACAGAATAACGACGGCTCGAACATAGACACAGAAGCATCAGTACTTATGCATGACTCTGCAACCGGAGTCAAGTCCCTGACAGTGACCCTCCATTGATCATCACTAAAAAGGCAATCGACGACTTGTTACACCTGCTGACCTGGTTCCACCATTGGCAGAAGCGCAGCCACGCATGAAGCAGCCAAGAAGGCCCCCTCAGCTGGCCACTGGAGGGAACATTCAGACTTGGGGTGGGGGGGGGGAGGGCCCTCACAAGACCCACGGAGATACCCTACTCAATCTCCCCGTGGGACTCATTGAATACTCGTCGAGGCTATGTAAAAGCCGGCCTGGCCTAGGACCGACATGCTGGTTGTCCTGACAGGGACTTATTGTGTGCACGCTGCCATACCGGCTGTTTTCTATGACTACAATAAACTCACTTACAATGGTCCCCCTGGGTCTTTGTACTTCTTCCCCTTTATCAAGATTAAGCTCAGCTGAGATTGGGATGTTGATGTGGGATCCCATGACTATTTATGTCCTCTGGATCAAACCGTAGCACTGTGTACTTTACCATCAGGCTTTCTGGAGTGAGATGCAACAGATCGAGAGGAATCAGGCATATTAATATTCCTCTTAACTCTGAGGATTGGCTGACTATATTTCACTTGTCAGAATGTGTTGACACGCGATGCCTTTTTGGCATTAAGCTCATCATTAATGATTTGCGGTCTCACAGCTGTCAGACTGCCAAGGTCAGATCAAACTCTCTCTCGCTTTTATCTTTCACAAATGATTGCCTTTGCTATCATCTTATTTGGTGCTGTTTGAGTGTGTACAAGGACTACTTTCCTTGCCCATTGTATAGGAAATTGCTGTGAAGTTGTGATGTTGTGCAGTTATTTCCCCATTTATCCCAGTTCAGCAGTGGCAAAACTCTGAAGGACAAAATCAATACCTAAATAACACTCCATTTTGTGATTCTCGTTTCACTTTGTGATGATCACCCAAAGGTCTACTTAGGGCACAGGCCACCAGTTTTGTGATAAGACATGACCAGGCAACAATCATGAAAGCCATGTTATTCCCAAATCAGATCTGTCTCTGAAACAGCCCATCAGCTCACAAAAGAACTCAATATATACTGCTGAAAAGAGGCGCCTGTTACTTGAGCTTTTCATCTTATGCTCATTGGGGCAAACACAAGAATGCCAAATTTAACATGATCACAACAATTTATACAACAGGAGAAATGGGTGCTGATTGGTTGACATGTGTGATTGTTTGCAATTTGGCATTCACACTTTTTTTCCAATTTGGGCAACAGTTCAGCCTTTTTTTTCAGCAATATTCGAGTTCTTTACTATCGAACTCAATATATCAATGGATTGTCACAGATCTTCACTGGCATGCTGCTGCTCTCTGAGGACTGTGGGCGACATTGAATATTTGCTGGGAACATAACTGACTTTACTTAGATCTGCACTTTATGAAGAATGTCTCTGTTAGAAAGAGATAGAGATTACTGGCCAGTATCAGCAT
Source organism: Scyliorhinus torazame (assembly GCF_047496885.1). Taxonomy (NCBI): domain Eukaryota; kingdom Metazoa; phylum Chordata; class Chondrichthyes; order Carcharhiniformes; family Scyliorhinidae; genus Scyliorhinus; species Scyliorhinus torazame. The sequence goes on along the minus strand of NC_092725.1, from coordinate 90,689,812 downwards.
GGCTCCGAATCAGAAGGCAGTGGGTTGAAGCCCCATTGGAGAGACCTGTGTAGATCACTGTGGCTGAAAGATCCCAGTCAGTGCTGAGGGAGTGCTATGATGCCCCCTCTGCCCCCGCAGGTAGGTGTAAAAGATCCCACAGCTGTTCTGTGAAGGACAGGGGAGTTTGCCCAGGGTCCAATTCGATAATTATCCCTTTCCCAACAACAACATTATCTGGCTATTACCATATTCCTACATTTCCTACATTACAGCAGTATCTACACTTCAGAATAAAAACTTACTTTATTATAAGGTGCTCTTTCTAAATGCAAGCATTATTTTAAAACTTGAGGCAAAGATACAACAACTTTGATTTCTAAAACTTAAATGAGTGGAAGTGAAGGATAGCTGAATGTCACAGTGCAGCCTGTTACAGACAATTTGAAAGTTAGTTACTGAGGACTATGAGTCTAAAATGGTTGAGAGCTGTTAGTGTCCCCAAACCATTCTGTGATTCCAAAAGAAACTGGTGTTTCAAAGCATCAATATCTGATCGCAAGCAGAATTGAAACAAAACTGCCCAAGACTCGTAAATAGACAGATATCTTGTAGCTAAAGTGTCCTTGTGATATCTGTTCACTTGTTATTGAAGAATTATGGATAGCTGTCTGGAGAACAAGACAATGTAGGTGATGGGGCTAGTAGAAACCCCCAGTGTTTCACATAACTATCGTGCAAAGTGCAATATATACGGAGCTTCGATCAATATTCTCTACCACAGGAGATGGCAGCTAGCAGCAACCAGATAATTGCTGGATTAGACTGCAGTTGAAGGATTTCAAAGGAAAATTTTGATGCGAGCTACCATCAGGCCCTGTTATAACCCCAGAGATGCTTTTGCTCAAATTAGCTCCAATTGGATTAATGAGAAACATCAGAGGTGAGGTCTTGCAAATTATTTCCTGCTTTTGAGGTAAAAGGTAGTGCTCCTTTTAGCTGTCTTCGATCCATGCCTTTGTTACTTCTAAACAATTCCAATGCACTCCTGGCTGGGGTCTCGTACATTCTACCCCCCATCAACCTGAGGTCATTCAAAGCTCTACAGCCTGTGTCTTGACTCCCAGGAAGTCTAGTTACTGGCTGTACTCGCTGACCTTCATTCACTCCTGACCAACATCTAGATTTTAAAATTCTCATTCTTGTTTTCAAATCCCTCGCCTCTTTTCTCCCTATCTCTGTAATCTCCTCCTAACCCGGAACCCCCTGAGATATTTGTGATCCTCCTTAGGATCCCCGATTTGTACCACCACTGACTATAGATCTCTCCCTACTCTGCTCCACTGCTCAATCTCGCTTTTCTTCTTTAAGATGCTCTGACCAAGTGTTCCTTTTGGAAAATATTTTTGTTTGGTTATCAACACTTTATACAAAATATATGAAGTAACAACCAAATCAACAAACCATGTATCATCACCCTCAATAAACCCTGTCTGAACAAAAAAAAAAAAAAACAACCCTTACAACCTCCCGCTCCCCAATAGAATCCCCCCCCCCCCACCAACTAACAGCTAACAGTGACCAGATTTTTAAAATGTAATATAAACAGATGCTATCTCTGATAGAACCCATCAATTGCTCCCCTCACCGTGAACGTAACCTCTTTGAGATACAAGAATTCCATTAAATCACTCAACCGCACTGTGGCACTGGGCGGTACCGCCTGTCTCCAACTCAACAGAATCCGTCACTGAGCCAACAATGAGGCAGAGGCCAGAGCATCCACCATCCCCCCCGTACTCAGTTCTGGCTGGTCTGACACCCCAAATATTGCCACTAATGGGCAGGCCTCCAAATCCACATTTAAAATTGCCGATAGTGTTAAAAAAAGGCCACCAAAAACCCACTAATTTGAGGCAGGACCAGAACGCGCATATGGTTTGCAGGCCCCCTCGAGCACCATTCACACCTATCTTCAACCCCCTCAAATAATCAACTCATTCTTGCGTTGGTGACATGCGCTCTGAACACCTCCTTGAGTTGTATCAAAGTTAACCTCGCGCTGAATGACGTAGCAGTCAACATACAGAGAGAGTCACTCCACACCTCATCCTCCAAAATGGGACCCAGTCTTCACCTCCTCCACCGAATCCTGCTCTTCCCCCATGATCCGTCGATATAACCCAGATGTGCTGCCCTCCTCCGACCCCGCACATGAAACAATTCTCTCCAGCTAAGTGGACGGTGGCGTCAACGGGAATGTCAGGAATTCTCAACCGCCCCAAACACACACCTGAAAGTACCTGAACATATCCATCCTGCCGACGCCTACCTTCTCCCTCAGCTGCTACAATTCAGCAAACCCTCAAAAACTAAGTTTTTTATCCGCTCTAGTCCCTTACCTTTCCACCATCCAAATGTGGCATCAATTTTCCCCTGCTCTAACAAATGGTTCCCACAGTCAATGGACTACCTCCCCCAGTTTGAAATGCTGGCGAAACTGCCGCCATATCGTTAGCATAGAGATGGCCACCGGGCTCGATGAATACTTCGCTGGAGTGAATGGCAGCATAGCCATCACCAACACATCCAGGAACGCCCCTTACATGACCCCAACTCCATCCGTCCACAGACAACGTCCTGGTCCCCGAACCACATTGGCCGCCCAATCAGAAAACCAGCACCCACCCTCCCCCCGCCTGCCTCTCCCTCTGCAAAACCACCCTCTGAATCCGAGATAGCCTCCCCGCCCATATAAACCCCGTTATGAGCCACTCCACCCCAAAAGAATGCTTTAGGCAGAAAGACCCGAAGGAAGAATGAAACAAGAACATAAATCTTGGCAAGGTATTCATCTTAATCACCTGCACTCGACCCGCCAGAGACAATTGAAGGCTATCCAATCTCTGCAAATCCGCCCTAAACCCACTCGCCAACTTAGTAAAGTCCAGTTTGCGAAGCCGCATCCAGTCTCGCGACACCTGAACCCTCAAATAATGAAAGGTAGATTCAGCACAACGAAAGGACAGTCCCCTCACCTCAGCTCCCCCACCTTCATGGGCCCAACCTCAAAAAACTCACTCTTCCCAACATTCAATTTATGCCCTCAAAACAAAACAAACCTCTCCAATATCCCATAATATCACCCATCACCGTCCCTGGGTCCCTTATATACAACAAAAGATCATCGGCGTACAAAGATACCCTGTGCTCTACTCCCCCCGCCCCCCTCACAATCCCATTTGTCTGAGGCCCTCAAGGCAATTGCCAATGGCTCAATCACCAACGCTAATAACAATGAAGACATATGCCAACCCCGCCGCATTCCTCTATCCAACCTAAAGAGCCCAAAATTAATATTGTTAATTCTCACGCTAGCTGGCGGTGCCTCGTGCAACAACCGCACACAGGCCCAAATCCAAACTTCCCCAGAACTGTAAACAAGTATCTCCATTCAACCCTCTCGAAGGCTTTCTCTGCATCCAACGACACAATTAACTCTGGCTCTGGTCCCATCACCATGCAGGAACCATGTTAAGTAACCGCCTGACATTAGACGACAGCTTCCTGCCCTTTACAAAGTCCATCTGGTCCTCTCCCACAACCTCTGGGAGGCACAGCTCCAACCTTAATGCCAAAACCTTAGCTAGAAGTTTTGCATTCACATTAAGCAGAGAAATTGGCCGATACGACCCACATTCCATGGGATCCTTATCCTTCTTTAGAAGGAGGGAGACAGGTGCCTGCCCCAGCATCTCCAGAAGGGAATCCCATGACAGTGAATCTTTATATATCCCCAGCTTCAATGAAGCCAACTGATCCACAAATCTTTTATGAAATTCTACCGGGAACCCATCTGGCCCTGCCGCCTTCCTAGGCTGCATCTTCCCCAAAGCCGTGCGCACCTCTTCCAATCCCAATGGCGCCTCCAATTTTCCCCCAACTCCTTTGCAAGCTGAGGAAACGCCAACCCTTCTAAGAACCCCAACATCTCCTGCACAACCCTCGGTGTTTCTGACTTATAAAGTCCCTCGTGGAAGGCCTGAAATACCCCATTAATCTTCTCTGGGGTAGACACCAATCCGCCCACCCCACAGCGCCGGGGCTCCCGCACTTGCACAATCTCCCCAGCTGCTTCCTGCCATCTTAATTAGTCTTCTCCTCATACTCGTAAACAGGCACCTTTACCCGCCGTAGCTGATGTACCACCTGGCCCGGCCTGTAGACAACAGGTCAAATTGCATTTGCAGCTTCTTTCTGCTTGCCCAAAGCTCTGGCGTAGGATCATTCGCATATTCCCTATCCACCACCAAATCTCATCCACCAACGCCTGACACTCTTGTCTTGCCTCCTTATCCACGTGAGCCTTGTACAAAATGACCTCCCCACCCAATTGCCGCTTTGAATGACTCCCACACTAGAGGGCGAGACCTTCCCGTTTTCTATCCAAGTCACGTAGTCCCCATGGTCCTAGAAACCTTAACACAGGAGTCAAGGTCAGCTAGCAAACCAATGTCTAACCGTCACCCCGTACGCTGCTCCCGACCCACCTCCGGCTTCAGATTCACACAATGCAGTACGTGGTCCAAAATGTCCAATGCCGAATACTCCGCACATTTTACCCGAGGGAGCAAAGTCTTGCCCATCATGAAGAAGTCAATCCTTGAGTGGATCTTAGCACCGGGGGAATAAAACAAAAGCTCCTTATCCCCCAGGTCCACAAATTACCAGGGATCCACCCCTCCTGCCTCATTCATGAATGCCTCCAACACCTTCACCATCCTCGAAAGAGACAGTGACCTTGGCCTGAAGCGGCCCAACTTCGGATCTAAAACACAGTTAAAATCCCCCTCCAAAATCAGCTGGTGCGTATCCAGCTCTGGACTGGCTGCCAACAGACACTCCATAAACTTAACATTGTCTCACTTCGGGTCATACACGTTCACTAACACAATATTGCCCAGGAGTGGACACATGGAGCTACAAGGTAAGTGTTCCAGCTGTAATTCCTCTCACTGCCCCTGTCTGGACTGCTCTCTAGTTTCCAAACAGGGGTCCCCTTTCTGGGGGAGGGTATCTGTGAGGGGGGAGGGGATTCCCTTTAGACAGATGATCCTTGTGGGGGTCTATCTATTACAGAAGTTCCTGTGGGGATTCTCCCTATTACAGAGGTCCTTGCGGGGACTCACCCTATTACAGGGGTCCTTGAGGGGTCTCCCTACAACTGGGCTCCCTATGGGTGGTCTCCTTATTACAGGGGTCCCTTGGGGGTCTCCCTATTACAGGGGCCACTGTCGGGGGTTTACCTCTTACAGGGGTCCTTATGGGGGGTCACTCTATTACAAGGGTCCCTGTGGCAGTCTCCCTATTACAGTGGTCTCTGGGAGGGGTGGGGGGGGTGGTGTCGGGTCACCTCCGCACTTGGAAATAGGGGGGCACCCAAGCAATCTGGGGGTGGGGGCTGCTTTGCTGAGGGAGTGCTCTAGATGGCGGCCTGAAAGCATGATTTGAATTGCAAGGAATACGGATTTGCTTACCGGTTTGCGCTCCCGGGGGAAGCGTAAATGGGTTGCAATTCAGCTCCAGTGGGAGAACATAGGGCTGGATTCACAGTTGGCCAACGCCAAAAGCGCGAAAAGCGATTGGGTGAAGAATAGCCGCCGATGCCAAAATCGCAGTAGGTGCCAGCTTGACGACAAATCGAGATCCTCCGGCACCCCGAAAATGGCGTAAATGCGTTGCTCGCCGCACGGCATTTAAACAGCGTTGGCATATTGTTAGCGGGCCTGACCCTCTATTCTCCGTGGCCTCCACGATTCACCACTGTCGATTGGCCGAGTCCCTGACGGCACGGTTCACTTGTGGTCTCAGTGGTCGGGAACCCTGTGTTGCGGCTGCGGACTGTGTCCAGCGCTGCCACAGTCAGTCGTCCGGAACCATGTTGCTGGCTGGGGTGCATCCGTGAGGGCTGGGGGAACTGGTGGGGGGTGGCCAGGGGGGCAGTATTTAGCAGGTCGGGTCCGCGCACGGCCGGCGCCAAGTTGTACGGCGCGATCGCTGCAGGTCGGGCCATGCGCATGAGCGGCTACGGACCCGGCCATTCTCCAGCCGTTTTTGTCGTGGGTACCAGGAGTTTTATTCGGCGCGGCTGCTAGCCCCTCACCGCTTGCAGGATGGGTGAGGATTCAGCGTCAATTTTTCTGTCGTAAAACACCACTGTTCCTCCGCTGGCGTCAACACTTGGTCTCAAAAACGGTGAATCCAGCCCATAGTCTTCCAAATGGAAAATCCTGCCCATTATAACCAGACCTTTCAGGAATGAAAGGAAGAAACACAACTACTCAAAAGAGTGTTCGGAGTTCGGAAAACACTGCCGTAAATGGAAATCATTGCCGGATCAATTGTTAATTGTAAAACTGAGTTGATATACTTTTGTTTTCCAAGAGTATTCAGGGGTGGGGAAAGGACTTTAGACCACACATCAGCCATGATCCCCTTGAATGATGGAACAAGCCTGAGAGACTGAATGGCCTCCTCCTGTTCCTTTATTTCTAAAGAAGCAGATTCAGTAGCAATTTTGAAAGGGGAATTGGAAATAAACACGAAGAGGAATAGATATGATGGAAGAGCAGTGAGGATGTATCTAATTGGATAGCTCTTTCCAAGAGTCGCCACAGGATGGAATGGGCTGAATGAGCTGCATCTGATACTCCGATTTTATTTCCGGAAACATAAAAATGCACTTGGTAATAATTTACAGTTAAGTGTCATTTGAATCAGATAACTTTGACATTACTTCCCATTGGCAGTATTTATACATGTAGATAATTCTACTACTATCATATGGTTTAATTTAAAGATTTGCATCTTTTTAATTGGGCTGGTCAGCTCAGTTGGCTGGTGTGTAGCTCAGAATAATGTCAACAGAGCCGTTTCTATTCCTGTTCTGGCATGAGATAGACTTGGGAACCTATTTCTTGAGAGTGGAAAGTAATGGCAAACTGCAACCAACAAAACCTGCCAAGAAAATACTGGCTCAGAATGGAACAGAAACAGACAATGGGCCAAGGAGCTGCCTTCAGGCAGAGGATTCGTGGAATGGAGTGGAATATTTTTGAGCTGTATGAAAATATGCCAAGTTATGAAGTAAATCCAGTGCAGAGCGCATCATGATCTCCTACAAGCTCTTACAATAACTGCCTGTGCAGTCCGTACCAATTTGGCAAATGTAGAATTGCTGCTAATTAGGGTGATTTATCTGCTTAAAAATGACTCAGTGCGTTATGCAACCACACGTTGAAAACATTTTGCCGTTGAAGGGAAGGAAAAGCGTAAATAAAAACAAAAAAACAGTGGTTGGCTGGATCAAACAGGAAAATCAATGCAAAATCTATCATGTGCAGAGACTGAAATGTGTAGGACACGCTCCAGTTCATCTTTTTGTTTATTTGACCAATAAAGTGCTGGATTATTTAAACCTAACGATGGTTCTTTGCATATGTAACCCTCAGTAGCGAAACAATTCCAATTGTGTTTCATTCACTCACTGTACATGGAATTTACATCAGGTCAAAGCTGGTATTTCAGTTCTATCCAAGCCTCTTCCCAGCCTATTTCATCTCACCCTATGCCCAGCATAACGTCTTTATCGTTTCTCCTCCCTAAACTCCAAACTATAACTGGGGATTTATTGTAATTACATTTTTGCAATTGTAAGCATATTGTAATTACCAATGGAGGGTTCGGGGAACATAAAATGCTTACACAGGCATTTTCCATGATAAAAGTACGAATTTATAATTAGAAATAGAAAAAGGACAGATAATGGCAAATTTAAAATGAGGACTGATTGACAGCTGAGCTCTGAACTATTTGTCCTCTGTCCTATCACCCGCTTTCCCTGAAGTCCCTCTTTGCAACTCCATAAAAGATTAATGAGATATGACACCACAACTTCTTGCATTTACATAGCAGCTTTAAAATAGTAAAATGTCCTAGTGCATTTCACAGGATGGTAAACAAAAAGCAGGAGAAATCCAATCCAGCCAATTACTACCACATCAGTCTACTCTCCATCATGCATCATGAGTCAAGTGATGGAAGGCGTGGTTGACAGTGTTATCAAGTGGCACTTGTTCAGCACTAACCTGTTCACTGAACACAAACTCGCTGGTTTGTGTTCCGCCAGAACCACATAGATCCTGATCTCACTACAGCCTTGGTTCAAACATGGACAAAAGAGCTGAACTCCAGAGGTGAGGTGAGAGTGACTGCCCTTGACATCAGGACGGCATTTGACCGAGTGTGGCACCAAGGAGCCCGAGCACAACTGGAGTCAATGGGAAATGGGGGGAAACCATTCATTGGTTGGAGTTATACCTAGCACAAAAGAAGGTGGTTGTCATTGTTGGAGGTCAGTTATTTCAGTTCCCGGCTCTGGGTCACTGTCCATGTGGAGTTTGCATATTCTCCCCGTGTTTGCGTGGGTTTCGCCCCCACAACACAAAGATGTGCAAGGCAGGTGGATTGAACACACTAAATTGCCCCTTAATTGGAAAAAATGAATTGGGTACTCTAAATTTTTTTTTTAAAAAACTATCTCAGTTCCAGAACATCATTACGGGAGTTCTTCAGGATAGTGTCCTAGGCCCAACCATCTTCAGCTGCTTCATCAATGACTTTCCTTCAATCACAAGGTCAGGAATGGGGATATTCATGGATGATTGCACAATATTTAGTATCATTTGCGACTAAGATACAGAAGCAGTTTGTGTCCATATGCAGCAAGACCTGGACAATATTCACGCTTGGGCTAAAAAATGGCAAATAACATTCATGCCACAGAAGTGCCTGGCAATGACCATCTCCAACAAGAGTGAATCCAACCATCTTGCCTTGACATTCATTGGCTTTACCATTGCTGAATCCTCCATTAACAACATTCCAGGGGTTACCATTGACCAGAAACTGAACTGGACCAGTCAAATAAATGCTGTGACTACAAGAGTAGGTCAGAGGTTGGGAATTCTGTGGTGAGTAACTCATCACCTGATTACCTAAAGCCCGTCCACCAAGGCAGGAGTGTGATGGAATACGCTCCACTTGCCTAGATGAGTACTACTCCAACAACACTCAAGAAGCTTTACACTTGACTGGCATAACATCCACCACTTTCAACATTCATTTCCTCCACCACTAGAGCGGTGCTTTCAAATTGAACAAAGAATTTAAGATGACATTCTTTACACAGAGGGCAACATGAATGTGGGATAGGCTGCTATAGGGAGTGACTGCAGCAGAGAGCATTCATATTCAAGGGGAGACTCAATGCAGAATGGAAAGAGAATGGAAGAGAGAGAGTTACGGAGGTGGGTCAAAGTGGAATATAAACACTGACACAAACCAGTTGGGTTAAATATCCTATGTTCCTATGCTGTACATGCTGTGTAAAACCTTTGAGAATGAAATTGTCATTTACCTAAGTGAGAAACTAGGCTATTTAGAGTGAAACTATTCTAAGGCAACTACCTGAGAATATCACACATATGTGTTAAAATTGCAACTTGGAGTAAATAACATTACAGTAAATGTAATGTAAGTGATTTATTTTGTACCCCAAAGTGGAAAGTATCAAACTTAAAGACAACCAAGTTGAACTCAACATGAATTCTGATGTTGTAAATTCAGTTATGTTGCTATAGATTTTTTAAAACCATTTTTCATTCTGTGTGAGACCCTTCTACAGCAAATACCACTTGAACACATATGATAAGAAGGCGGTCCATCAAATCTGCCCCACACATCATGGACAGCTGGAGCTTTGTGACCATACAGTTAGCTCTACTGAGTCAAAGGAAATTAGTCGTCAAGCTTCATTTGCACTAGTTGTCTCTGCCCCCATGCCAAGGAGTCAATGTCAGACAGTTGGCTGCCAGCTCTGTGATCTCGGAGATTGGAGTGGATGGCTCATGGAGAATGTGGAACTCACTGCCCTGTGGAGTGGTTGGACCAATATGAAAACCAACAGCTAAATGACTTAAACTTTAAGATGGGTTTTAAATCTTGAGAGATACCACTGTAAGAATCAGCAAGCAATGAAAGCAAAAAATTACCAATCGCTCCTGTTTCCCTTTTGTTCTACAGGAAAATTTGAGAAAATGAATAATCAAACATGCCTGTCTTTGGAGGTCCAAAGACTTGGACCAATTTCCACCCCTATGAATGGGAAACATCATGGCCTCAGGGTGATCAAGTCATACATTAAATAAACATCATCTCAAAGAATTTTCTCCCTGAATGTTCACTCTCTCTGGGTTAGTTGTTTTCAATAGCAGTACAAGAATTGTTTTTTAATTTCAGTATTAATCCCCCACGCTTTAGTAAAATTAAAAAAAAACTGTGTGCCTGGATAAGTCGCCAGCCTGTTCTGGGGTTCACTGTTGAATATTCATGTGGCTGCTTGTTATTCACGCATATTGTAGAGCAAGTGAATTTAGAGATGAAAGTGAAAGTAAGAAATTATTTATCTCTATGAACTGTTAGGCTCTTCATCCAAAGTTCTATGTCTCCTGTGGTTGGGAAGTAGGGAAACAATGAATAAAACAAATAGTTGAATAAATTAAATATGATTTTAATTATTTTTTATAAAGCTTCGCTACACAGTTATTATGCCATTATTGCTCTTTCTTTTTATAGCAACCCTTCCCTGCCTGAGCTAGATTTATGAACATGTCCAATTCGGCTGATTTATTTATCAGCACAGAATTCAGCCTGGCAAATGAATCATTTGTCCAGATAGTCAAGTTGAGGACATGGCCAAAGTTTTTAAAATCCTTTTCATTGTATGTGGGCATCTCGTTGGTTAGGCCAGCATTTACAGCCCTCCCGAATTGCCCTTGAGGTAGGTGGTTGTGGTGGTGAGTTGTCTTCTTGAACCGTTGCAGTTCATGTGGTGTAGGTTCACCCTCAGTGCTATTAGGGATGGAGTTCCAGGAGTTGACCCGGCTGTCGTGTTGGGTGCTCTGCTACACAGACGAACCAACACGGTTGCGGATGGTACAACTCAGTTTTATTACTAACTATATTTACAATGTTAAACTGGTTACTGTGGTTCGTTCATTATCCTTGAATCTGTGGTCCTATCCCTAACACTATCTTGGAGTGGCACTCAGCACATAGTGTGTATGCTCTTGCCTGTGATTGGCTGTGGTGTTGTGCATGTGTTGATTGGTCCGTTGATCTGTCCATCAGTATGTATGTATGTTTGCACCATGATGTTTACCTGAATATCATGACATCCCACCTTTTTTACAAGAACATGTGCCTATGTGGTTATAAATAGATATGTGTACTGAGTGCAGCTGAATGTGTGTGTGTGCAATATCTACAGCATGTACATGAGGCTAAACTATATACATGGGGCGATGTCAGGTGCGACATAGCAACGAGGTTGTACCATAAACAAAACACGTGGAAATGTTAAACGTCAAAACGAACTCCTGTAACGACAAGGAAAAAGAGAAACATATTAACACAGTGGTATGATACATCAGTGAGTTCAATGTTCAAACAGGCTCATAAGTCCAGCCTAGTAGGTGGGCGACGAATTCGGGTTGACCGCCTCAAGGGTGGGTCAGGATTCACCGGCTGAGGAATGGGCCTGGCCACGGGCGACGACGGAATGGGCATGGTGCCAGGAAGCTTCACGAAGTCGACATCAGGAACAACAGGAGGGCGTGGCACCGGTGTAAGTTCCCGTAGCGAGCGTGGAAGCAGGTGAAGAGCCCGGCGATTGCGCCTGCGAATGGAGCCATCAGGCAAACGAACCAGGAACGAGCGGGGAGCCACGCGTCGGAGAACTTCGGCAGGTGCTGACCAGCCGCCTTCTGGTAGGTGGATGCGAACATCGTCCCCAGGCGCCAGGGCGGGAAGATCAGTTGCCCGTGTGTCATGTGCCATCTTCTGGCGAACGCGTTGCTGTCGCATCCTGTGCAGTACTGGAGCATGGTTGGTTGTGGGGACCAGAATGAATGGCACAGTGGTCCTGAGGGCGCGACCCATCAACAGCCGGGCTGGTGAGAGGCCAGTGGCTAGTGGGGCCGACTGATAGGCTAGCAGGGCTAAGCAGAAATCCGATCTGGCAGCAGCAGCCTTGCAGAGGAGCCGCTTGGCGATGTGAATGCCCTTCTCCGTCTTTCCATTGTGGTCGACCATCTTGCAACGGGATGGCCGAATTGGTGGTCTGACCTTCAAGGCGTAGAAGGCTGACCATGCTATTAGGTTGGCGGAGGCACCAGTGTCCAGACGGAATGTTATCGGTGATCGGTTGACTGTTAGGGTGGCACACCATTCATCACCCGGATTGACGCTGTTCACTGGCATCGGCTGGTGGGTCCTGCCTGGAGACATCCGGTTCCTATCAATGACCGCAACATGGAAGGCGTCCCGGTCGTCTGTGTCACTGGTTTGGATGTCGTATGGGCACGACTCGTAGTACCCACGTACTGGCGAGGTTGTCGGAATTGGGGAGCATTGGCAGGTTAAGCTGGTCGACAGGTGGCAGCGTAGCTGCCCATCTTGCCACAGCGGAGACATTGTCGGTTTTTTGCTGGACATTGCCGCTTTAAATGTGTGGCTCCGCAGTTGCCGCACGTCAGGACTTCATGGCGTTCGTTGCGCCACCGCACATGCGCAGTTTGGTCTTGCGTCGAGCACGCCTGCGCATCTCGTCCCTCTGCGTCGATGTCTTTTTTGGCGCGCACAAACGCGGGAGGCCGCAGAAAGCGCGCGAAATGGCCACCCTCGTCCGGGCCGCGGGCCGGGAGGAACTTGAGCGGCCGTCGGTTTCTGGCCAGTCCTGCCGCCGTGGATTGGACATGGACCCACACAGCGGGACCTGGCAGGTAAGTTGGCTGATGCAGTCCTCGGTGGGGGGGGGATCTGACCCGGGGGGGCCCCCATGTTAGCCTGGCCCGCGATCGAGGTGCACCGATCTGCGGGCGGGCCTGTGCTGTTGGGTCACTCCTTCCTTCCGCGCCGACCACTGTAGGGCTCGGCCATGGCCGGCGCAGAGAAGACACACCCCTGCGCATTCACCAGAATATGCCGGCTGGTCTGCATATGCGCTGAACCACACCAGCCGTTCTGCGCATCCGCTAACTCGCGCAGTCCATTCGGCGCCGGCTGGCACGGCGCCAACCCCTCCGGTGCCGGCCTAGCCCCCGGAAGTGCGGAGAATTCCGCAACTTTCAGTCGGCCCGACGCCAGAGTGGTTCACGCCGTGTTTTTACGCCAGAGTCGGGCCATCGCGCGGATTCGGGAGAATCCAGCCTCAGTTGTCTCAGAATAACAATAATAATCGCTTATTGTCACAAGTAGGCTTCAATGAAGTTACTGTGAAAAAACCCTAGTTGCCACATTCCGGTGCCTGTTCGGGGAGGCTGGTACAGGAATTGAACCCGCACAGCTGGCCTTGTTCTGCATTACAAGCCAGCTGTTCAGCCCACTGTGCTAAGCCTTGGGTGATTTGCTTCAGTGCATCTTGTGGATGGTGCACCCTGCTGCCACTGTGCAGTGGTGGCATATTCCATCACAACCTTGACTTCCGCCTTGTAAATGGTGAACATCTTTTGGGGAGTCTGGAGGTGAGTGACTCGCTGTAGAATTCACAGTCTCTGACCTGCTGTTGTAGCCACAGTATTAATATGACTAGTCCAGTTACATTTCAGGTCAATGGCACCCCCCAGAATGTTGATAGTGGGTATTAAGTGATGGTAATGCCATTGAATATGAAGCAGAGATGATTGGAATCCCTCTTTTTGGTGGTGGTCGCACAAACATAGGAACATATGAACAAGGAGCAGGAGACGGCCATTCAGCCCCTCGAGCCTGTCTGCCATTTAGTAAGATCATGGCTGTTCTGATAGCAACTTCAAATCTGCATCCATCTTACCCCCAATAAACATTGCTTACCAAGAATCGATCCACCTCGGACTTAAAAATAATCAACGACTGCTTCCACTGCCTTTTCAGGGAGAGAGTCCCAACGACTCATGAACCTCTGAGAGAAAATAATTAATCTCATCTCCTTTTTCAATGGACGACACCTAATTTTTAAACAGTGCCCCCTAGTTCTAGATTGTCCGACAAGAGGAAACTCCTCTCCACATCCACCCTGTCAATACCCCTCAGGGTCTTAAATGTTTCAATCAAGTTGCCATTTACTCTTCTGAACTCCAGTGGACCCAAGCCCACTCTGTCTACCCTTTCGTCATAAGACCGCCCACCCATTCCAGGTAGTGGTCTAGTAAACCTTCTCTGATCTGCTTCCAAAGCATTTACATCTTTCCTTAAAAAGATATCAAATTGTACACAGTACTGCAGATGTAGTGTCACCAGTGCCCTGTACAACTGAAGCGTAACCTACTTTTTTCCTTTGCAATAAATGATCACATTCTATTAGTTTTCCTAATTACTTGCTGTACCTTCATACTCGCCTTTTGTGCTTCATGCAGTAGGACACCCAGATGCCTCCGTACCACAGGAGCTCTGCAATCTCTCACCTTTAGATAATATGCTGATTTTGTATTCTTCCTCACCGTGTCTTTGGTGTGTTCATTACATATTGAAGATGATATGCCGAATAGACATTCATGATCCCTTTCTAAATGATGCACTTCGGGAGGATTAATATAGAAAGATAACACTTCTTAGGGCAGGAGTTTGAAACCTGCAGAGACATTGGTGTTCATCAATACCCAAATCTTTAAAGCTGGCATAGACAGTTGATCAGGTCAGTAACAAGCATATGAGTTACTTGGGATAATAGAGTTATAGAATATAAAAGCACAGAGATCTTTCTGGAACTTTTTCATGAATCATTAGTCAAGCGTCAGCTGGAGTATTGTGGGCAATTTTGGGAACATCATGTTAGGCCTCTTCAGTTCCGTGGCTGAACTCATGACCACAGGGAGTGGTTGAGGTGAATCCTATAGATGCTATAAAGGGAAAGATGAAGAAACACATGTGGGAGAAAGGTATAGAAGGATATACTGGTAGGTGAGATAAAATTGGGTGGGAGGAGGCCTAGGTGAAGCAACTGGCCTGTTCCTGCAATCGTCCGTTCTCACTTCCCTTTGTTTCACGTCCAATCCTTTTTTGTATTTGAATGCTGCAATCATCAGTATTGGCTCTGGCTCAGTGTCGAGCAATCTTGCCTCCGTGTGAAAGTTCCCCTCCAATGAGCATAGAAATCTAAGCTGACCTTCCAGTGCAATACTGGGGGGATTGCTGCCTTTCGGGTGAGACATTAAACTGAAGTGCAGTCTGCCTTTTCAGGTGGGTGTTCCCTGACCAACATTTATCTCTTAAAATGACAGTGGACAGATTGCCCCAGATTTTTGCTCCTAAGTGAAGGAATTAGAGTTGGGAAATATCCTGGCTTGTTGCATCCTGTCGTGTCGTAGCGGCCGCTCGGCCCACCCGGGCCGGAGAATCGCCGCTCACCGGTTCTCCGAGCGGCCCGGTGCGAATCGCGCGCCACTGGTTTCCGGGGGGGTGGGAGAATCGTGTGCGTGGGTCAGGGCGGCGTGGCGCGATTCGCCCAGCGCCCCAGCAATTCTCCCACCCGGCGTGGGGAGGGGAGAATAGCGCCCAAGATGCTTTCCTTGGCTGGTGGGTCTAAAACTAGGGACATAATCTCTGCATAAGCTGCAGGCCATTTAAGATTGAGATAAGGAGAAATTTCTTCACTCAGAGGGTGGTGAATCTTTCCAGTTCTCTATCCCAGAGGGCTGTGGAAGTTCAGTCAATTAACATGTTCAAGACAGAAATTAATAGATTTATGGAGACTAAGGACATCAAGAGATACAGAGATAATGTGGAAAGGTGGCATTAAGGCAGATAGTCAGCCATGATCTAATTAAATGGTGAATCAGCTTTGATGGCCTGAATGGCTTACTCCTGTCCCTATGCTCCTATATACAGTTCAAAATTACTTAATTGACTTTGAGGACAATCAGTTGTCATGAAAGACGTTATAAAAATGCAAATCTTTCATTTTCTTGGCCATGTCCCCAAACTGCCCTCTATTAGTGGTTAATACAATTAAAAAGATGGACATCATGGGGCAGATTGTGAGTGTGAAACAGACGTTGATGAGTCAGCTGATCAGATTTACATCGCTCCCCATTATTCTTCCAATTGAAGCCAATCAAGAGAGACACAAAATGGGCTGGGGACTTGTTATTGCCTGTTTTGTGCTATCGGACAGAGTTAAGATCAAGCCCAATTAGTGGTGTGATGAGATCATTTTAATGCAAAAATCTTTGATTACAAAGCTGGTTATGGTACATTGTGATATAACATGAGATGGTATTGGCCTTTTAAGATGTCTATTTTTAACATTCCTTTGAATATTTTTGTAAATAGCTGCTGACACAGAATAATTACCATCAAGCCACTTACATCGTTTCACTTCGAACTGCACCAAGTCAAATAAAAGTCAGCCTCATTAGGAGCAAGTTGTATTTTATTCCATCAGAGATGACACACATGAGAGGGCATGTCCTGGGGGGAGGATATGGAATGTGAGACATCCGTGTTTGACAATAAACATGACTTGTTTCTGTATAGTGCAAATAAGGAGGCGGTGAAGAAATATGTGAGGAATTGAAATTTTTTTTTCTGAGAATGAAAGAAACAGAATGCACAAACATCACGATAAAATAATAGCCACCAGATGTTAGCTTATTTCAGTTTGCAAGGATTCATTCTTATTTTGGCTGTATCTTAAAATACTCTGAACCCCAACACCCATAGATGTTCATTTTCTCTATAAGTGCCAGACCTTGTAAATTAGTGGCACGCCTGGTACCTACAGCAAAATAGCGTGATGGTGCAAGGAGATAGTGAAGGATTGAGGGAGCGGGATGAAGATAGAAACGTCAGGAGGCAAAGGTCAGGTGACAGGACAGGAGGGACAAAATGGTATTGGCCCTTTAAGATGCCTATTTATGAAACTCCTAATAGTCCACTCCTAATAACCTTAAAGCTGTGGGGGAATTGGCTGTAGCAGATTATGGAGATTACTCAAAGTGGATTAAGAGCGACTATTTGAGGGCAAATCCACATCAGACATGTGGGAGACTTTTGAAGGTCTGTTGATTGAAGTGAAGGACAGGCATGTCCTTGCAAAAAATGGAAGATACAAAATGGCAGGATTCGGGAACCATGGATGACAAGGGAAATTGTAAGCTTAATCAAAAGGAAAAAGGAAGCATATGATAGGTCTTGTCATAATACACACCAGTACATCATGATGCAGACACACACTGATGGACACACAGTGGGACCAATCAACACACACAACACCGCAGCCAATCACCAGTTAGAGCACACGCACTATAAAGACAGGGGGCATCAGAGTTCCCGCTCATTCGAGCTGCAGCTAGCTAGAAGGACAGAGCTCACAGCCTGCAACACAGATATTCACCATGTGCTGAGTGCATCGACTGGTTAGGACAAGGCAAAGGTCTTTAGTTAAAGCTAGTATCGTGTTAACCCACAGTCAGAGTATGTTAAACAGTTAATGATTCAATAAAATAGTGTTGCACTATTTCAAGTGTTGGTGACCTGTATGTGTTCCACGGATCCAGAACACCCAACACAACAGGTCTAGGCATCTAAAAACTGACAAAGCCCTTGAGGATTACAGTGAAAGTAGGAATGAATTTAAACATGGAATTAGGAGGGCTAAAACGGGCCATGGAATGTCTTTAGCAAACATGGTCAAGGAGAATCCCTCGGCGTTTTAAACAGAGATTAGGAGCAAGATAGAAGCAAGAGAAAAAGTAGGCCCACTCAAGGACAATGGTTATGTGTGGAACAACAGGAAGTGGGTGAAATTCTTAATGAGTACTTTGTATCAGTATTCACCAGGGAGAAGTGACATGACGGATGTTGAGGTCAGGGATAGGCGTAAGAATGGTCTTGAGAATATCAATATATCAAAGGAGGAAATGTTGAGTATCCTAAATTGCATTAAAGTAGACAAGTCCCCTGGGCTGGATGGGATCTATTCCAGGTTACTGCGGGAGGCAAGGGGAGAAATAACTGGGGCCTTAACAGATATCTTCACATCCTCTTTAACTACAGCGAGGCTCCAGAGGACTGGAGAATAGCCAATGTTGTTCCTTTGTTTAAGAAAGGAAGCAGGGTTAATCCAGTAAATTATAGGCCGGTGAGCCTGACATCAGAGGTGGGGAAGCTTTTGGAAAAGATAGTGAGGGACAGGATATATGCACATTTGGAGGAAAATGGACTAGTTTACTGACAAGAAGCATGGGTTTGAACAGGGAAGGTCGTGTTTCACCAACTTGATTGAATTTTTTGAAGAGATGACAAAGAAAATTGATGAGGGAAGGGCTGTGAATGTAGTTTATATGGAATTTAGTAAGGTATTTGACAAGGTGCCATATGGCAGACTGATCGAAAAACTAAAATTACTTGGGATTCGGGGTGGGCTGGCTAGATGGATACAGAACCGGTTTGTTTATAGAAGACAGAGAGTAGCGATAGAAGTGTGCGTTTTCAGAATGGAGATCTAATGGTGTTACACAGGGATCAGTGCTGGGACCTCTGTTGTTTGCAGTATATATAAATCATCTGGAGGAAAATGTGAGTGGTCTGATCAGTAAGTTTGCGGATGACACAAAGATTGGCGGAGTTGCTGATCATGCTGAGGATTGTCAGAGGATCCAACAGGATATAGATAGATTAGAATCTTGGGCACAGAAATAGAAGATGGAGTTTAATCCGGACAAATGCGAGGTGATGCATTTTGGAGGATCAAATCTAGGTATGAATTATACTGCAAATGGCAGAACCCTGAGGAACATTAACATGATAATAATAATCTTTATTATTGGGCTGGTTTAGCACACTGGGCTAAATAGCTGGCTTTTAGAGCAGACAAAGGCAGGCCAGCAGCACGGTTCAATTCCCGTACCAGCCTCCCCGAACAGGTGCTGGAATGTGGTGACTAGGGGCTTTTCACAGTAACTTCATTTGAAGCCTACTTGTGACAATAAGCGACTTTCATTTCATTTCATTTATTAGTGTCACAAGTAGGCTTACATTAACACTGCAATGAAGTTACTGTGAAAATCCCCTAGACGTCATTTTATGGTGCCTGTTCGGGTACACAGAGGGAGAATTCAGAATGTCCAATTCACCTAACAAGTACATCTTTCGGAACTTGTGGGAGGAAACAGGATCACCCGGAGGAAACCCACGCAGGCTCAGGGAGAAAGTGCACACAGACAGTGACCCAGGCCGGGTCCCTGGCGCTGTGAAGCAACACTGCTAACCACTGTGCTACTGTCTGGCTCATTCGAGGGATCCGGGCTTGCAAGTCCACAGTTCCCTAAAAGTGGCAACACAAGTGGCCAAGGTGATTAAGAAGGCACATGGCATGATTGCCTTCATCAGCCGGGGCATTGAGTACAGGAGTTGGGAAATCATGTTGCAGCTATATACAAGCTTTATAAAAGGCCGCATTTGGAGTATTGCATGCAGTTCTGGTCACCGCATTATCAGAAGAACTTGGAAGCTTTGGAGAGAGTGCAAAGAAGGTTCACCAGAATGTTGCCTGGTCTTGATGGTGTTGAGTATGAGGAGAGTTTGAATAAACTAGGATTGAATAAACTAGGAAAGACGGAGGCTGAGGGGAGACCTGCTGGAGGTCTACATAAAGGTGAAGTGTCAATTAACAAGGGGGCCCAGATTCAAGGTGAGAGGGGGAAGGTTTGAGGGAGATGAGCGGGCTAAGATTTTCACGCAAAGTGGTGGGTGCCTAGAATGCGCTGCCAGAGGATGTGGTGGAAGCAGGAACATTAGCAATATTTAAGAGGCATCTGGATGGTACATGAATAGGGAGGAAATAACGGGATACGGGCCGAGTAAGGGCAGAAGGTTTGTTTTTGATTAGGGCATCATGATCAGCACAGGCCTGGAAGGCTGAATGGCCTGTTCCTGTGCTGTACTTTTCTTTGTTCTTTTCCCCCTTTGATACAACTGTTATGGGACTCTTCAAGGGGGGTGTACAGATTTGGAACTGAGGATCCTTCAGTGAAAAACATTAAGATAGTAACAGTTTGAGGCAAAAGTCGATCTTTGGCCTATCTAGCCCACCTATCCACAACATTTCTTTCATGTAATTTTAGTAATTCTGAACCTCGTTTATTGCCAAGAACCTGTCTAATTCCTTCTCGAAGCATATTAAGATTTCCGTTTTACCAGCCATACCCACCCCCTCAATCTCTTGTATTCCCGAATTACCTTTGATGCTTTAATTATGTAAATGTACATAAAAGGGAAGCAACACAACAACTTTGGATGAGTGGCAGAAAATGTATTGAGCTGGGGGAACCAGATGAGGAAGATATTTTCCAGGGGGACTCCTGGGGGTGAAACAGGATAGCACACTCTCTTTGAATAGCAATAGGTCAAAATACCTGAAGAATGGGCAGCCAAAATTTCCCGGGACACCAGTCCGACGCCCTCCCGCGATTCTCCCAAGAGGCGGGAACGGCCCGGTCGAGTTCCTTGGGCCGCAGGCCGGAGAATCGCCGGAGACACCCAAAATGGCGATTCTCCGGCACCCTCGCTATTCTCAGGCCCGGATGGGCCGAGCGGCCAGGCCAAAACGGCGGGTTCTCCCCGGCGGCGTCCACACCTGGTCGCTGCCGTCGGGAACAGCGCGCGAACGCTGGGGGGGGCGGCCTGCGGGGGAGCGAGGGGGGATCCTGCACCGGGGGGGTACCTCAAATGTGGGGTGGCCCGCGATCGGTGCCCACCGATCGTCGGGCCGTCCTCTCTGAAGGAGGACTTCATTCCTTCCGCGGCCCCGCAAGATCCGTCCGCCATCTTCTTGCGGGGCGGACTTAGAGAGGACGGCAACCACGCATGCGCGGGTTGGCGCCGTCCAACCCGCGCATGCGCGGATGACGCCAGTTATGCGGCGCCGGCCACGTCATCTATGCGGCGCCGCCTTTACGCGGGCGACAAGGCCTGGCGCGTGTAGATGACACGGCCCCGATCCTAGCCCATTGTCAGGGCCTGAATCGGTCGGGATCGGGACCGTTTCGCGCCGTCGTGAACCTTGCGGAGTTCACGACGGCGCGGCCACTTCGGCGCGGGAGTGGAGAATCCCGCCCTCTATTTCCAAAGTTCATCACGTGTCCAGTGATTTGATTAATGGTCACATGTGTAGCGTATAGCGTAGTGTTTAATTACAGGAGCAATAGTCCAGTCAAAACATGAGTTCAAATCACACCATGGCTGTTTGAGAATTTAGAAAAATTGGTATTAGTAAAAGTGACAATGAAGCTGTGGTATTGTCACAAAAATTCAACTAAGTCACTGATTTATTTTAGGGAAGGAAGCTGACTAAACTTACTGCACTCTATATAATTAACTCCAGCCCTATACAGAAGTGCTTGATTCAGATGAAAGATCATTGATAAGACCGTAATAAGACATAGGAGCAGAATTAGGCCACTCGGCCCATCGAGTCTGCTCTGCCATTCAATCATGTCTGATATTTTTCTCATCCCCATTCTCCTGCCTTCTCCCCATAACCTCTGATCCCCTTATTAATTAAGAACCTATCTATCTCTGTCTTGAAGACACTCAGTGATTTGGCCTCCACAGCCTTCTGCGGCACAGAGTTCCACAGATTCACCACCCTCTGGCTGAAGAAATTCCTCCTCATCTCAGCTTTAAAGGATCATCCCTTTAGTCTGACGTTGTGCCCTCTGAAAGGTTAACTCTGTTTCTCTCTCCACTGCCTGACCTGCTGAGTATTTCTACCATCTTTTGTTTTTATTTCAGATTTCCAGCATTAGCAGGATTTAGTTTTTGTGCTTGATTCTTAATTGTCCTTTGAAGTGGCTTAGTGATTAGTTGTATCAAATCACTACAGTAGTTTAAGAGGAAGAGCTACCACTACTCTCTCAAGACAAATAAATGCTAGTCCTCCCTGCGACGTACATAGCCAGAGAATGAATAAAGAAGTGGCACCAAAACATTTTCCTGAAACTACAATATTTTCTTTGAAGCAGTTTGACTTTTGCCTGTTGGAACTTATTCAGAGGATGGCTCCTAACTGTGTCTGTTTTGCTTGTGTTACCTCCTACAGAGAGTGTAGAAAGAAGATGAGCTGATAATTGATGAGTTGCTTGGCTACATCATCTACTGGCATTGTCCTCACCCTGAGGTCCAAGGCTGTCTTCATGTGGAGATTCACTTTGTAGAAAAAAAAAGCTAGATGTTGCATAGACAAAGTCACTCTCTCTACTTATTTTCCCATTGAGAATGAGAATTGAGTAGATGGAGAGGTGACTGACTTTAATGTGGATCAGGATCAGTGTGTGTGTGTGGGAGGAAATCATCCGCAAATTGTTGAGGAACTGAGGCACACTTGATTTTGACCGCAACTTTCCTCACCCACCCCATCCCCATCAAGTCTCATTATCACATGACTGCATGCACAAATGTCCTATCCCACTGAGAAAAATGAGGTATGACGTAGGTAGTGAATGGGATTGTAATTTCTCAGGGCTGTAGGCCACCTCTTGTAAACCTGAGAAATGGCCCCGAGCTAGATAATTAAGATGGAGGAGGGGGGAAAATAGGGGAATGTGTTACTGATGATAGTGGACAGAGTTTAGGAGGCGAAGTCCAGAGCAGAGGAGACCCAAGGTACCCTCATGAGATTTCATGCAGATCTCCTGCTCCACCTGCACTCACGGGGAACCTTTGAGAAGATATTAATCATTTGGCCTGCTCACTGGCATTTCTGGTACTGTATGTGACTTGTAGATTTGTGGATTAAACCCACAATTTGGTGCGATTATGCTATGTCAGCTACGGTTTTGTTGTTGGAACTCCAGTTTCTAGCTGACAAAGCTTGAGATCCACCGAATCTACATTCCTGGAACTTGGAGGGTTGCACGATCAGAATTGTCCGCCATCAGATAAGACTTTATAATGAAGTCCCATCTGTTTTCTCAGGTGAGTTAAAAGTTCCTGAGCCACCATTTCGAAGAAGAGCAGAGGATTTCTCCCCAGTGTCCCAGGCAATATTTATCCCACGTTCAACATCATTTAAAACAGATTAAGCTGTTCCAGTACAGCTACAACACTGGCATCTACCCGGCAATATGGAAAATTGTCCAGGTATGTCCTGTACAGGACAAATCCAACTCATTCAATTGCTGGCCCACCAGTCTACTCACCATCATCAGCAAAGTGATGGAAGGAGTCATCAACAGTGCTAACAAGCGGCACTTACTCGGCAATATTCTGCTCATGGATGCTCAGTTTGGGTGTTGTCAGGGTAACTTAGCTCCTGACCTCATTATAGCCTTGGTTCAAATATGAACAAAAGAGTTGAATGCCAGAGATGAGGGTCGAGTGACTGCTCTTAACATCAAGTTAGCATTTGACCGAGTATGGCATCAAGGAGCCCTAGCTAAACTGGAGTCAATGGGAATCAGGGGGAAAATTCTCCACTGGTTGGAGTGATACCTGACACAAAGGAAGATGGTTGTGGTGGTTAGAGGTCAATCACCTCAGCTCCAAGACATCACTGCAGGAGTTCCTCAGGGTAGTGTCTGCTTCATCAATGACCTCCCTTTCATCATAATGTCAGAAGTGGAGATGTTCGCGGATGACTGCACAATGTTCAGCACCATTCGAGACTCCTCATAATGAAGCAGTTCATATCCAAAAGCAGCAAGACCTGGGCAATATCCAGGTTTGGGCTGACAAGTGGCAAGTTACATTCACGCCACACAAGTGCCTGGCAATGACTATCTCCAACAAGGGAGGATCTAACCATTGCCCCTTAACATTCAATGGAATTACCATTGCTGACCTTTACAAACAACATCTTGGGGGTTACCATTGATCAGAATCTGAACTGGACTAGGAATCCTATGGCTAGGAATCATATGGTGAGTAACTCACCTCCTGACCCTGCACCCCCCCCCTCCAAAGCCCCCCCCCCCCACCCCACCCCCTCCCCCCCCTCCCCTCCCCTCCCCTCCAAAGCCTGTCCACCAGCTACAAGGCATAAGTCAGGAGTGTAATGGAATACTCCCCACTTGCCTGGATGAGTGCAACTCCAACAACACTCAAGAAGCTCAATACCATCCAGGACAAAGCAGCCCTCTTGTTAGCTACCCCTCCCACAAACATTCAATCCCTCCATCACTGACAAGCAGCAGCAGTGTATACCATCTTTAAGATGGACTGCAGGAACTCACCAAAGTGCCTTAGGAAGCACCATTCAAACCCACAACCACTACCATCTAGGAGGACAAAAGCAGCAGATACCTGGGAACCCCACCAACTGGAGGTTCCCCTCCAAGTCACTTACCACCCCGACTTGGAAATATATCGCTGTTCCTTCACTGTCGCTCGATGAAAATCCTGAAACCCCCTCCCTAACAGCACAGCGGGTGTACTTACACTTCAGGAACTGCAGCGGTCCAAGAAGACAATTCACCACAACCTTCTGAAGGGCAATTAGGGATGGGCAATAAAAGTTGGCCTAACCAGCGACGCCCACATCCCGTAAATTAATTAAATAAACCTGGTCGTAAATTTTATTCTGTTTGTGCAAAAATTGATTGCTGTGTTTCCTATGTTACAACTGTGACTATACTTCAAAAAGTATATTTATTAGCTGTAAAATATTTGGGACAGCCCTGAACCCATGAACGACATTGTTGAAATACAATTTCCCTCTTCCAAAGAACTGGATAAAAAGACTTGTTTACATGGAGGATGAATCGGACTGGTTGAGCCAATGGCCTGTTTGTGTGTTATAAGTACTACATATTGTTAGGGAATGCAATAGGGGTCTGCACCTGAAAAATGTCACTCAAACAATTGGTTCCACCTCATTATACTGTTCCTGACACAGATCTCACCAGGCAACCCAAACTCTGTAGCATGTGTTCATCATCATGAATATTTATTAAAATATTATACAAGTATGAGAAAAGCTTTGATGTGTAATTAATAGTCAATTAAAATATGCAAATGAAATCATGTAAAAGTTAAATTGCTGACTCTGTTTAATGTATCTTTGGGGAAAATGTTGTTTCGTGATTGTTGTCTTCAGTGAACCAGTTAATCCACCGAACAGAAACAAACATAAAAGATCCGGCCTAGATTTAAATACAGATTACCCATGGAACATGGGAATCTCAACCATTAAAGCTTAACAAAGTATTTTTGACTTTATCTGATGAAAGTACCAGGAAGCTGCAATCTTTTTGCACTGAAGTAAACTGGTCATATCTGTATATTCATTGAACTGCCACTACCAACACGTGCCCTCCTTCATTCCTCTTGGTACCGTTACAGATTATTAAAACCAATGCCTAACCTCCCGCCATCTCCTCCTCCAACACTCTTGATAAAGAATCTTTTCTCTGTTGCTTCAATTAGTTTATCCAATAAGATCAGCATCAGTATTTATCCGCCTCTCTGGGCCAGTACACAAACTTGAATTTATAGAATGCCTTTCATGAGGTAATGGGGGCCAATCATATTGAAACAAAGAAGATCTTGAGGGGACTTGACAGGGTAGATGTGAGTGGGTGTTTCCCCTCATGGGGGAATCAAGAAGTAGGGACGACAATTTACAACTAAGGAGTCTCCCAATTTAAGACAGAGATGAGGGCGGCACAGTGGCACGGGGCAGCATGGTGGCACAGTGGCATGGGGCAGCATGGTGGCACAGTGGCACGGGGCAGCATGGTGGCACAGTGGTTATCACCGCTGCCTCATAGCACCAGGGACCTGGGTTTGATTCTGACCTCGGGTGACTGTCTATGTGGAGTTTGCACATTCTTCCCGTGCCTGCGTGGGTTTCCTCTGGGTGCTCCGGTTTCCTCCCACAGTCTTTAGCTAAGCAGGTTAGGTGGATTGGCCATGATAAATTGCCCCTCGATGAAGTTGCAGGGATACGGTGGGGAATTGGGCCGAAGTAAGGCTCATTCTTTCCTGATAAGTATATCCTGTATTACTGGTACCATTCTTGTGAATTCTTTTTGCATCCTCTCTAGAGCCTCGATATCTGTTTTTATAGTTTAGTGTCCAAGACTGTATGCAGAATTCCAAGCGTGGCCTAACCGAGCATTGATACAGGTTTAGCATAAGTGGCAAGTTTGGGAAATGTTGTTTCTGTCATGATAGGAAGATATTAGGAACTTGGGTCCAGATATGGGCAGGTCCACAATGTAGCAGGAAATTGAAGTTAAACAGACCATGGGAAAATACTGTTAGGCTGGACTCGAAGGGATACGCCCACACCTGGCTGAGTCACATGGTCCCATTTAGACTTAAACTCATTAGGAAATGCATAAAATGCATCAGATGATTCACCCAAGATTCGTTGTCTTTTGGGGCATTTCTGAATGACCAGCCATTATCCTATTACAGAGTATGTTGACCCATTTGTCCATCAATGGAAGGTAGCTGCACATGAATGGCATAGTTCTGGTCTTTTGTGTAAGTGGGAGTGGGCAATCAATCAGTCCAATTACAATCTGTTTCAGCCTGGACATTCCAGAGGAGGACCTTTGTTTGAAGGGCTGCACGGAGCTTAGAGAGAGAGAATCAATTTTGAGCAGAGAAGGATGTGAGCAGCCATGAGACAGGTCATGAAATCTGCCACACTGGAAAGGATGTAAGGAGCCACCGAGAGGTCATGAAAAAAGCCACAGCGAGAAAGCTTTGGAAAACGGTTCTGAACGAATGTCCCTAACAGAAGAAAGATTGCTTTCTAAATGCAAATAGTGCCTTGGCTTGTATGTGTAAGTGGAATGAGAGCTGTATTTTCATAAAGTTTTAATAAAGTTATGTTTATAACGTAACCAAGCCCTTTTTGTTACATTATCACTTCTCGAACGAATTGATCCTTCTGCACAGTCTTAAAATTTTAAAAAACATTACATGTCTGATTCAGTACATTAGTCATTGCTAGGGGCTGACCAGGCATCCGTAACAGTTCTAGTCTCATCAAGAGCAGAATACACTTGGGCAGCACGGTAGCACAAGTGATTAGTACTGTGGCTTCACAGCGCCAGGGTCCCAGGTTCGATTCCCTGCTGGGTCACTGTCTGTGTGGAGTCTGCACGTTCTCCCGTGTCTGCGTGGGTTTCCTCCGGGTGCTCCCGTTTCTCCCACAGTCCAAAGACATGCGGGTTAGGTGGATTGGCCATGATAAATTGCCCTTAGTGACCAAAAAAGGTAGGAGGGGTTACTGGGTTACAGGGATAGGGTGGAAGTGAGGGCTTAAGTAGGTCGGTGCAGACTCGATGGGCTGAATGGACTCCTTCTCTGTATGTTCTATGTTCGATTGGACCATATGTTCTGGTATGGAATGACTGGGCCGAATGACCTGTTTCTGTGATGTACACTCATGTGATCTTTTCCTGATGTGTGAAACTCTCTCAGCCAAGGCAGGGTGTAAATATTGAGAGCAGCTTAAAGTGAGGAAAAATAGGAAATTAAATTCCTTTGCGATGGATGGCCTGTGCAGTCAAGTGAATATTGATGTATGATCTCTAATACCAAGGCAACTACTGAGACAGATTTTGAGAATGGTCTGCATATGTGGAGGAGGGGAACTGTTCCCTCAGTGTTTTCACCATGTTGTGCAGGAGAACAGCTGGTCTCAGCAAGGCCTTTCTCTCTAATAACCTGACTAATGTATCATGCAAGTATTTCATCCCTTTGCACGTCACGACATATAGTTACACCAAACTGTGCCACCTGGGAGAGAACTAGCTTGAAAATCAGGAGAGGGTAAAGAAGAATAAATCAACCCTTTGCCAAGATTTTCTGATGGTCGGTGCATCACGTTCATGCATTCCCCACCTCAGTAGTTAAGCAAAGGGTGGATATTGAGGCTCAATTACATTTACAGATGATAGACAGCAAAATAAGGTGCAAGAGGGGCGTTGATATTTCTTAAAGGGTGGTCAGTGTGTATGAAATTATCAGTCTGAGAGATGGAGTAAGGAATGTTAACAGGTTTAAACAAGAGGCTAGAGTGGTTTTCCCCCACAAATAGGATTCAGGATCCTTTAAAATGCACTAAGGGGACACTCTGAGAAGGTGGATTAGCAGGACTAATGGTCTTCTCCTGCCTGAAACTGTGACTATCCATCAACTTAAAATCCATGAAGAAGTTCATTTTGAGGAGAATAGCATTTCTATGGATTGAATGTATGACACAGGAACAGTTAATTCTTCCCAACCCAGACAACATAATAAAATGTATTTTTACCAGCTGTGTTTGGCTAGTTTTGCTTCAAATGCATCAGTGCTCTCTGTCTTAATTGCTACCTGTTGGATCGAGTTCAACATTCTAATCGCTCTCTGGGTGAAGAGATTTCTCCTGAATTTCCCGATTGGATTTAATAGTGACTATCATTGGGGGAGATAATGGCCTAGTGGTAATGTCTCTATGCTGGAAATCCAGAGACCAAATATGGTGGGTCCGAATCCCACCATAGCAGTTGGTGGAATTTAAATTCAACTAAATCTGAAATATAAAAGCTAGTCTGGTAACCATGGCAACTATCCCTGATTGGTGTAAAAACTGATCTGGTTCACTAATGTCCTTTAGGGAAAGAAATCTGTCGCCAGAATCCCATCAAGCCTACATGGACAGCACGGTAGCACAGTGGTTAGCATTGTTGCCTCACAGCGCCAATGTTCCAGGTTTGATTCCCGGCTTGGGTCACTGTCTGTGCGGAGTCTGCACATTCTCCCTGTGTCTGCGTGGGTTTAATCCAGGTGCTCCGGTTTCCTCCCACAAGTCCCGGAAGACGTGCTGTTAGGTGAATTGGACATTCTGAATTTTCCCTCTGTGTACCCGAACAGGCGCCGGAATGTGCTGTGTAGGGGCTTTTCACAGTAACTTCATTGCAGTGTTAATGTAAGTCTATTTGTGACAACAGTGATTATTATTATGTAACTCCGGACCTACAATATGATTGACTCTTATCTGCCCTCTAAAATAGCTCAGCAGGCCACTATGTTCAAGGGCAATTATGGATGGGCAACAAATACTGGCCTTCCAGCGATACCCACATCCCAGGAATTTATAAAGAGAAATCTTATATTCATGGCTTCTTTAAGGCGAATTCTCTGATTGGATCTCAAGCTGACTACACATTGCACGATTGAATCTGATGGCAATTGTATCAAATATAACTTCTGGTAAACAATTCTATTGACATATAATGTTATTTCACTTTGTATCTGACTTGCAAGCAGCCTGATTTTTCTCACTGTGATTGGTTAATTAAGTGAGGGAGGCATTTAGGGGGGATCTGGGTAAGGAGGATTTTTTGCCCCTAATAGGATTTGCCCACTAATTCCAATGGACAAAATATTGTCTATGGTTTCGCCATTCAAGTTTTCTTTATTGGTTTCTTAAAAAGCAAATGCCCCGATTTCCATTGCTAAAGAGAACCGTTCCTACTGCTCACCTTTGACCATCCATGCTGACTATTCATTATTATATTTCTCCTTTCTAGATGTTTTCCAGTGTCTCCCTTAGTAAAGAATCCATTATTTTCCTAACGCCAATGTTAAGCTGCCTGGCCTATGATTTGCTGCATATGTTCTGTCCCTCTTCTTAATTATACCAATTATGTTCGTTATATGCCAGTACTCTGACACTACACCTTTTCCTATGAGTTAATAAATATCTGCAGCAATGCCTCTGCCACCTCTTCCTTATACAAAGCCAACTGCAATTTAGACAGTTTTGCCGATGCCTTTGCAACAGGGAGATCAATTAAAATAGAAGATGTAACAAAAAAAAAGTTACAGAAGCATTAAGATTGGATAAACAATTGGACAAACCAATGAGATTCAGTAAAGTCGTTGCATATAATAGGGCTACCAACAGTGACCCTGTTGGCAGCCCAATAGGACAGGGTTGAAGAGTCTCCTGCTGGGAGACTCTGCTCCACAAACACTCATTTATAAAACCTACCTCTGCAAACGCACGAGATATGGAATCAAATTCAGCAATTCCATGCTCCCAGTGAAGAGCACATCGAATGGGCCTGAATCCCAGAAAGAGCTGATTCTCTGATCGGTGCTCCCCACTCCTCACAGGGAGTTCAGCGGTGTTGAATTCACATTCAACCACACAGAGACCAATGGTAAACTTACCACTTAAAATATCTCGCCAATGCAATTGAAAACATAATCCATAATGAATATTGATTGTACTTTTGGAATTCCTTCAAAATGAACCATGGATTCATTTAAAACATGATCCACACACTGTTCATTCACACTCTTCTTCTTCGACGATGACTTACTTCCAATCCGGGGAGGTGGGTTCTGCGGTGGTTGAATAGTCCAATCCTAGATCCACAGACTCTGCCACAGGTTTGACAAAAGGTGTTTGATGCGGGGGAGGGGGGGGCACTCTGGATTCTTCACGCTCCTTCTGTTGTTTACGCTTGGCCTCCGCGTGCTCCATCCCATGACACGTGAGGTGGTTGGCACCCTCGCGAATGCTCTTTCTCCAGTTTGTTCAGCTACAATCACATTGCGATCGATTGTACACAGATGCTATTAAAATCTAAAATTTTGATCGTAAAGGGCCAACTTTACAGATCAAACTCTCATTGCACAGTATCACCTTCTAGTTCATTGATGGCTTGATTTCCATAATAATCGCTCCACCATCAAGATCGCCGACTTCCATCTCTGCAATATTATCCATCCCTTCTCTGCCTCAGATTGTCTACTGCTGAAACCCTCACCCACTTGTTTTGTTAGACTTGACTATTCCCATGCTCTATAGACTGACCACCTGACTTAAAACTTGAGCTCAACCAAACTCTGCTGCCTAAATGCGTGAATTAACTCACACCAAGTTCTATTCACTCCTTACCCATGTGCTCGCTCATGTACATTGCAATCCCTCAGTTTTAAAATTGGTTTTCAAATCCCTCTATGCTTCCTCCTCCAACCCTCCAACCCTTTAAGATCTCTGCTGTCCTCATGGCCTCTTCTGCATCCCCAATTGTATTCGCTCAACAAATGGTAGAAATGCCTTCAGCTTCTTGGGCTCTAACTTTGGAATTCCCTTCTGTAAATGCGCTGCCTCTTGACTTCGCTCTCTCCTTCTTTAAGTAAGAAGTCTTACAACACCAGGTTAAAATCCAACATGTTTGTTTCAAGCACTAACTTTCGGAGCACTGCTTCTCAGGAGCAGTGCTCCGAAAGCTAGTGTTTGAAACAAACATGTTGGACTTTAACCTGGTGTTGTAAGACTTCTTACTGTGCTCGCCCCAGTCCAACGCCGGCATCTCCACATCATGGCTTCCTTCTTTAAGATGCTCCTTAAAACCTAACACTGTCCTAATATTTCCTTTTGTAGCTTGGTGTTAAATTTTCTTTGACGTTGATTCCATGAAGTACCTTAGAATGTTTTACTATGATCTTTAAATTGCTTCTTAAGTGAACTCTTTCAACACGACAAACCTCCCTTCAATCACAATGTAATTAAATAAAGTTCAGCTTAGCCACAAAACCAGTTTCTCAAAGCAATGAGAAGAATTAAAGAAACAAAAGAACTTGCATTTCTACAGTGCCTGACACAGCCTCAGGGCATCCCAAAGTGCATTGCAATGTGACTACTGCAGCAATGTCAAACCTGACAAATAATTTGTGTACAGCAAGCTCCCACAAATAAAAAAGTGACAATTGGCTAGGTAATCTTGTTTTTAAGTGACATTCGTTGCAACATCTTTTGCATCCACTTGAGATGACAGTCTGGATTCGATATTTAATCCAAACAACAGCATTCCATTTGTCCTGCATTAACCAATGTCAGTCCATATTTTGTCATCAACTCTCTTGACATGGGACTGAACCACCTGACTCAAAGGCAGATTGCTACCCTCTGAGACACAGCTATCCCTGTGATTAGAGATCACTTTCATTAGAATTCAAAGACCTATTATTTCCAAAAAGCTTTACATATAAGTGAGCAGGGGGCTGCATCCTAGCCTCTAATCTTTTTCTACTAATGATTAAGAGATAAAGCTACGCACAGATCCACTCTGTATACATCAGCTGATGATAGTTCCAGTAATCACTTTAATACGAGGTTGCAGAGTTTTCGCTGTCTTGTTAATGTTATCTTGCTGCCTACATCTGTCCAAACAGCTTCTGAAAAAGCTTTCAGTGAATGGAATGCAAATAATGGGAGATAGTTAGACAGAATTCTCCTGATTGCTTCATTCCATAAAGTGGAGGGTGTCGCTGAGATTATCTTCAGGAATCAGCGAAGAGATTATGGGATGAATGGATCACAATCTGCTCTGACAAAATGAAAATAAGTAATTTCCAATTTTCAGCTGCATTGTTTCATGAGTGTTAACAGGGGTGCAGGAAGCAGAGAGGAGGCTAAGAAGAGATGTGGTAGAACTATTCAAAATCATTAATTGTTTTGATTGAATAAACAAGGAGAAATGTTTGTACTAGTAATGAGAGGACACAGATTTCAGATACTTGGCAAAATAGCAAGAGGCGAGATGGGAAAATATTTTGCGATGCAGTGAGTTGTCATGATTGGTAGTGCACTACCTTTAACCCTGGTGGTTCAAAATTCAAAAGTGGGTGCGATCGACCGGCTGCATCCCACTGAAATCGGAGCGAGAAGCAGCCAGTGAATTGCGGGAGAGACCTCCCCTAGGCTTTCTGACGGCCGTTGCGCCTCGCGAGATCTAACCAGCACCCGGCATCTATTGGCTTTCCCAGGGAGACGCCAGCCAGGTGCCGTTTAGTACTGGTCCACACAAACGTGGACCAGGCAGAACGGCACCTGGGGGTCTCCCAGGTAATTGGACAGGGACAGGGCAGGCTGACACCCTGGCTCTCCCCTTGCACTAGAGCACCTTGCCACCCTAGCACTGCCAAGATACGTGGGTGGCACTGCCAGGCTGGCAGGAGCATTGAACAGTGCCAGGTTGGCAATGCCAGGTGCCCAGGTGCCAGGGTGGCACTGCCAATGGTCAGGATGTGAGGGGGTCCATGCCCAGCGAGTGGAGCTCCTCAGTGCACAAAACGGGGCTATGTGAGGGCTCGGCCGCGCATTCCACGCTGAGGCCCCCTATCTAACGCCATATGATAGGGTTGAGTTTCTCGGCTCTGTGAGCGCCAGGACACATGCAGCTAAGTGCTCTCGCTATGGGACTTTGTTCCCATTAGTTAAATCGAACCCTATGTTTTTACTTCCCTTTAAACCAATTAAGGAGGCAACTCCATAATCGCAGCATTCTGATGGGACAACACCTCTGGCAGGAAATGTAGGTCAGACAAGGTCTAAAATGTTAGCTCTGCAATCCTCTGATCCAGATTCCCTGCCAACATAGCTCCCGATGGAAAATCCCAACACCAATGATGTTTTGTGGACTCTGCCAGAAAACAGATTAATTCAGCAATTATGCTAAAAAAACAGAGGGAAGTGGAGAGAAATTGTTTATACAGTGAGTTGTCGTGATCTGGAATACACTGCCTGAAAGCAGATTCAATAATAACTTTCAACAGAAAATTGCATAAAAAGGTAAAGAACAAGAAAGTGGGTGTTATTATGTTGCTTTTTCAAAGAGACATGATATTACTATAGGTTGTATGTTAGTCAAATCCGTTTTATACAGTTACAAATATCACATAATTCACTTTATACTTACAGTTACGGCTTCAATTATTCCTTTATCTTCTTTCCACTCTAACCTATTAAAATAAAAAAAACAATATTTCAAGCACCATCTCTAGGTCTCCAAAGGTTTTATTATTGCACTGGTAACCAATTTTATGAAGGAATGATTTGTTCTTGTACCATGGAACGTGGCTATCATGGAACATGATAGGATTAATTAACCTCACAGTGAAGATGTCCCTAGGTAGCATCAGTCTTAATATGATTGAATTTTACGTTCAGCTTGAGAGAGAGAAGAGTGGGTCTAAGACTCGTATTTAAGTTAAACAAGGGCAATTATAAGGGCATGAAAACAGAGTTAGCGAAAGTGAAACTGACAAATTCAGTTAAGAAATAGGTCTACAGAGATGCAGTGGCAGACATTTAAAGGAATATTTCAGAATACATAGAATAGACACATTCCAAAAAGAGAAAATATCTAAGAGCAAGACCCACCATTCATTGTTAAATAAAAAAAGATAAAGATAGTATCAAACTAAGCATATAATTGTGCAAAGATGGGCGACAGGTCAGAAGAAAGGACAGAATATACAAAACAGCAAAGGATGACCAAAAAAGTATTAAGGAAAAATAAGTATGAGAGAAAGAGATCTGGGAATGCAAAGACAGGTAGTAAGAGTCTCTATAGATAATCAAAAAAGAAAAGAGTTAACAAAGCAAGCATTGTTCTGATAGAAAGTCAGTCTGGGCAATTAATAATGGAAAATAAAGAGATGGCAGATGAATTGAACCAGGTATTTTGCATCAAAAACAGAAAATACTGGATAATCTCAGCAGGTCTGACAGCATCTGTGGAGAGAAAAGGAAGCTAAGTTTCGAGTCTGGATGACTCTTTTGCATTACTCTTCATTATGGAGATCACAAGCAACATCCCAGATATAGCTGTAAAACGAGGACTGGAAGAGAGGGAAAAAAAATCAAGTAAATTGCAATCACCAGGGAAGTTGTAATTGAGCAAACTGTTGAAACTATGAGCTGACAAGACCCCGGGTCCAGTTGGACTTTATCCTAGGATTTTAAATATGTGGCTAGTGAGAAAGTTGTTGCACTGGTTTTAATTTTCCAAAATTCCCCAGATTTGGGGTAGGTTCCATTAGATTGGAAAATTGTGAATGTAACTCCTTTACTCAAAAAGGGAGGGAGTCATAAAGCAGGAAACTATAGGCTAGTTAGCTTAACATCTGTCAAAGGGAAAATGTCAGAAGCTATCATTAAAGATATTATAGCAGGACATTTGAATAAATTCAAGGTAATCAGGCAGAGTCAACATGGTTTTGTGAAAATAAATCAAATTTAACCAATTTATTGGAGTCCTATCAAGAAGTAACATATGCTGTGGATAAAGGGGAATGGGTGAATGTACTGTACTTAGATTTCCAGAAGACATTTCATGAGGTGCCATATCAAAGGTTATTGTGGAAAATAAAATCTCACCGTACAGAAGGTAACATATCTTCATGGATGGAAGATTAGCTGCCAAACAGGAACCAGAAAGGAGGCTGAAAAGGTAATTTTTGGTTGGCAAGATGTGGTGAGTAGTGTGCCACAGGGATCAGTGCTGGGGTCTCAATAATTTACAATTTATATAAATTACTTGGATGGATGGACCAAAGGTATGGTTGTTAAATTTGTTGATGACACAAAGATAGCTAGGAAATTAAGTTGTGAAGAGAACATAAGGAGGCTACAAAGGGCTATGGATAGGTTAAGTGAGTGGGCAAAGAACTGACAAATGGAGTATATTGTGGACAAATGTGAAATTGTCCATTTTGGCAGGAAGAATAGAAAAGAAGCATATCATCAAAATGGTGAGAGGTTGCAGAGCTCTGAGATGCAGGAGGATCTGGGTGTCCTACTGCAAAATCTTAGGATGCAGGTATAGCAAGTAATTTGGAAAGCTAATAAAATGTTCTTATTTATTGCCTGTGAATTGAATATAAAGGTAGGGGGGTTATGCTTCAGTTATACAGAGCACTATTGAGACCACATCTAGAGTGTTTTATCCAGTATTGGCCACCTTATTTAAGGAAGGATGTAAATGCATTGGAAGCAGTTCAGAGAAGCTTTACTAGATTAATACCTGGAATGGGCAGATTGTCTTTAGAGGAACGATTGGACAGGCTGGACTCGTAACTGGGGGAGTTTAGAAGATTAAGAGGCTACTTGATTGAAACTTTGAGATCCTGAGGGGACTTGACAGGGTTGATGTAGAGAGGGTGTTTCCTCTTGTGGGAGAATCTAACACTTTGGGCCACTGTTTAGACATATGGCATTGCCCATTTCAGACACAGATGTGGAAAATTCATTTCTCTCAGCAGGTTGTGAATCTTTGGAACTTTCTTCCTCAAAATCAGGTGGAAGCTGGGTCTTTGAATATTTTTAAGGCAGATTTAGGTTCTTGATAAACAAGGAGGTGAAAGGTTACATGGGGTAAGCAGGAAAATGGGGTTGAGGTTACAATCAGATCAGCAGGTTTGAGGGGCCGAGTGGCCTACTCCTAATTCATATTTTTGTGTAGGTATAGGACTATAGCACCATTAGAATGACATATTCATGCTCCTCTCTTCTATGGTGTCACTTCGCCAAATTGGCAGTGGAGCCTCACAAAATTATCCTTTGAATCGGGACCACAGTCCAGATTATTTTAATAGATCTCTTGTGGAATTGCAATTGTACAGACACCTATGTGGTCTTCAGATGAAGGAGAATGAGAAGATTGGGTGAGCTTGACCTGGAATCACAGATTAAAATACCGTCCTCAATATAAATTCATATATTCATTTTGTTATTTTGATGTAACATCAGTATTTTATATGGTTAACTGTAGAACTTGCATTCAGTACAGCCCCATGCATATTATAGCCAATTATGTCTTTTGAAGCACAGTCATTAATGTAATGTAGGAAACCTGGCAGTCAATTTGTGAACAGCAAGCTCCCACAAAAAGCAATGAGGTAAACTACTTGGTCATTACATTTTAAATTAATGTCTGTTGGGAGATAAATGTTGGCCAGGACACGGGGAAGTGCACTACTGTTTTAAAAACAGAAAATGCTGCGAAAACCCAGCAGGTCTGGCAGCACCTGCGGAGAGGGAAACAGTGTTAATGTTTTGAGTCCGCATGACTCTTCTTCAGAGCTAAAGAGAGGGAGAAATGTGACAGAATATATACTGTATAAGAGGGGGTGGAGTAGCTGGAGTAGAGTAGAGGGTCAATGATTGGTGAGAGCTGGGAGAGATAGCAACAAAAATGTGTACGTCACGAGCACAGAGGTAGTGTTAATGGCAGCGGAAGGACTATAGAAGGAGCTGATAGTGGTAGAAAGTGTTAATCAGAGAACAATGCCCGTGCTCAGAAAGTAAAACATAAGATCAAGTGAAGGCGGCCCAATGGGGGTGAGGGTTTGGAAAAACGTTTTTCCCTTTATTTGGATGAAAAAAATGGGTCAAGTTGGAGTCTAAAGTTGTGAACTCAATTTGAGTAGTGAGGCTGGAAGGATTGAAAGATGAGACGCTGCTCCTCCACTTTGTGCTGGGCTGAATTGTAACATTTCAGCAGGCCTAGGATGGACATGTGGGCATGAGAGCAATATGCTGAGCGAAAATGGCAAGCAACAGGATAGGTGAGATCTTGCTTGCAGACTGTGCGAAGGCGTTCCCCAAAGCGCTCACCCAGCCTGTGTTTAGTTTCCACAATCTAGGGACGACCACATTGGGAGGAGCAAACACAGTAGACCAAAGTGACGGAGGGTGCAAGTGAAATGTTGCTTCACCTTGAAGGAGGAGTTGCAGGTGGACAGGGTGGTGAAGAAGGCATTCAGCATGCTAGGTTTTATTGGTCAGAATATTGAATACAGGAGTTGGGACATTTTGTTGAAATTGTACAAAACTTTGGTAAGACCACACAAAGGAAGGATATTGTTAACCTAGAAAGAGTGCAGAAGAGATTTACAAGGATGCTACCAGGACTTGGTGGTCTGAATTATAAGGGGAGGCTGGACAAGCTGGGACTTCTTTCCCTGGAGCGTAGGAGGCTTAGGGAGTGATCTTATAGAGGTCTATAAAATAATGAGGAGCATATATAAGGTGGATAGTCAACATATTTTCCTAAAGGTGGAGGAGTCTAGAACTAGAGGTCATAGGTTTAAGGTGAGAGCGCAGAGATACAAAAGAGACCAGAGGGTGGTGAGCATCTGGAACGGGCAGTAGAGGTGGGTACAATTTCTTCCTTTAAAAAACAGTTAGACAGTTACATGGGCAGGGCAGGTATATAGGGATATGGGCCAAATGCGGGCAAGTGGGACGAGCTTAGTGATTGAAACTGGGAGGCATGGACCCCCTGGGTCAAAGGGCCTGTTTCCATGCTGTAAACATCGATGACTCTATGACTTAAAAGGAATGCCTGGGACCTTGAACAGTGAGGAGGTAAAAGTTGCACCTTCTCTGATTGCAAGGGTCGGAGAATCGCCGGGGGCTGGCGTGAATCCCGTCCCTGCCGGTTGCCGAATTCTCCGGCACCGGATATTCGGCGGGGGCGGGAATCGCGCCGCACCGGTTGGCGGGCCCCCCCCCGCGATTCTCCGGCCCGGATGGGCCGAAGTCCCACTGCTAAAATGCCTGTCCCGCCGGCGTAGATTAAACCACCTACCTTACCGGCGGGACAAGGCGGCGCAGGCGGGCTCCGGGGTCCTGGGGGGGGGCGCGGGGCGATCTGGCCCCGGGGGGTGCCCCCACGGTGGCCTGGCCCGCGATCGGGGCCCACCGATCCGCGGGCGGGCCTGTGCCATGGGGGCACTCTTTTCCTTCCGCCTTCGCCACTGTCTCCACCATGGCGGAGGTGGAAGAGACTCCCTCCACTGCGCATGCGTGGGAAACTGTCAGCGGCCGCTGACGCTCCTGCGCATGCGCCGCCCGGAGATGTCATTTCCGCGCCAGCTGGCGGGGCAACAAAGGCCGTTTCCGCCAGCTGGCGGGGGGGAAATTCCTCCGGCGTCGGCCTAGCCCCTCAATGTTGGGGCGCGGCCCCCAAAGATGCGGAGCATTCCGCACCTTTGGGGCGGCGCGATGCCCGTCTGATTGGCGCCGTTTTGGGCGCCAGTCGGCGGACATCGCGCCGTTTCCGGAGAATTTCGCCCCGGGTATCATCCTAGTGAACCTTGTCCGAACCATCTACAATGAAGTAATATCTTTCCTTAAATGAGGGGACCAAAACTGCTCACAGTACTCCAGATGTGATCTCACCAGTACCTTGTACAGTTGCAGCAAGCCTTCCTGACTCTTATACTCCAACCCCCTTGAAACAATGGCCAACAATCCTTTAGCTTTCCTGGTTACCTGCTGCACCTGTGTGCTAACTTGCTGTGTTTTGGGCACAAGTACCCCTAAGTCCCTTTATGTTGCAGCTTTCTGCAGTTTAGGTGCTCAAGTCTCTGGAATGGGACATGGAATCCACAACCTTGTGATACCTTGAAACTAAAAACAAAAAGCAATTTGGGAAGCAAAATACTGGAAGGTTGGCTAGTGCAAAGGAATCTCCCGATGGCACAGATCGAGAAGAGCTGCTGGACACAAAACTGAGACACCACATCACCTCTCCAGTCAGGAGGGTGTAATTACAGCTGGACAAGTTTACATCTGCAGTTTCCATTCTACATCTGCAAATCGGAATTAATAGTGAAAGAAATGAGTTGAAAAGTGTGACAAATTCCTGACTACAGTAAGTATATACACAAATAAGATCTTAAATATATTTTAAGAAAGTATTTAATTGACTTCAATATTAGTAACATCATTCCTATTTCTTAAAATTAGATATTATTTACAGTAGGGAAACAAGTCATTTGGCCCAACTAGTCTTTGATCGGGTTTATACTTCACATGAGTCTCCTCCCATCCTGTTACATCAAACATCATCTACAAATCATTTCTATTCCTTTCTCCCAAAAGCATTAATCAAATTTCTCCTTAAATGCCTCATATCAACATTATTAGTACAATAAATTTCGAAAGGACATTGCCAAACATTTGTTTCTTTTCTACTTTGAAGTGTAGAAATTATTGAAAAGTTCACGAAACTCCACTAGCCAATGAGTAAATATGGAAGTTCCAAAGAGGCACGCAGAAATGGGGCGGGATTCTCTCATGCCGCGCTGGCTGGGAGAATCGCCGTTCGCGCCGGTTTTTCGCACGACGCCGGTCTGACGCCGTTCCGCCATTCTCCCAACTGGCGAGAACGGCGTCATCGAGGTCGGCGCCGCGCCTGCCAGAGAATCGCCCGAGGCACTAAGTACGGCGATTCTCCGAACCCCCCGCTATTCAGCGGCCCGGATGGGCCGAAGTCCCGACGGCGTGACCCCAGGTCAGGCCATCGCTATTCACCTCTGCTAAATAAATTCGTCAGCCAGTTGTGCTGGCGGGGGGAGGGTTTTTGGGGAAGGGTGCCGCCATGCTCGGGGGGGAGGGACAGGATGCCGCCATGCCCGTGGGGAGTGGGGGGGGGGGGGGGGGGAGAGGGAGGAGGGGGGAGGGGAAGGATGCAGACAGGCCCGTGGGGTGGGGGGAGTGGGGGAGGGAGGAGGGGGAGGGGAAGGATGCAGTCATGCCCGTGGTGGGGTTGGGGAGGGTTATCCGCGGGAGCGACATGCCAGCCAGCCTGCCATGGCAGGATGGTGACGAAGACTCGCTCGCAAGTTGAGGTCATGCTGATGGGCAAAGACCACTGGCGCAGCTATGTGGAGGGATGGGGTGAACTGGCCGATGGACGGAGACTGTGGGCAGGGGTCAGGGTGCCTGCGTGTCTGCAGCGAGACCAGACAACCAGGTCACACATGTATCCCATGGCACCTGGCTGTCGAGGTGTCCAAGCGCCATCGTTAACCATGTTGTTTCTCCTCCCCCCCCCGCCCACCCTCTTGCAGATCGTCATGTTTGCGCACCAGCCAGCTATGTTTGTCGCCGTGGCGGGAGCTGCTGCCCTGCAGGTGGCCATCCGGCAGCATCGACGCAGGCGGCTCAGAACAGCTGCGGCAGCGGCGGCTGCAGCAGAGGAAGTGGCTGTGCCACCCGCTGAGGCTGCAGGCCCGCACGCCCGACATGTACAGGAGGAGGCGGAGGGGGACAATGACCACCACATCGTTGGGGATGCACAGGATGAGGATTCTGATCTTGATGGGGTGTAGGGGGAGGAGGGGGAGCAGGTGGTGGAGCCAAGGCGCCGGAGGCACCCCATGAGGCCTCGAGTCTACCGTGACCGCATGTCGTTCGAGGACCTGCCGGACAGGGCATGCAGGAGGAGACTCCGATTGAGTAGGGAGTCCGTGGCACATGTATGCCACCTCATGGTGCACCTGGCACCACGTGGAACGGGGGGAGGACATGCTATCCCGGTGACCGTCAAGGTGGCGGTAGCCCTCAATTTCTTCGCGACCGGTTTGATCCAGGCGCCGAGCAGGGACCTATCCGGGATCTCACAGGCATCGGTGCACCGGTGCATCCGAGCCGTGACCGACGCCCTGTATGCCATCGCCGACAGGTACATACAGTTTCCGGAGCACACCAGGATGCCCGGGCAGCGGGATTCGCCACCGTGGCCGGGATACCAATGGTCCATGGTGCGATTGGTGGGGTGCACGTCGCCATGCGCCCACCCTCGGAGAACAGGGACATTTTCAGGAACAGAAAGGGGACCTTCTCTATGAACATTCAGCTGGTCTGCGACCATCACATGACGATCATGCACGTGTGCGTCCAGTACCCCAGCAGTGTGCATGATGCCTTTATACTGGCGCAATCGTACATCCCCACAATGTTCGAGGGACACCCCCACCCCCCCCCCCGGCTAAGGGGCTGGTTGCTGGGCGACAGGGGTTACTCGTTGCGGTCGTGTCTGATGACGCCTATACGGAGGCCACAGACCACGCGGAGACCCGCTACAATGAGGCCCATGCAGCAACCAGGGGTGTTGTGGAGAGGTTCTTCGGTCCCTTGAAGATGCGATTCAGGTGCCTGGACTGCTCTGGAGGTGCACTGCAGTACCATTCCGAGAGGGTCAGCCGCATATTTGTTGTCTGTGTGTGCTACACAACATTGCCCAGCAGAGGGGTGATGTCCTGGAGGAAGAGGCACAGGGGGAGCCCGATGACGGTGACACGTCTGCATATGAGGAGGAAGAGGAGTAGGAGGATGGGGAGGGGGGGTCACAGACACGACCTGGGGGCTGCATACGGCCGGGAGGCTGCCCAACGCCCCCGGCTTGGAGGGTGAGGACGCGAGGCGTTGATCGGCGCACGTTGCACGAACTATGGGGAGGGCATCGCTGAGCAAGGCACTTGCACCACCATTCCGCACAAACACACCACCCAGCACCCCCCACCTCCCACACCATCCGACAACCCTAGCGCCCACACCACCACTTTCACAGCACCTTACACCTGCGGCACAACGGGATGGTATCACACAGTTGCTTGTGTAAATGGGTGTGATCAGTGCCATGTTGAGTGATGACAACCCGCTCTGCGATGAGCTGTGAGCTCCGGATCATTAGACAATGTCTGACTCATGGCCATAGCTAAACCCTCCACCTTGGTGGTCCCTGTATGCGTCACGGACACTCCATCACATGCCCATGTGGGGTAGCTGGCATTGGTGTGCCGAGGACGACGGGGTTGGGGGTGGGGGGGTGGAGGGAACACACACCCTGCATCACCGTTGGAGCCCACCGCCACTCGGTCCCCCTCACGACCCCTCAGGCACCGGACATAGCACAGAGTCATCTTGGTTTTGTGTAACAGTGACTTTATTCGCGACATTCACAGACAAGAGCCCTAGCCCCTAGAACTAAGCTGTGCCCTGCACCCGTGCCAACTTGGATTGGATTGGATTGGATTGGATTTGTTTATTGTCACATGTACCGAGGTACAGTGAAAAGTATTTTTCTGCGAGCAGCTCAACAGATCATTAAGTACATGAGAAGAAAAGGGAATAAAAGAAAATACATAATAGGGCGACACAAAATATACAATGTAACTACATAAGCACTGGCATCGGATGAAGCGTACAGGGGTGTAGTGTTAATGAAATCAGTCCATAAGAGGGTCATTTAGGAGTCTGGTAACAGCGGGGAATAAGCGGTTTTTGAGTCTGTTCGTGCGTGTTCTCAGACTTCTGTATTTCCTGCTCGATGGAAGAAGTTGGAAGAGTGATTACTATGTATCTAACTTCTTTGCCTTACAGGCCCTACCACTACACCTTGGTGTTTCCCCAGACGGTACAGCAGGAGTGGAGGCAGACTGCTGGGACTCCTGCCCTGCGACGTGGCTCCCCGTCGGCGCCCATTTCCTGGGTCGGCCCGGCTTCGATGGGCCAGGCTGCTCAGCGGGCATGCTGGGTGGGGTGGTGCCACCCTGTCCTGCCCGCTGCCCACCTGATGCACCAGGGACGGTACGGGGGGAGTCCGAGTGTTCCGGGACCTCCCTTGGAGTTACCGGGACGGGCCCCAGAACCTTCACCTCCCTCGGGGAGCCCGGTGGCCTCCGGATCTCACTATGGGACGGTGGTGCCCGCGGAGACATGCGCCCTGGCACCACCGACACCTGGCGCTGCCAGTCCTGTAGGCCGGCTGCGGCATTGACCAGGGTCTGAACGTTCGCAGCGACGGAGTTCAAGGAGTGCGACATCCCTGTCAGGGACTGTGCAACCTCCCGTTGTGATTGTGGGACGCCATCCAGCACGTGCGCAAGGCAGCCGATGCACTCAGCGATGGCCTGCTGGGACTGGGCCATGGCCTGCTGTGACTGGGCCATGACCTGCTGGGACTGGGCCATGGCCTGCTGTGACTGGGCCATGGCCTGCTAAGACTGGGCCATGGCCTGCTGAGACTGGGCCATGGCCTGCTGTGACTGGGCCATGGCCTGCTGAGACTGGGCCAGACCCCGGAGCGCAGCGGCAATTTCCAGTTGGCTCTGGCACATGGCTGCCCCTGAGAGGAAAGCTCTCTCCTGGGCCACGGATGACGCCTGCACATAAAGCCCCACGCCTTGCAGAATCTGACCCATGGCCAAAACCGTTGCCCTCATTGCCTCCACCGCGGACGCCACCCGTGCGGTGTAGGCCTGGGTGGCAGCCAAGACCGGCACCACTCCCAGCTCCTGGACGCGGATGGACGCCTCCAACTGCATCTGCAGATGCTGGAAGACGGCCGTCATCCTGTTGTCCACTCCCTGGGTTTCCAAAGGCATCGGGTCTGTGGGTGGGTCCAGCAAGTCCAGGAACCTTCTAGGCAGCAGCTGGGTGCTGGGCCTGGCCTGCCCTCCGACCGTCCAGCCCCTCGGCTGCTCCTACCTCCGCCTGTTGTTCGGCTGTGTGGTGCGCTCCAGTGGGGGTGCCTGGTGGCACTGGTAGGGGGTGCAGTGTGAGGGGGAAGACGGGGGGAGGTGACGGGCTGCGGGAGTGTAGCCAGGCAGGGGAGTCTCACTTGGTCCTGCGCCTCTGATCTTGCATGGCGTTACCTCTCGGGTGGCAGCTCCCCAGCGAGGTCCAGAGCCCTCTGCTCATGGACGGTGAGGGGGTGCAGTTCAGGTGATCCCCCTCCGGTTCTTGTACGCTCACGGTGGTTGTGAGCTGTCTTGTCCTGCGGGGGGAAGGGGGAAGCATCACAGTCAGCATCAAGATGCGTAGATGTTGGCAACATTATGACTGGGTGGGGGGGGACACTGGGCACCATGC
Organism: Scyliorhinus torazame; assembly: GCF_047496885.1. Classification (NCBI taxonomy): domain Eukaryota; kingdom Metazoa; phylum Chordata; class Chondrichthyes; order Carcharhiniformes; family Scyliorhinidae; genus Scyliorhinus; species Scyliorhinus torazame. The sequence continues at coordinate 90,645,270 of NC_092725.1, read as the reverse complement.
CATGGCAGCTCTCAAGGGGGGGTTGTTGCCCATGTGGGTCGGGTGCAACGTGGTGCCCCCCCTCCTGCGTGGGCAGGGGAGCGGTTCCCACGAAACGTGGTGGGGGGGGGGGAAGGAGTGGTGGGGTGTGGCCCGGGGGAACTCTCGGGGTAGTTACCCTGGCAGCCCTCGTGAGGTCATGGAGCTTCTTCCGGCACTGGTCTCCAGAGCGGGGGAGTGTGCCCCACAGCGCTAATCGTGGTGCCCACTTCACGCCAGCCGCGCTTCACAGAGCTGGATGGGAGCCAGTGCCCATGTCTTGGGCACAGGATGGCCCTGCACTCTTCTACTGCATCTAATAGAGTCTCTAGATCACTGTCCCCGAACCTGGGAGCGGCACGGCGGGGCTCAGCCATCTCTATCCTTCGGGTCCTGTGCGCGGATTGCGCACTTTAAATTACGCAGCGTGGCATCAGCTGGGCATCGCGCGATGACGCCGCTGCTCTGGCGCCACACCCACCGAGTTTCTCTCGGCCCCGCTGCTGGCCCCTTTTGGGGCCTGAATCGATCGTGCCCGCGGCCGTTTTCACGACGGCGTTCTCGACGGCGCGGACACTCTGCCTCAATATCGGAGAATCCAGTTGACAGGATGTCACAGTGAGAAGCTGCAGGATTGAATTCGAACTCTGCATGGGCCTGCGGAAAAGTTAATTCTGAGATGGTGGGAGGGGTGTAAGCGAAGAATGAAAGGAAAATGTGCTAGCTCGACCCAATTGGTGCCGCGAAGGTCCACGCTGATATTTCACAGAATCACAGAATTGTTACGGGTCAGAAGGAAGCCATTTGGCCCATCGTGTCTGCACCAGCTCTCCGAACGAGCATCGTGGCTTAGTCCCATTCCCCTGCCTTTCCCCCATACTCGTGAACATTGTTTTTATTCAAATAATCATCTAATGCCCTCTTGAGTGCCTCGATTGAACTGGCCTCCACCACACTTCCAGACAGTGCATTCTAGGCCTGAACCACTTGCTGTGTGGAAAAGTTTTTTCTCAAATCACATTTCATAATCATTTTAAATCTCTGGCCTTTTGTTCTTTATCCTTTTACAAGCAGGAAACGTCTTTCCCTATCTACTCTGTTCAGCTCCCTCATGGTTTTGAACAACTCTGTCAAATCTCTCCTCAGACTTTCTGTGGAAGTGCTTTCAGATGAGGCATTAGAGGTGCCACCTGACTCTTACACTGCTAAAGAGCCACTGTTTGAAAAGAAGGGAGTTCTCTAAAAGATACACTTACATTGTCCGTTTAGCCAACAGTACCAAATACCAATCAATCAGTTTTTCATCTCATGGCTGCTGTGGAAAATCGCGCAACATTGGGACTGTATTTCAAAGCAATTCCTTCGGTATTGGGCAGCACGGTAGCATTGTGGATAGCACAATTGCTTCACAGCTCCAGGGTCCCAGGTTCAATTCCGGCTTGGGTCACTGCCTGGGCGGAGTCTGCACATCCTGCCCGTGTGTACGTGGGTTTCCTCCGGGTGCTCCAGTTTCCTCCCACAGTCCAAAGATGTGCAGGTTAGGTGGATTGGCCATGATAAATTGTCCTTAATGTCCAAAATTGCCCTTAGTGTTGGGTGGGGTTACTGGGTTATGGGGATAGGGTGGAGGTGTTGACCTTGGGGAGGGTGCTCTTTCCAAGAGCCGGTGCACACTCGATGGGCCGAATGGCCTCCTTCTGCACTGTAAATTCTATGATATAGAATGGGTTGAGGGCTGTGATCAATGTGGTATATAATTGCTTTTTTCCTGAATACTGACAGCATGTACACACAGCTGTGGGGATTGGACGGAAATGGTGATTACATATTCCCAGCACTGGATCCATTCATTCCAACTGCTCCATGTTGGATATTATGCTCCACATGAGCTCCCTCCCCCTTCATCTCACCTAATCAACATATCCTGCTATTCCTTTCTCCCTCCTGTCTTTAACTGGCTTCTCCTTAAATGCATCTACACTAATTTTTTTTGCAACATGTGAAGATGGAATCAACAGATTTAAAACTCTAAAGATTGAGGGAAAAGTTAAAATCAGATCTCCAGTATCGGCGCGATGTCCGCCGACTGGCGCCCAAAACGGCGCAAATCAGTCGGGCATCGCGCCGCCCCGAAGGTGCGGAATACTCCGCATCTTGGGGGGCCGAGCCCCAGCCTTAAGGGGCTAGGCCCGCGCCGGACGAATTTCTGCCCCGCCAGCTGGCGGAAAAGGCCTTTGGTGCCCCGCCAGCTGGCGGGGAAATGACATCTCCGGGCGGCGCATGCGCGGGAGCGTCAGCGGCCGCCGACAGTTTCCCGCGCATGCGCAGTGGAGGGAGTCTCTTCCGCCTCCGCCATGGTGGAGACCGTGGCGAAGGCGGAAGGAAAAGGGTGCCCCCACGGCACAGGCCCGCCCGCGGATCGGTGGGCCCCGATCGCGGGCCAGGCCACCGTGGGGGCACCCCCCCGGGGTCAGATCGCCCCGCGCCCCCCCCCAGGACCCCGGAGCCCACCCGCGCCACCTTGTCCCGCCAGTAAGGCAGGTGGTTTAATCTACGCCAGCGGGACAGGCATTCTAGCAGCGACACTTCGGCCCATCCGGGCTGGAGAATCGCGGGGGGGGGGCCCGCCAACTGGCGCGGCACGATTCCCGCCCCTGCTGAATATCCGGTGCCGGAGAATTCGGCAACCGGCGGGGGCGGGATTCACACCAGCCCCCGGCGATTTGCCGACCCGGCGGGGGGGTCGGAGAATCTCACCCCAGATGTTTTCTTCTGCTGCTCCTCTATCGATCCAAAGGCTTCGAGTACAGAAGGAGGCCATTTGGTCCATCAAGTCTGTGATGGTTTCTTCTTAGAACAAGCCAATCCTAAAACCCTACTCTCTCCCCATAGCCCCACATTTTATTAATGTGGTCTTGGTAAAGTAGGAGCAATGGAAGTGATTGCATTGATATAATGCCTCAGGATGTCCCAAAGTCTTTTACAACCAACAAAGTGCTGTTGAAGTGCAGCAATTGTTGACTGCAGCCGCAGCAATCTCTCACAAACAGCAATAGAAGCGTTTAGTGGTGTTAGTTGGGGAATCAGAATTCATAGAATTTACAGTGCAGAAGGAGACCATTCGGCCCATTGAGTCAACCCTTGGAAAGAGGCCCCTACCTAAGCAATGTTGTTTGTTTCACCAACTAAATTTCACCTGGACCTGTAATCTGATAAAGTGGATCCACTCAATCAGCTTGGAATCCACCTGCATTTCATTCCACTGAAATCAATGAGATTGAAACCAGACACGGGTACTAAAATGGACGTGCATATACCTCTCTACCAGATTACCAATTGGTCGATTTTTATTTAAATCAACTTCAGATAAATATGGGATGAAAGTTATACAGTGCGTATTTTGGGAAAGACTTGTAATAGCATGTACAGCTGTACATTTAGTATTCTAACTCACAAAGAATAATTCCAATTGATTTAACCTGATGAATCTAGTCACGATCTTTAAGAAGCCATTAACATTGTTCACTGGGCTGAAAGATTCTAAAATGTCTAACTAACCAGTTATTATCAACTGTGACCTCATGTAAGGTCTGATGGAATCATAGTCACTGCACAGAAGGAGACCATTCGCCTCACTGCACCTCTACAAACTCTTTGGTTGGAGATATCTATTTACCCTCTCCCCATATCCAATTCTCTTTTAAATTATGTCTTAGTCACTACCTCATAACCCCTGAAGGGAAAGCATTCTAATAACCATAATAATTTCCTTCTCAGTTCTTCTCGATCTAGTTCAACCATTGACCAGACACTGAACTGGACCAGCCACACAAATACTGTGCTACAAGAGCAGTTCAGAGGTTGGGAATTCTGTGACGAGCAGCTCACCTCCTGACTCCCCAAAGCTTGACCACCATCTACAAGGTACAAGTCAGGAGTGTGGTGGAAATTCTCCACTTGCCTGGTTGATTGCATGTTTAAAGAAGCTCAACACCATACAGGTCAAGGCAGCACATTCAATCTGCTTCCAGTCATCCATCATTCCCTCCCTCCACCGTTGGTGTACAGTTGCAGCAGTGTATCTACAAGATACATTGCAATATTTTGCTAACAGCATGTCCCAAACCTGTGACCATCACCTAAAAGGACTAGGACTTGGAAACATCACTACCTCCAAATACCCCACCAAACCACACACCATCCTGACCTGGAGATATATTGCTGTTCCTTCACTGTTGCTGGTAAAAAAATCCTGGCACCTACACCACATAGAATCATAGAATCCCTACTGTGCAGAAGGAGGCCATTTGGCCCATTGGGTCCGCACCGGCCCTTGGAAATAGCGCCCTACTTAAGCCCATGCCTCCACCCTATCCCCGTAACCCAGTAACCCCACCTATCCTTTAGGCACTAAGGGGCAATTTAGCATGGCCAATCCACCTAACTTGCACACCTTTGGACTGTGGGAGGCACCCGGAGGGAACCCACGCAGACACGGGGAGAAAGTGAAAACTCCACACATGACAGTCACTCGAAGCTGCAATTGAACCCGGGTCCCTCGAGCTGTGAGGCAGCAGTGCTAACTATTGTGTTACTGTGCTGCCCCAAATGGACTGCAGCGGTTCAAGAAGGCAGCTCACCACGATCTCCTCAAGGAGGCCTAGAGATGAACAACAAATGCTGTTCTTGTGAGCCACATCTTCATGACATGATGTGAGAGTGACTGCTCAAGACATCAATGCATAATTTGACTAATTCTGATATCATGGAACCGAGCAAAACTCAAATCAATGGTAATTGGGGGGAACTGTTCACTGGTTTAAGTCATGCATAGTCAGCAATGGTAATGTAATTGAATACAGTAAGAAGTCTTACAACACCAGGTTAAAGTCCAACAGGTTTGTTTCAAACACCAGCTTTCGGAGCACTGCTCCTTCCTCAGGTGAATCAGAAGGAGCAGTGCTCTGAAAGCTAGTGATTTGAAACAAACCTGTTGAACTTTAACCTGGTGTTGTAAGACTTCTTACTGTGCTCACCCCAGTCCAACGCCAGCATTTCCACATCAATGTAATTGAATGTCAAGGGTAGACTATTAAATTCTCCCTCTTGTCGGAGATGGGCATTGGCTAGCACTTGTGTGTTAAATGTTACTTGCTACTTATCAACCCCAGCCTGAATGTTGACAAGCTTTGACAAAGGGTCATCTGGACTCGAAACGTTAGCTCTTTTCTCTCCCTACAGATGCTGCCGGACCTGCTGAGATTTTCCAGCATTTTCTCTTTGGTTTCTGAATGTTATCTGGTATTGTTGAATGTGGGCATGGATTGCTTCAGTATCTGAGGAGTCACAAATGCTACTGAATATAGTGCAATCGTTCATAAGCATCCCCACTTCTGACCCTATAATGGAGGAAGGGTCACTGATGAAGCAGCCAAAGATGCTTGTGCCTTGGACTCTTCCCTGAGGAACCCATTCAGTGATGGGACTGAGATGATTGACCTGAAAGAGCTATAAACACCTTTCTTTGTGCCAGATATTGCTCCAACCAGTGAAAACCTTTGCCCCGGATTCACATTGACTTCAAACTTTGACACATGATGAATGAAGGAAAATAATGTTAAAGTGGTAGGGTTAGCTGAAGAGTGATGGGAGAAAACTAATGTGGAATATAAATGTGATCATGGACCAGTTGGGCCAAGTGGCCTGTTTTTGTATCTAAGGAACTTGATGATCAAATTGCATTCAGATTACTTAACAATGCTTAGCACCTTATGCTTGAGTCTTTTGTCAGTGGTTCCTCAGGAACCACAGTCCACCTATTTCTGAATGTCGGATGCTGTGGACTTGCTCAGCTGCATATGCGTTGAGCTGACAGAATTTCTCCGAGAAGGATGGTCCTCTACAAAATGGACCTCTGTTGCACGTCGGCAGGAAAACCGATGAGGGAAGGTGGGAAGTTGAGGTCTGTATATAAGCTGCACAATTTTGTTCACAGCAACTTCATTTATAAACATCTGCTATGAATTAAAATATAAAGAAGCCCCTTTATTTGCTCATCAAATGTGCTTATTTGTGGTTATACTTGGCATGATTCCGAGCCTGGATACAGGGGGTAATGATTCTCTGTAGGTGCTGGTTATACAGCAATCAGAGCTCACCAACTACTGATTTAGAATGAAAACTCAAAGTTGGTGGATTCAAGGAGAGTGGAATGAGGGGGAGGGCTGTGGAGGGAGGGGTGTGGAGAGGAGGGGAGGGGGAGATATCCTTCAGGATTAGAGCTGAGTGCAGGGAGGAAATTGCAAATCAGCCTTTCATCCTCATTCAGACACAAAGGCTTAATACGAAACAGCAACCTGTCCAAACTGGCAAGTGAACAGTGAAGCATCTATTTAGCGTGTTATTTTTATATATACTTATAAACTCAGTTTGCTCCTTAGGCGTTGCCATGACAATCAGCTTGATTTACAATAGCAGCATCTAATGAGGTATTATCTAGGTGGGGAACGGCTTCAGACTGATTTACTGAGCAGTATCACATGGCTGGTGTGACAAAACTAAAACCTGCAGTTCAAAGCCTTGACTTATTTTTAACACTTCAGGCAATCAATACTGTGTCACTCTGTCCCAACTCTGACCAGTCTCACACACAGAGGCAAAGCTTTCTCAAATCAGAGCGATAAATAGAGTTCCGCTTGATTGACTGCATTTTTAAAAAGGGCAATGCGTTTTACTTATGGATTAAATCGGAAGTCTATTTTGCATAAATAAGCCACAGTCATTAAAACAAACCGAACTTCCTCACAGCTGTGAGGATGCAGAAGACAGCTGCTGTGCAGCTAATAGACTTTTTAACTGCAAGCCCCAAACTTTATCTGAATTAAAACATATCAGGCAGGATCTACCAGCCATGTTGCACTCGAAAAACAACATGGCGCAACGCGACTGGTAGATGCCCACTTCTGGGATCACCATGCCTTGTGAGATCTAATGCGATCTCGCGAGACGTCGGGATGCGAATCCTGCCTGTGGGTGGGATCCTTTTCTTTCAAATATACATATTAGAGTGAGACAGCTAGTCTGTGTTCCTGAGATCTAACCAAGGCGTGGGATCTAACTCCCTCACCTTGGAGACCTCGGGTGAACGGTATTCAGTATTGGTCTCCACAAACGGGGACTAGATGGAACAGCACTTGCGGGGGTCTCCCAGGGGATTGGAGGCCCCTGGTGCATGCTCTCTAAGCAGGTTGGCACCCTGGCATTGCTGGTGCCACCCAGACACCCTGACAGTGCCAGTCTAGCACTGGCAGGGGTACTGCCAGGATGCCAGGCTGGTGGTGCTTAGCTGGCATTTTTTGCATGGTGGGGATCGGGCCGGGTACCCTGTGTAGGGTTTGCGGTGGGGGGGGGGGGGGGGGGGTGGGGGGCTGATGACCCCCTTATAGTAAGTTAGGGCTTAGTGGGGGGTCGCACCGGTGTCTCAATCTCTCACTGCACTGAGGAGTTCCGCCGAGCGGATCACCTCAGTGCAGAAATGGGACTAAGTGTGACCTTGGCTGCGCATTCCCTGCTGAGGCACCGATCTGCTTGGTGGGTGTTATGAGCGCCAGAAAACACTTGGCTAATTGTGTAATTATGTGCACTCCGGGACTCTGGCCCCATTCGGGTAGCTTGCGCCCATCATATTTCACAGTAAAACAAAAACTTGCATTTATACGGCACCTTTGATGTAGTGGAATTTCCCAATGTTTTTCGCCGGGGTGTTTTCTATATCTGTTTATTGCTGCCCGTCAGCTAATGGAATGTGGTTGACTTGCACATGACTCATAAAATCTGATGGTGAGAATAATGGATGCAAAGAAACAGATGGAAGCATTTCTGTAACAAGCCTTATTATCCCAGAACAATCATTGGTGTAATATAAGCAAAATGACACTGCAGTAACAGACCGAGGCTCCTTCAACAGCACCTTCCAAACTGACAACTTTTACCATCTAGGAGGACAAGGGCAGCAGATACATGCGAACACCACCAGTTGCAAGTTCCCTTCCAAACCACTCACTATCCTGACTTGGAAATATATCACTGCCGCTGAATCAAAGTCCTGGAACTCCCTCCCTAACAGCACTGTGGGTGTATCTACGCCAAATGGACTACAGCTGTTCAAGAAGGTAGCTTACCACCACCCTCTCAAGGGCAGTTCAGGATGGGCAATAATGCTAGTCCAACCAGTGACACCCACATCCCGTGAAAGAATACATTTAAAAAATAATGGGACAGCCATTTTTCATCCAGCAACAGGCTCCCACAAACAGCAACGTGAAAATGGTCAGATCATCTATTTTAGTGATGATAAATATTGATCAGGACACTGGGAGAACTCTTTGAAATAGCAGCCACGGGATCTTTTATATCCATCCGTGAGAGTAGGCAGGACCTTGGTTTAATGTCACCCAGTGTGGGACTGGAGACATATATAAACCAGACAAGGCTCCTTTTCCTGAAGGTGATTAATAAATGGATGCAGTGTTCCTTTCATCAGTGTTCTGGTTTTGCTACAGTCACAATGTTATTAATAGGAGTGTGGGCTCATCTAAGATTAAACCCTTTAAAAATAAACTTCCCAGATGGCTTGGGCTTTTTAAAGCACAACTAACTGTGTTCTGAGACTAGCTCCTTCAGGTGGTCTCGCAACTTGTCCAATGAACCAACTTTAGCTGAAATTAGCAGGGGTTGTGTTCCATGCTGATTCACTACAAAGCTGCAGAATAATCAGCTCAGTAGATGGGTTTGTTGTGACTTAATCCCTGAGTAACACAGTAACATTTCTGTACTGAAATAGAACACAATTCCCATTTTACTGTACATCAAATTGTGCAAGATATCCCGTTGTCTCTACCTCTGTTTTTAAATATGCAGCATTGACAGAATAATTCTCTCTTCATTTTCAGATATAAAACATTTCACTGATCCAGTCACTGGTGTTGCATTACCTCTGCACCTTCAGCCTCCTGTAAAACTCTGCTGCATACACTAACTCTGCTGTCTGTATACTAACTCTGCTGTCTGTATACTAACTCTGCTGTCCGTATTAACTCTGCTGTCCGTATTAACTCTGCTGTCTGTATACTAACTCTGCTGCCATATACTAACTCTGCTGTCCGTATACTAACTCTGCTGTCTGTATACTAACTCTGCTGTCCGTATACAAACTCTGCTGTCTGTATACTAACTCTGCTGTCTGTATACTAACTCTGCTGTCCATATACCACTTCTGCTATCTGTATAATAACTCTGCTGTCCGTATACTAATTCTGCTGTCTGTATACTAACTCTGCTGTCCGTATACTAACTCTCCTGTCTGTATACTAACTATCCTGGCTGTATACTAACTCTGCTGTCTGTATACAAACTCTGCTGTTCGTATGCTAACTCTGCTGTCTGTATACTAACTCTGCTGTCCGTATACCAACTCTGCTGTCCGTATACCAACTCTGCTGCCTGTATACTAACTCTGCTGTCTGTTTTCTAACTCTCCTGTCCGTATACTAATTCTGCTGTACATATACTAACTCTCCTGTCCGTATACTAACTCTCCTGTCCATATACCAACTCTGCTGTCCGTATACAAAATCTGCTGTCTGTATACTAACTCTGCTGTCTGTATACTAACTCTGCTGTCTGTATACTAACTCTTCTGTCCATATACCAATTCTGCTATCTGTATAATAACTCTGCTGTCCGTATACTAACTCTGCATTCTGTATACTAACTCTCCTGTCCGTATACTAACTCTCCTGTCCGTATACTAACTATCCTGTCTGTACACTAACTCTGCTGTCTGTATACTAACTCTGTTGTCCGTATACTAACTCTGCTGTGTGTATACTAACTCTGCTGTCTGTTTGCTAACTCTCCTGTCCGTGTACTAATTCTGCTGTACATATACTAACTCTCCTGTCCGTATACTAACTCTCCTGTCCATATACCAACTCTGCTGTCCGTATACAAAATCTGCTGTCCGTATACAAACTCTGCTGTCTGTATACTAACTCTGCTGTCTGTATACTAACTCTGCTGTCTGTATACTAACTCTGCTGTCTGTATACCAACTCTGCTGTCCATATACCAACTCTGCTGCCTGTATACTAACTCTGCTGTCTGTTTGCTAACTCTCCTGTCCATAAACTAACTCTCCTGTCCGTATACTAATTCTGCTGTACATATACTAACTCTCCTGTCCGTATACTAACTCTCCTGCCCATATACCAACTCTGCTGTCCGTATACAAACTCTGCTGTCCGTATACCAACTCTGCTGCCTGTATACTAACTCTGCTGTCTGTTTGCTAACTCTCCTGTCCGTATACTAAATCTCCTGTCCGTATACTAATTCTGCTGTACATATACTAACTCTCCTGATCATATACTAACTCTCCTGTCCATATACCAACTCTGCTGTCCGTATACAAACTCTACTGTCTGTATACTAACTCTGCTGTCCATATACTAACTCTGTTGTTCTTATACTAACTCTGCTGTCCGTATAGATCATAGATCATAGATCACAGAATTTACAGTGCAGAAGGAGGCCATTTGGCCCATCGATCTGCATCGGCTTCTGGAAAGAGCACCCTACCCAAGGTCAACACCTCCACCCTACCCCCATAGCCCAGTAACCCCACCCAACTCTTAAGGGCAATTCTGGACACTAAGGGCAATTTATCATGGCCAATCCACCTAACCTCAACATCTTTGGACTGTGGGAGGAAACCGGAGCACCCGGAGGAAACTCACGCACACATGGGGAGGATGTGCAGACTCCGCACAGACAGTGACCCAAGCCGGAATCGAACCTGGGACCCTGGAGCTGTGAGGCAATTGTGCTATCCACAATGATACCGTGCTGCCCCGAGTTATACTAACTCTCCTGTCCATATACTAACTCTACTGTCTATATACTAACTCTGCTGTCCGTATACTAACTCTGCTTTCAATATACTAACTCTCCTGTCTTTATATTAACTCTCCTGTCCATATACTAACTCTGCTGTACATATACTAACTCTCCTGTCCGTATACTAACTCTCTTGTCCATATACTAACTCTGCTGTCCAGATACTAACTCTCCTATCTGGATGCTAACTCCGCTGTCCGTATACTAACTCTCCTGTCCATGTACTAACTCTCCTGTCCGTATACTAACTCTCCTGTCCGTATACTAACTCTCCTGTCCGTATACTAACTCTCCTGTCCGTATACTAACTCTCCTGTCCGTATGCTAACTCTGCTGTCCATATACTAACTCTCCTGTCCGCATACTAACTCTCCTGTCCATGTACTAACTCTCCTGTCCATATACTAACTCTCCTGTCCGTATGCCAACTCTGCTGTACGTATACTAACTCTCCTGTCCATATACTAACTCTCCTGTCCGTATACTAACTCTCCTGTCCGTATACTAACTCTCATGTCCGTATACTAACTCGCCTGTCCGCATACTAACTCTCCTGTCCATATACTAACTCTGCTGTATGTATACTAACTCTCCTGTCCATATACTAACTCTCCTGTCCGTATACTAACTCTCCTGTCCGTATACTAACTCTCCTGTCCGCATACTAACTCGCCTGTCCGTATACTAACTCACATGCCCATATACTAACTCTGCTGTCCATATACTAACTCTGCTGTCCATATACTAACTCTCCTGTCCACATACTAACTCTCCTGTCCATATACTAACTCTCCTGTCCGTATACTAACTCTCCTGTCCGCATACTAACTCGCCTGTCCGTATACTAACTCACATGCCCATATACTAACTCTGCTGTCCATATACTAACTCTCCTGTCCATATACTAACTCTCCTGTCCACATACTAACTCTCCTGTCCGTATACTAACTCTCCTGTCCACATACTAACTCTCCTGTCCATATACTAACTCTCCTGTCCGTATACTAACTCTCATGCCCATATACTAACTCTGCTGTCCATATACTAACTCTGCTGTCCATATACTAACACTCCTGTCCGCATACTAACTCTCCTGTCCATATACTAACTCTCCTGTCCATATACTAACTCTGCTGTCCAGATACTAACTCTCCTATCTGTATGCTAACTCCGCTGTCCGTATACTAACTCTCCTGTCCATGTACTAACTCTCCTGACCGTATACTAACTCTCCTGTCCGTATGCTAACTCTGCTGTCCGTATACTAACTCTCCTGTCCGTTTACTAACTCTGCTGTCCATATGCTAACTCTGCTGTCCATATACTAACTCTCCTGTCCACATACTAACTCTCCTGTCCATATACTAACTCTCCTGTCCCTATACTAACTCTCCTGTCCGCATACTAACTCTCCTGTCCATATACTAACTATCCTGTCCGTATACTAACTCTCCTGTCCATATACTAACTCTCCTGTCCGTATACTAACTCTCCTGTCCATATACTAACTCTCCTGTCCATATACTAACTCTCCTGTCCGCATACTTACTCTCATGCACATATACTAACTCTGCTGTCTATATACTAACTCTCCTGTCCATATACTAACTCTCCTGTCCGTATACTAACTCTCCTGTCCGTATACCAACTCTCCTGTCCGTATGCTAACTCTGCTGTATGTATACCAACTCTCCTGTCCGTATACTAACTCTGCTGTATGTATACTAACTCTCCTGTCCATATACTAACTCTCCTGTCCGCATATTTACTCTCATGCCCATATACTAACTCTGCTGTCTATATACTAACTCTCCTGTCCATATACTAACTCTCCTGTCCGTATACTAACTCTCCTGTCCGTATACTAACTCTCCTGTCCGTATACCAACTCTCCTGTCCGTATGCTAACTCTGCTGTAGGTATACTAACTCTCCTGTCCGTATACTAACTCTCCTGTCCATATACTAACGCTCCTGTCTGTATACTAACTCTCCTGTCCATATACTAACTCTCCTGTCCATATACTAACTCTGCTGTCCATATACTAACTCTCCTGTCCATATACTAACTCTCCTGTCCGTATACTAACTCTCCTGTCCATATACTAACTCTCCTGTCCGTATACTAACTCTCCTGTCCGTATACCAACTCTCCTGTCCGTATACTAACTCTCCTGTCCGTATACTAACTCTCCTGTCCGTATACTAACTCTGCTGTCCATATACTAACGCTCCTGTCCATATACTAACGCTCCTGTCCGTATACTAACTCTCCTGTCCATATACTAACTCTGCTGTCCGTATACTAACGCTCCTGTCCATATACTAACGCTCCTGTCCATATACTAACGCTCCTGTCCGTATACTAACTCTCCTGTCCGTATACTAACTCTCCTGTCCATATACTAACTCTCCTGTCCATATACTAACTCTGCTGTCCGTATACAAACTCTGCTGTCCGTATACTAACTCTCCTGTCCGTATACTAACTCTCCTGTCCATATACTAACTCTCCTGTCCATATACTAACTCTGCTGTCTGTATACAAACTCTGCTGTCCGTATACTAACTCTCCTGTCCGTATACTAACTCTCCTGTCCCTATACTAACTCTCCTGTCCATATACTAACTCTCCTGTCCGTATACTAACTCTCCTGTCCCTATACTAACTCTCCTGTCCATATACTAACTCTGCTGTCTGTATACAAACTCTGCTGTCCGTATACTAACTCTCCTGTCCGTATACTAACTCTCCTGTCCATATACCAACTCTCCTGTCCCTATACTAACTCTCCTGTCCGTATACCAACTCTCCTGTCCGTATACTAACTCTCCTGTCCATATACTAACTCTGCTGTCTGTATACAAACTCTGCTGTCCGTATACTAACTCTCCTGTCCGTATACTAACTCTCCTGTCCATATACCAACTCTCCTGTCCGTATACTAACTCTCCTGTCCATATACCAACTCTCCTGTCCGTATACTAACTCTCCTGTCCCTATACTAACTCTCCTGTCCATATACTAACTCTGCTGTCTGTATACAAACTCTGCTGTCCGTATACTAACTCTCCTGTCCGTATACTAACTCTCCTGTCCATATACCAACTCTCCTGTCCCTATACTAACTCTCCTGTCCGTATACTAACTCTCCTGTCCGTATACTAACTCTCCTGTCCCTATACTAACTCTCCTGTCCGTATACTAACTCTCCTGTCCGTCTACTAACTCTCCAGTCCCTATACTAACTCTCCTGTCCGTATACTAACTCTCCTGTCCGTCTACTAACTCTCCAGTCCCTATACTAACTCTCCTGTCCGTATGCTAACTCTCCTGTCAGTATGCTAACTCGTGGCAAATTCAATTCACCCATCACGAGTCACTTTCCTTGCTGACAGATTTTACCTGATTGACTGAAAGTCAGATTCTTCAGTTGAAATTCTAAATGGCATCCTAAAAGGAATTTGTGATTTTAATGTGTCATTTGTGGCACTGGTGTGAAATGGTATCAATTCTGTGTCAGAGATTCCTGCATTACTGTGTAATCAATGGTCCAAGTGCGAAAAACGCTTTCCGGATTCTGGAGTCTTCACTCCTTCTCATTCTGACACATTGAAGTTTAGATGATTGACCTGAGCATAATTATACCAACATATTTCATTTATGTTATAGAATCATAGAATCCCTGCAGTGCAGAAGGCCATTCGGCCCATCGAGTCTGCACAGGCCCAAGGAAAGAGCACCCTACTTAAGCCCACGCCTCCATCCTATCCCCGTAACCCATTAACCCCACTAAGGGACAATTTATCATGGCCAATCCACCTAAACTGCACATCTTTGGACTGTGGGAGGAAACCGGAGCACCCGAAGGAAACTCACGTGGACATAGGGAGAAAGTGCAAACTCCACACAGTGACACCAGGCCAGAATTGAACCCGGGTCCCTGGAGCTATGAGGCAACAGTGCTAACTACTGTGTCACCGTGCTACTCCATGTGGCGCATTTGATGTAGTAAAATGTCCTGAGGTGCTTCACTGGACCATTAGAAAACAAAATTTGACATTGATTCACATAAGGTGATATCAGTGTCAGTGATTAAAAGTTTGATCAAAGATATAGGTTATAAGGAGCCTTGGAAAGTAGGAGAGAGATAGATGGAGAGGGCTTTCAGGAGCCAATATCAGCTGCGGAATTCTCCATTGGTGGGATCCTCCGCTTTGCTGGCAGCGCACCCACTTCTACGGGTCTCCCGACGGCATGGGTGGTCACCATGGGAAACTCTATTGGCCGGCTGCGGGAACGGAGAATCCCACTGCTGGCGGGGGCACGCAGGAAAACGGGGCTGGCGGGACGAAGAATCCTGCCCCAGAGATTTGGGCTGACATACATTCACCAATGGCAGTGAAACAGGCCATTTGATACAATAGGCCCATGCTCGTTGAACAAGTGACCTGCACATTCAAAAGGAGCTACAATGATAATAAATAACCCTACAGTAGGATAGCATTCAACAGAGTGAGTAACCAATCTGAAGCTTTGGAATATCTACTTACAAATTGGATGGAAAGCTATAACGATAAGGAGAGACACAAACATTAAACTGTTGTGTGGAATACAATTGCTTTATCATAGCTGGGATGCTCAGCACAAATTGTTGAAGCCAACACAACCATGAAACAGGGGAGGGTGCTCTCTGGTCGCTATAGGTTGACAAAACAGTTAATTCAAAAGAATCTTAAAATAAGAGCCAGGCCAATCAGAAGAGAGGTTAGAAAACATTTCTTCACACAAAGGGTGGTAGATGAGTGGAACTCGAACACAAAAACCAGTCAGTGCTAGCTCAATTGATCATTTCAAATCTGAGGGAGAATCATAGAATCTTGCAGCACAGATGTAGGTCAGGCGGCCCATTGTGCCTGTCCAACCCTTGAGTTATCTAATTTAGTCTCACACCTGAGTTTTTTCCAAATAATCCTCAAATTATATTTATAGATTTTTGCTGGACAAGGTTATTAAGGGATTTGGAATCAAATGGGGTGGAAGGCGTTAGGCTGCAGATCAGCCGTGATCTAATTAAGTGGAGGAACGTGGGCGGCATGGTAACGTGGGCAGCATGGTAATGTGGGCAGCACGGTAACATGGGCGGCACGGTAACGTGGGCGGCACGGTAATGTGGGTGGCACGGTAACGTTGGCGTCATGGTAACGTGGGCGGCACGGTAACGTGGGCGGCACAGTAATGTGGGCGGCATGGTAACGTGGGTGGCACGGTAACGTGGGCACATGGTAACGTGGCCGGCATGGTAACGTGGGCAGCACGGTAACATGGGCGGCACTGTAACGTGGGCGGCACTGTAACGTGGGCGGCATGGTAATGTGGGCGGCACAGTAATGTGGGCGGCACGGTAATGTGGGCGGCATGGTAACGTGGGTGGCATGGTCACGTGGGCAGCATGGTAACGTGGGCGGCATGGTAACGTGGGCGGCATGGTAACGTGGGCGGCATGGTAACGTGGGCATCACAGTAATGTGGGCGGCATGGTAATGTGGGCGGCATGGTAACATGGGCGGTATGGTAACCTGGGCGGCATGGTAGCACTGTTGCTTCACAGTGCCAGGGTGCCAGGTTCGATTCCCAGCTTGGGTCACTGTCTGGTCGGAGTCTGCACATTCTCCCCGTGTCTGCGTGGATTTCCTCGAGTACTCCAGGATCCTCCCGAAATCCCGAAATCCCGAAAGATGTGCTGTTAGGTGAATTGGGCATTCTGAATTCTCCCTCTGTGTACCCGAACAGGTGCCGGAATGTGGCGACGCGGGGCTTTTCAAAGTAACTTCATTACAGTGTTAATGTAAGCCTACTTGTGATAATAAAGATTATTATCAATAGCCTGCTCATGCTCCTATGTTCCTATGTTTCCAGCCAATGAAGCTCTTTGGAAGCGTAGTCACTTTTGTAATGTAGGAAATGTGGCAGCCAATTTATGCACAGCAACTCCCACAAACAGCAATGTAATAATGACCAGATGATTTGTTTATAATGTTGGAAGAAGAATAAATCTGGCTCAAGAAGTTGGGGAAAACTGTCTCACTGTTCTACGAAATAGTGCTATGGAATCATTTACCAGCCAGAGGACAGACAGGGCCCTTGGTTTTACACCTCATCCAAAAGGTGGTACTCCAGGCAGCGCAGCTCTCTCTCAGCTCAGACACTGGAGTGATGGCTTAGATCCTGTGCTCAAGTCTCTAGAATGTGACTTGAACCCATGACCTTCTGAATTAGAGGTGAGAGGGTGCTGTCCACTGAACCAAAGATATCAATTAGAATTTTGAAGGCTGCCCACACTTGCCCATTGTGCCAGTCTTGAGCAGCCTTACCAATAGGCCTTGATAGGTATCATTGAGGCTGCTCAAAAGGAACTCAACTGAAATTATTTTCTTTGTTAAAATACAGAGAAGGGGAGCAATGGCAATATCATCCCTGACAGAGTCCTGTATTGATGGTAGTTATTTGCGGCAATCTACTCACCCAACTGTGGTAAATGGAGACAGGCTTCATCGTGGAAATAAACCAGCAATAAGAGGTTTTAGGGAGGGGAGAAGCTGGGCTACTTGCATTACAAGTACGTTTTGTGATATTATAAAACTGTGAGGCCTTGTGAGCCATTAATCATTACTATGAAAAGTAATATTTACCTTGTGCCAGTTAAGAGAGACTTTGATTGTTTAAACGGCTTCATACTAATACTATAACTTGGGAATGTAAATTAGGAATTTTAGGTCCGAGTGAACATAGAACATAGAACATAAAACAGTACAGCACAGAACAGGCCCTTTGGCCCTCGATGTTGTGCCGAGCATTGTCCGAAACCAAGATCAAGCTATCCCACTCCCTGTCATTCTGGTGTGCTCCATGTGCCTATCTAATAGCCACTTGAAAGTTCCGAAAGTGTCCGACTCCACTATCACAGCAGACAGTCCATTCCACACCCTAACCACTCTCTGAGTAAAGAACCTACCTCGGACATCCCTCCTATATCTCCCACCCTGAATCTTATAGTTATGCCCCCTTGTAACAGTTACATCCACCCGAGGAAATAGTCTCTGAACGTCCACTCTATCTATCCCCCTCATTATCTTATAAACCTCTATTAAGTCGCCTCGCATCCTCCTCCGCTCCAAAGAGAAAAGCCCTAGCTCCCTCAACCTTTCCTCATAAGACATATCCTGCAAACCAGGCAGCATCCTGGTAAATCTCCTTTGCACCCTTTCCAATGCTTCCACATCCTTCTTATAATAAGGTGACCAGAACTGCACACAATACTCCAAATGTGGTCTCACCAGGGTCATGTATAGTTGCAGCATAACCCCGCGGCTCTTAAACTCAAGCCCCTGTTAATAAACGCTAACACACTATAAGCCTTCTTCACGCCTCTATCCACTTGAGTGGCAACCTTCAGAGATCAATGGACATGAACCCCAAGATCTCTCTGTTCCTCCATATACCTCAGAACCCTGCCGTTGACCCTGTAATCCACATTCAAATTTTTTCTACCAAAATGAATCACCTCGCACTTATCAGGGTTAAACTCCATCTGCCATTTTTCGGCCCAGCTCTGCATCCTATCAATGTCTCTTTGCAGCCTACAACAGCCCTCCACCTCATCTACTACTCCACCAATCTTGGTGTCATCAGCAAATTTACTGACCCACCCTTCAGCCCCCTCCTCTAAGTCATTGATAAAAATCACAAATAGCAGAGGACCCAGTACTGATCCCTGTGGTACACCGCTGGTAACTGATCTCCAGTCTGAAAATTTTCCATCCACCACCACCCTCTGTCTTCTATGTAATAGCCAGTTACTTATCAAATTGGCCAAATTTCCCTCTATCCCACACCTCCTTACTTTCTTCATGAGCCGACCATGGGGAACCTTATCAAACGCCTTACTAAAATCCATATATATGACATCAACAGCTTTACCTTCATCTACACACTTAGTTACCTCCTCAAAGAATTCAATCAAATTTGTGATGCAAGACCTACCCTTCACGAATCCGTGTTGACTATCCCGGATTAAGCTGCAGCTTTCCAAATGGTCATAAATCCTATCCTTCAGGACCTTTTCCATTATCTTCCCGACCACCAAAGTAAGACTAACTGGCCTATAATTACCAGGGTCATTCCTATTCCCTTTCCTGAACAGAGGAACAACATTCGCCACTCTCCAGTCCTCTGGCACTATCCCCGTGGACAGCGAGGTCCCAAAGATCAAAGCCAAAGGCTCTGCAATCTCATCCCTTGACTCCCAAAGAATCCTTGGGTATATCCCATCTGGCCCAGGGGACTTATCGACCCTCAGGTTTTTCAAAATTGCTTATATATCCTTCCTCAGAACATCTACTTCCTCCAGCCTACCCGCCTGAATCACACTCTCATCCTCAAAAACATGGCCCCTCCCCTTTGTGAACACTGAAGAAAAGTATTCATTCAATGTCTCTCCTATTTCTTCTGACTCCATGCACATGTTCCCACTACTGTCCTTCACCGAACCTACCCTCACACTGGCCATTCTTTTATTTCTCACATAAGAGTAAAAAGCCTTGGGGTTTTCCTTGATCCGACCCACCAAGGACTTCTCATGTCCCCTCCTAGCCCTCCTAAGCCCTTTTTTCAGCTCATTCCTTGCTCCCTTGTAACCCTCAAGTGACCTTCCTGGACCTTGTTTTCTCATCCTTACATACTCTTCCTTTTTCCTCTTGACAAAACAGTCAACCTCTTTTGTGAACCATGGTTCCCTCACACGGCCATTTCCTCCTTGCCTGACAGGGACATGCCTATCAAGGACACACAGTATTTGTTCCTTGAACAAGCTCCACTTTTCATTTGTGTCTTTCCCTGACAGTTTCTGTTCCCATCTTTTGCTCCCTAATTCTTGCCTAATCCCATCATAATTACCCCTCCCACATTTATAAACCTTGCCCTGCCGTATGGCCCTATCCCTCTCCATTGCAATAGTGAAAGACACCGAATTGTGGTCACTATCTCAAAAGTGCTCTCCCACAAACAAATCTAGCACTTGACCCGGTTCATTACCCAGTACCAAATCCAATGTGCCCCCCCCCCCCCCTCTTGTCAGCCTATCCACATATTGTGTCAGGAAACCCTCCTGCACACACTGTACAAAAACTGCCCCATCCGAACTGTTTGACCTATAGAGGTTCCAATCAATATTTGGAAAGTTAAAGTCACCCATGACAACTACCCTGAGACCTCCACACCCATCCATAATCTGTTTTGCAATTTCTTCCTCCACATCTCTATTACTATTTGGGGGCCGATAGAAAACTCCTAACAATGTGACCGCTCCTTTCCTATTTCTAACTTCGGCCCATATTACCTCAGTAGGCAGATCCCCTTCAAACTGCCTTTCTGCAGCCGTTAAACTATCCTTTATTAACAATGCTACTCCTCCACCTCTTTTACCACCTTCCCTACTCTTACTGAAACATCTACACCCCGGAACTTCCAACAACTATTCCTGTCCCTGTCTAACCATGTCTCCGTAATGGCCACAACATCGTAGTCCCAAGTACCAATCCACGCTCCAAATTCACCTATCTTATTCCGGATGCTCCTTGAATTGAAGTAGACACACTTCAACCCACCTTTCTGGCAACTTTAAAGCAAATATACTGGGAACTTGTCCTCCAGGGAGTCTCCCTCTACTTCATTCAATTCAGAGAAACATTAGGATCAGGAAGAGGTCATTCAGTTCCTCCATCCTAGCGGTCATTCAATTCAATCATGAAAGATCTGCAGATCCCTTGATACCCTTACTCAGGACAAATCTATTGATCTTCATCTAGAAAGCTCCAATTGTCCTTCAGTATCCAGAGAATTTTTGGGAAAGAGCTTGAGAAATGCTTGAAGCCTTTGTGTGGAAAAATACTTCCTCATATTTCTCTTCAATGACACACCGATAATTTTAAGGTTTTATCTCTTCATTCTTAACTCTCCCTGCACCGACACCGTCAAATACTTTGAGCATTTTCTTTTTTTTTAATAAACATTTTATTGAGGCTTTTCTTGGCATTGTAACAGCAGCAATATAAACAATGTACATGAAAATATAAACATAGCGCAAATACCACCTCCCTCTCCAACAGATCCCGCCATTAATTAACCTCCTAATCTACGCTAACCTAACCCCCCCCCCCCACCCCTGCTGAGGATTAATTCTCCGCAAAGAAGTCGATGAATGGTTGCCACCTGGTCCAGGTGAACCCCTAACAGTGACCCTCTCAAGGCGAACTTAATTTTCTCCGAACAGAGAAAGCTAGCCATGTCCGGTAGCCAGGTCTCTGACTTCTGGGGCCTTGAGTCCCTCCACGCTAGTAATATCTGCCTCCAGGCTACCAGGGAAGCAAAGGCCAGAACATCTGCCTCTTACTCCTCCTGTATTCCCGGATCCTGCGACACCCCGAAAATCGCCACCTCTGGACTCAATGCCGCCCTTGTTTTTAATACCTTGGACATGACATCAACAAACTCCTGCCAAAATCCCCTCAGGTTTGGACATGCCCAGAACATTTGGGCATGGTTCGCTGGTCCATTTTGCGCACCTGTCTTCCACCCCAAAGAATCTGCTCATCCGGGCCACTGTCATGTGGGCCCGGTGAACGACCTTGAATTGAATCAGGCTGAGTCTGGCACAAGTTGCAGCCGCGTTGACTCTATTCAACGCGTCCGCCCAAAGGCCCTCCTCGATCTCTCCCCCCAGCTCCTCCTCCCACTTTCGCTTCAGCTCCTCGGTCTGCGTCTCCTCTGATCCCATAAGTTCCTTGTAAATGTCAGAAACGCTCCCCTCACCTGTCCATCCTCTGGAAACTACCCTGTCCTGAATCCCCCTTAGCGGCAGGAATGGGAAGGTTGATACCTGTCTACGCAGAAAGTCTCGCACCTGCAGAAAATGAAATTCGTTCCCCCCCACCAATGCAAACTTCTCCTCCAGCGCCCTCATACTCGGAACGCTCCCCTCTATAAACAAGTCCCCCATCCTCTCAATCCCCACTCTCCGCCATATTCGGAACCCCCCGTCCATTCTCCCCAGGGCAAATCGGTGATTATCGCAGATTGGGGACTTGACCGATGCTCCAACTGCTCCCACATATCTCCTCCATTGCCCCAGACTCTCAAGGCCGCCACCACCACGGGGATGGTGGAGTCTAAAATAGTCCGAAGTCGTACTGTTCGTCAGTACGCTTGCCACAGGATCCTGGTACAGCACCCTGACCCAGTCAATAAAGCCCCTCCCAAATCTGAACCGCCCCAGAACCTCCCATAAATAATCCCACTCAACCGGGTCAAAAGCTTTTTCTGCATCCATCGCGACCACTACCTCCACCTCCCTACTTTCCGGGGGCATCAGATCATGTTTAACAGCCTTCTTACATTCGCCACCAGCTGCCTGCCCTTAGGGAACCCCGTCTGATCCTCCACGATGACGTTCGGTACACAATCCTCAATCCTGGAGGCCAAAATTTTGGCCAACAGTTTGGCGTCTCCGTTCAACAGGGAAATCGGCTGTAAGACCCACATAGCTCCGGGTTCTTGTCCAGTTTCAGGATAAGCAAAATTGTGGCCTGTAACATCATCTGGGGCGGAACCCCTCTTTCCCTTGCCTCATTAAACACTTTCATCAGCACCGATCCCAATATCCCAGAGAACATTTTGTAGAACTCCGCTGGGTACCCGTCCGGTCTTGGGGCCTTACCCGACTGCATGACCTTCAAGCCCTCCACTATCTCCTCCAACACGATCGTGGCCCCCGGCCCTTCTACCAGCTTCCCGAAGGTGGCCCCTCCAGGAAATGCCTCATCCCCTCCGGCCCCGCAGGGGGTTCCGACCTGTACAGCCTGCTGTAGAAATCCCCGAACACCTTACTCACCCCTGCCAAATCCCCAACTAAGTTCCCATCCCCGTCAATGATTTTCCCTATTTCTCTAGCCGCCTCCCTTTTTCTGAGCTGCTGTGCAAGAATCCTGCTAGCCTTCTCACCATGCTCATAGATCGCCCTCCTCGCCTTTCTGAGCTGTTCCACTGCCCTCCCTGTGGTGAACAAGTCAAACTCCGCCTGTAGCCTCCGCCGTTCCCTTAAAAGCCCTATCTCTGGAGTCTCCGCGTACCTCCTGTTGACTTGTAGAATCTCTTTCACCAGTCGGTCCGTCTCTGCCCTGTCCGTCCTGTCCCTGTGAGCCTGGATCGAGATCAGCTCTCCTCCCACTGCCTTCAGCGCTTCCCAGACCACCGCTGCTGAGCCCTCCCTCGTATCATTTGCCTGCAGGTAATTTTGTATGCATTTCCTGAATCTCTCACACCGCTTCGTCCGCCAATTGCCCTACATCTAACTTCCATTTTGGGCGCTGATTGCTATCTTTACTAACCTGCAGGTCAACCCAGTGTGGAGCATGGTCCGAGATTGTGATCGCCGAGCACCCCGTGTCCACCACCCCTGCCAGCAAGGCCCTACCCAAAACAAAGAAATCGATCCGAGAGTATACCTTGTGCACGTGGGAGTAGAAGGAAAACTCCTTCACCCTCGGCTGGCAAAGTCTCCATGGATCCACCGCCCCCACTACCCCCCCAATCTGCTCCATGAACCCTTTCAGTTCCTTTGCCATTGCTGGCACCTTGCCCATTTTCGAGCATGACCGATCCAGGCCGGGATCAATAACTGTATTAAAGTCCCCTCCCATGACCAGCTTGTGTGAGTCCAGGTCCGGCATCTTCCCCAACATCCTCTTTATAAACTCCACATCATCCCAATTTGGCGCATATACATTAACCAGCACTACATTCATCCCCTCCAGCTTACCACTAATCATAATATATCGACCCCCCACATCCGAAACTATTCTACCCACCTCAAATATCACCCGCTTATTAATCAAGATTGCAACCCCTCTAGTCTTTGTGTCCAGCCCCGAGTGGAAGACCTGACTGACCCAGCCTTTCCTCAATCTAACCTGGTCCACTACTCTAAGGTGTGTCTCCTGCAGCATTATCACGTCCGCCTTCAGTCCCCTCAGGTGCGCGAACACACTCGCCCTCTTAACCGGCCCATTTAACCCTCGAACATTCCAGGTGATCAGCCTAGTTGGGGGCAAAGTGCCCCCCCCCCTGCCAATCAGCCATCCCTGTCTTGGGCCCGCCTCCAATCCATGCGCCGCGCCTCCTCCGGCCCACCCCCGGCAACCTCCGCCACCGACCTCCTCTCTGTCCTCAACCAAAGTCTCTCCCTCTTCAGCAGAACAACTAGCCCCCCTCCCACCCCCAGCAACACCACTCTAAAACCTCACCCATACAATAAACTAAACATATGCACACCCCCCACTGCACTTCCGTGAGCTATCTCACCCAGCTAACCTGGTGGCCCCCGCCCCTGGTGCCAAGATGTCTCCGACCTATTCTTCCCTCACTCCCCTCCCCCCGCTCATACAAACAAATTCACTCATCTAACGATCCCCACACAATCACCCAGCTGAAGAAAAAACAGCGAAACCCAAACAAGCAGGTCTCCATCCCACAAAAGTGCACATCAAAGAAAAAGGCATTGCCAACATTCACCAAAAAGAAAGCCCGAAAACAAAAAAAACTTCCCCCCCCCCTTTCTTAAACAGAACTCAAAAACAGAAGAGCAAAAAAAACCCCAATATGAGCCAACAAGTTGCATCAAATTTAGAGAGTTCCCAGCCCACCACCAGTCCTTTTCTTTTCGCGAAGTCCAGCGTGTCTTCGGGTGACTCAAAATAATGATGCTGGTCTTCATATGTGACCCAGAGACAAGCCAGATGCAGCAGTCCAAACGTCACCTGTTTCTTGGAGAAGATTGACTTAACTTGGTTGAAGCCTGCCCTTCTCCTAGCCACCTCCACACTCAGGTCCTGGTACACCCGCAGGATACTGTTGTCCCATTTACAGCTCCACATTCGCTTGGCCCACTGAAGAATACATTTCTTGTCCAGGAACCTGTGGAATCTCACCACCATTGCCCTCAGAGGGTCCCCCATTCGAGGCTTCCTCGCAAGCGCTCTGTACGCCCTGTCCACCTCCAAGGGTCAGGAGAATGTCCCCTCCCCAGCAGCTTTTCAAACATTCCCGCTACATATGCCCCAGCATTAGCTCCCTCAGAAACCTCCGGGAGCCCGACAATTCTTATGTTCTGCCGGCGGGACCTATTCTCTAGGTCCTCCACCCTCTCCAGAAGCCTTTTCTGCTGGTCCCGCAGTATCCCCACCTCCAGCTCCACGGCAGTTTGATGCTCCTCCTGCTCAGCCAGCGCCTTCTCAACCTTCTGGATCGCCCGATCCTGGGCGTCCAATCTGTGCTCCAGCCGATCAATCGCCTCTTTAATCGGGTCCAGGCAGTCCCGTTCCTGCTTGGCAAAGCTGTCCTGGATGACCTGCATCAACTGCTCCGTTGATCGCTGGGCCGACACACCAGGGGTCCGGTCCTCGGCCTTGCTGTCTCCTGCTGCAGCTTCAGCCCAGCTCTTGCCCATCTTTCTATTTCTGCCTTTTCGTGCACTTCTGGTTCTTTTCTCCATACACCGATACGTGGAAACGGTGCCCATTTGCCTCAGCCTTCGACTTTACAGCTTAAAACCGGAAAAAGGTCGGGGGAAAAGGTCCAAAAGTCCGACCAGAGCGGGAGTCACCAAATGTGCGACTTACTCCTTCATAGCCGTCACCGGAAGTCCTACTTTGAGCATTTTCAACAGCTCGAGGTGCTTGCCTCATCCTGACTCTGGAATTAGGCTGCATTTATATTAATTACTTGGTTTCCTTGCACTCACACCCAGAGTGGGTGAGTTAAGCGGCCATTGGCAACGATGGTGAGAGTGCTGCAGGATCGATGTAACAATCAAAAGGACCACTCCTCACTGCTGCACAGGATATCTCTAATGCTGATAATTACCTTGTCGCTTAAAAAAGGAACATCTAAACCAGAAATGGCAGATAATTACACAGAATTACAGCACAGACACAGGGCATTCAGCTCAGATGGCCCGTGCCTGTGTTTTTTTCTCCATACAAGCCTTCTTCCACCTCTCTGCATCTCACCCCATCACCATCTCCTTCTGTTCCTTTCTCCCTCATGTGTTTATCCAGCTTCCTGTTAAATGCATCGACGTTAATCACCTTTTTACCAGTCGTCCACAGGGTGTGGGTGTCGCTGGCTAGGCCAGCATTTATTGTCTATCCCTAATTGCCCTTGGGAAGGTGGTGGTGAGGGCAGCATGGTGGTGCAGTGGTTAGCACTTCCACCTCACGGCGCCGAGGTCCCAGGTTCGATCCCGGCTCCGGGTCACTGTCCGTGTGGAGTTTGCACATTCTCCCTGTGTTGCGTGGGTTTCGCCCCCACAACCCAAAGATGTGCCGGGTAGGTGGATTGGCCACGCTAAATTGCCCCTTAATTGAGTACTCTAAATTTATTTTTAAAAAAAGGTGGTTGTGGTGAGCCGCCATCATAAACTGCTGCAGTCCATGTGGTGTAGGTACACACACAGTGCTGTTAGGAAGGAGTTTGAGGATTTTGACCCAACGACAGTGAAGGAACGGCCATATATTTCCAAATCAGGAAGGTATGTGGAGGGGAACTTCCAGGTGGTGGTGTTCCCCTGTATCTGCTGCCCTTCTCCTTCTGGATGGTGGAGGTCGAAGTTTAGAAGGTGCAGTTGTAGGAGCCTTAGTGAATTCCTGCAGTGTATTTTACACACGGCTGCCACTGTGTGTCAGAGGTAAAGGAAGTGGATTTTCAAGCTGGCAGATGGGATGCCAATCAAGCGGGCTGCTTTGTGCAGGATGGTGTCAAGCTTCTTGGAGCTACACTCAACCAGGCAAGTGGGGAATATTTCATCACACTCCTGACGTGTGCCTTGTAGATTGTGGATAGGCTTTGGAATCAAGAGGTTAGTTACTCATCACAGAATTCCCAATGTCTGATTTTCTCAGCCACAGTGTCTATATGGCTGGTCCAGTCCAATTTCTGGCCAATGGTAACCCCAAGATGTTGGTAGTGGGGATTCAGTGATGGTAATGCCATTGAATGTCAAGGGCCGATGGTTAGATTCTCTTTTGTTGATGGTGATCATTGCCTTCCACTTGTGTTGCACGAATGTTGCTTGCCACTTGTCAGCACAACCTGGGTATTGTCCAGGCCTTGCTGCATTTGGACACGGACTCCTTCAGTGTCTGAGGAATCGATTCTACAACTACTTGGTGTGGAAGTAAGCTTACATTTTAACTGTCCTCGGAGTAAAGTTGGTCCCATTGGATTTATTGGTGACTATTTTATATTTATGGCCCTGAATTAACATATTGCTGGTTATACCTATTGAACCCTATAATTAATGAAGGCAGCTGTATCGCTATGATTGCCATTTCTCTTTTTAGGTTAATTCTTTCCCCTCAAGAAGGGAAATAATTCCAATTGAATTTTCACCAATAGGGATTAACCTGTCAACTTTCTGCACTTGGTAGCAAATTTTCATCTCACACAAACACGTTGAGTTTAATTTATCTGAATATCACTAGCAATTACCATCAGCTATATTACCACATTTCAGTCTGTCAAGAAGTCGTATCTTCCATTTTTCTAACAGAGCTTTACATTAAACATGACACACAGTCCTCAACGTTGGTAAGAAAACACCCCTCTGATTTCAAGAGAAACAGAGGTACAACCATACAGCAGATAACATTATAAGAAATAGGAGCAGGAATAGGCCATTCGGTCCCTTGAGCCTGCTCCACTATTCAATAAGATCATGGCTAATTTAGTTGTGGTCTTAACCCAACTTTCCCTTGACTCCTTTGTCAAAAACAGTGAAGGGTTGGCACTAATTTTTTTTTAAATTACTGAAACAAACCTGTCCCCTCAAATCTTTTTGGTCGGAATGAGATTCAAAAAAAGCCCCTTCAATTTCATTGGGAAGATAAGCTTGCAGAAAGAAAGAGTACAGGTGGGATTCTCCTCCAGCGCCCCCCCCTCCCCCCCAGCCGCCTGTTTCTCGGTGGCGGGAAGCGGCGTGCCACTTGCTGATGGCGGGATCCTCTGCTCGCCACTGTCAATGGGAATTCCCATTTAATCTATCCCATGCCACCGGGAAACCCACGGGCATGGAGGTATGCTGCCAGTGGGACCAGGGATATCCGTCGCCAGAGAATGGCTGCAGAATTCTGGCCCCTATTTTTCTGTAGAGTCTTTTACAGCCAATTAGGTACTTTTGAAATGTTGTCACTGTTGTAATGCAGGGCAATGCGGCAGTCAATCTGTGCATAGCAAGATCCCACAAACAGCATGATAACAACCTCATATCTATTGAAGGACACTTTCGTAACATTTCTTGCCTCATTGCCATATTTAAGGTTCCAACAATTTAGACATCTAAACAATGGTTCCCTTGAATTTAGCAGTTAACCCAGTGCTTGTGCAAAGTTGATCCAGATTGTGCCACTGCTGCTATGTTCAAGCACAATGCAGAATGCTTCAACACAGCCCTGACCTGGTGTCAGCTGAACAAGGAAGGTGGTGGTGCAGTGGTAGTGTCACTGGACTAGTAATCCAGAGGCTCAAAGCAATGCCCTGGGGATCTGGTTCGAATCCCGCCATGGCAGATGGTGAAATTTGAGTTCACTAAAACAAAATCTGAATTAAAAAGTCTAGTGCGACCATAGTCAATTGTTGTAAAAACCCATCTGGTTCACTTTAGAGGGGGAAAAAAGTCAGCCATCCTTACCCGATCTGGTCTAGATGTGGTTTACACTTAAACACTGGCCCAACCAGCAATGCCGACATCCAATGAATGAATTATAAAAAAGGGCCATTCTCAAAGTCACCCAATCGAACCATTAGCTGGAGATTCTAGAACACAATTACATGGATGAATTAATCGTGTAAACGGGTATGACTGCAGTGTGACTGCAAATTGATGAAGGACAGGCAAAAGGGAAAAGGCTTTGCTGGTTAAAGAGGAAATTAACGCAATAGTAAGGAAGGATGTTAGCTCCGACAG
Organism: Scyliorhinus torazame; assembly: GCF_047496885.1. NCBI lineage: Eukaryota > Metazoa > Chordata > Chondrichthyes > Carcharhiniformes > Scyliorhinidae > Scyliorhinus > Scyliorhinus torazame. Next base: position 90,616,220 of record NC_092725.1, on the reverse strand, counting down.
TGTGGAATCTAAATGGGTAGAGAGAAAACAGGGTTGGACAGTGGTCAGCACTGCTGCCTCACAGCGCCAGGGACCCGGGTTCGATTCTGACCTTGGGTGACTGCCTGTGTGGAGTTTGCACTTTCTCCCTGTATCTGCTTGGGCTTCCTCTGGGTGTTTCGGTTCCCTCTCACAGCCAAAAGATGTGCAGGTTGGGTGGAATAGCCATGATAAATTGCCCTTTAGTGTCCAGAGATTAGGTGGGGTTACAAGGATGGGGTGTGGGTCTGGGTTTGGGCGTGCGCCTAGAAGGGTGAGCTTTCAGAGGTTCAATGCAGACTCGATGGCCCTAATGCACTGCAGGGATTCAATGATTCTATGAACATGGGAGCAGTCTTAGGATAAGGAGTTGATCGTTGATTCCATAATGGGGACCTGTTGGTGTAAGTGGCATCATCATTGGACTCGTAGGGCGTGATTCTACAAAATGGAGACTAAGTGTTCATGCCGTCGTGTTTCACGGCGACGCAAAACGGACGCGGGCCAACTGATTCTGGCCCCCATAGGGGGCCAGCACGGCGCTGGAGCGGTTCACGCGTCAAATGAGCGCCTAGCCAACCCGCGCATGCGCAGTTGGGCCGCGCCAACCCGCGCATGCGACTTCTTCAGCGCGCCAGCCCCTACGCAACATGGCGTGGGGGTTCAGGGGCTGGCCGGCAACAAAATAGGCCCAGGGCAGGAGAGGCCGGCCCGCCGATCGATGGGCCCCGATCGCAGGCCAGACCCAATCGGATGCCCCTCCGGGGACGGAGCCCCCCCCCCCCCCAACCCCCCCAAGAGGCCGCCCCCCAACCCTTCGCGCAGAGTTCCCGCCGGCAGCGACCAGGGGTGAATGGCGTTGGCGGGACTCTGACGTTTCCGCGCGGCCACTCGGCCCATCCGGGCCGGAGAATTGGCGGCCCGGCCGCGGACAGTGGCCCGCGCCAAACGCGCCGGCGCAAATGGCACCGATTCTCCGCACCTCGGAGAATTGCGTGCCAGTGTCGGTGTGGCGTGGCGCGGTTGCGGTAATTCTCCGGACCGGAACATGGCTTGAAAGCTCAGTAATAGTGACCATGAAACTATGATTCATTGTATTAAATACCCATCTGGTTCACTAAATGCCTTTAGGGGTGGGAATCTGCTGTCCTTACCTGGTCTTGCCTGCATGTGACTCCAGGCCCATAGCAATGTGGTTTATCCTTAACTACCCTCTGAAATGTTTAGTTCAAGGGCAACAAATGCTGGCTTTGCCAATGATGCACACATCCCGTTAAAAAAACATGAATAAATAAATCATTGAATACATCCAAGACCGAAACAGAGATAGTTGTGGTCTCTTGGTGAACCAAGAGATATGGGGAGTGGATGGAAAAGTGGAAATGAGGTTGAAGAGCAGCTGTGATCTTATTGAATGTTGGAGCAGTCTCGATGGGCCGAATGGCCTCCTCTTGCTCCTATTTCTTATGCTCTTACTTGTTGCAGCAAGTGGCTGAGCTTACTTCAGTTGAATGTCTACACTTTATTACAGCTTTCATTTGACAAGTACATATCCCACAGTGCACAAAATCCCTCTTTTCTGCTCCTGGCGTGCCAAAAATTATATTTGGAAGTCAATGTTCTTCATAGCTGTGTGCAATTATCTAAACACAAGAATGGCAGTATCATCTTCATTGAACACGGTAACAGATTTCTGTAACACAGCTGTGCTTGGATACAAGTTGCAAGATTATTGACACAATGATGCTGTTTGCAGAGACAGTGGACAAACAAATGAATGCAAGAGATCGGGAAAAGTTGATGGAGATATGGAGATATACAAGTCCCACAGCAAATAGATCCAAATTGGTGTTTACCTGTGTTTTTGATATGGTGCAACTAAATCCTGTTTGTGCAGTAATACCAATGTGACTCTCTGATCCAATTTGGGTCATTAATTTTTAATAAACCAATCCAGAGGCTACTTCAAGCATCATTAACCATTGCTAATGAGGGATCAGTGCAACCTGATAGATGAACTTATAGTGATAAATTCAGTAATCCTGCTTGTAAAGGCCATAGGACAGGCAATTGTGGCAAAGCATTGCTCTCTCTGGCACCTGCCCCTTTCTAAGTGTTGTTTTCCTGCTCATGGTTTAACATTACTTAATAGTCTAAAAGTTTTATTTATTTTTTATATTCGTTCATGGGGTGTGGGCTTCGCTGGCTGGGCCAGCACTTATTGCCCATCCCTAATTGCCCTTGAAGGGGCAGTTAAGGGTCCACATCGCTGTGGGTCTGGAGTCACATGTAGGCCAGACCAGGTAAGGATGGCAGATTTTCTTCCCGAAAGGATGAGTTTTTCCGACAATCGACAATGGTTTCATGGTCAGACTTTTTAATTTCAGATATTTTATTGAGTTTTAAATTCCATCACCTGCTCATGGTGGGATTTGAACCCAGGTCCCCAGATCATCATCCTGGGTCTCTGTATTACTAATCCAGCGAGTATACCACAATGCCACTGCCTCCCCTTATATTACACTTTTCACCTGATGCATTCTGAGCTGAGGAATGGGGGGTTCTGAATTTCCAGTGCAGTACTATGGGAGTGCTGCACTGTTGTAGGTGCTGATGTCTTTCAGGTGAGACGATGGGTGTCAATGACCCCATGGTACTATATTAAAGAAGAAATTTTCCCCAGTATCCGGGTCAATATTTATCCTTCAGCCAACAACATTAAAAATCAATAATAAAAATTGTCTGGTTATTGTCGCATTTCTGTTTGTGGAACCTTGCTGTGCACAAACTAGCTGCCACAATTATTACATAACAACATGACCACAATTCAAAAGAAGAGTTCACTGATGGCAAAGCACTTTTTAAGATATTCGGAGGTGGTAAATGGTCCTATATCAATGCAAGTTCCTCCTTCTCCTTCTGTGGCAGTTGCCCTTTAACTGATAGTAGCTAAAGGATGTGCACCATGTGGTGGAAGCAATTGTATAACATTTTCAGAGGTAGAATGGGCTGAATGGACTATTCCAATATTACATGCTTGTCTGATTCAATGAGTGCCTTGTATTTGGATCATTAAGTTCTCTAACGCACTTCCCCCACTGCAATTGACCATGCTGCAGCTGAATGTTGGTCCAGGGCCACTAGAGAAAGTTGGTTTGCTTTTGCAGTAACTTAATTTTCTGCTGCTTTTAATTTTGTGGCCACAAGGGATACTGCCTCATACTGAATCTCAGGAAAAACAGTGTGAATTCTCCTGAGTTTATACACTGTTGCTTTGTACTCTGAATTCATACAATTACTTTGGAGATGTGAAAAGTTTGATTAAAGGAAAGACGCTGTTGACATATCCATCAATAACTAGAACTTCCCCACTGGGAGACAGATCACAACACTGGGAAATAGATCCTCAAACATTGGGAAACAGATCCTCCAACACTGGGAAACAGATCCTCCAACACTGGGGAGCAGATCCTGCAACACTAGGGAACAGATCCTCCAACACTGGGGAACAGATCCTCCAACACTGGGAAACAGATCCTGCAACACTGGGGAACAGGTCCTCCAACACTGGGGAAAATATCCTCCAACACTGGGGAACAGATCTTCCAATACTGGGGAATAGATCCTGCAACACTGGGGAATACATCCTCCAACACTGGGGAACAGATCCTGCAACACTGGGGAACAGATCCTCCAACACTGGGGAACAGATTCTCCAACACTGGGAAACAGATTCTCCAACACTGGGGAACAGATCCTCCAACACTGGGGAACAGATCTTCCAACACTGGGGAACAGATCCTGCAACACTGGGGAATGCATCCTCCAACACTGGGGAACAGATCCTCCAACACTGGGGAACAGATCCTGCAACACTGGGAAATGCATCCTTCAACACTGGGGAACAGATCCTTCAACACTGGGGAACAGATCTTCCAACACTGGGGAACAGATCCTGCAACACTGGGGAATGCATCCTCCAACACTGGGGAACAGATCCTGCAACACTGGGGAATGCATCCTCCAACAATGGGGAACAGATCCTGCAACACTGGGGAACAGATCCTCCAACACTGGGGAACAGATCCTCCAACACTGGGGAACAGATCTTCCAACACTGGGGAACAGATCCTGCAACACTGGGGAATGCATCCTCCAACACTGGGGAACAGATCTTCCAACACTGGGGAACAGATCCTGCAACACTGGGGAATACATCCTCCAACACTGGGGAACAGATCCTCCAACACTGGGGAACAGATCCTGCAACACTGGGGACCAGATCCTCCAACACTGGGGAACAGATCCTCCAACACTGGGAAACAGATTCTCCAACACTGGGGAACAAATCCTCCAACACTGGGGAACAGATCTTCCAACACTGGTGAACAGATCCTGCAACACTGGGGAACAGATCCTGCAACACTGGGGAATGCATCCTCCAACACTGGGGAACAGATCTTCCAACACTGGGGAACAGATCCTGCAACACTGGGGAATACATCCTCCAACACTGGGGGACAGATCCTCCGACACTGGGGAACAGATCCTGCAATACTGGGGAACAGATCCTCCAACACTGGGGAACAGATCCTCCAACACTGGGAAACAGATTCTCCAACACTGGGGAACAGATCCTTCAACACTGGGGAACAGATCTTCCAACACTGGGGAACAGATCCTGCAACACTGAGGAATGCATCCTCCAACACTGGGGAACAGATGCTCCAACACTGGGGAACAGATCGTCCAAACACTGGGGAACAGATCCTCCAATACTGGGGAATAGATCCTCCAACAATGGGATACAGTCCTCCAAACATTGGGGAACAGATCCTCCAACACTGGGAATCAAAGCCCCCGAACACTGGGGAACAGAACCCCTAACATTGAGGAACAGAGCCCCAATGCTGGGGACACAAAGCTCCCCAACACTGGGCAACAATGTTCCCCCACACTGGGGAACAGAGTCCCCAACAGTGGGTGAACAGATCCCCCCAAGCCCTGGGGAACAGAACCCCCTGCAACACTGGTAACAGAGCCTCAACCCTGGGGAACATAGCCCCAACCATGGAGAACAGAACCCCCCCCCCTCCCACCGCAACACTGGGGTACAGAAACCCCCCAACACTGGGAAACAAAGCCCACAACATTAGGAAACAGAGCCCCCTACATTGAGGAGCACAACGCCAACACTGGGGAATAGAACCGCTCAACAGTGGGCGAACAGATCCTCTCAACACTGGGTAATGGAGCCCCCCCCCCCAACAGTAGGTAACAGATACCCAACACTGGGGAACAGAGTCCCCCAACAGTGCGTGAACCCATTCCCCCTCCAGTGAGGAACAGACCCCCAAACACAAGGGAACACAGCCTCCCAACCCTGGGGAACAGAGGTCCCCAACACTGGGGGATAAAGCCCTCCAATACTGGGGGACAGAATCCCCCCAACACCTCAGGGCACAACTCCACATCCTTGGTACAGAACCCCCCTGCACCGGGAGACAGAGTTCCCTAACATTGGGAGAGTCCCCCGAGAGACAGTGCTCCCCAACATTGGTATCGAACCTTCAACTCTGGGGGACAGAATTTACCTAACATTGGACAGCCCCCCAACATTAGGTCAGACGCCTATCCCCGCCCCCTCCCCCGGACCAGCCAACACCGGCGGGGAGAGGTATAAATTGTAAACTGGGTCAGAGTGCAAACTGGGGTACAGCATCTAAGCTTTTGTACAATCAATAACAACTTGCATTAGTATAGCACCTTTAATGTAAAATGTCACATGAAGCTTTGCAAGAGGGTTTGTCAGATGAATCTTTGACACCAAGCCAGAGACATTAGGTGGGATGACCTAATGTAATTCGTCATTTCACCCATGCACATCATGAGGTAAAAGCAGGCAGTGACAGACACCCAAGTGAGCCAATCAACATATAGAACAGAACACGACCAATCACCAGACAGAACACCAGAGGGGGGTTTCCCACTATAAAACACACAAGGCATCAGCACTCTACCTCTTTCCACTGGTGACAACTGTGGTGACAGTCAGGGTGTACAAATCATTCAACACCTTCTACACGTGGATCAGAGCTAGCCTGGTCTAGTTAATGTTAGTTTACTTAGAGTAGTAGAGAGTCAACCCACAGGCAGCTGTGTGCTTCGTTACTGAAGTTCAATAAATCTTATTGAACCAATGCCTACGTTTGATGTATGCTTGTCATTTAACTGCATCGTGTTTCAGTCCGTGTTACCCCAGGGTAAATAACACAACATCATTTTCAAGCCAAAGACAGGTATCATGTGGCAGGCGATCCACCAGGACTGCTCGCTGGCCATTTCTTTAGCCATCCCACCTCCACTCTGACGTGGACGGAAACTCCGGACCCAAGAACTTGAATCAAGAAGCTCTGGAATTCACCCCTTAAACATCTCCAAGCCACCTTTCTCCTTCTCTGAGGCATCAGAAAAACCGACTGCTTTGACTAAGCTTTTGGTCACCTGCCCTAATATCCCCGTGTGCGATTTGGTGTCAAATTATATTTGATAAACGCTCCTGTGAAAGAGTTTGGGATGTTTTATTAAATTAGAGGCACCACATGAATTCAGGTTATTGCTCGGAGTACCTTAAAACCCAGACGTAGTGGAATTAGGAAAACAAATGCAAGCTGATAGGAGCAATCAAGAATGTTTGCTCTGGATGTACAAATAGAAATATGAGTTTGTTTGTGTGGAATTGATGATTTGAAAGAAGGTTAAAGCTTTTATGGGGATGTGACAATGGGGGAGCTGGAAGTGCTGATAATTGTGATGTTCTGCCTAGGGTGCCAGTGACTTGTGACACTGCTCAGCTCCCTTTTAATGTTCACATTTTCTATAAATGTTAAGGAGTACTTTGAATTAATATATATATATAGTTTTTTAAAAAGTAGCCAGGTCACTAATGCAGGAGAGGTCAGCAGCATTCGGCGCTATCTGACAGGACTGCAGAGAAATTAAATAAATTGGTTAAGGGATAGTGGATAATGAGGGAAAATATAAAACAAAGGAATTGTTTCTGCGAATCACAAAGTGTGTAAGTGGTCAAGGGAGGTCCGTTAGCAAAGGAAGGAGAGGGGGAATTTGAACAAGCGTTGACTCAGTGTGGAAGGAAGATTAAAAAACAGCAAATGGTGGAAAGCCAAAATCAAAATAGAATTGACCACTTCAAGGATTGACCCAGGCCTTGGAGAGGATGTAGAGGAGATTTATTAGAATGGGAGCAGGGATAAGGGACGTCTGTTAATGCGGAGCGACTGGAGAAGCTGGGATTGTTCTTCTCAGCACATCCCTGTTTAAGTAAGGGGAGATTTAATAGAGGTATTCAAAATCAGGAGAGGTTTTTACAGAGTAAACAGAGAGAAACTGTTACCACTGGCAGGTGACAGATTGATAATTAGAAGAGATTAGTAAAAGAGCCAGAAGGCAAAATGAGAAATGATCTTAAAGGTAGCGAATCTTTGATCAGGAATGTGTTGCCCTGTCAGCAGTAGCATTCAAATAGGAGTTCAAATACCAATCCCTGGACATGAGTTTCACAGATGAACCCCACAGACTGCAACTGAATTTCATTCCTTCTGAATTCTTAGGGGACAAAATTGCGACCTGCAGAATGGACACAGCTTAATCAAAAGTAGATTCTCATTGCGAAGTAAATGGTACTTACTTCAGAAATCTGCGGAGGCATTTACAGCACACAAACGAGAACACTGTTGTATCTGTTAGTTAACTATTACTGAGACAACTCATCAATTATCCACCCGGTCCCAGAAATATCACACACTGCTTTTCATCACTACCCACCTTCATGATTAACAGTATAACCACACTGAGATAAGTTAAAATGGGAGTGACTTCCTCCCGTGTCTCATTCTGTGAAGAAACCAAACAGATGGATATAGGGAACGCCATGTCAGGTGAGCGATCATTCTTATTTTTCAACCTTAAAACACTGGGCTAAGCACAGACGCACTCCATAAAGCGCACTCACACACAAACTCCGAAACTACCCAAAAAAACTCACACCAAACTCCCACACTGCCCAAACAGACCTAAAAACAACCAAACTCACACACACTCACACCAAACCCCCACACTGCCCAAACACACCCAAACTCACACCAACCCCCCACACTGCCCAAACACACCCAAACTCACACCAGCCCCCACACTGCCAAACACACCCAAACTCACACCAATCCCCACACTGCCCAAATATACCCAACTCACACCAACCCCACACATCCCTAACACACCCCAACTCACAACAATACCCACATTGCCCAAACACACCCAAACTCACACCAACCCAACACTGCCCAAACACACCCAAACTCACACTAACCCCCACACGGCCCAAACACACACAAACTCACACCAAGCCCCACACTGCCCAAACACATCCAAACTCACACCAACCCCCACACTGCCCAAACACACAGAAACTCACACCAATACCCACATTGCCCAAACACACCGAAACTCACACAAATCCCCACACTGCCCAAACACACCCAAACTCACACCAACCCACACACTGCCCAAACACACCCAAACTCACACCAGCCCCCACACTGCCAAACACACCGAAACTCACACAAATCCCCACACTGCCCAAACACACCCAAACTCACACCAACCCCCACACTGCCCCAAAACACCCAAACTCACACCAACCCCCACACTGCACAAACGCACCCAAACTCACACCAACCCCCACACTGCCCAAAGACACCCAAACTCACACCAGCCCCCACACTGCCCAAACACACCCAACTCACACAAGCCCCCACACTGCCCAAACACACCCAACTCACACCAACTCCCGCACTGCCCAAACACACCCAACTCACACCAATCTCACACTTCCTAAACACACCCAAACTCACACCAATCCCCACACTTCCCAAACACACCCAAACTGACACCAACCCCACACTGCCCAAACACACCCAAGCTCACACCAAATCCCCACACTGCCCAAACACACCCAACTCACACCAACACACACTGCCCAAACACACCCACACTGACACCAATCCTCACACTGCCCAAACACACCCAAGCTCACACCAACCCTCACACTGCCCAAACACACACAAACTCACACCAACCCCCACACTGCCCAAACACACCCAACTCACACCAACCCACACACTGCCCAAACTCACACCAATCCCTACACTGCCCAAACACACCCAACTCACACCAACCCCACACTGCCCAAACACACCCAACTCACACCAACCCCCACACTGCCCAAACTCACACCAACCCCACACTGCCCAAACACTCCAAACACACACCAACCCCCACACTGCCCAAACACACCCAAACTCACACTAATCCCCACACTGCCCAAACACACCCAAACTCACACCAATCCCCACACTTCCAAAACACACTCAAACTCGCACCAGCCCCCACACTGCCCAAACACACCCAAACTCACACCAACCCCACACTGCCCAAACACACCCAACTCACAGAAACCCCCACACTGCCCAAACTCACACCAACCCCACACTGCCCAAACACTCCCAACACACACCAACCCCCACACTGCCCAAACACACCCAAACTCACACCAATCCCCACACTGCCCAAATTCACCCAAACTCACACCAACCCCCACACTGCCCAAACTCACACCAACCCCACACTGCCCAAACACTCCCAACACACACCAACCCCCACACTGCCCAAACACACCCAAACTCACACCAATCCCCACACTGCCCAAACACACCCAAACTCACACCAATCCCCACACTGCCTAAACACACCCAAACTCACAACAACACCCACTCTGCCCAAACACACCCAACTCACACCAGCCCGCACACTGCCCAAACATACCCAAACTCACACCAACCCCACACTGCCCAAACACACGCAAACTCAAACCAACACCCACATTGCCCAAACACACCGAAACTCACACCAATCCCCACACTGCCCAAACACACCCAAACTCACACCAGCCCCCACACTGCCAAACACACCCAAACTCACACCAAATCCCCACACTGCCCAAACACACCCAACTCACATCAACGCACACTGCCCAAACACACACAAACTCACACCAATCCCCACACTGCCCAAACACACACAAACTCACACCAATCCCCACACTGCCCAAACACACCCAAGCTCACACCAACTCCCACACTGCCCAAACACACCCAAACACACACAAACTCACACCAACGTCCAAACTGCCCAAACACACTCAAACTCACACCAACCCCCACACTGCCCAAACGCACCAAACTCACACCAGCACCCACACTGTCCAAACACACCCAAACTCACACCAACACCCACACTGCCCAACAGTCCCAAACTCACACCAATCCCCACACTTTCCAAACACACCCAAACTCACACCAATCCCCACACTGCCTAAACACACCCAATCTCACAGCAACCCCCACACTGCCCAAACACACCCACACTCACACCAATCCCCACACTGCCCAAACACACCCAACTCACACCAATCCTCACACTATCCCAAACACACCCAAGCTCACACCAACCCTCACACTGCCCAAACACACACAAACACACACAAACTCACACCAACCCCCACACTGCTCAAACACACCCAACTCACACCAACCCCCACACTGCCCAAACACACCCAAACTCACACCAACCCCCACACTGCACAAACATACCCAAACTCACACCAGCCCCCACACTGCCCAAACACAACCAAACTCACACCAACCCCCACACTGCCAAACACACCGAAGCTCACACAAATCCCCACACTGCCCAAACACACCCAAACTCACACCAACCCACACACTGCCCAAACACACCCAAACTCACACCAGCCCCCACACTGCCAAACACACCGAAACTCACACAAATCCCCACACTGCCCAAACACACCCAAACTCACACCAACCCCCACACTGCCCCAAAACACCCAAACTCACACCAACCCCCACACTGCACAAACGCACCCAAACTCACACCAACCCCCACACTGCCCAAAGACACCCAAACTCACACCAGCCCCCACACTGCCCAAACACACCCAACTCACACAAGCCCCCACACTGCCCAAACACACCCAACTCACACCAACTCCCGCACTGCCCAAACACACCCAACTCACACCAATCTCACACTTCCTAAACACACCCAAACTCACACCAATCCCCACACTTCCCAAACACACCCAAACTGACACCAACCCCACACTGCCCAAACACACCCAAGCTCACACCAAATCCCCACACTGCCCAAACACACCCAACTCACACCAACACACACTGCCCAAACACACCCACACTGACACCAATCCTCACACTGCCCAAACACACCCAAGCTCACACCAACCCTCACACTGCCCAAACACACACAAACTCACACCAACCCCCACACTGCCCAAACACACCCAACTCACACCAACCCACACACTGCCCAAACTCACACCAATCCCTACACTGCCCAAACACACCCAACTCACACCAACCCCACACTGCCCAAACACACCCAACTCACACCAACCCCCACACTGCCCAAACTCACACCAACCCCACACTGCCCAAACACTCCAAACACACACCAACCCCCACACTGCCCAAACACACCCAAACTCACACTAATCCCCACACTGCCCAAACACACCCAAACTCACACCAATCCCCACACTTCCAAAACACACTCAAACTCGCACCAGCCCCCACACTGCCCAAACACACCCAAACTCACACCAACCCCACACTGCCCAAACACACCCAACTCACAGAAACCCCCACACTGCCCAAACTCACACCAACCCCACACTGCCCAAACACTCCCAACACACACCAACCCCCACACTGCCCAAACACACCCAAACTCACACCAATCCCCACACTGCCCAAATTCACCCAAACTCACACCAACCCCCACACTGCCCAAACTCACACCAACCCCACACTGCCCAAACACTCCCAACACACACCAACGCCCACACTGCCCAAACACACCCAAACTCACACCAATCCCCACACTGCCCAAACACACCCAAACTCACACCAATCCCCACACTGCCTAAACACACCCAAACTCACAACAACACCCACTCTGCCCAAACACACCCAACTCACACCAGCCCGCACACTGCCCAAACACACCCAAACTCACACCAACCCCACACTGCCCAAACACACCCAAACTCAAACCAACACCCACATTGCCCAAACACACCGAAACTCACACCAATCCCCACACTGCCCAAACACACCCAAACTCACACCAGCCCCCACACTGCCAAACACACCAAAACTCACACCAAATCCCCACACTGCCCAAACACACCCAACTCACATCAACGCACACTGCCCAAACACACACAAACTCACACCAATCCCCACACTGCCCAAACACACACAAACTCACACCAATCCCCACACTGCCCAAACACACCCAAGCTCACACCAACTCCCACACTGCCCAAACACACCCAAACACACACAAACTCACACCAACGTCCAAACTGCCCAAACACACTCAAACTCACACCAACCCCCACACTGCCCAAACGCACCAAACTCACACCAGCACCCACACTGTCCAAACACACCCAAACTCACACCAACACCCACACTGCCCAACAGTCCCAAACTCACACCAATCCCCACACTTTCCAAACACACCCAAACTCACACCAATCCCCACACTGCCTAAACACACCCAATCTCACAGCAACCCCCACACTGCCCAAACACACCCACACTCACACCAATCCCCACACTGCCCAAACACACCAAAACTCACACCAACCCCACACTGCCCAAACACACCCAACTCACACCAATCCTCACACTATCCCAAACACACCCAAGCTCACACCAACCCTCACACTGCCCAAACACACACAAACACACACAAACTCACACCAACCCCCACACTGCTCAAACACACCCAACTCACACCAACCCCCACACTGCCCAAACACACCCAAACTCACACCAACCCCCACACTGCACAAACATACCCAAACTCACACCAGCCCCCACACTGCCCAAACACACCCAACTCACACAAGCCCCCACTCTGCCCAAACACACCCAACTCACACCAACTCCCGCACTGCCCAAACACACCCAACTCACACCAATCTCAGACTTCCTAAACACACCCAAACTCACACCAATCCCCACACTTCCCAAACACACCCAAACTGACACCAACCCCACACTGCCCAAACACACCCAAACTCACACCAAATCCCCACACTGCCCAAACACACCCAACTCACACCAACACACACTGCCCAAACACACCCACACTCACACCAATCCTCACACTGCCCAAAAACACCCAAGCTCACACCAGCCCCCACACTGCCCAAACACACCGAAACTCACACCAATCCCCACACTGCCCAAACGCACCCAAACTCAAACGAACCCCCACACTGCCCAAACACACCCAAACTCACACCAACCCCACACTGCCCAAACACACCCAACTCACACCAACCCCCACACTGCCCAAACTCACACCAACCCCACAATGCCCAAATTCACCCAAACTCACACCAATCCCCACACTGCCGAAACACACCCAAACTCACAACAACACCCACTCTGCCCAAACACACCCAACTCACACCAGCCCCCACACTGCCCAAACACACCCAAACTCACACCAACCCCACACTGCCCAAATACACCCAAACTCACACCAACACCCACATTGCCCAAACACACCGAAACTCACACCAATCCCCACACTGCCAAATACACACAAACTCACACCAATCCCCACACTGCCCAAACAGACACAAACTCACACCAATCACCACACTGCCCAAACACACCCAAGCTCACACCAACTCCCACACTGCCCAAACACACCCAAACACACACAAACTCACACCAACGTCCAAACTGCCCAAACACACTCAAACTCACACCAACCCCCACACTGCCCAAACGCACCAAACTCACACCAGCCCCCACACTGTCCAAACACACCCAAACTCACACCAACACCCACACTGCCCAACAGTCCCAAACTCACACCAATCCCCACACTTTCCAAACACACCCAAACTCACACCAATCGCCACACTGCCTAAACACACCCAATCTCACAGCAACCCCCACACTGCCCAAACACAACCACACTCACACCAATCCCCACACTGCCCAAACACACCTAAACTCACACCAATCCTCACACTATCCCAAACACACCCAAGCTCACACCAACCCTCACACTGCCCAAACACACACAAACACACACAAACTCACACCAACCCCCACACTGCCCAAACACACCCAACTCACACCAACCCCCACACTGCCCAAACACACCCAACTCACACCAACCACCACACTGCCCAAACTCACACCAACCCCACACTGCCCAAACACTCCCAACTCACACCAACCCCCACACTGCCCAAATACACCGAAACTCACACCAATCCCCACACTGCCCAAACACACCCAAACTCACACCAATCCCCACAGTGCCCAAACACTCCCAAACTCACACCAATCCCCACACTGCCCAAACACAGCCAAGCTCACACCAACTCCCACACTGCCCAAACACACCCAAACACACACAAACGCACACCAACGTCCAAACTGCCCAAACACACTCAAACTCACACCAACCCCCACACTGCCCAAACGCACCAAACTCACACCAGCCCCCACACTGTCCAAACACACCCAAACTCACACCAACACCCACACTGCCCAACAGTCCCAAACTCACACCAATCCCCACACTTTCCAAACACACCCAAACTCACACCAATCCCCACACTGCCTAAACACACCCAATCTCACAGCAACCCCCACACTGCCCAAACACACCCAAACTCACACCAATCCCCACACTGCCCAAACACACCTAAACTCACACCAACCCAACACTGCCCAAACACACCCAACTCACACCAATCCTCACACTATCCCCAACACACCCAAGCTCACACCAACCCTCACACTGCCCAAACACACACAAACACACACAAACTCACACCAACCCCCACACTGCCCAAACACACCCAACTCACACCAACCCCCACATTGCCCAAACTCACACCAATCCCACACTGCCCAAACACACCCAACTCACACCAAACCCACACTGCCCAAACACACCCAACTCACACCAACCCCCACACTGCCCAAACTCACACCAACCCCACACTGCCCAAACACTCCCAACTCACACTAACCCCCACACTGCCCAAACACACCGAAACTCACACCAATCCCCACACTGCCCAAACACACCCAACCTCACACCGACCCCTACACTGCCCAAACACACCCAAACTCACACCAACCCCACATGCCCAAACACACTAAAACTCGCACCAGCCCCCACACTGCCCAAACACACCCAAACTCACACCAACCCCCACACTGCCCAAATTCACCCACACTCACACCAATCCCCACACTGCCCAAACACACCCAGACTCACACCAACCCCCACACTGCCCAAACACACCCAAACTCACACCAACCCCACACTGCCCAAACACACCCAAACTCACAACAACACCCACTCTGCCCAAACACACCCAACTCACACCAGCCCCCACACTACCCAAACACACCCAAACTCACACCAACCCCACACTGCCCGAACACACCCAAACTCGCAACAACACCCACTCTGCCCAAACACATCCAAACTCACACCAACCCCCACATTGCCCAACACACCCAAACTCACACCAGCCCCCACACTGCCAAACACACCCAAACTCACACCAAATCCCCACACTGCCCAAACACACCCAACTCACATCAACGCACACTGCCCAAACACACACAAACTCACACCAATCCCCACACTGCCCAAACACACCCAAGCTCACACCAACCCCCACACTGCCCAAACACACCCAAACACACACAAACTCACACCTACCTCCAAACTGCCCAAACACACTCAAACTCACACCAACCCCCACACTGACCAAACGCACCCAACTCACACCAGCCCCCACACTGTCCAAACACACCCAAACTCACACCAACACCCACACTGCCCAACAGTACCAAACTCACACCAATCCCCACACTTCCCAAACACACCAAACTCACACCAATCCCCACACTGCCCAAACACACCTAAACTCACACCAACTCCCACACAGCCGAAATACACCCAAACTCACACCGACCCCTACACTGCCCAAACACACCCAAACTCACACCAGCCCCCATACTGCCAAACACACCCAAACTCACACCGACCCCTACACTGCCCAAACACACACAACCTCACACCAATCCCCACACTACCCAAACACACCCAACTCACACCAACCCCACACTTCCCAAACACACCCAAACTCACACCAATACCCACATTGCACAAACACACCCAAACTCACACTAACCCCCACACGGCCCAAACACACCCAAACTCACACCAACCCCCACACTGCCCAATCTCACACCAATCCCCACACTGCCCAAACACACCCAACTCACACCAACCCCACACTGCCCAAACACACCCAACTCACACCAACCCCCACACTGCCCAAACTCACACCAACCCCACTCTGCCCAAACACACCCAACTCACACCAACCCCCACACTGCCCAAACACACCCAAACTCACAGCAACACCCACACTGAAAAAAACACACCCATACTCCTACCAATCCCCACACTTCCCAAACACACAACTCAAAACAACCGCAACACTGCCCAAACACACCCAAACTCACACCAATCCCCACACTGCCCAAACACACCCAAACTCACACCAATCCCCACACTGCCCAAACACACCCAAACTCACAACAACCCCCACACTGCCCAAATTCACCCAAACTCACACCAATCCCAGATTGGGTCACTGTCTGTGCGGAGTCTGCACGTCCTCCCCGTGTGTGCGTGGGTTTCCTCCGGGTTCTCCGGTTTCCTCCCACAGTCCAAAGATGTGCAGGTTAGGTGGATTGGCCATGATAAATTGCCCTTAGTGTCCAAAATTGCCCTTAGTGTTGGGTGGGGTTACTGGGTTATGGGGATAGGGTGGCGGTGTTGACCTTGGTTCGGGTGCTCTTTCCAAGAGCCGGTGCAGACTCGATGGGCCGAATGGCCTCCTTCTGCACTGTAAATTCTATGATAATGATAATCCCCACACTGCCCAAACGCACCCAAACTCACACCAAACCCCACACTGCCCAAATACACCCAAACTCACACCGGCCCCTACACTGCCCAAACACACCCAAACTCACAGCAACCCCACACTGCCCAAACACACCCAAACTCACACCAACCCCCACACTTCAAAAACGCACCCAACTCACACCAATCCCCACACTGCCCAAACGGACCCAAACTCACACCAACACCCACACTGCCCAACACACCCAAACTCACACCAACCCCACACTGCCCAAACACACCCAAACTCACACCAACCCCACACTGCCCAAACGCACCCAAACTCACACCAACACCCACACTGCCCAACACACCCAAACTCACACCAACCCCACACTGCCCAAACACACTCAAACTCACACCAACACCCACACTGCCCAAACGCACCCAACTCACACCAGCCCCCACATTGCCCAAACGCACCCAAACTCACACCAACACCCACACTGCCCAACACACCCAAACTCACACCAACCCCACACTGCCCAAACACACCCAACTTCACAGCAACCCCCACACTGCCCAAACACACCCAACTCACACCAACCCCACACTGCCCAAACACACCCAAACTCATACCAATCCCCACACTGCCCAAACACACCCAAACTCACACCAACCCCCACACTGCCCAAATACACCCATCCTCACACCGAGCCCTACACTGCCCAAACACTCCAAACACACACCAACCCCCACACTGCCCAAACACACCCAAACTCACACTAATCCCCACACTGCCCAAACACACCCAAACTCACACCAATCCCCACACTTCCAAAACACACTCAAACTCGCACCAGCCCCCACACTGCCCAAACACACCCAAACTCACACCAACCCCACACTGCCCAAACACACCCAACTCACAGAAACCCCCACACTGCCCAAACTCACACCAACCCCACACTGCCCAAACACTCCCAACACACACCAACCCCCACACTGCCCAAACACACCCAAACTCACACCAATCCCCACACTGCCCAAATTCACCCAAACTCACACCAACCCCCACACTGCCCAAACTCACACCAACCCCACACTGCCCAAACACTCCCAACACACACCAACCCCCACACTGCCCAAACACACCCAAACTCACACCAATCCCCACACTGCCCAAACACACCCAAACTCACACCAATCCCCACACTGCCTAAACACACCCAAACTCACAACAACACCCACTCTGCCCAAACACACCCAACTCACACCAGCCCGCACACTGCCCAAACATACCCAAACTCACACCAACCCCACACTGCCCAAACACACGCAAACTCAAACCAACACCCACATTGCCCAAACACACCGAAACTCACACCAATCCCCACACTGCCCAAACACACCCAAACTCACACCAGCCCCCACACTGCCAAACACACCCAAACTCACACCAAATCCCCACACTGCCCAAACACACCCAACTCACATCAACGCACACTGCCCAAACACACACAAACTCACACCAATCCCCACACTGCCCAAACACACACAAACTCACACCAATCCCCACACTGCCCAAACACACCCAAGCTCACACCAACTCCCACACTGCCCAAACACACCCAAACACACACAAACTCACACCAACGTCCAAACTGCCCAAACACACTCAAACTCACACCAACCCCCACACTGCCCAAACGCACCAAACTCACACCAGCACCCACACTGTCCAAACACACCCAAACTCACACCAACACCCACACTGCCCAACAGTCCCAAACTCACACCAATCCCCACACTTTCCAAACACACCCAAACTCACACCAATCCCCACACTGCCTAAACACACCCAATCTCACAGCAACCCCCACACTGCCCAAACACACCCACACTCACACCAATCCCCACACTGCCCAAACACACCCAACTCACACCAATCCTCACACTATCCCAAACACACCCAAGCTCACACCAACCCTCACACTGCCCAAACACACACAAACACACACAAACTCACACCAACCCCCACACTGCTCAAACACACCCAACTCACACCAACCCCCACACTGCCCAAACACACCCAAACTCACACCAACCCCCACACTGCACAAACATACCCAAACTCACACCAGCCCCCACACTGCCCAAACACAACCAAACTCACACCAACCCCCACACTGCCAAACACACCGAAGCTCACACAAATCCCCACACTGCCCAAACACACCCAAACTCACACCAACCCACACACTGCCCAAACACACCCAAACTCACACCAGCCCCCACACTGCCAAACACACCGAAACTCACACAAATCCCCACACTGCCCAAACACACCCAAACTCACACCAACCCCCACACTGCCCCAAAACACCCAAACTCACACCAACCCCCACACTGCACAAACGCACCCAAACTCACACCAACCCCCACACTGCCCAAAGACACCCAAACTCACACCAGCCCCCACACTGCCCAAACACACCCAACTCACACAAGCCCCCACACTGCCCAAACACACCCAACTCACACCAACTCCCGCACTGCCCAAACACACCCAACTCACACCAATCTCACACTTCCTAAACACACCCAAACTCACACCAATCCCCACACTTCCCAAACACACCCAAACTGACACCAACCCCACACTGCCCAAACACACCCAAGCTCACACCAAATCCCCACACTGCCCAAACACACCCAACTCACACCAACACACACTGCCCAAACACACCCACACTGACACCAATCCTCACACTGCCCAAACACACCCAAGCTCACACCAACCCTCACACTGCCCAAACACACACAAACTCACACCAACCCCCACACTGCCCAAACACACCCAACTCACACCAACCCACACACTGCCCAAACTCACACCAATCCCTACACTGCCCAAACACACGCAACTCACACCAACCCCACACTGCCCAAACACACCCAACTCACACCAACCCCCACACTGCCCAAACTCACACCAACCCCACACTGCCCAAACACTCCAAACACACACCAACCCCCACACTGCCCAAACACACCCAAACTCACACTAATCCCCACACTGCCCAAACACACCCAAACTCACACCAATCCCCACACTTCCAAAACACACTCAAACTCGCACCAGCCCCCACACTGCCCAAACACACCCAAACTCACACCAACCCCACACTGCCCAAACACACCCAACTCACAGAAACCCCCACACTGCCCAAACTCACACCAACCCCACACTGCCCAAACACTCCCAACACACACCAACCCCCACACTGCCCAAACACACCCAAACTCACACCAATCCCCACACTGCCCAAATTCACCCAAACTCACACCAACCCCCACACTGCCCAAACTCACACCAACCCCACACTGCCCAAACACTCCCAACACACACCAACCCCCACACTGCCCAAACACACCCAAACTCACACCAATCCCCACACTGCCCAAACACACCCAAACTCACACCAATCCCCACACTGCCTAAACACACCCAAACTCACAACAACACCCACTCTGCCCAAACACACCCAACTCACACCAGCCCGCACACTGCCCAAACACACCCAAACTCACACCAACCCCACACTGCCCAAACACACCCAAACTCAAACCAACACCCACATTGCCCAAACACACCGAAACTCACACCAATCCCCACACTGCCCAAACACACCCAAACTCACACCAGCCCCCACACTGCCAAACACACCCAAACTCACACCAAATCCCCACACTGCCCAAACACACCCAACTCACATCAACGCACACTGCCCAAACACACACAAACTCACACCAATCCCCACACTGCCCAAACACACACAAACTCACACCAATCCCCACACTGCCCAAACACACCCAAGCTCACACCAACTCCCACACTGCCCAAACACACCCAAACACACACAAACTCACACCAACGTCCAAACTGCCCAAACACACTCAAACTCACACCAACCCCCACACTGCCCAAACGCACCAAACTCACACCAGCACCCACACTGTCCAAACACACCCAAACTCACACCAACACCCACACTGCCCAACAGTCCCAAACTCACACCAATCCCCACACTTTCCAAACACACCCAAACTCACACCAATCCCCACACTGCCTAAACACACCCAATCTCACAGCAACCCCCACACTGCCCAAACACACCCACACTCACACCAATCCCCACACTGCCCAAACACACCAAAACTCACACCAACCCCACACTGCCCAAACACACCCAACTCACACCAATCCTCACACTATCCCAAACACACCCAAGCTCACACCAACCCTCACACTGCCCAAACACACACAAACACACACAAACTCACACCAACCCCCACACTGCTCAAACACACCCAACTCACACCAACCCCCACACTGCCCAAACACACCCAAACTCACACCAACCCCCACACTGCACAAACATACCCAAACTCACACCAGCCCCCACACTGCCCAAACACACCCAACTCACACAAGCCCCCACTCTGCCCAAACACACCCAACTCACACCAACTCCCGCACTGCCCAAACACACCCAACTCACACCAATCTCAGACTTCCTAAACACACCCAAACTCACACCAATCCCCACACTTCCCAAACACACCCAAACTGACACCAACCCCACACTGCCCAAACACACCCAAACTCACACCAAATCCCCACACTGCCCAAACACACCCAACTCACACCAACACACACTGCCCAAACACACCCACACTCACACCAATCCTCACACTGCCCAAAAACACCCAAGCTCACACCAGCCCCCACACTGCCCAAACACACCGAAACTCACACCAATCCCCACACTGCCCAAACGCACCCAAACTCAAACGAACCCCCACACTGCCCAAACACACCCAAACTCACACCAACCCCACACTGCCCAAACACACCCAACTCACACCAACCCCCACACTGCCCAAACTCACACCAACCCCACAATGCCCAAATTCACCCAAACTCACACCAATCCCCACACTGCCGAAACACACCCAAACTCACAACAACACCCACTCTGCCCAAACACACCCAACTCACACCAGCCCCCACACTGCCCAAACACACCCAAACTCACACCAACCCCACACTGCCCAAATACACCCAAACTCACACCAACACCCACATTGCCCAAACACACCGAAACTCACACCAATCCCCACACTGCCAAATACACACAAACTCACACCAATCCCCACACTGCCCAAACAGACACAAACTCACACCAATCACCACACTGCCCAAACACACCCAAGCTCACACCAACTCCCACACTGCCCAAACACACCCAAACACACACAAACTCACACCAACGTCCAAACTGCCCAAACACACTCAAACTCACACCAACCCCCACACTGCCCAAACGCACCAAACTCACACCAGCCCCCACACTGTCCAAACACACCCAAACTCACACCAACACCCACACTGCCCAACAGTCCCAAACTCACACCAATCCCCACACTTTCCAAACACACCCAAACTCACACCAATCGCCACACTGCCTAAACACACCCAATCTCACAGCAACCCCCACACTGCCCAAACACAACCACACTCACACCAATCCCCACACTGCCCAAACACACCTAAACTCACACCAATCCTCACACTATCCCAAACACACCCAAGCTCACACCAACCCTCACACTGCCCAAACACACACAAACACACACAAACTCACACCAACCCCCACACTGCCCAAACACACCCAACTCACACCAACCCCCACACTGCCCAAACACACCCAACTCACACCAACCACCACACTGCCCAAACTCACACCAACCCCACACTGCCCAAACACTCCCAACTCACACCAACCCCCACACTGCCCAAATACACCGAAACTCACACCAATCCCCACACTGCCCAAACACACCCAAACTCACACCAATCCCCACAGTGCCCAAACACTCCCAAACTCACACCAATCCCCACACTGCCCAAACACAGCCAAGCTCACACCAACTCCCACACTGCCCAAACACACCCAAACACACACAAACGCACACCAACGTCCAAACTGCCCAAACACACTCAAACTCACACCAACCCCCACACTGCCCAAACGCACCAAACTCACACCAGCCCCCACACTGTCCAAACACACCCAAACTCACACCAACACCCACACTGCCCAACAGTCCCAAACTCACACCAATCCCCACACTTTCCAAACACACCCAAACTCACACCAATCCCCACACTGCCTAAACACACCCAATCTCACAGCAACCCCCACACTGCCCAAACACACCCAAACTCACACCAATCCCCACACTGCCCAAACACACCTAAACTCACACCAACCCAACACTGCCCAAACACACCCAACTCACACCAATCCTCACACTATCCCCAACACACCCAAGCTCACACCAACCCTCACACTGCCCAAACACACACAAACACACACAAACTCACACCAACCCCCACACTGCCCAAACACACCCAACTCACACCAACCCCCACATTGCCCAAACTCACACCAATCCCACACTGCCCAAACACACCCAACTCACACCAAACCCACACTGCCCAAACACACCCAACTCACACCAACCCCCACACTGCCCAAACTCACACCAACCCCACACTGCCCAAACACTCCCAACTCACACTAACCCCCACACTGCCCAAACACACCGAAACTCACACCAATCCCCACACTGCCCAAACACACCCAACCTCACACCGACCCCTACACTGCCCAAACACACCCAAACTCACACCAACCCCACATGCCCAAACACACTAAAACTCGCACCAGCCCCCACACTGCCCAAACACACCCAAACTCACACCAACCCCCACACTGCCCAAATTCACCCACACTCACACCAATCCCCACACTGCCCAAACACACCCAGACTCACACCAACCCCCACACTGCCCAAACACACCCAAACTCACACCAACCCCACACTGCCCAAACACACCCAAACTCACAACAACACCCACTCTGCCCAAACACACCCAACTCACACCAGCCCCCACACTACCCAAACACACCCAAACTCACACCAACCCCACACTGCCCGAACACACCCAAACTCGCAACAACACCCACTCTGCCCAAACACATCCAAACTCACACCAACCCCCACATTGCCCAACACACCCAAACTCACACCAGCCCCCACACTGCCAAACACACCCAAACTCACACCAAATCCCCACACTGCCCAAACACACCCAACTCACATCAACGCACACTGCCCAAACACACACAAACTCACACCAATCCCCACACTGCCCAAACACACCCAAGCTCACACCAACCCCCACACTGCCCAAACACACCCAAACACACACAAACTCACACCTACCTCCAAACTGCCCAAACACACTCAAACTCACACCAACCCCCACACTGACCAAACGCACCCAACTCACACCAGCCCCCACACTGTCCAAACACACCCAAACTCACACCAACACCCACACTGCCCAACAGTACCAAACTCACACCAATCCCCACACTTCCCAAACACACCAAACTCACACCAATCCCCACACTGCCCAAACACACCTAAACTCACACCAACTCCCACACAGCCGAAATACACCCAAACTCACACCGACCCCTACACTGCCCAAACACACCCAAACTCACACCAGCCCCCATACTGCCAAACACACCCAAACTCACACCGACCCCTACACTGCCCAAACACACACAACCTCACACCAATCCCCACACTACCCAAACACACCCAACTCACACCAACCCCACACTTCCCAAACACACCCAAACTCACACTAACCCCCACACGGCCCAAACACACCCAAACTCACACCAACCCCCACACTGCCCAATCTCACACCAATCCCCACACTGCCCAAACACACCCAACTCACACCAACCCCACACTGCCCAAACACACCCAACTCACACCAACCCCCACACTGCCCAAACTCACACCAACCCCACTCTGCCCAAACACACCCAACTCACACCAACCCCCACACTGCCCAAACACACCCAAACTCACAGCAACACCCACACTGAAAAAAACACACCCATACTCCTACCAATCCCCACACTTCCCAAACACACAACTCAAAACAACCGCAACACTGCCCAAACACACCCAAACTCACACCAATCCCCACACTGCCCAAACACACCCAAACTCACACCAATCCCCACACTGCCCAAACACACCCAAACTCACAACAACCCCCACACTGCCCAAATTCACCCAAACTCACACCAATCCCAGATTGGGTCACTGTCTGTGCGGAGTCTGCACGTCCTCCCCGTGTGTGCGTGGGTTTCCTCCGGGTTCTCCGGTTTCCTCCCACAGTCCAAAGATGTGCAGGTTAGGTGGATTGGCCATGATAAATTGCCCTTAGTGTCCAAAATTGCCCTTAGTGTTGGGTGGGGTTACTGGGTTATGGGGATAGGGTGGCGGTGTTGACCTTGGTTCGGGTGCTCTTTCCAAGAGCCGGTGCAGACTCGATGGGCCGAATGGCCTCCTTCTGCACTGTAAATTCTATGATAATGATAATCCCCACACTGCCCAAACGCACCCAAACTCACACCAAACCCCACACTGCCCAAATACACCCAAACTCACACCGGCCCCTACACTGCCCAAACACACCCAAACTCACAGCAACCCCACACTGCCCAAACACACCCAAACTCACACCAACCCCCACACTTCAAAAACGCACCCAACTCACACCAATCCCCACACTGCCCAAACGGACCCAAACTCACACCAACACCCACACTGCCCAACACACCCAAACTCACACCAACCCCACACTGCCCAAACACACCCAAACTCACACCAACCCCACACTGCCCAAACGCACCCAAACTCACACCAACACCCACACTGCCCAACACACCCAAACTCACACCAACCCCACACTGCCCAAACACACTCAAACTCACACCAACACCCACACTGCCCAAACGCACCCAACTCACACCAGCCCCCACATTGCCCAAACGCACCCAAACTCACACCAACACCCACACTGCCCAACACACCCAAACTCACACCAACCCCACACTGCCCAAACACACCCAACTTCACAGCAACCCCCACACTGCCCAAACACACCCAACTCACACCAATCCCCACACTGCCCAAACACACCCAAACTCATACCAATCCCCACACTGCCCAAACACACCCAAACTCACACCAACCCCCACACTGCCCAAATACACCCATCCTCACACCGAGCCCTACACTGCCCAAACACACCCAAACTCACACCTACCCCCACACTGCCCATACACACACAAACTCACACCGATACCCACATTGCCCAAACACACCCAAACTCACACCAACCCCACACTTCACAAACACACCCAACTCACACCAACCCCACACTGCCCACACACACCCAACTCACACCAACCCCCACACTGCCCAAACTCACACCAACCCCACACTGCCCAAACACACCCAACTCCCACCAACCCCCACAATGCCCAAACACACCCAAACTCACACCAACACCCACACTTCCCAAACACACCACAACTCACGCCAACCCCCACACTGCCCAAATGCACCCAAACTCACCCCAACCCCCACACTGCCCAATGGCACCCAAACTCACACCAACCCCCACACTGCCCAACACACCCAACTCACATAAACGCACACTGCCCAAACACACACAAACTCACACCAATCCCCACACTGCCCAAACACACCCAACCTCACACCAACCCCCACACTGCCCAAACACACCCAAACACACACAAACTCACACCTACCTCCAAACTGCCCAAACACACTCAAACTCACACCAACCCCCACACTGCCCAAACGCACCCAACTCACACCAGCCCCCACTCTGCCCAAACACATCCAAACTCACACCAACCCGCACATTGCCCAACACACCCAAACTCACACCAACCCCACGCTGCCCAAACACACCCAAACTCACACCAGCCCCCACACTGCCGAACACACCCAAACTCACACCAAATCCCCACACTGCCCAAACACACCCAATTCACATCAACGCACACTGCCCAAACACACACAAACTCACACCAATCCCCACACTGCCCAAACACACCCAAGCTCACACCAACCCCCACACTGCCCAAACACACCCAAACACACACAAACTCACACCTACCTCCAAACTGCCCAAACACACTCAAACTCACACCAACCCCCAAACTGCCCAAACGCACCCAACTCACACCAGCCCCCACACTGTCCAAACACACCCAAACTCACACCAACACCCACACTGCCCAACAGTACCAAACTCACACCAATCCCCACACTTCCCAAACACACCCAAACTCACACCAATCCCCACACTGCCCAAACACACCTAAACTCACACCAACTCCCACACAGCCGAAATACACCCAAACTCACACCGACCCCTACACTGCCCAAACACACCCAAACTCACACCAGCCCCCATACTGCCAAACACACCCAAACTCACACCGACCCCTACACTGCCCAAACACACACAACCTCACACCAATCCCCACACTACCCAAACACACCCAACTCACACCAACCCCACACTTCCCAAACACACCCAAACTCACACCAATACCCACATTGCACAAACACACCCAAACTCACACTAACCCCCACACGGCCCAAACACAGCCAAACTCACACCAACCCCCACACTGCCCAATCTCACACCAATCCCCACACTGCCCAAACACACCCAATTCACACCAACCCCACACTGCCCAAACACACCCAACTCACACCAACCCCCACACTGCCCAAACTCACACCAACCCCACTCTGCCCAAACACACCCAACTCACACCAACCCCCACACTGCCCAAACACACCCAAACTCACAGCAACACCCACACTGAAAAAAACACACCCATACTCATACCAATCCCCACACTTCCCAAACACACAACTCAAAACAACCGCAACACTGCCCAAACACACCCAAACTCACACCAATCCCCACACTTCCCAAACACACCCAAA
Source organism: Scyliorhinus torazame (assembly GCF_047496885.1). Lineage (NCBI taxonomy): Eukaryota > Metazoa > Chordata > Chondrichthyes > Carcharhiniformes > Scyliorhinidae > Scyliorhinus > Scyliorhinus torazame. Next base: position 90,588,047 of record NC_092725.1, on the reverse strand, counting down.
CTCACACCAACCCCCACACTGCCCAAATTCACCCAAACTCACACCAATCCCAGATTGGGTCACTGTCTGTGCGGAGTCTGCACGTTCTCCCCGTGTGTGCGTGGGTTTCCCCCGGGTTCTCCGGTTTCCTCCCACAGTCCAAAGATGTGCAGGTTAGGTGGATTGGCCATGATAAATTGCCCTTAGTGTCCAAAATTGCCCTTAGTGTTGGGTGGGGTTACTGGGTTATGGGGATAGGGTGGCGGTGTTTACCTTGGTTAGGGTACTCTTTCCAAGAGCCGGTGCAGACTCGATGGGCCGAATGGCCTCCTTCTGCACTGTAAATTCTATGATAATGATAATCCCCACACTGCCCAAACGCACCCAAACTCACACCAAACCCCACACTGCCCAAATACACCCAAACTCACACCGGCCCCTACACTGCCCAAACACACCCAAACTCACAGCAACCCCACACTGCCCAAACACACCCAAACTCACACCAACCCCCACACTTCACAAACGCACCCAACTCACACCAATCCCCACACTGCCCAAACGGACCCAAACTCACACCAACACCCACACTGCCCAACACACCCAAACTCACACCAACCCCACACTGCCCAAACAGACCCAAACTCACACCAACCCCACACTGCCCAAACGCACCCAAACTCACACCAACACCCACACTGCCCAACACACCCAAACTCACACCAACCCCACACTGCCCAAACACACCCAAACTCACACCAACACCCACACTGCCCAAACGCACCCAACTCACACCAGCCCCCACACTGCCCAAACGCACCCAAACTCACACCAACAGCCACACTGCCCAACACACCCAAACTCACACCAACCCCACACTGCCCAAACACACCCAACTTCACAGCAACCCCCACACTGCCCAAACACACCCAACTCACACCAATCCCCACACTGCCCAAACACACCCAAACTCATACCAATCCCCACACTGCCCAAACACACCCAAACTCACACCAACCCCCACACTGCCCAAATACACCCATCCTCACACCGACCCCTACACGGCCCAAACACACCCAAACTCACACCTACCCCCACACTGCCCATACACACACAAACTCACACCGATACCCACATTGCCCAAACACACCCAACCTCACACCAACCCCACACTTCACAAACACACCCAACTCACACCAACCCCACACTGCCCACACACACCCAACTCACACCAACCCCCACACTGCCCAAACTCACACCAACCCCACACTGCCCAAACACACCCAAACTCACACCAACCCCCACACTTCCCAAACACACCACAACTCACGCCAACCCCCACACTGCCCAAACGCACCCAAACTCACACCAACCCCCACACTGCCCAATGGCACCCAAACTCACACCAACCCCCACACTGCCCAACACACCCAACTCACATCAACGCACACTGCCCAAACACACACAAACTCACACCAATCCCCACACTACCCAAACACACCCAACCTCACACCAACCCCCACACTGCCCAAACACACCGAAACACACACAAACTCACACCTACCTCCAAACTGCCCAAACACACTCAAACTCACACCAACCCCCACACTGCCCAAACGCACCCAACTCACACCAGCCCCCACACTGTCCAAACACACCCAAACTCACACCAACACCCACACTGCCCAACAGTACCAAACTCACACCAATCCCCACACTTCCCAAACACACCCAAACTCACACCAATCCCCACACTGCCCAAACACACCCAATCTCACGGCAACCCCCACACTGCCCAAACACACCCACACTCACACCAATCCCCACACTGCCCAAACACACCTAAACTCACACCAACTCCCACACAGCCGAAAAACACCCAAACTCACACCGACCCCTACACTGCCCAAACACACCCAAACTCACACCAGCCCCCATACTGCCAAACACACCCAAACTCACACCGACCCCTACACTGCCCAAACACACACAACCTCACACCAATCCCCACACTACCCAAACACACCCAAGTCACACCAACCCCACACTTCCCAAACACACCCAAACTCACACCAATACCCACATTGCACAAACACACCCAAACTCACACTAACCCCCACACGGCCCAAACACACCCAAACTCACACCAACCCCCACACTGCCCAATCTCACACCAATCCCCACACTGCCCAAACACACCCAACTCACAACAACCCCACACTGCCCAAACACACCCAACTCACACCAGCCCCCACACTGCCCAAACTCACACCAACCCCACTCTGCCCAAACACACCCAACTCACACCAACCCCCACACTGCCGAAACACACCCAAACTCACAGCAACACCCACACTGAAAAAAACACACCCATACTCATACCAATCCCCACACTTCCCAAACACACAACTCACACCAACCCCCACACTGCCCAAACACACCCAAACTCACACCAACCCCCACACTGCCCAAACTCACACCAACCCCACACTGCCCAAACACACCCAACTCCCACCAACCCCCACAATGCCCAAACACACCCAAACTCACACCAACCCCCACACTTCCCAAACACACCACAACTCACGCCAACCCCCACACTGCCCAAACGCACCCAAACTCACACCAACCCCCACACTGCCCAATGGCACCCAAACTCACACCAACCCCCACACTGCCCAACACACCCAAACTCACACCAACACCCACACTGCCCAAACACGCCCAAGTCATACCAAACCCACACTGCCCAAACACACCCAAACTCACACCAGCCCCCATACTGCCAAACACACCCAAACTCACACCGACCCCTACACTGCCCAAACACACACAACCTCACACCAATCCCAACACTACCCAAACATACCCAACTCACACCAACCCCACACTTCCCAAACACACCCAAACTCACACCAATACCCACATTGCACAAACACACCCAAACTCACACTAACCCCCACACGGCCCAAACACACCCAAACTCACACCAATCCCCACACTGCCCAACCTCACACCAATCCCCACACTGCCCAAACACACCCAACTCACACCAACCCCACACTGCCCAAACACACCCAACTCACACCAACCCCCACACTGCCCAAACTCACACCAACCCCACTCTGCCCAAACACACCCAACTCACACCAACCCCACACTGCCCACACACACCCAACTCACACCAACCCCCACACTGCCCAAACTCACACCAACCCCACACTGCCCAAACACACCCAAACTCACACCAACCCCCACACTTCCCAAACACACCACAACTCACGCCAACCCCCACACTGCCCAAACGCACCCAAACTCACACCAACCCCCACACTGCCCAATGGCACCCAAACTCACACCAACCCCCACACTGCCCAACACACCCAACTCACATCAACGCACACTGCCCAAACACACACAAACTCACACCAATCCCCACACTACCCAAACACACCCAACCTCACACCAACCCCCACACTGCCCAAACACACCCAAACACACACAAACTCACACCTACCTCCAAACTGCCCAAACACACTCAAACTCACACCAACCCCCACACTGCCCAAACGCACCCAACTCACACCAGCCCCCACACTGTCCAAACACACCCAAACTCACACCAACACCCACACTGCCCAACAGTACCAAACTCACACCAATCCCCACACTTCCCAAACACACCCAAACTCACACCAATCCCCACACTGCCCAAACACACCCAATCTCACGGCAACCCCCACACTGCCCAAACACACCCACACTCACACCAATCCCCACACTGCCCAAACACACCTAAACTCACACCAACTCCCACACAGCCGAAAAACACCCAAACTCACACCGACCCCTACACTGCCCAAACACACCCAAACTCACACCAGCCCCCATACTGCCAAACACACCCAAACTCACACCGACCCCTACACTGCCCAAACACACACAACCTCACACCAATCCCCACACTACCCAAACACACCCAACTCACACCAACCCCACACTTCCCAAACACACCCAAACTCACACCAATACCCACATTGCACAAACACACCCAAACTCACACTAACCCCCACACGGCCCAAACACACCCAAACTCACACCAACCCCCACACTGCCCAATCTCACACCAATCCCCACACTGCCCAAACACACCCAACTCACACCAACCCCACACTGCCCAAACACACCCAACTCACACCAGCCCCCACACTGCCCAAACTCACACCAACCCCACTCTGCCCAAACACACCCAACTCACACCAACCCCCACACTGCCGAAACACACCCAAACTCACAGCAACACCCACACTGAAAAAAACACACCCATACTCATACCAATCCCCACACTTCCCAAACACACAACTCACACCAACCCCCACACTGCCCAAACACACCCAAACTCACACCAACCCCCACACTGCCCAAACGCACACCAACCCCACACTGCCCAAACACACCCAACTCCCACCAACCCCCACAATGACCAAACACACCCAAACTCACACCAACCCCCACACTTCCCAAACACACCACAACTCACGCCAACCCCCACACTGCCCAAACGCACCCAAACTCACACCAACCCCCACACTGCCCAATGGCACCCAAACTCACACCAACCCCCACACTGCCCAACACACCCAAACTCACACCAACACCCACACTGCCCAAACACGCCCAACTCATACCAAACCCACACTGCCCAAACACACCCAAACTCACACCAGCCCCCATACTGCCAAACACACCCAAACTCACACCGACCCCTACACTGCCCAAACACACACAACCTCACACCAATCCCAACACTACCCAAACATACCCAACTCACACCAACCCCACACTTCCCAAACACACCCAAACTCACACCAATACCCACATTGCACAAACACACCCAAACTCACACTAACCCCCACACGGCCCAAACACACCCAAACTCACACCAATCCCCACACTGCCCAACCTCACACCAATCCCCACACTGCCCAAACACACCCAACTCACACCAACCCCACACTGCCCAAACACACCCAACTCACACCAACCCCCACACTGCCCAAACTCACACCAACCCCACTCTGCCCAAACACACCCAACTCACACCAACCCCCACACTGCCCAAACACACCCAAACTCACAGCAACACCCACACTGCCCAAATTCACCCAAACTCACACCAATCCCCACACTTCCCAAACACACCACAACTCACACCAACCCCCACACTGCCCAAACTCACACCAACCCCACTCTGCCCAAACACACCCAACTCACACCAACCCCCACACTGCCGAAACACACCCAAACTCACAGCAACACCCACACTGAAAAAAACACACCCATACTAATACCAATCCCCACACTTCCCAAACACACAACTCACACCAACCCCCACACTGCCCAAACACACCCAAACTCACACCAACCCCCACACTGCCCAAACTCACACCAACCCCACACTGCCCAAACACACCCAACTCCCACCAACCCCCACAATGCCGAAACACACCCAAACTCACACCAACCCCCACACTTCCCAAACACACCACAACTCACGCCAACCCCCACACTGCCCAAACGCACCCAAACTCACACCAACCCCCACACTGCCCAATGGCACCCAAACTCACACCAACCCCCACACTGCCCAACACACCCAAACTCACACCAACACCCACTCTGCCCAAACACGCCCAACTCATACCAAACCCACACTGCCCAAACACACCCAAACTCACACCAGCCCCCATACTGCCAAACACACCCAAACTCACACCGACCCCTACACTGCCCAAACACACACAACCTCACACCAATCCCCACACTACCCAAACATACCCAACTCACACCAACCCCACACTTCCCAAACACACCCAAACTCACACCAATACCCACATTGCACAAACACACCCAAACTCACACTAACCCCCACACGGCCCAAACACACCCAAACTCACACCAACCCCCACACTGCCCAACCTCATACCAATCCCCACACTGCCCAAACACACCCAACTCACACCAACCCCACACTGCCCAAACACACCCAACTCACACCAACCCCCACACTGCCCAAACTCACACCAACCCCACTCTGCCCAAACACACCCAACTCACACCAACACCCACACTGCCCAAACACACCCAAACTCACAGCAACACCCACACTGAAAAAAACACACCCATACTCATACCAATCCCCACACTTCCCAAACACACAACTCAAAACAACCGCAACACTGCCCAAACACACCCAAACTCACACCAATCCCCACACTGCCCAAACACACCCAAACTCACACCAATCCCCACACTTCCCAAACACACCCAAACTCACACCAACCCCCACACTGCCCAAATTCACCCAAACTCACACCAATCCCAGATTGGGTCACTGTCTGTGCGGAGTCTGCACGTCCTCCCCGTGTGTGCGTGGGTTTCCTCCGGGTTCTCCGGTTTCCTCCCACAGTCCAAAGATGTGCAGGTTAGGTGGATTGGCCATGATAAATTGCCCTTAGTGTCCAAAATTGCCCTTAGTGTTGGGTGGGGTTACTGGGTTATGGGGATAGGGTGGCGGTGTTGACCTTGGTTCGGGTGCTCTTTCCAAGAGCCGGTGCAGACTCGATGGGCCGAATGGCCTCCTTCTGCACTGTAAATTCTATGATAATGATAATCCCCACACTGCCCAAACGCACCCAAACTCACACCAAACCCCACACTGCCCAAATACACCCAAACTCACACCGGCCCCTACACTGCCCAAACAGACCCAAACTCACACCAACCCCACACTGCCCAAACACACCCAACTCCCACCAACCCCCACAATGACCAAACACACCCAAACTCACACCAACCCCCACACTTCCCAAACACACAACAACTCACGCCAACCCCCACACTGCCCAAACGCACCCAAACTCACACCAACCCCCACACTGCCCAATGGCACCCAAACTCACACCAACCCCCACACTGCCCAACACACCCAAACTCACACCAACACCCACACTGCCCAAACACGCCCAACTCATACCAAACCCACACTGCCCAAACACACCCAAACTCACACCAGCCCCCATACTGCCAAACACACCCAAACTCACACCGACCCCTACACTGCCCAAACACACACAACCTCACACCAATCCCAACACTACCCAAACATACCCAACTCACACCAACCCCACACTTCCCAAACACACCCAAACTCACACCAATACCCACATTGCACAAACACACCCAAACTCACACTAACCCCCACACGGCCCAAACACACCCAAACTCACACCAATCCCCACACTGCCCAACCTCACACCAATCCCCACACTGCCCAAACACACCCAACTCACACCAACCCCACACTGGCCAAACACACCCAACTCACACCAACCCCCACACTGCCCAAACTCACACCAACCCCACTCTGCCCAAACACACCCAACTCACACCAACCCCCACACTGCCCAAACACACCCAAACTCACAGCAACACCCACACTGCCCAAATTCACCCAAACTCACACCAATCCCCACACTTCCCAAACACACCACAACTCACACCAACCCCCACACTGCCCAAACTCACACCAACCCCACTCTGCCCAAACACACCCAACTCACACCAACCCCCACACTGCCGAAACACACCCAAACTCACAGCAACACCCACACTGAAAAAAACACACCCATACTAATACCAATCCCCACACTTCCCAAACACACAACTCACACCAACCCCCACACTGCCCAAACACACCCAAACTCACACCAACCCCCACACTGCCCAAACTCACACCAACCCCACACTGCCCAAACACACCCAACTCCCACCAACCCCCACAATGCCCAAACACACCCAAACTCACACCAACCCCCACACTTCCCAAACACACCACAACTCACGCCAACCCCCACACTGCCCAAACGCACCCAAACTCACACCAACCCCCACACTGCCCAATGGCACCCAAACTCACACCAACCCCCACACTGCCCAACACACCCAAACTCACACCAACACCCACTCTGCCCAAACACGCCCAACTCATACCAAACCCACACTGCCCAAACACACCCAAACTCACACCAGCCCCCATACTGCCAAACACACCCAAACTCACACCGACCCCTACACTGCCCAAACACACACAACCTCACACCAATCCCCACACTACCCAAACATACCCAACTCACACCAACCCCACACTTCCCAAACACACCCAAACTCACACCAATACCCACATTGCACAAACACACCCAAACTCACACTAACCCCCACACGGCCCAAACACACCCAAACTCACACCAACCCCCACACTGCCCAACCTCATACCAATCCCCACACTGCCCAAACACACCCAACTCACACCAACCCCACACTGCCCAAACACACCCAACTCACACCAACCCCCACACTGCCCAAACTCACACCAACCCCACTCTGCCCAAACACACCCAACTCACACCAACACCCACACTGCCCAAACACACCCAAATTCACAGCAACACCCACACTGAAAAAAACACACCCATACTCATACCAATCCCCACACTTCCCAAACACACAACTCAAAACAACCGCAACACTGCCCAAACACACCCAAACTCACACCAATCCCCACACTGCCCAAACACACCCAAACTCACACCAATCCCCACACTTCCCAAACACACCCAAACTCACACCAACCCCCACACTGCCCAAATTCACCCAAACTCACACCAATCCCAGATTGGGTCACTGTCTGTGCGGAGTCTGCACGTCCTCCCCGTGTGTGCGTGGGTTTCCTCCGGGTTCTCCGGTTTCCTCCCACAGTCCAAAGATGTGCAGGTTAGGTGGATTGGCCATGATAAATTGCCCTTAGTGTCCAAAATTGCCCTTAGTGTTGGGTGGGGTTACTGGGTTATGGGGATAGGGTGGCGGTGTTGACCTTGGTTCGGGTGCTCTTTCCAAGAGCCGGTGCAGACTCGATGGGCCGAATGGCCTCCTTCTGCACTGTAAATTCTATGATAATGATAATCCCCACACTGCCCAAACGCCCCCAAACTCACACCAACCCCCACACTGCCCAAACACACCCAAACTCACACCGGCCCCTACACTGCCCAAACAGACCCAAACTCACACCAACCCCACACTGCCCAAACACACCCAAACTCACACCAACACCCACACTGCCCAAACGCACCGAATTCACACCAGCCCCACACTGCCGACACGCACCCAAACTCACACCAACATCCACACTGCCCAACACACCCAAACTCACAGCAAACCCACACTGCCCAAACACACCCAAACTCACACCAACCCCCACATTTCCCAAACGCACCCAACTCACACCAATCCCCACACTGCCCAAACGCACCCAAACTCACACCAACACCCAAACTGCCCAACACACCCAAACTCACACCAACCCCCACACTTCCCAAACGCACCCAACTCACACCAATCCCCACACTGCCCAAACGCACCCAAACTCACACCAACACCCACAATGCCCAACACACCCAAACTCACACCAACCCCACACTGCCCAAACACACCCAAACTCACACCAACACCCACACTGCCCAAATGCACCCAACTCACACCAGCCCCCACACTGCCCAAACGCACCCAAACTCACACCAACACCCACACTGCCCACACACACCCAACTCACACCAACCCCCACACTGCCCAAACTCACACCAACCCCACACTGCCCACACACACCCAACTCACACCAACCCCCACACTGCCCAAACTCACACCAACCCCACACTGCCCAAACACACCCAACTCCCACCAACCCCCACACTGCCCAAACACAACCAAACTCACTCCAACCCCCACACTTCCCAAACACACCACAACTCACGCCAACCCCCACACTGCCCAAACGAACCCAAACTCACACCAACCCCCACAATGCCCAAACACACTCAAACTCACACCAACCCCCTCAATGCCTAAACACACACAAACTCACACCAACCCCACATTGCCCAAACACACCCAAATTCACACCAACCCCCACACTTCCCAAACACACCACAACTCACACCAACCCCCACACTGCCCAAACACACCCAAACTCACACCAATCCCCACACTGCCCAAAAACACCCAAACTCACACCAACCCCCACACTGCCCAAACGCACCCAAACTCACACCAACCCCCACACTGCCCAAACACACCCAAAGTCACACCAATCCCCACACTGCCCAAACACACCCAAACGCACACCAACCCCCACACTTCCCAAACACACCCAACTCACACCAATCCCCAAACTGCCAAACGCTCCCAAACTCACACCAACCCCACACTGCCCAAACACACCCAAACTCACACCAAACCCCACACTGCCCAAACGCACCCAAACTCACACCAACCCCCACACTGCCCAATGGCACTCAAACTCACACCAACCTCCACACTGCCCAAAAACACCCAAACTCACACCAACCCCCACACTGCCCAACACACCCAAACTCACACCAATCCCCACACTTCCCAAACACACCCAAACTCACACCAACCCCCACACTGCCCAATGGCACCCAAACTCACACCAACCCCCACACTGCCCAAACGCACCCAAACTCACACCAATCCCCACACTGCCCAAACACACCCAAACTCACACCAATCCCCACACTGCCCAAACGCACCCAAACTCACACCAACCCCCACACTGCCCAATGGCACCCAAACTCACACCAACCCCCACACTGCCCAACACACCCAAACTCACACCAACACCCACACTGCCCAAACACGCCCAACTCATACCAAACCCACACTGCCCAAACACACCCAAACTCACACCAGCCCCCATACTGCCAAACACACCCAAACTCACACCGACCCCTACACTGTCCAAACACACACAACCTCACACCAATCCCCACACTACCCAAACATACCCAACTCACACCAACCCCACACTTCCCAAACACACCCAAACTCACACCAATACCCACATTGCACAAACACACCCAAACTCACACTAACCCCCACACGGCCCAAACACACCCAAACTCACACCAACACCCACACTGCCCAACCTCACACCAATCCCCACACTGCCCAAACACACCCAACTCACACCAACCCCACACTGCCCAAACACACCCAACTCACACCAACCCCCACACTGCCCAAACTCACACCAACCCCACTCTGCCCAAACACACCCAATTCACACCAACCCCCACACTGCCCAAACACACCCAAACTCACAGCAACACCCACACTGAAAAAAACACACCCATACTCATACCAATCCCCACACTTCCCAAACACACAACTCAAAACAACCGCAACACTGCCCAAACACACCCAAACTCACACCAATCCCCACACTGCCCAAACACACCCAAACTCACACCAATCCCCACACTTCCCAAACACACCCAAACTCACACCAACCCCCACACTGCCCAAATTCACCCAAACTCACACCAATCCCAGATTGGGTCACTGTCTGTGCGGAGTCTGCACGTCCTCCCCGTGTGTGCGTGGGTTTCCTCCGGGTTCTCCGGTTTCCTCCCACAGTCCAAAGATGTGCAGGTTAGGTGGATTGGCCATGATAAATTGCCCTTAGTGTCCAAAATTGCCCTTAGTGTTGGGTGGGGTTACTGGGTTATGGGGATAGGGTGGCGGTGTTGACCTTGGTTCGGGTGCTCTTTCCAAGAGCCGGTGCAGACTCGATGGGCCGAATGGCCTCCTTCTGCACTGTAAATTCTATGATAATGATAATCCCCACACTGCCCAAACGCACCCAAACTCACACCAAACCCCACACTGCCCAAATACACCCAAACTCACACCGGCCCCTACACTGCCCAAACAGACCCAAACTCACACCAACCCCACACTGCCCAAACACACCCAAACTCACACCAACACCCACACTGCCCAAATGCACCGAATTCACACCAGCCCCACACTGCCGACACGCACCCAAACTCACACCAACATCCACACTGCCCAACACACCCAAACTCACAGCAAACCCACACTGCCCAAACACACCCAAACTCACACCAACCCCCACACTTCCCAAACGCACCCAACTCACACCAATCCCCACACTGCCCAAACGCACCCAAACTCACACCAACACCCACACTGCCCAACACACCCAAACTCACACCAACGCCACACTGCCCAAACACACCCAAACTCACACCAACCCCACACTGCCCAAACGCACCCAAACTCACACCAACACCCACACTGCCCAACACACCCAAACTCACACCAACCCCACACTGCCCAAACACACCCAAACTCACACCAACACCCACACTGCCCAAACGCACCCAACTCACACCAGCCCCCACACTGCCCAAACGCACCCAAACTCACACCAACACCCACACTGCCCAACACACCCAAACTCACACCAACCCCACACTGCCCAAACACACCCAAATTCAAAGCAACCCCCACACTGCCCAAACACACCCAACTCACACCAATCCCCACACTGCCCAAACACACCCAAACTCACACCAATCCCCACACTGCCCAAACACACCCAAACTCACACCAACCCCCACACTGCCCAAATACACCCAACCTCACACTGACCCCTACACTGCCCAAACACACCCAAACTCACACCAATCCCCACACTGCCCAAACACACCCAAACTCACACCAACCCCACACTTCACAAACGCACACAACTCACACCAACCCCACACTGCCCACACACACCCAACTCACACCAACCCCCACACTGCCCAAACTCACACCAACCCCACACTGCCCACACACACCCAACTCACACCAACCCCCACACTGCCCAAACTCACACCAACCCCACACTGCCCAAACACACCCAACTCCCACCAACCCCCACACTGCCCAAACACAACCAAACTCACTCCAACCCCCACACTTCCCAAACACACCACAACTCACGCCAACCCCCACACTGCCCAAACGCACCCAAACTCACACCAACCCCCACACTGCCCAATGGCAACCAAACTCACGCCAACCCCCACACTGCCCAAACGCACCCAAACTCACACCAACCCCCACACTGCCCAATGGCAACCAAACTCACACCAACCCCCACACTGCCCAAACACGCCCAACTCATACCAAACCCACACTGCCCAAACACACCCAAACTCACACCAACACCCACACTGCCCAAACACACCCAACTCACACCAGCCCCCACACTGCCTAAACGCACCCAAACTCACACCAACACCCACACTGCCCAAACACACCCAAACTCACACCAACCCCCACACTTCTCAAACACACCCAAACTCACAGCAACCCCCACACTGCCCGAACACACCCCAACTCACACCGACCCCTACACTGCCCAAACACACCCAAACTCACACCAATCCCCACACTGCCCAAACACACCCAAACTCACACCAACCCCACACTGCCCAAACACACCCAACTCCCACCAACCCCCACACTGCCCAAACACACCCAAACTCACACCAACCCCCACACTTCCCAAACACACCACAACTCACACCAACCCCCACACTGCCCAAACACACCCAAACTCACACCAATCCCCACACTGCCCAAACACACCCAAACTCAAACCAACCCCCACACTGCCCAAACGCACCCTAACTCACACCAACCCCCACACTGCCCAATGGCACCCAAACTCACACCAATCCCCACAATGCCCAAACACACACAATCTTTTACCAATCCCCACACTGCCCAAACACACCCAAACTCACACCAACCCCCACACTGCCCAAACACACACAACTCACACCGACCGCACACTGCCCACACACACCCAACTCACACCACCCCCCACACTGCCCAAACTCACACCAACCCCACACTGCCCAAACACACCCAAACTCACACCAATCCCCACACTGCCCAAACACACCCAAACTCACACCAACCCCCACACTGCCCAAACACACCCAAACTCACACCAACCCCCACACTTCCCAAACACACCATAACTCACACCAACCCCCACACTGCCCAAACACACACAAACTCACAGCAACACCCACGCTGCCCAAACGCACCCAAACTCACACCAACCCCACACTTCACAAACACACACAACTCACACCAACCCCACACTGCCCACACACACCCAACTCACAGCAACCCCCACACTGCCCAAACTCACACCAACGCCACACTGCCCAAACACACCCACCTCCCACCAACCCCCACACTGCCCAAACACACCCAAACTCACACCAACCCCCACACTTCCCAAACACACCACAACTCACGCCAACCCCCACACTGCCCAAACGCACCCAAACTCACACCAACCCCCACACTGCCCAATGGCACCCAAACTCACACCAACCCCCACACTGCCCAACACACCCAAACTCACACCAACCCCCACACTGCCCAAATACACCCAACCTCACACCGACTCCTACACTGCCCAAACACACCCAAACTCACACCTACCCCCACACTGCCCATACACTCACAAACTCACACCAATACCCACATTACCCAAACACACCCAAACTCACACCAACCCCACACTTCACAAACACACACAACTCACACCAACCCCACACTGCCCACACACACCCAACTCACACCAACCCCCACACTGCCCAAACTCACACCAACCCCACACTGCCCAAACACACCCAACTCCCACCAACCACCACACTGCCCAAACACACCCAAACTCACACCAAACCCCACACTTCCCAAACACACCACAACTCACGCCAACCCCCACACTGCCCAAACGCACCCAAACTCACACCAACCCCCACACTGCCCAATGGCACCCAACCTCACACCAACCCGCACACTGCCCAACACACCCAAACTCACACCAACACCCACACTGCCCAAACACGCCCAACTCATACCAAACCCACACTGCCCAAACACACCCAAACTCACACCAAAACCCACACTGCCCAAACGCACCCAACTCACACCAGACCCCACACTGCCTAAACGCACCCAAACTCACACCAACACCCACACTGCCCAACACACCCAAACTCACACCAACCCCACACTTCCCAAACACACCCAAACTCACACCAACCCCCACACTTCTCAAACACACCCAAACTCACAGCAACCCCCACACTGCCCAAACACACCCCAACTCACACCGACCCCTACACTGCCCAAACACACCCAAACTCACACCAATCGCCACACTGCCCAAACACACCCAAACTCCCACCAACCCCCACACAGCCCAAATACACCCAAACTGACACCGACCCCTACACTGCCAAAACACACCCAAACTCACACCAACCCCACACTGCCCAAACACACCCAACTCCCACCAACCCCCACACTGCCCAAACACACCCAATCTCACACCAACCCCCTCACTTCCCAAACACACCACAACTCACACCAACCCCCACACTGCCCAAACACACCCAAACTCACACCAATCCCCACACTGCCCAAACACACCCAAACGTACACCAACCCCCACACTGCCCAAACGCACCCAAACTCACACCAACCCCCACACTGCCCAATGGCACCCAAACTCACACCAATCCCCACAATGGCCAAACACACACAAACTCTCACCAATCCCCACACTGCCCAAACACACCCAAACTCACACCAACCCCCACACTGCCCAAACACACACAACTCACACCGACCCCACACTGCCCACACACACCCAACTCACACCAACCCCTACACTGCTCAAACACACCCAAACTCACACCAATCCCCACACTGCCCAAACACACCCAAACTCACACCAACCCCTACACTGCTCAAACACACCCAAACTCACACCAACCCCCACACTTCCCAAACACACCACAACTCACACCAACCCCCACACTGCCCAAACACACCCAAACTCACAGCAACACCCACACTGCCCAAACGCACCCAAACTCACACCAACACCCACACTGCCCAAACGCACCCAACTCACACCAGCCCCCACACTGCCCAAACACACCCAAATTCACAGCAACCCCCACACAGCCCAAACACACCCAAACTCACACCAATCCGCACACTGCCCAAACATACCCAAACTCACACCAACCCCCACACTGCCCAAATACACCCAACCTCACACCGACCCCTACACTGCCCAAACACACCCAAACTCACACCTACCCCCACACTGCCCATACACACACAAACTCACACCAATACCCACATTGCCAAAACACACCCAAACTCACACCAATCCCACACTTCACAAACACACCCAAAATCACACCAACCCCCACACTGCCCAAACACACCCAAACTCACACCAACCCCCACAATGCCCAAACACACTCAAACTCACACCAACCCCCACAATGCCTAAACACACACAAACTCACACCAACCCCACACTGCCCAAACACACCCAAATTCACACCAACCCCCACACTTCCCAAACACACTACAACTCACACCAACCCCCACACTGCCCAAACACACCCAAACTCACACCAATCCCCACACTGCCCAAAAACACCCAAACTCACACCAACCCCCACACTGCCCAAACGCACCCAAACTCAAACCAACCCCCACACTGCCCAAACACACCCAAAGTCACACCAATCCCCACACTGCCCAAACACACCCAAATGCACACCAACCCCCACACTTCCCAAACACACCCAACTCACACCAATCCCCAAACTGCCAAACGCTCCCAAACTCACACCAACCCCCACACTGCCCAAACACACCCAAACTCACACCAAACCCCACACTGCCCAAACGCACCCAAACTCACACCAACCCCCACACTGCCCAATGGCACTCAAACTCACACCAACCTCCTCCCTGCCCAAAAACACCCAAACTCACACCAACCCCCACACTGCCCAACACACCCAAACTCACACCAATCCCCACACTTCCCAAACACACCCAAACTCACACCAACCCCCACACTGCCCAATGGCACCCAAACTCACACCAACCCCCACACTGCCCAAACGCACCCAAACTCACACCAATCCCCACACTGCCCAAACACACCCAAACTCACACCAATCCCCACACTGCGCAAACGCACCCAAACTCACACCAACCCCCACACTGCCCAATGGCACCCAAACTCACACCAATCCCCACAATGCCCAAACACACACAAACTCTCACCAATCCCCACACTGCCCAAACACACCCAAACTCACACCAACTCCCACACTGCCCAAACACACACAACTCACACCGACCCCACACTGCCCACACACACCCAACTCACACCAACCCCCACACTGCCCAAACTCACACCAACCCCACACTGCCCAAACACACCCAAACTCACACCAATCCCCACACTGCCCAAACACACCCAAACTCACACCAACCCCCACACTGCCCAAACACACCCAAACTCACACCAACCCCCACACTTCCCAAACACACCACAACTCACACCAACCCCCACACTGCCCAAACACACCCAAACTCACAGCAAAACCCACACTGCCCAAACGCACCCAAACTCACACCAACACCCACACTGCCCAAACGCACCCAACTCACACCAACACCCACACTGCCCAAACACACCCAAACTCACACCAATCCCCACACTGCCCAAAAACACCCAAACTCACACCAACCCCCACACTGCCCAAACGCACCCAAACTCACACCAATCCCCACACTGCCCAAACACACCCAAAGTCACACCAATCCCCACACTGCCCAAACACACCCAAATTCACAGCAACCCCCACACAGCCCAAACACACCCAAACTCACACCAATCCCCACACTGCCCAAACACACCCAAACTCACACCTACCCCCACACTGCCCATACACACACAAACTCACACCAATACCCACATTGCCCAAACACACCCAAACTCACACCAATCCCACACTTCACAAACACGCCCAAACTCACACCAACCCCCACAATGCCCAAACACACACAAACTCACACCAACCCCCACACTGCCCAAACACACACAAACTCACACCAACCCCCACACTGCCCAAACACACCCAAACTCTCACCAACCCCCACACTGCCCAAACACACCCAACTCCCACCAACCCCCACACTTCCCAAACACACCACAACTCACACCAACCCCCACACTGCCCAAACACACCCAAACTCACACCAATCCCCACACTGCCCAAAAACACCCAAACTCACACCAACCCCCACACTGCCCAAGCGCACCCAAACTCACACCAACCCCCACACTGCCCAAACACACCCAAAGTCACACCAACACCCACACTGCCCAACACACCCAAACTCACACCAACCTCACACTGCCCAAACACACCCAAATTCACAGCAACCCCCACACTGCCCAAACACACCCAACTCACACCAATCCCCACACTGCCCAAACACACCCAAACTCACACCAATCCCCACACTGCCCAAACACACCCAAACTCACACCAACCCCCACACTGCCCAAATACACCCAACCTCACACTGACCCCTACACTGCCCAAACACACCCAAACTCACACCAATCCCCACACTGCCCAAACACACCCAAACTCACACCAACCCCACACTTCACAAACGCACACAACTCACACCAACCCCACACTGCCCACACACACCCAACTCACACCAACCCCCACACTGCCCAAACTCACACCAACCCCACACTGCCCACACACACCCAACTCACACCAACCCCCACACTGCCCAAACTCACACCAACCCCACACTGCCCAAACACACCCAACTCCCACCAACCCCCACACTGCCCAAACACAACCAAACTCACTCCAACCCCCACACTTCCCAAACACACCACAACTCACGCCAACCCCCACACTGCCCAAACGAACCCAAACTCACACCAACCCCCACAATGCCCAAACACACTCAAACTCACACCAACCCCCTCAATGCCTAAACACACACAAACTCACACCAACCCCACATTGCCCAAACACACCCAAATTCACACCAACCCCCACACTTCCCAAACACACCACAACTCACACCAACCCCCACACTGCCCAAACACACCCAAACTCACACCAATCCCCACACTGCCCAAAAACACCCAAACTCACACCAACCCCCACACTGCCCAAACGCACCCAAACTCACACCAACCCCCACACTGCCCAAACACACCCAAAGTCACACCAATCCCCACACTGCCCAAACACACCCAAACGCACACCAACCCCCACACTTCCCAAACACACCCAACTCACACCAATCCCCAAACTGCCAAACGCTCCCAAACTCACACCAACCCCACACTGCCCAAACACACCCAAACTCACACCAAACCCCACACTGCCCAAACGCACCCAAACTCACACCAACCCCCACACTGCCCAATGGCACTCAAACTCACACCAACCTCCACACTGCCCAAAAACACCCAAACTCACACCAACCCCCACACTGCCCAACACACCCAAACTCACACCAATCCCCACACTTCCCAAACACACCCAAACTCACACCAACCCCCACACTGCCCAATGGCACCCAAACTCACACCAACCCCCACACTGCCCAAACGCACCCAAACTCACACCAATCCCCACACTGCCCAAACACACCCAAACTCACACCAATCCCCACACTGCCCAAACGCACCCAAACTCACACCAACCCCCACACTGCCCAATGGCACCCAAACTCACACCAACCCCCACACTGCCCAACACACCCAAACTCACACCAACACCCACACTGCCCAAACACGCCCAACTCATACCAAACCCACACTGCCCAAACACACCCAAACTCACACCAGCCCCCATACTGCCAAACACACCCAAACTCACACCGACCCCTACACTGTCCAAACACACACAACCTCACACCAATCCCCACACTACCCAAACATACCCAACTCACACCAACCCCACACTTCCCAAACACACCCAAACTCACACCAATACCCACATTGCACAAACACACCCAAACTCACACTAACCCCCACACGGCCCAAACACACCCAAACTCACACCAACACCCACACTGCCCAACCTCACACCAATCCCCACACTGCCCAAACACACCCAACTCACACCAACCCCACACTGCCCAAACACACCCAACTCACACCAACCCCCACACTGCCCAAACTCACACCAACCCCACTCTGCCCAAACACACCCAATTCACACCAACCCCCACACTGCCCAAACACACCCAAACTCACAGCAACACCCACACTGAAAAAAACACACCCATACTCATACCAATCCCCACACTTCCCAAACACACAACTCAAAACAACCGCAACACTGCCCAAACACACCCAAACTCACACCAATCCCCACACTGCCCAAACACACCCAAACTCACACCAATCCCCACACTTCCCAAACACACCCAAACTCACACCAACCCCCACACTGCCCAAATTCACCCAAACTCACACCAATCCCAGATTGGGTCACTGTCTGTGCGGAGTCTGCACGTCCTCCCCGTGTGTGCGTGGGTTTCCTCCGGGTTCTCCGGTTTCCTCCCACAGTCCAAAGATGTGCAGGTTAGGTGGATTGGCCATGATAAATTGCCCTTAGTGTCCAAAATTGCCCTTAGTGTTGGGTGGGGTTACTGGGTTATGGGGATAGGGTGGCGGTGTTGACCTTGGTTCGGGTGCTCTTTCCAAGAGCCGGTGCAGACTCGATGGGCCGAATGGCCTCCTTCTGCACTGTAAATTCTATGATAATGATAATCCCCACACTGCCCAAACGCACCCAAACTCACACCAAACCCCACACTGCCCAAATACACCCAAACTCACACCGGCCCCTACACTGCCCAAACAGACCCAAACTCACACCAACCCCACACTGCCCAAACACACCCAAACTCACACCAACACCCACACTGCCCAAATGCACCGAATTCACACCAGCCCCACACTGCCGACACGCACCCAAACTCACACCAACATCCACACTGCCCAACACACCCAAACTCACAGCAAACCCACACTGCCCAAACACACCCAAACTCACACCAACCCCCACACTTCCCAAACGCACCCAACTCACACCAATCCCCACACTGCCCAAACGCACCCAAACTCACACCAACACCCACACTGCCCAACACACCCAAACTCACACCAACGCCACACTGCCCAAACACACCCAAACTCACACCAACCCCACACTGCCCAAACGCACCCAAACTCACACCAACACCCACACTGCCCAACACACCCAAACTCACACCAACCCCACACTGCCCAAACACACCCAAACTCACACCAACACCCACACTGCCCAAACGCACCCAACTCACACCAGCCCCCACACTGCCCAAACGCACCCAAACTCACACCAACACCCACACTGCCCAACACACCCAAACTCACACCAACCCCACACTGCCCAAACACACCCAAATTCACAGCAACCCCCACACTGCCCAAACACACCCAACTCACACCAATCCCCACACTGCCCAAACACACCCAAACTCACACCAATCCCCACACTGCCCAAACACACCCAAACTCACACCAACCCCCACACTGCCCAAATACACCCAACCTCACACTGACCCCTACACTGCCCAAACACACCCAAACTCACACCAATCCCCACACTGCCCAAACACACCCAAACTCACACCAACCCCACACTTCACAAACGCACACAACTCACACCAACCCCACACTGCCCACACACACCCAACTCACACCAACCCCCACACTGCCCAAACTCACACCAACCCCACACTGCCCACACACACCCAACTCACACCAACCCCCACACTGCCCAAACTCACACCAACCCCACACTGCCCAAACACACCCAACTCCCACCAACCCCCACACTGCCCAAACACAACCAAACTCACTCCAACCCCCACACTTCCCAAACACACCACAACTCACGCCAACCCCCACACTGCCCAAACGCACCCAAACTCACACCAACCCCCACACTGCCCAATGGCAACCAAACTCACACCAACCCCCACACTGCCCAACACACCCAAACTCACACCAACACCCACACTGCCCAAACACGCCCAACTCATACCAAACCCACACTGCCCAAACACACCCAAACTCACACCAACACCCACACTGCCCAAACACACCCAACTCACACCAGCCCCCACACTGCCTAAACGCACCCAAACTCACACCAACACCCACACTGCCCAAACACACCCAAACTCACACCAACCCCCACACTTCTCAAACACACCCAAACTCACAGCAACCCCCACACTGCCCGAACACACCCCAACTCACACCGACCCCTACACTGCCCAAACACACCCAAACTCACACCAATCCCCACACTGCCCAAACACACCCAAACTCACACCAACCCCACACTGCCCAAACACACCCAACTCCCACCAACCCCCACACTGCCCAAACACACCCAAACTCACACCAACCCCCACACTTCCCAAACACACCACAACTCACACCAACCCCCACACTGCCCAAACACACCCAAACTCACACCAATCCCCACACTGCCCAAACACACCCAAACTCAAACCAACCCCCACACTGCCCAAACGCACCCTAACTCACACCAACCCCCACACTGCCCAATGGCACCCAAACTCACACCAATCCCCACAATGCCCAAACACACACAATCTTTTACCAATCCCCACACTGCCCAAACACACCCAAACTCACACCAACCCCCACACTGCCCAAACACACACAACTCACACCGACCGCACACTGCCCACACACACCCAACTCACACCACCCCCCACACTGCCCAAACTCACACCAACCCCACACTGCCCAAACACACCCAAACTCACACCAATCCCCACACTGCCCAAACACACCCAAACTCACACCAACCCCCACACTGCCCAAACACACCCAAACTCACACCAACCCCCACACTTCCCAAACACACCATAACTCACACCAACCCCCACACTGCCCAAACACACACAAACTCACAGCAACACCCACGCTGCCCAAACGCACCCAAACTCACACCAACCCCACACTTCACAAACACACACAACTCACACCAACCCCACACTGCCCACACACACCCAACTCACAGCAACCCCCACACTGCCCAAACTCACACCAACGCCACACTGCCCAAACACACCCACCTCCCACCAACCCCCACACTGCCCAAACACACCCAAACTCACACCAACCCCCACACTTCCCAAACACACCACAACTCACGCCAACCCCCACACTGCCCAAACGCACCCAAACTCACACCAACCCCCACACTGCCCAATGGCACCCAAACTCACACCAACCCCCACACTGCCCAACACACCCAAACTCACACCAACCCCCACACTGCCCAAATACACCCAACCTCACACCGACTCCTACACTGCCCAAACACACCCAAACTCACACCTACCCCCACACTGCCCATACACACACAAACTCACACCAATACCCACATTACCCAAACACACCCAAACTCACACCAACCCCACACTTCACAAACACACACAACTCACACCAACCCCACACTGCCCACACACACCCAACTCACACCAACCCCCACACTGCCCAAACTCACACCAACCCCACACTGCCCAAACACACCCAACTCCCACCAACCACCACACTGCCCAAACACACCCAAACTCACACCAAACCCCACACTTCCCAAACACACCACAACTCACGCCAACCCCCACACTGCCCAAACGCACCCAAACTCACACCAACCCCCACACTGCCCAATGGCACCCAACCTCACACCAACCCGCACACTGCCCAACACACCCAAACTCACACCAACACCCACACTGCCCAAACACGCCCAACTCATACCAAACCCACACTGCCCAAACACACCCAAACTCACACCAAAACCCACACTGCCCAAACGCACCCAACTCACACCAGACCCCACACTGCCTAAACGCACCCAAACTCACACCAACACCCACACTGCCCAACACACCCAAACTCACACCAACCCCACACTTCCCAAACACACCCAAACTCACACCAACCCCCACACTTCTCAAACACACCCAAACTCACAGCAACCCCCACACTGCCCAAACACACCCCAACTCACACCGACCCCTACACTGCCCAAACACACCCAAACTCACACCAATCGCCACACTGCCCAAACACACCCAAACTCCCACCAACCCCCACACAGCCCAAATACACCCAAACTGACACCGACCCCTACACTGCCAAAACACACCCAAACTCACACCAACCCCACACTGCCCAAACACACCCAACTCCCACCAACCCCCACACTGCCCAAACACACCCAATCTCACACCAACCCCCTCACTTCCCAAACACACCACAACTCACACCAACCCCCACACTGCCCAAACACACCCAAACTCACACCAATCCCCACACTGCCCAAACACACCCAAACGTACACCAACCCCCACACTGCCCAAACGCACCCAAACTCACACCAACCCCCACACTGCCCAATGGCACCCAAACTCACACCAATCCCCACAATGCCCAAACACACACAAACTCTCACCAATCCCCACACTGCCCAAACACACCCAAACTCACACCAACCCCCACACTGCCCAAACACACACAACTCACACCGACCCCACACTGCCCACACACACCCAACTCACACCAACCCCTACACTGCTCAAACACACCCAAACTCACACCAATCCCCACACTGCCCAAACACACCCAAACTCACACCAACCCCTACACTGCTCAAACACACCCAAACTCACACCAACCCCCACACTTCCCAAACACACCACAACTCACACCAACCCCCACACTGCCCAAACACACCCAAACTCACAGCAACACCCACACTGCCCAAACGCACCCAAACTCACACCAACACCCACACTGCCCAAACGCACCCAACTCACACCAGCCCCCACACTGCCCAAACACACCCAAATTCACAGCAACCCCCACACAGCCCAAACACACCCAAACTCACACCAATCCGCACACTGCCCAAACATACCCAAACTCACACCAACCCCCACACTGCCCAAATACACCCAACCTCACACCGACCCCTACACTGCCCAAACACACCCAAACTCACACCTACCCCCACACTGCCCATACACACACAAACTCACACCAATACCCACATTGCCAAAACACACCCAAACTCACACCAATCCCACACTTCACAAACACACCCAAAATCACACCAACCCCCACACTGCCCAAACACACCCAAACTCACACCAACCCCCACAATGCCCAAACACACTCAAACTCACACCAACCCCCACAATGCCTAAACACACACAAACTCACACCAACCCCACACTGCCCAAACACACCCAAATTCACACCAACCCCCACACTTCCCAAACACACTACAACTCACACCAACCCCCACACTGCCCAAACACACCCAAACTCACACCAATCCCCACACTGCCCAAAAACACCCAAACTCACACCAACCCCCACACTGCCCAAACGCACCCAAACTCAAACCAACCCCCACACTGCCCAAACACACCCAAAGTCACACCAATCCCCACACTGCCCAAACACACCCAAATGCACACCAACCCCCACACTTCCCAAACACACCCAACTCACACCAATCCCCAAACTGCCAAACGCTCCCAAACTCACACCAACCCCCACACTGCCCAAACACACCCAAACTCACACCAAACCCCACACTGCCCAAACGCACCCAAACTCACACCAACCCCCACACTGCCCAATGGCACTCAAACTCACACCAACCTCCTCCCTGCCCAAAAACACCCAAACTCACACCAACCCCCACACTGCCCAACACACCCAAACTCACACCAATCCCCACACTTCCCAAACACACCCAAACTCACACCAACCCCCACACTGCCCAATGGCACCCAAACTCACACCAACCCCCACACTGCCCAAACGCACCCAAACTCACACCAATCCCCACACTGCCCAAACACACCCAAACTCACACCAATCCCCACACTGCGCAAACGCACCCAAACTCACACCAACCCCCACACTGCCCAATGGCACCCAAACTCACACCAATCCCCACAATGCCCAAACACACACAAACTCTCACCAATCCCCACACTGCCCAAACACACCCAAACTCACACCAACTCCCACACTGCCCAAACACACACAACTCACACCGACCCCACACTGCCCACACACACCCAACTCACACCAACCCCCACACTGCCCAAACTCACACCAACCCCACACTGCCCAAACACACCCAAACTCACACCAATCCCCACACTGCCCAAACACACCCAAACTCACACCAACCCCCACACTGCCCAAACACACCCAAACTCACACCAACCCCCACACTTCCCAAACACACCACAACTCACACCAACCCCCACACTGCCCAAACACACCCAAACTCACAGCAAAACCCACACTGCCCAAACGCACCCAAACTCACACCAACACCCACACTGCCCAAACGCACCCAACTCACACCAACACCCACACTGCCCAAACACACCCAAACTCACACCAATCCCCACACTGCCCAAAAACACCCAAACTCACACCAACCCCCACACTGCCCAAACGCACCCAAACTCACACCAATCCCCACACTGCCCAAACACACCCAAAGTCACACCAATCCCCACACTGCCCAAACACACCCAAATTCACAGCAACCCCCACACAGCCCAAACACACCCAAACTCACACCAATCCCCAAACTGCCCAAACACACCCAAACTCACACCTACCCCCACACTGCCCATACACACACAAACTCACACCAATACCCACATTGCCCAAACACACCCAAACTCACACCAATCCCACACTTCACAAACACGCCCAAACTCACACCAACCCCCACAATGCCCAAACACACACAAACTCACACCAACCCCCACACTGCCCAAACACACACAAACTCACACCAACCCCCACACTGCCCAAACACACCCAAACTCTCACCAACCCCCACACTGCCCAAACACACCCAACTCCCACCAACCCCCACACTTCCCAAACACACCACAACTCACACCAACCCCCACACTGCCCAAACACACCCAAACTCACACCAATCCCCACACTGCCCAAAAACACCCAAACTCACACCAACCCCCACACTGCCCAAACGCACCCAAACTCACACCAACCCCCACACTGCCCAAACACACCCAAAGTCACACCAATCCCCACACTGCCCAAACACACCCAAACGCACACCAACCCCCACACTTCCCAAACACACCCAACTCACACCAATCCCCAAACTGCCAAACGCTCGCAAACTCACACCAACCCCCACACTGCCCAAACATACCCAAACTCACACCAAATCCCACACTGCCCAAACGCACACAAACTCACACCAACCCCCACACTGCCCAATGGCACTCAAACTCACACCAACCTCCACACTGCCCAAAAACACCCAAACTCACACCAACCCCCACACTGCCCAACACACCCAAACTCACACCAATCCCCACACTTCCCAAACACACCCAAACTCACACCAACCCCCACACTGCCCAATGGCACCAAAACTCACACCAACCCCCACACTGCCCAAACGCACCCAAACTCACACCAATCCCCACACTGCCCAAACACACCCAAACTCACACCAATCCCCACACTGCCCAAACGCACCCAAACTCACACCAACCCCCACACTGCCCAATGGCACCCAAACTCACACCAATCCCCACAATGCCCAAACACACACAAACTCTCACCAATCCCCACACTGCCCAAACACACCCAAACTCACACCAACTCCCACACTGCCCAAACACACACAACTCACACCGACCCCACACTGCCCACACACACCCAACTCACACCAACCCCCACACTGCCCAAACTCACACCAACCCCACACTGCCCAAACACACCCAAACTCACGCCAATCCCCATACTGCCCAAACACACCCAAACTCACACCAACCCCCACACTGCCCAAACACACCCAAACTCACACCAACCCCCACACTTCCCAAACACACCACAACTCACACCAACCCCCACACTGCCCAAACACACCCAAACTCACAGCAAAACCCACACTGCCCAAACGCACCCAAACTCACACCAACACCCACACTGCCCAAACGCACCCAACTCACACCAGCCCCCACACTTCACAAACACGCCCAAACTCACACCAACCCCCACAATGCCCAAACACACACAAACTCACACCAACCCCCACACTGCCCAAACACACCCAAACTCTCACCAACCCCCACACTGGCCAAACACACCCAACTCCCACCAACCCCCACACTTCCCAAACACACAACTCACACCAACCCCACACTGCCCAAACACACCCAAATTCACACCAACCCCCACACTTCCCAAACACACCACAACTCACACCAACCCCCACACTACCCAAACACACCCAAACTCACACCAATCCCCACACTGGCCAAAAACACCCAAACTCACACCAACCCCCACACTGCCCAAACGCACCCAAACTCACACGAACCCCCACACTGCCCAAACACACCAAAAGTCACAACAATCCCCACACTGCCCAAACACACCCAAACTCACACCAACCCCCACAATAACCAAACACACCCAACTCACACCAATCCCCACACTGCCCAAACGCTCCCAAACTCACACCAACCCCCACACTGGCCAAACACACCCAAACTCACACCAACCCCCACACTGCCCAAACGCACCCAAAATCACACCAACCCCCACACTGCCCAATGGCACCCAAACTCACACCAACCTCCACACTGCCCAAAAACACCCAAATTCACACCAACCCCCACACTGCCCAACACACCCAAACTCACACCAACCCCCACACTTCCCAAACACACCCAACTCACACCAATCCCCAAACTGCCAAACGCTCCCAAACTCACACCAACCCCCACACTGCCCAAACACACCCAAACTCACACCAAACCCCACACTGCCCAAACGCACCCAAACTCACACCAACCCCCACACTGCCCAATGGCACTCAAACTCACACCAACCTCCACACTGCCCAAAAACACCCAAACTCACACCAACCCCCACACTGCCCAACACACCCAAACTCACACCAATCCCCACACTTCCCAAACACACCCAAACTCACACCAACCCCCACACTGCCCAATGGCACCCAAACTCACACCAACCCCCACACTGCCCAAACGCACCCAAACTCACACCAATCCCCACACTGCCCAAACACACCCAAACTCACACCAATCCCCACACTGCGCAAACGCACCCAAACTCACACCAACCCCCACACTGCCCAATGGCACCCAAACTCACACCAATCCCCACAATGTCCAAACACACACAAACTCTCACCAATCCCCACACTGCCCAAACACACCCAAACTCACACCAACTCCCACACTGCCCAAACACACACAACTCACACCGACCCCACACTGCCCACACACACCCAACTCACACCAACCCCCACACTGCCCAAACTCACACCAACCCCACACTGCCCAAACACACCCAAACTCACACCAATCCCCACACTGCCCAAACACACCCAAACTCACACCAACCCCCACACTGCCCAAACACACCCAAACTCATACCAACCCCCACACTTCCCAAACACACCACAACTCACACCAACCCCCACACTGCCCAAACACACCCAAACTCACAGCAAAACCCACACTGCCCAAACGCACCCAAACTCACACCAACACCCACACTGCCCAAACGCACCCAACTCACACCAACCCCCACACTGCCCAAACACACCCAAACTCACACCAATCCCCACACTGCCCAAAAACACCCAAACTCACAGCAACCCCCACACTGCCCAAACGCACCCAAACTCACACCAACCCCCACACTGCCCAAACACACCCAAAGTCACACCAATCCCCACACTGCCCAAACACACCCAAATTCACAGCAAACCCCACACAGCCCAAACACACCCAAACTCACACCAATCCCCACACTGCCCAAACACACCCAAACTCACACCTACCCCCACACTGCCCATACACACACAAACTCACACCAATACCCACATTGCCCAAACACACCCAAACTCACACCAATCCCACACTTCACAAACACGCCCAAACTCACACCAACCCCCACAATGCCCAAACACACACAAACTCACACCAACCCCCACACTGCCCAAACACACACAAACTCACACCAACCCCCACACTGCCCAAACACACCCAAACTCTCACCAACCCCCACACTGCCCAAACACACCCAACTCCCACCAACCCCCACACTTCCCAAACACACCACAACTCACACCAACCCCCACACTGCCCAAACACACCCAAACTCACACCAATCCCCACACTGCCCAAAAACACCCAAACTCACACCAACCCCCACACTGCCCAAACGCACCCAAACTCACACCAACCACTACACTGCCCAAACACACCCAAAGTCACACCAATCCCCACACTGCCCAAACACACCCAAACGCACACCAACCCCCACACTTCCCAAACACACCCAACTCACACCAATCCCCAAACTGCCAAACGCTCCCAAACTCACACCAACCCCCACACTGCCCAAACATACCCAAACTCACACCAAATCCCACACTGCCCAAACGCACACAAACTCACACCAACCCCCACACTGCCCAATGGCACTCAAACTCACACCAACCTCCACACTGCCCAAAAACACCCAAACTCACACCAACCCCCACACTGCCCAACACACCCAAACTCACACCAATCCCCACACATCCCAAACACACCCAAACTCACACCAACCCCCACACTGCCCAATGGCACCAAAACTCACACCAACCCCCACACTGCCCAAACGCACCCAAACTCACACCAATCCCCACACTGCCCAAACACACCCAAACTCACACCAATCCCCACACTGCCCAAACGCACCCAAACTCACACCAACCCCCACACTGCCCAATGGCACCCAAACTCACACCAATCCCCACAATGCCCAAACACACACAAACTCTCACCAATCCCCACACTGCCCAAACACACCCAAACTCACACCAACTCCCACACTGCCCAAACACACACAACTCACACCGACCCCACACTGCCCACACACACCCAACTCACACCAACCCCCACACTGCCCAAACTCACACCAACCCCACACTGCCCAAACACACCCAAACTCACGCCAATCCCCACACTGCCGAAACACACCCAAACTCAAACCAACCCCCACACTGCCCAAACACACCCAAACTCACACCAACCCCCACACTTCCCAAACACACCACAACTCACACCAACCCCCACACTGCCCAAACACACCCAAACTCACAGCAAAACC
This sequence comes from Scyliorhinus torazame, assembly GCF_047496885.1. Taxonomy (NCBI): domain Eukaryota; kingdom Metazoa; phylum Chordata; class Chondrichthyes; order Carcharhiniformes; family Scyliorhinidae; genus Scyliorhinus; species Scyliorhinus torazame. The sequence goes on along the minus strand of NC_092725.1, from coordinate 90,556,867 downwards.
CACACTGCCCAAACGCACCCAAACTCACACCAACACCCACACTGCCCAAACGCACCCAACTCACACCAGCCCCCACACTTCACAAACACGCCCAAACTCACACCAACCCCCACAATGCCCAAACACACACAAACTCACACCAACCCCCACACTGCCCAAACACACACAAACTCACACCAACCCCCACACTGCCCAAACACACCCAAACTCTCACCAACCCCCACACTGCCCAAACACACCCAACTCCCACCAACCCCCACACTTCCCAAACACACCACAACTCACACCAACCCCACACTGCCCAAACACACCCAAATTCACACCAACCCCAACACTTCCCAAACACACCACAACTCACACCAACCCCCACACTACCCAAACACACCCAAACTCACACCAATCCCCACACTGGCCAAAAACACCCAAACTCACACCAACCCCCACACTGCCCAAACGCACCCAAACTCACACGAACCCCCACACTGCCCAAACACACCAAAAGTCACAACAATGCCCACACTGCCCAAACACACCCAAACTCACACCAACCCCCACAATTCCCAAACACACCCAACTCACACCAATCCCCACACTGCCCAAACGCTCCCAAACTCACACCAACCCCCACACTGGCCAAACACACCCAAACTCACACCAACCCCCACACTGCCCAAACGCACCCAAACTCACACCAACCCCCACACTGCCCAATGGCACCCAAACTCACACCAACCTCCACACTGCCCAAAAACACCCAAATTCACACCAACCCCCACACTGCCCAACACACCCAAACTCACACCAATCCCCACACTTCCCAACCACATCCAAACTCACACCAACCCCCACACTGCCCAATGGCACCCAAACACACACCAACCCCCACACTGCCCAAACGCACCCAAACTCACACCAACCCCCACACTGCCCAATGGCACCCAAACTCACACCAACCTCCACACTGCCCAAAAACACCCAAACTCACACCAACCCCTCACTGCCCAAACACACCCAAACTCACACCAACCCCCACACTGCCCAAACACACCCAAACTCACACCAAACCCCACACTGCCCAAACACACCCAAACTCACACCAACCCCCACACAGCCCAAATACACTCAAACTCACACCGACCCCGACACTGCCCAAACACACCCAAACTCACACCAACCCCCACACAGCCCAAATACACTCAAACTCACACCGACCCCGACACTGCCCAAACACACCCAAACTCACACCAATCCCCACACTGCCCAAACACACCCAAACTCACACCAACCCCCACATTGTCCAACACACCCAAACTCACACCAACCCCACACTGCCCAAACACACCCAAACTCACACCAACCCCCACACTGCCCAAACACACCCAAACTCACACCAAACCCCACACTGCCCAAACGCACCCAAACTCACACCAACCCCCACACTGCCCAATGGCACTCAAACTCACACCAACCTCCACACTGCCCAAAAACACCCAAACTCACACCAACCCCCACACTGCCCAACACACCCAAACTCACACCAATCCCCACACTTCCCAAACACACCCAAACTCACACCAACCCCCACACTGCCCAATGGCACCCAAACTCACACCAACCCCCACACTGCCCAAACGCACCCAAACTCACACCAATCCCCACACTGCCCAAACACACCCAAACTCACACCAATCCCCACACTGCGCAAACGCACCCAAACTCACACCAACCCCCACACTGCCCAATGGCACCCAAACTCACACCAATCCCCACAATGCCCAAACACACACAAACTCTCACCAATCCCCACACTGCCCAAACACACCCAAACTCACACCAACTCCCACACTGCCCAAACACACACAACTCACACCGACCCCACACTGCCCACACACACCCAACTCACACCAACCCCCACACTGCCCAAACTCACACCAACCCCACACTGCCCAAACACACCCAAACTCACACCAATCCCCACACTGCCCAAACACACCCAAACTCACACCAACCCCCACACTGCCCAAACACACCCAAACTCACACCAACCCCCACACTTCCCAAACACACCACAACTCACACCAACCCCCACACTGCCCAAACACACCCAAACTCACAGCAAAACCCACACTGCCCAAACGCACCCAAACTCACACCAACACCCACACTGCCCAAACGCACCCAACTCACACCAACCCCCACACTGCCCAAACACACCCAAACTCACACCAATCCCCACACTGCCCAAAAACACCCAAACTCACACCAACCCCCACACTGCCCAAACGCACCCAAACTCACACCAACCCCCACACTGCCCAAACACACCCAAAGTCACACCAATCCCCACACTGCCCAAACACACCCAAATTCACAGCAACCCCCACACAGCCCAAACACACCCAAACTCACACCAATCCCCACACTGCCCAAACACACCCAAACTCACACCTACCCCCACACTGCCCATACACACACAAACTCACACCAATACCCACATTGCCCAAACACACCCAAACTCACACCAATCCCACACTTTACAAACACGCCCAAACTCACACCAACCCCCACAATGCCCAAACACACACAAACTCACACCAACCCCCACACTGCCCAAACACACACAAACTCACACCAACCCCCACACTGCCCAAACACACCCAAACTCTCACCAACCCCCACACTGCCCAAACACACCCAACTCCCACCAACCCCCACACTTCCCAAACACACCACAACTCACAACAACCCCCACACTGCCCAAACACACCCAAACTCACACCAATCCCCACACTGCCCAAAAACACCCAAACTCACACCAACCCCCACACTGCCCAAACGCACCCAAACTCACACCAACCCCCACACTGCCCAAACACACCCAAAGTCACACCAATCCCCACACTGCCCAAACACACCCAAACGCACACCAACCCCCACACTTCCCAAACACACCCAACTCACACCAATCCCCAAACTGCCAAACGCTCCCAAACTCACACCAACCCACACACTGCCCAAACACACCCAAACTCACACCAAACCCCACACTGCCCAAACGCACACAAACTCACACCAACCCCCACACTGCCCAATGGCACTCAAACTCACACCAACCTCCACACTGCCCAAAAACACCCAAACTCACACCAACCCCCACACTGCCCAACACACCCAAACTCACACCAATCCCCACACTTCCCAAACACACCCAAACTCACACCAACCCCCACACTGCCCAATGGCACCAAAGCTCACACCAACCCCCACACTGCCCAAACGCACCCAAACTCACACCAATCCCCACACTGCCCAAACACACCCAAACTCACACCAATCCCCACACTGCCCAAACGCACCCAAACTCACACCAACCCCCACACTGCCCAATGGCACCCAAACTCACACCAATCCCCACAATGCCCAAACACACACAGACTCTCACCAATCCCCACACTGCCCAAACACACCCAAACTCACACCAACTCCCACACTGCCCAAACACACACAACTCACACCGACCCCACACTGCCCACACACACCCAACTCACACCAACCCCCACACTGCCCAAACTCACACCAACCGCACACTGCCCAAACACACCCAAACTCACACCAATCCCCACACTGCCCAAACACACCCAAACTCACACCAACCCCCACACTGCCCAAACACACCCAAACTCACACCAACCCCCACACTTCCCAAACACACCACAACTCACACCAACCCCCACACTGCCCAAACACACCCAAACTCACAGCAAAACCCACACTGCCCAAACGCACCCAAACTCACACCAACACCCACACTGCCCAAATGCACCCAACTCACACCAGCCCCCACACTTCACAAACACGCCCAAACTCACACCAACCCCCACAATGCCCAAACACACACAAACTCACACCAACCCCCACACTGCCCAAACACACACAAACTCACACCAACCCCCACACTGCCCAAACACACCCAAACTCTCACCAACCCCCACACTGCCCAAACACACCCAACTCCCACCAACCCCCACACTTCCCAAACACACCACAACTCACACCAACCCCACACTGCCCAAACACACCCAAATTCACACCAACCCCCACACTTCCCAAACACACCACAACTCACACCAACCCCCACACTACCCAAACACACCCAAACTCACACCAATCCCCACACTGGCCAAAAACACCCAAACTCACACCAACCCCCACACTGCCCAAACGCACCCAAACTCACACGAACCCCCACACTGCCCAAACACACCAAAAGTCACAACAATCCCCACACTGCCCAAACACACCCAAACTCACACCAACCCCCACAATTCCCAAACACACCCAACTCACACCAATCCCCACACTGCCCAAACGCTCCCAAACTCACACCAACCCCCACACTGGCCAAACACACCCAAACTCACACCAACCCCCACACTGCCCAAACGCACCCAAACTCACACCAACCCCCACACTGCCCAATGGCACCCAAACTCACACCAACCTCCACACTGCCCAAAAACACCCAAATTCACACCAACCCCCACACTGCCCAACACACCCAAACTCACACCAATCCCCACACTTCCCAAACACACCCAAACTCACACCAACCCCCACACTGCCCAATGGCACCCAAACACACACCAACCCCCACACTGCCCAAACGCACCCAAACTCACACCAACCCCCACACTGCCCAATGGCACCCAAACTCACACCAACCCCCACACTGCCCAACGCACCCAAACTCACACCAACCCCCACATTGTCCAACACACCCAAACTCACACCAACCCCACACTGCCCAAACACACCCAAACTCACACCAACACCCACACTGCCCAAACGCACCCAACTCACACCAGCCCCCACACTGCCTAAACGCACCCAAACTCACACCAACACCCACACTGCCCAACACACCCAAACTCACACCAACCCCCACACTGCACAAACGCACCCAAACTCACACCAACCCCCACACTGCCCAAACGCACCCAAACTCACACCAACCCCCACACTGCCCAATGGGACCCAAACTCACACCAACACCCACACTGCCCAACACACCCAAACTCACACCGACCCCTACACTGCCCAAACACACCCGAACTCACACCAATCCCCACACTGCCCAAACATACCCAAACTCCCACCAACCCCCACATAGCCCAAATACACCCAAACTGACACCGACCCCTACACTGCCAAAACACACCCAAACTCACACCAACCCCACACTGCCCAAACACACCCAACTCCCACCAACCCCCACACTGCCCAAACACACCCAATCTCACACCAACCCCCTCACTTCCCAAACACACCACAACTCACACCAACCCCCACACTGCCCAAACACACCCAAACTCACACCAATCCCCACACTGCCCAAACACACCCAAACGCACACCAAACCCCACACTGCCCAAACGCACCCAAACTCACACCAACCCCCACACTGCCCAATGGCACCCAAACTCACACCAATCCCCACAATGCCCAAACACACACAAACTCTCACCAATCCCCACACTGCCCAAACACACCCAAACTCACACCAACCCCCACACTGCCCAAACACACACAACTCACACCGACCCCACACTGCCCACACACACCCAACTCACACCAACCCCCACACTGCCCAAACTCACACCAACCCCACACTGCCCAAACACACCCAAACTCACACCAATCCCCACCCTGCCCAAACACACCCAAACTCACACCAACCCCCACACTGCTCAAACACACCCAAACTCACACCAACCCCCACACTTCCCAAACACACCACAACTCACACCAACCCCCACATTGCCTAAACACACCCAAACTCACAGCAACACACACACTGCCCAAACGCACCCAAACTCACACCAACACCCACACTGCCCAAACGCACCCAACTCACACCAGCCCCCACACTGCCCAAACACACCCAAATTCACAGCAACCCCCACACAGCCCAAACACACCCAAACTCACACCAATCCGCACACTGCCCAAACACACCCAAACTCACACCAATCCCCACACTGCCCAAACACACCCAAACTCACACCAACCCCCACACTGCCCAAATACACCCAACCTCACACCGACCCCTACACTGCCCAAACACACCCAAACTCACACCTACCCCTAAACTGCCCATACACACCCAAACTCACACCAATACACACATTGCCCAAACACACCCAAACTCACACCAATCCCACACTTCACAAACACGCCCAAACTCACACCAACCCCCACAATGCCCAAACACACACAAACTCACACCAACCCCCACACTGCCCAAACACACACAAACTCACACCAACCCCCACACTGCCCAAACACACCCAAACTCTCACCAACCCCCACACTGCCCAAACACACCCAACTCCCACCAACCCCCACACTTCCCAAACACACCACAACTCACACCAACCCCACACTGCCCAAACACACCCAAATTCACACCAACCCCCACACTTCCCAAACACACCAAAACTCACACCAACCCCCACACTGCACAAATGCACCCAAACTCACACCAACCCCCACACTGCCCAAACGCACCCAAACTCACACCAACCCCCACACTGCCCAATGGGACCCAAACTCACACCAACACCCACACTGCCCAACACACCCAAACTCACACCGACCCCTACACTGCCCAAACACACCCGAACTCACACCAATCCACACACTGGCCAAACACACCCAAACTCCCACCAACCCCCACACAGCCCAAATACACCCAAACTGACACCGACCCCTACACTGCCAAAACACACCCAAACTCACACCAACCCCACACTGCCCAAACACACCCAACTCCCACCAACCCCCACACTGCCCAAACACACCCAATCTCACACCAACCCCCTCACTTCCCAAACACACCACAACTCACACCAACCCCCACACTGCCCAAACACACCCAAACTCACACCAATCCCCACACTGCCCAAACACACCCAAACGCACACCAACCCCCACACTGCCCAAACGCACCCAAACTCACACCAACCCCCACACTGCCCAATGGCACCCAAACTCACACCAATCCCCACAATGCCCAAACACACACAAACTCTCACCAATCCCCACACTGCCCAAACACACCCAAACTCACACCAACCCCCACACTCCCCAAACACACACAACTCACACCGACCCCACACTGCCCACACACACCCAACTCACACCAACACCCACACTGCCCAAACTCACACCAACCCCACACTGCCCAAACACACCCAAACTCACACCAATCCCCACACTGCCAAAACACACCCAAACTCACACCAACCCCCACACTGCTCAAACACACCCAAACTCACACCAACCCCCACACTTCCCAAACACACCACAACTCACACCAACCCCCACACTGCCCAAACACACCCAAACTCACAGCAACACCCACACTGCCCAAACGCACCCAAACTCACACCAACACCCACACTGCCCAAACACACCCAACTCACACCAGCCCCCACACTGCCCAAACACACCCAAATTCACAGCAACCCCCACACAGCCCAAACACACCCAAACTCACACCAATCCGCACACTGCCCAAACACACCCAAACTCACACCAACCCCCACACTGCCCAAATACACCCAACCTCACACCGACCCCTACACTGCCCAAACACACCCAAACTCACACCTACCCCCACACTGCCCATACACACACAAACTCACACTAATACCCACATTGCCAAAACACACCCAAACTCACACCAATCCCACACTTCACAAACACACCCAAAATCACACAAACCCCCACACTGCCCAAACACACCCAAACTCACACCAACCCCCACAATGCCCAAACACACTCAAACGCACACCAACCCCCACAATGCCTAAACACACACAAACTCACACTAACCCCACACTGCCCAAACACACCCAAATTCACACCAACCCCCACACTTCCCAAACACACCACAACTCACACCAACCCCCACACTGCCCAAACACACCCAAACTCACACCAATCCCCACACTGCCCAAAAACACCCAAACTCACACCAACCCCCACACTGCCCAAACGCACCCAAACTCACACCAACCCCCACACTGCCCAAACACACCCAAAGTCACACCAATCCCCACACTGCCCAAACACACCCAAACGCACACCAACCCCCACACTTCCCAAACACACCCAACTCACACCAATCCCCAAACTGCCAAACGCTCTCAAACTCACACCAACCCCCACACTGCCCAAACACACCCAAACTCACACCAAACCCCACACTGCCCAAACGCACCCAAACTCACACCAACCCCCACACTGCCCAATGGCACTCAAACTCACACCAACCTCCACACTGCCCAAAAACACCCAAACTCACACCAACCCCCACACTGCCCAACACACCCAAACTCACACCAATCCCCACACTTCCCAAACACACCCAAACTCACACCAACCCCCACACTGCCCAATGGCACCCAAACTCACACCAACCCCCACACTGCCCAAACGCACCCAAACTCACACCAATCCCCACACTGCCCAAACACACCCAAACTCACACCAAACCCCACACTGCCCAAACGCACCCAAACTCACACCAACCCCCACACTGCCCAATGGCACTCAAACTCACACCAACCTCCACACTGCCCAAAAACACCCAAACTCACACCAACCCCCACACTGCCCAACACACCCAAACTCACACCAATCCCCACACTTCCCAAACACACCCAAACTCACACCAACCCCCACACTGCCCAATGGCACCCAAACTCACACCAACCCCCACACTGCCCAAACGCACCCAAACTCACACCAATCCCCACACTGCCCAAACACACCCAAACTCACACCAATCCCCACACTGCCCAAACGCACCCAAACTCACACCAACCCCCACACTGCCCAATGGCACCCAAACTCACACCAATCCCCACAATGCCCAAACACACACAAACTCTCACCAATCCCCACACTGCCCAAACACACCCAAACTCACACCAACTCCCACACTGCCCAAACACACACAACTCACACCGACCCCACACTGCCCACACACACCCAACTCACACCAACCCCCACACTGCCCAAACTCACACCAACCCCACACTGCCCAAACACACCCAAACTCACACCAATCCCCACACTGCCCAAACACACCCAAACTCACACCAACCCCCACACTGCCCAAACACACCCAAACTCACACCAACCCCCACACTTCCCAAACACACCACAACTCACAACAACCCCCACACTGCCCAAACACACCCAAACTCACAGCAAAACCCACACTGCCCAAACGCACCCAAACTCACACCAACACCCACACTGCCCAAACGCACCCAACTCACACCAGCCCCCACACTGCCCAAACACACCCAAATTCACAGCAACCCCCACACAGCCCAAACACACCCAAACTCACACCAATCCCCACACTGCCCAATCACACCCAAACTCACACCAACCCCCACACTGCCCAAATACACCCAACCTCACACCGACCCCTACACTGCCCAAACACACCCAAACTCACACCTACCCCCACACTGCCCATACACACACAAACTCACACCAATACCCACATTGCCCAAACACACCCAAACTCACACCAATCCCACACTTCACAAACACGCCCAAACTCACACCAACCCCCACAATGCCCAAACACACACAAACTCACACCAACCCCCACACTGCCCAAACACACACAAACTCACACCAACCCCCACACTGCCCAAACACACCCAAACTCTCACCAACCCCCACACTGCCCAAACACACCCAACTCCCACGAACCACCACACTTCCCAAACACACCACAACTCACACCAACCCCCACACTACCCAAACACACCCAAACTCACACCAATCCCCACACTGCCCAAAAACACCCAAACTCACACCAACCCCCACACTGCCCAAACGCACCCAAACTCACACCAAGCCCCACACTGCCCAAACACACCCAAAGTCACACCAATCCCCACACTGCCCAAACACACCCAAACGCACACCAACCCCCACACTTCCCAAACACACCCAACTCACACCAATCCCCAAACTGCCAAACGCTCCCAAACTCACACCAACCCCCACACTGCCCAAACACACCCAAACTCACACCAAACCCCACACTGCCCAAACGCACCCAAACTCACACCAACCCCCACACTGCCCAATGGCACTCAAACTCACACCAACCTCCACACTGCCCAAAAACACCCAAACTCACACCAACCCCCACACTGCCCAACACACCCAAACTCACACCAATCCCCACACTGCCCAAACACACCCAAACTCACACCAATCCCCACACTGCCCAAACGCACCCAAACTCACACCAACCCCCACACTGCCCAATGGCACCCAAACTCACACCAATCCCCACAATGCCCAAACACACACAAACTCTCACCAATCCCCACACTGCCCAAACACACCCAAATTCACACCAACTCCCACACTGCCCAAACACACACAACTCACACCGACCCCACACTGCCCACACACACCCAACTCACACCAACCCCCACACTGCCCAAACTCACACCAACCCCACACTGCCCAAACACACCCAAACTCACACCAATCCCCACACTGCCCAAACACACCCAAACTCACACCAACCCCCACATTGCCCAAACACACCCAAACTCACACCAACCCCCACACTTCCCAAACACACCACAACTCACACCAACCCCCACACTGCCCAAACACACCCAAACTCACAGCAAAACCCACAATGCCCAAACGCACCCAAACTCACACCAACACCCACTCTGCCCAAACACACCCAACTCACACCAGCCCCCACACTGCCCAAACACACCCAAATTCACAGCAACCCCCACACAGCCCAAACACACCCAAACTCACACCAATCCCCACACTGCCCAAACACACCCAAACTCACACCAACCCCCACACTGCCCAAATACACCCAACCTCACACCGACCCCTACACTGCCCAAACACACCAAAACTCACACCTACCCCCACACTGCCCATACACACACAAACTCACACCAATACCCACATTGCCCAAACACACCCAAACTCACACCAATCCCACACTTCACAAACACGCCCAAACTCACACCAATCCCCACAATGCCCAAACACACACAAACTCACACCAACCCCCACACTGCCCAGACACACACAAACTCACACCAACCCCCACACTGCCCAAACACACCCAAACTCTCACCAACCCCCACACTGCCCAAACACACCCAACTCCCACCAACCCCCACACTTCCCAAACACACCACAACTCACACCAACCCCACACTGCCCAAACACACCCAAATTCACACCAACCCCCACACTTCCCAAACACACCACAACTCACACCAACCCCCACACTACCCAAACACACCCAAACTCACACCAATCCACACACTGGCCAAAAACACCCAAACTCACACCAACCCCCACACTGCCCAAACGCACCCAAACTCACACGAACCCCCACACTGCACAAACACACCAAAAGTCACACCAATCCCCACACTGCCCAAACACACCCAAACTCACACCAACCCCCACAATTCCCAAACACACCCAACTCACACCAATCCCCACACTGCCCAAACGCTCCCAAACTCACACCAACCCCCACACTGGCCAAACACACCCAAACTCACACCAACCCCCACACTGCCCAAACGCACCCAAACTCACACCAACCCCCACACTGCCCAATGGCACCCAAACTCACACCAACCTCCACACTGCCCAAACACACCCAAATTCACAGCAACCCCCACACAGCCCAAACACACCCAAACTCACACCAATCCCCACACTGCCCAAACACACCCAAAATCACACCAACCCCCACACTGCCCAAATACACCCAACCTCACACCGACCCCTACACTGCCCAAACACACCCAAACTCACACCTACCCCCACACTGCCCATACACACACAAACTCACACCAATACCCACATTGCCCAAACACACCCAAACTCACACCAATCCCACAATTCACAAACACGCCCAAACTCACACCAACCCCCACAATGCCCAAACACACACAAACTCACACCAACCCCCACACTGCCCAAACACACACAAACTCACACCAACCCCCACACTGCCCAAACACACCCAAACTCTCACCAACCCCCACACTGCCCAAACACACCCAACTCCCACGAACCCCCACACTTCCCAAACACACCACAACTCACACCAACCCCCACACTGCCCAAACACACCCAAACTCACACCAATCCCCACACTGCCCAAAAACACCCAAACTCACACCAACCCCCACACTGCCCAAACGCACACAAACTCACACCAACCCCCACACTGCCCAAACACACCCAAAGTCACACCAATCCCCACACTGCCCAAACACACCCAAACGCACACCAACCCCCACACTTCCCAAACACACCCAACTCACACCAATCCCCAAACTGCCAAACGCTCCCAAACTCACACCAACCCCCACACTGCCCAAACACACCCAAACTCACACCAAACCCCACACTGCCCAAACGCACCCAAACTCACACCAACCCCCACACTGCCCAATGGCACTCAAACTCACACCAACCTCCACACTGCCCAAAAACACCCAAACTCACACCAACCCCCACACTGCCCAACACACCCAAACTCACACCAATCCCCACACTTCCCAAACACACCCAAACTCACACCAACCCCCACACTGCCCAATGGCACCCAAACTCACACCAACCCCCACACTGCCCAAACGCACCCAAACTCACACCAATCCCCACACTGCCCAAACACACCCAAACTCACACCAATCCCCACACTGCCCAAACGCACCCAAACTCACACCAACCCCCACACTGCCCAATGGCACCCAAACTCACACCAATCCCCACAATGCCCAAACACACACAAACTCTCACCAATCCCCACACTGCCCAAACACACCCAAACTCACACCAACTCCCACACTGCCCAAACACACACAACTCACACCGACCCCACACTGCCCACACACACCCAACTCACACCAACCCCCACACTGCCCAAACTCACACCAACCCCACACTGCCCAAACACACTCAAACTCACACCAATCCCCACACTGCCCAAACACACCCAAACTCACACCAACCCCCACACTGCCCAAACACACCCAAACTCACACCAACCCCCACACTTCCCAAACACACCACAACTCACACCAACCCCCACACTGCCCAAACACACCCAAACTCACAGCAAAACCCACACTGCCCAAACGCACCCAAACTCACACCAACACCCACACTGCCCAAACACACCCAACTCACACCAGCCCCCACACTGCCCAAACACACCCAAATTCACAGCAACCCCCACACAGCCCAAACACACCCAAACTCACACCAATCCCCACACTGCCCAAACACACCCAAACTCACACCAACCCCCACACTGCCCAAATACACCCAACCTCACACCGACCCCTACACTGCCCAAACACACCCAAACTCACACCTACCCCCACACTGCCCATACACACACAAACTCACACCAATACCCACATTGCCCAAACACACCCAAACTCACACCAATCCCACACTTCACAAACACGCCCAAACTCACACCAACCCCCACAATGCCCAAACACACACAAACTCACACCAACCCCCACACTGCCCAGACACACACAAACTCACACCAACCCCCACACTGCCCAAACACACCCAAACTCTCACCAACCCCCACACTGCCCAAACACACCCAACTCCCACCAACCCCCACACTTCCCAAACACACCACAACTCACACCAACCCCACACTGCCCAAACACACCCAAATTCACACCAACCCCCACACTTCCCAAACACACCACAACTCACACCAACCCCCACACTACCCAAACACACCCAAACTCACACCAATCCACACACTGGCCAAAAACACCCAAACTCACACCAACCCCCACACTGCCCAAACGCACCCAAACTCACACGAACCCCCACACTGCACAAACACACCAAAAGTCACACCAATCCCCACACTGCCCAAACACACCCAAACTCACACCAACCCCCACAATTCCCAAACACACCCAACTCACACCAATCCCCACACTGCCCAAACGCTCCCAAACTCACACCAACCCCCACACTGGCCAAACACACCCAAACTCACACCAACCCCCACACTGCCCAAACGCACCCAAACTCACACCAACCCCCACACTGCCCAATGGCACCCAAACTCACACCAACCTCCACACTGCCCAAAAACACCCAAATTCACACCAACCCCCACACTGCCCAACACACCCAAACTCACACCAATCCCCACACTTCCCAAACACACCCAAACTCACACCAACCCCCACACTGCCCAATGGCACCCAAACTCACACCAACCCCCACACTGCCCAAACGCACCCAAACTCACACCAACCCCCACACTGCCCAATGGCACCCAAACTCACACCAACCCCCACACTGCCCAACGCACCCAAACTCACACCAACCCCCACATTGTCCAACACACCCAAACTCACACCAACCCCACACTGCCCAAACACACCCAAACTCACACCAACACCCACACTGCCCAAACGCACCCAACTCACACCAGCCCCCACACTGCCTAAACGCACCCAAACTCACACCAACACCCACACTGCCCAACACACCCAAACTCACACCAACCCCCACACTGCACAAACGCACCCAAACTCACACCAACCCCCACACTGCCCAAACGCACCCAAACTCACACCAACCCCCACACTGCCCAATGGGACCCAAACTCACACCAACACCCACACTGCCCAACACACCCAAACTCACACCAACCCCCACACTGCCCAACACACCCAAGCTCACACCAATCCCCACACTGCACAAACACGCCCAACACACACCAATCCCCACACTGCACAAATACGCCCAACTCACACCAATCCCCACACTGCCCAAACGCACCGAACTCACACCAGCCCCACACTGCCCAACACACCCAAACACACACCAAACCCCACACTGCCCAAAAACGCCCAACTCATACCAACCCCACACTGCCCAAACGCACCCAACTCACACCAGCCCCCACACTGCCTAAACGCACCCAAACTCACACCAACACCCACACTGCCCAACACACCCAATCTCACACCAACCCCCACACTGCCCAAACGCACACAAACTCACACCAACCCCCACACTGCCCAAACGCACCCAAACTCACACCAACCCCCACACTGCCCAAACGCACCCAAACTCACACCAACCCCCACACTGCCCAAACGCACCCAAACTCACACCAACCCCCACACTGCCCAAACGCACCCAAACTCACACCAACCCCCACACTGCCCAAACGCACCCAACTCACACCTGCCCCCACACTGCCTAAACGCACCCAAACTCACACCAACCCCCACACTGCCCAAACGCACCCAACTCACACCAGCCCCCACACTGCCTAAAAGCACCCAAACTCACACCAACACCCACACTGCCCAAACACACGCAAACTCACACCAACCCCCACACTTCTCAACACACCCAAACTCACAGCAACCCCCACACTGCTCAAACACACCCCAACTCACACCGACCCCTACACTGCCCAAACTCACCCAAACTCACACCAATCCCCACACTGCCCAAACACACCCAAACTCACACCAACCACAACACAGCCCAAATACACCCAAGCTCACACCGACCCCTACACTGCCCAAACACACGCAAACTCACACCAACCACCACACTGCCCAAACACACCCAAACTCACACCAACCCTCACACTGCCCAAACACACACAAACTCACACCAATACCCACATTGCCCAAACACACCCAAACTCACACCAACCCACACTTCCCAAACACACCCAAACTCACACCAACCCCCACCCTGCACAAACACACCCAAACTCACACCAACCCCCACACTGCCCACACACAAACTCACACCAATCCCCACACTGCCCAAACACACCCAACTCACACCAACCCCACACTGCCCACACACACCCAACTCACACCAACCCCACACTGCCCAAACACACCCAAAGTCACACCAATCCCCACACTGCCCAAACACACCCAAACGCACACCAACCCCCACACTTCCCAAACACACCCAACTCACACCAATCCCCAAACTGCCAAACGCTCCCAAACTCACACCAACCCCCACACTGCCCAAACACACCCAAACTCACACCAAACCCCACACTGCCCAAACGCACCCAAACTCACACCAACCCCCACACTGCCCAATGGCACTCAAACTCACACCAACCTCCACACTGCCCAAAAACACCCAAACTCACACCAACCCCCACACTGCCCAACACACCCAAACTCACACCAATCCCCACACTTCCCAAACACACCCAAACTCACACCAACCCCCACACTGCCCAATGGCACCCAAACTCACACCAACCCCCACACTGCCCAAACGCACCCAAACTCACACCAATCCCCACACTGCCCAAACACACCCAAACTCACACCAATCCCCACACTGCCCAAACGCACCCAAACTCACACCAACCCCCACACTGCCCAATGGCACCCAAACTCACACCAATCCCCACAATGCCCAAACACACACAAACTCTCACCAATCCCCACACTGCCCAAACACACCCAAACTCACACCAACTCCCACACTGCCCAAACACACACAACTCACACCGACCCCACACTGCCCACACACACCCAACTCACACCAACCCCCACACTGCCCAAACTCACACCAACCCCACACTGCCCAAACACACTCAAACTCACACCAATCCCCACACTGCCCAAACACACCCAAACTCACACCAACCCCCACACTGCCCAAACACACCCAAACTCACACCAACCCCCACACTTCCCAAACACACCACAACTCACACCAACCCCCACACTGCCCAAACACACCCAAACTCACAGCAAAACCCACACTGCCCAAACGCACCCAAACTCACACCAACACCCACACTGCCCAAACACACCCAACTCACACCAGCCCCCACACTGCCCAAACACACCCAAATTCACAGCAACCCCCACACAGCCCAAACACACCCAAACTCACACCAATCCCCACACTGCCCAAACACACCCAAACTCACACCAACCCCCACACTGCCCAAATACACCCAACCTCACACCGACCCCTACACTGCCCAAACACACCCAAACTCACACCTACCCCCACACTGCCCATACACACACAAACTCACACCAATACCCACATTGCCCAAACACACCCAAACTCACACCAATCCCACACTTCACAAACACGCCCAAACTCACACCAACCCCCACAATGCCCAAACACACACAAACTCACACCAACCCCCACACTGCCCAGACACACACAAACTCACACCAACCCCCACACTGCCCAAACACACCCAAACTCTCACCAACCCCCACACTGCCCAAACACACCACAACTCACACCAACCCCACACTGCCCAAACACACCCAAATTCACACCAACCCCCACACTTCCCAAACACACCACAACTCACACCAACCCCCACACTACCCAAACACACCCAAACTCACACCAATCCACACACTGGCCAAAAACACCCAAACTCACACCAACCCCCACACTGCCCAAACGCACCCAAACTCACACGAACCCCCACACTGCACAAACACACCAAAAGTCACACCAATCCCCACACTGCCCAAACACACCCAAACTCACACCAACCCCCACAATTCCCAAACACACCCAACTCACACCAATCCCCACACTGCCCAAACGCTCCCAAACTCACACCAACCCCCACACTGGCCAAACACACCCAAACTCACACCAACCCCCACACTGCCCAAACGCACCCAAACTCACACCAAACCCCACACTGCCCAATGGCACCCAAACTCACACCAACCTCCACACTGCCCAAAAACACCCAAATTCACACCAACCCCCACACTGCCCAACACACCCAAACTCACACCAATCCCCACACTTCCCAAACACACCCAAACTCACACCAACCCCCACACTGCCCAATGGCACCCAAACTCACACCAACCCCCACACTGCCCAAACGCACCCAAACTCACACCAACCCCCACACTGCCCAATGGCACCCAAACTCACACCAACCCCCACACTGCCCAACGCACCCAAACTCACACCAACCCCCACATTGTCCAACACACCCAAACTCACACCAACCCCACACTGCCCAAACACACCCAAACTCACACCAACACCCACACTGCCCAAACGCACCCAACTCACACCAGCCCCCACACTGCCTAAACGCACCCAAACTCACACCAACACCCACACTGCCCAACACACCCAAACTCACACCAACCCCCACACTGCACAAACGCACCCAAACTCACACCAACCCCCACACTGCCCAAACGCACCCAAACTCACACCAACCCCCACACTGCCCAATGGGACCCAAACTCACACCAACACCCACACTGCCCAACACACCCAAACTCACACCAACCCCCACACTGCCCAACACACCCAAGCTCACACCAATCCCCACACTGCACAAACACGCCCAACACACACCAATCCCCACACTGCACAAATACGCCCAACTCACACCAATCCCCACACTGCCCAAACGCACCGAACTCACACCAGCCCCACACTGCCCAACACACCCAAACACACACCAAACCCCACACTGCCCAAAAACGCCCAACTCATACCAACCCCACACTGCCCAAACGCACCCAACTCACACCAGCCCCCACACTGCCTAAACGCACCCAAACTCACACCAACACCCACACTGCCCAACACACCCAATCTCACACCAACCCCCACACTGCCCAAACGCACACAAACTCACACCAACCCCCACACTGCCCAAACGCACCCAAACTCACACCAACCCCCACACTGCCCAAACGCACCCAAACTCACACCAACCCCCACACTGCCCAAACGCACCCAAACTCACACCAACCCCCACACTGCCCAAACGCACCCAAACTCACACCAACCCCCACACTGCCCAAACGCACCCAACTCACACCTGCCCCCACACTGCCTAAACGCACCCAAACTCACACCAACCCCCACACTGCCCAAACGCACCCAACTCACACCAGCCCCCACACTGCCTAAAAGCACCCAAACTCACACCAACACCCACACTGCCCAAACACACGCAAACTCACACCAACCCCCACACTTCTCAACACACCCAAACTCACAGCAACCCCCACACTGCTCAAACACACCGCAACTCACACCGACCCCTACACTGCCCAAACTCACCCAAACTCACACCAATCCCCACACTGCCCAAACACACCCAAACTCACACCAACCACAACACAGCCCAAATACACCCAAGCTCACACCGACCCCTACACTGCCCAAACACACGCAAACTCACACCAACCACCACACTGCCCAAACACACCCAAACTCACACCAACCCTCACACTGCCCAAACACACACAAACTCACACCAATACCCACATTGCCCAAACACACCCAAACTCACACCAACCCACACTTCCCAAACACACCCAAACTCACACCAACCCCCACCCTGCACAAACACACCCAAACTCACACCAACCCCCACACTGCCCACACACAAACTCACACCAATCCCCACACTGCCCAAACACACCCAACTCACACCAACCCCACACTGCCCACACACACCCAACTCACACCAACCCCACACTGCCCAAACACACCCAAACTCACACCAACCCCCACACTTCTCAAACACACCCAAACTCACAGCAACCCCCACACTGCCCAAACACACCCCAACTCACACCGACCCCTACACTGCCCAAACACACCAAAACTCACACCAATCCCCACACTGCCCAAACACACCCAAACTCACACCAACCCCCACACAGCCCAAATACACTCAAACTCACACCGACCCCGACACTGCCCAAACACACCCAAACTCACACCAATCCCCACACTGCCCAAACACACCCAAACTCACACCAACCCCCACACTGCCCAAACACACCCAAACTCACACCAACCCCACACTGCCCAAACACACCCAACTCCCACCAACCCCCACACTGCCCAAACACACCCAAACTCACACCAACACCCACACTGCCCAAACGCGCCCAACTCACACCAGCCCCCACACTGCCTAAACGCACCCAAACTCACACCAACACCCACACTGCCCAACACACCCAAACTCACTCCAACCCCACACTGCCCAAACACACCCAAACTCACACCAACCCCCACACAGCCCAAATACACCCAAACTCACACCGACCCCTACACTGCCCAAACACACCCAAACTCACACCAACCCCCACACTGCCCAAACACACACAAACTCACACCAATACCCACATTGCCCAAACACACCCAAACTCACAGCAACCCACACTTCCCAAACACACCCAAACTCACACCAACCCCACCCTGCCCAAACACACCCAAACTCACACCATCCCCCACACTGCCCACACACAAACTCACACCAAACCCCACACTGCCCAAACACACCCAACTCACACCAACCCCACACTGCCCAAACACACCCAAACTCACACCATCCCCCACACTGCCCACACACAAACTCACACCAAACCCCACACTGCCCAAACACACCCAACTCACACCAACCCCACACTGCCCACACACACCCAACTCACACCAACCCCACACTGACCAAACACACCCAAACTCACACCAACCCCCACACTTCTCAAACACACCCAAACTCACAGCAACCCCCACACTGCCCAAACACACGCCAACTTACACCGACCCCTACACTGACCAAACACACCAAAACTCTCACCAATCCCCACACTGCCCAAACACACACAAACTCACACCAAACCCACACAGCCCAAATACACCCAAACTCACACCAACCCCTACACTGCCCAAACACACCCAAACTCACACCAATCCCCACACTGTCCAAACACACACAAACTCACACCAACCCCCACACAGCCCAAATACACCCAAACTCATACCGACCCCGACACTGCCCAAACACACCAAAACTCACACCAATCCCCACACTGCCCAAACACACCCAAACTCACACCAACCCCCACACAGCACAAATACACCCAAACTCACACCAACCCCCACACTGCCCAAACACACCCAAACTCACACCAATCCCCACACTGCCCAAACACACCAAACTCACACCAACCCCCACACTGCCCAAACACACCCAAACTCACACCAACCCCACACTGCCCAAACACACCCAACTCCCACCAACCCCCACACTGCCCAAACACAACCAAACACACACCAACCCCCATACTTCCCAAACACACCACAACTCACACCAACCCCCACACTGCCAAAACACACCCAAACTCACACCAACCCCCACAATGCCTAAACACACACAACTCACACCGACCACACACTGCCCACACACACACAACTCACGCCAACCCCCACACTGCCCAAACTCACACCAACCCCACACTGCCCAAACACACCCAACTCCCACCAACCCCCACACTGCCCAAACACACCCAAACTCACACCAACCCCCACACTTCCCAAACACACCACAACTCACACCAACCCCCACACTGCCCAAACGCACCCAAACTCACACCAACACCCACACTGCCCAAACACACACAAACTCACACCAACCCCCACACTGCCCAAACACACCCAAACTCTCACCAACCCCCACACTGCCCAAACACACCCAACTCCCACCAACCCCCACACTTCCCAAACACACCACAACTCACACCAACCCCACACTGCCCAAACACACCCAAATTCACACCAACCCCCACACTTCCCAAACACACCACAACTCACACCAACCCCCACACTACCCAAACACACCCAAACTCACACCAATCCACACACTGGCCAAAAACACCCAAACTCACACCAACCCCCACACTGCCCAAACGCACCCAAACTCACACGAACCCCCACACTGCACAAACACACCAAAAGTCACACCAATCCCCACACTGCCCAAACACACCCAAACTCACACCAACCCCCACAATTCCCAAACACACCCAACTCACACCAATCCCCACACTGCCCAAACGCTCCCAAACTCACACCAACCCCCACACTGGCCAAACACACCCAAACTCACACCAACCCCCACACTGCCCAAACGCACCCAAACTCACACCAACCCCCACACTGCCCAATGGCACCCAAACTCACACCAACCTCCACACTGCCCAAAAACACCCAAATTCACACCAACCCCCACACTGCCCAACACACCCAAACTCACACCAATCCCCACACTTCCCAAACACACCCAAACTCACACCAACCCCCACACTGCCCAATGGCACCCAAACTCACACCAACCCCCACACTGCCCAAACGCACCCAAACTCACACCAACCCCCACACTGCCCAATGGCACCCAAACTCACACCAACCCCCACACTGCCCAACGCACCCAAACTCACACCAACCCCCACATTGTCCAACACACCCAAACTCACACCAACCCCACACTGCCCAAACACACCCAAACTCACACCAACACCCACACTGCCCAAACGCACCCAACTCACACCAGCCCCCACACTGCCTAAACGCACCCAAACTCACACCAACACCCACACTGCCCAACAAACCCAAACTCACACCAACCCCCACACTGCACAAACGCACCCAAACTCACACCAACCCCCACACTGCCCAAACGCACCCAAACTCACACCAACCCCCACACTGCCCAATGGGACCCAAACTCACACCAACACCCACACTGCCCAACACACCCAAACTCACACCAACCCCCACACTGCCCAACACACCCAAGCTCACAGCAATCCCGACACTGCACAAACACGCCCAACTGACACCAACCCCACACTGCCCAACACACCCAAGCTCACACCAATCCCCACACTGCACAAACACGCCCAACACACACCAATCCCCACACTGCACAAATACGCCCAACTCACACCAATCCCCACACTGCCCAAACGCACCGAACTCACACCAGCCCCACACTGCCCAACACACCCAAACACACACCAAACCCCACACTGCCCAAAAACGCCCAACTCATACCAACCCCACACTGCCCAAACGCACCCAACTCACACCAGCCCCCACACTGCCTAAAAGCACCCAAACTCACACCAACACCCACACTGCCCAACACACCCAATCTCACACCAACCCCCACACTGCCCAAACGCACACAAACTCACACCAACCCCCACACTGCCCAAACGCACCCAAACTCACACCAACCCCCACACTGCCCAAACGCACCCAAACTCACACCAACCCCCACACTGCCCAAACGCACCCAAACTCACACCAACCCCCACACTGCCCAAACGCACCCAAACTCACACCAACCCCCACACTGCCCAAACACACCCAACTCACACCTGCCCCCACACTGCCTAAACGCACCCAAACTCACACCAACCCCCACACTGCCCAAACGCACCCAACTCACACCAGCCCCCACACTGCCTAAAAGCACCCAAACTCACACCAACACCCACACTGCCCAAACACACGCAAACTCACACCAACCCCCACACTTCTCAAACACACCCAAACTCACAGCAACCCCCACACTGCTCAAACACACCCCAACTCACACCGACCCCTACACTGCCCAAACTCACCCAAACTCACACCAATCCCCACACTGCCCAAACACACCCAAACTCACACCAACCCCAACACAGCCCAAATACACCCAAGCTCACACCGACCCCTACACTGCCCAAACACACGCAAACTCACACCAACCACCACACTGCCCAAACACACCCAAACTCACACCAACCCTCACACTGCCCAAACACACACAAACTCACACCAATACCCACATTGCCCAAACACACCCAAACTCACACCAACCCACACTTCCCAAACACACCCAAACTCACACCAACCCCCACCCTGCACAAACACACCCAAACTCTCACCAACCCCCACACTGCCCACACACAAACTCACACCAATCCCCACACTGCCCAAACACACCCAACTCACACCAACCCCACACTGCCCACACACACCCAACTCACACCAACCCCACACTGCCCAAACACACCCAAACTCACACCAACCCCCACACTTCTCAAACACACCCAAACTCACAGCAACCCCCACACTGCCCAAACACACCCCAACTCACACCGACCCCTACACTGCCCAAACACACCAAAACTCACACCAATCCCCACACTGCCCAAACACACCCAAACTCACACCAACCCCCACACAGCCCAAATACACTCAAACTCACACCGACCCCGACACTGCCCAAACACACCCAAACTCACACCAATCCCCACACTGCCCAAACACACCCAAACTCACACCAACCCCCACACTGCCCAAACACACCCAAACTCACACCAACCCCACACTGCCCAAACACACCCAACTCCCACCAACCCCCACACTGCCCAAACACACCCAAACTCACACCAACACCCACACTGCCCAAACGCGCCCAACTCACACCAGCCCCCACACTGCCTAAACGCACCCAAACTCACACCAACACCCACACTGCCCAACACACCCAAACTCACTCCAACCCCACACTGCCCAAACACACCCAAACTCACACCATCCCCCACACTGCCCACACACAAACTCACACCAAACCCCACACTGCCCAAACACACCCAACTCACACGAACCCCCACACTGCACAAACACACCAAAAGTCACACCAATCCCCACACTGCCCAAACACACCCAAACTCACACCAACCCCCACAATTCCCAAACACACCCAACTCACACCAATCCCCACACTGCCCAAACGCTCCCAAACTCACACCAACCCCCACACTGGCCAAACACACCCAATCTCACACCAACCCCCACACTGCCCAAACGCACCCAAACTCACACCAACCCCCACACTGCCCAATGGCACCCAAACTCACACCAACCTCCACACTGCCCAAAAACACCCAAATTCACACCAACCCCCACACTGCCCAACACACCCAAACTCACACCAATCCCCACACTTCCCAAACACACCCAAACTCACACCAACCCCCACACTGCCCAATGGCACCCAAACTCACACCAACCCCCACACTGCCCAAACGCACCCAAACTCACACCAACCCCCACACTGCCCAATGGCACCCAAACTCACACCAACCCCCACACTGCCCAACGCACCCAAACTCACACCAACCCCCACATTGTCCAACACACCCAAACTCACACCAACCCCACACTGCCCAAACACACCCAAACTCACACCAACACCCACACTGCCCAAACGCTCCCAACTCACACCAGCCCCCACACTGCCTAAACGCACCCAAACTCACACCAACACCCACACTGCCCAACAAACCCAAACTCACACCAACCCCCACACTGCACAAACGCACCCAAACTCACACCAACCCCCACACTGCCCAAACGCACCCAAACTCACACCAACCCCCACACTGCCCAATGGGACCCAAACTCACACCAACACCCACACTGCCCAACACACCCAAACTCACACCAACCCCCACACTGCCCAACACACCCAAGCTCACAGCAATCCCGACACTGCACAAACACGCCCAACTGACACCAACCCCACACTGCCCAACACACCCAAGCTCACACCAATCCCCACACTGCACAAACACGCCCAACACACACCAATCCCCACACTGCACAAATACGCCCAACTCACACCAATCCCCACACTGCCCAAACGCACCGAACTCACACCAGCCCCACACTGCCCAACACACCCAAACACACACCAAACCCCACACTGCCCAAAAACGCCCAACTCATACCAACCCCACACTGCCCAAACGCACCCAACTCACACCAGCCCCCACACTGCCTAAAAGCACCCAAACTCACACCAACACCCACACTGCCCACACACAAACTCACACCAATCCCCACACTGCCCAAACACACCCAACTCACACCAACCCCACACTGCCCACACACACCCAACTCACACCAACCCCACACTGCCCAAACACACCCAAACTCACACCAACCCCCACACTTCTCAAACACACCCAAACTCACAGCAACCCCCACACTGCCCAAACACACCCCAACTCACACCGACCCCTACACTGCCCAAACACACCAAAACTCACACCAATCCCCACACTGCCCAAACACACCCAAACTCACACCAACCCCCACACAGCCCAAATACACTCAAACTCACACCGACCCCGACACTGCCCAAACACACCCAAACTCACACCAATCCCCACACTGCCCAAACACACCCAAACTCACACCAACCCCCACACTGCCCAAACACACCCAAACTCACACCAACCCCACACTGCCCAAACACACCCAACTCCCACCAACCCCCACACTGCCCAAACACACCCAAACTCACACCAACACCCACACTGCCCAAACGCGCCCAACTCACACCAGCCCCCACACTGCCTAAACGCACCCAAACTCACACCAACACCCACACTGCCCAACACACCCAAACTCACTCCAACCCCACACTGCCCAAACACACCCAAACTCACACCATCCCCCACACTGCCCACACACAAACTCACACCAAACCCCACACTGCCCAAACACACCCAACTCACACGAACCCCCACACTGCACAAACACACCAAAAGTCACACCAATCCCCACACTGCCCAAACACACCCAAACTCACACCAACCCCCACAATTCCCAAACACACCCAACTCACACCAATCCCCACACTGCCCAAACGCTCCCAAACTCACACCAACCCCCACACTGGCCAAACACACCCAATCTCACACCAACCCCCACACTGCCCAAACGCACCCAAACTCACACCAACCCCCACACTGCCCAATGGCACCCAAACTCACACCAACCTCCACACTGCCCAAAAACACCCAAATTCACACCAACCCCCACACTGCCCAACACACCCAAACTCACACCAATCCCCACACTTCCCAAACACACCCAAACTCACACCAACCCCCACACTGCCCAATGGCACCCAAACTCACACCAACCCCCACACTGCCCAAACGCACCCAAACTCACACCAACCCCCACACTGCCCAATGGCACCCAAACTCACACCAACCCCCACACTGCCCAACGCACCCAAACTCACACCAACCCCCACATTGTCCAACACACCCAAACTCACACCAACCCCACACTGCCCAAACACACCCAAACTCACACCAACACCCACACTGCCCAAACGCTCCCAACTCACACCAGCCCCCACACTGCCTAAACGCACCCAAACTCACACCAACACCCACACTGCCCAACAAACCCAAACTCACACCAACCCCCACACTGCACAAACGCACCCAAACTCACACCAACCCCCACACTGCCCAAACGCACCCAAACTCACACCAACCCCCACACTGCCCAATGGGACCCAAACTCACACCAACACCCACACTGCCCAACACACCCAAACTCACACCAACCCCCACACTGCCCAACACACCCAAGCTCACAGCAATCCCGACACTGCACAAACACGCCCAACTGACACCAACCCCACACTGCCCAACACACCCAAGCTCACACCAATCCCCACACTGCACAAACACGCCCAACACACACCAATCCCCACACTGCACAAATACGCCCAACTCACACCAATCCCCACACTGCCCAAACGCACCGAACTCACACCAGCCCCACACTGCCCAACACACCCAAACACACACCAAACCCCACACTGCCCAAAAACGCCCAACTCATACCAACCCCACACTGCCCAAACGCACCCAACTCACACCAGCCCCCACACTGCCTAAAAGCACCCAAACTCACACCAACACCCACACTGCCCAACACACCCAATCTCACACCAACCCCCACACTGCCCAAACGCACACAAACTCACACCAACCCCCACACTGCCCAAACGCACCCAAACTCACACCAACCCCCACACTGCCCAAACGCACCCAAACTCACACCAACCCCCACACTGCCCAAACGCACCCAAACTCACACCAACCCCCACACTGCCCAAACGCACCCAAACTCACACCAACCCCCACACTGCCCAAACACACCCAACTCACACCTGCCCCCACACTGCCTAAACGCACCCAAACTCACACCAACCCCCACACTGCCCAAACGCACCCAACTCACACCAGCCCCCACACTGCCTAAAAGCACCCAAACTCACACCAACACCCACACTGCCCAAACACACGCAAACTCACACCAACCCCCACACTTCTCAAACACACCCAAACTCACAGCAACCCCCACACTGCTCAAACACACCCCAACTCACACCGACCCCTACACTGCCCAAACTCACCCAAACTCACACCAATCCCCACACTGCCCAAACACACCCAAACTCACACCAACCCCAACACAGCCCAAATACACCCAAGCTCACACCGACCCCTACACTGCCCAAACACACGCAAACTCACACCAACCACCACACTGCCCAAACACACCCAAACTCACACCAACCCTCACACTGCCCAAACACACACAAACTCACACCAATACCCACATTGCCCAAACACACCCAAACTCACACCAACCCACACTTCCCAAACACACCCAAACTCACACCAACCCCCACCCTGCACAAACACACCCAAACTCACACCAACCCCCACACTGCCCACACACAAACTCACACCAATCCCCACACTGCCCAAACACACCCAACTCACACCAACCCCACACTGCCCACACACACCCAACTCACACCAACCCCACACTGCCCAAACACACCCAAACTCACACCAACCCCCACACTTCTCAAACACACCCAAACTCACAGCAACCCCCACACTGCCCAAACACACCCCAACTCACACCGACCCCTACACTGCCCAAACACACCAAAACTCACACCAATCCCCACACTGCCCAAACACACCCAAACTCACACCAACCCCCACACAGCCCAAATACACTCAAACTCACACCGACCCCGACACTGCCCAAACACACCCAAACTCACACCAATCCCCACACTGCCCAAACACACCCAAACTCACACCAACCCCCACACTGCCCAAACACACCCAAACTCACACCAACCCCACACTGCCCAAACACACCCAACTCCCACCAACCCCCACACTGCCCAAACACACCCAAACTCACACCAACACCCACACTGCCCAAACGCGCCCAACTCACACCAGCCCCCACACTGCCTAAACGCACCCAAACTCACACCAACACCCACACTGCCCAACACACCCAAACTCACTCCAACCCCACACTGCCCAAACACACCCAAACTCACACCAACCCCCACACAGCCCAAATACACCCAAACTCACACCGACCCCTACACTGCCCAAACACACCCAAACTCACACCAACCCCCACACTGCCCAAACACACACAAACTCACACCAATACCCACATTGCCCAAACACACCCAAACTCACAGCAACCCACACTTCCCAAACACACCCAAACTCACACCAACCCCACCCTGCCCAAACACACCCAAACTCACACCATCCCCCACACTGCCCACACACAAACTCACACCAAACCCCACACTGCCCAAACACACCCAACTCACACCAACCCCACACTGCCCAAACACACCCAAACTCACACCATCCCCCACACTGCCCACACACAAACTCACACCAAACCCCACACTGCCCAAACACACCCAACTCACACCAACCCCACACTGCCCACACACACCCAACTCACACCAACCCCACACTGCCCAAACACACCCAAACTCACACCAACCCCCACACTTCTCAAACACACCCAAACTCACAGCAACCCCCACACTGCCCAAACACACGCCAACTTACACCGACCCCTACACTGACCAAACACACCAAAACTCTCACCAATCCCCACACTGCCCAAACACACACAAACTCACACCAAACCCACATAGCCCAAATACACCCAAACTCACACCAACCCCTACACTGCCCAAACACACCCAAACTCACACCAATCCCCACACTGTCCAAACACACACAAACTCACACCAACCCCCACACAGCCCAAATACACCCAAACTCATACCGACCCCGACACTGCCCAAACACACCAAAACTCACACCAATCCCCACACTGCCCAAACACACCCAAACTCACACCAACCCCCACACAGCACAAATACACCCAAACTCACACCAACCCCCACACTGCCCAAACACACCCAAACTCACACCAATCCCCACACTGCCCAAACACACCAAACTCACACCAACCCCCACACTGCCCAAACACACCCAAACTCACACCAACCCCACACTGCCCAAACACACCCAACTCCCACCAACCCCCACACTGCCCAAACACACCCAAACTCACACCAACCTCCATACTTCCCAAACACACCACAACTCACACCAACCCCCACACTGCCAAAACACACCCAAACTCACACCAACCCCCACAATGCCCAAACACACACAAACTCACACCAATCCCCACACTGCCCAAACACACACAACTCACACCGACCACACACTGCCCACACACACACAACTCACGCCAACCCCCACACTGCCCAAACTCACACCAACCCCACACTGCCCAAACACACCCAACTCCCACCAACCCCCACACTGCCCAAACACACCCAAACTCACACCAACCCCCACACTTCCCAAACACACCACAACTCACACCAACCCCCACACTGCCCAAACGCACCCAAACTCACACCAACACCCACACTGCCCAAACGCAACCAACTCACACCAGCCCCCACACTGCCGAAACACACCCAAACTGACACCAACGCCCACACTTCCCAAACACCCCACAACTCACACCAACCCCCACACTGCCCAAACACACCAAAACTCACACCAACACTCACTCTGCCCAAACTCACACCAACACCCACACTGCCCAAACGCACCCAACTCACACCAGCCCCCACACTGCCCAAACACACACAAACTCACACCAATACACACATTGCCCAAACACACCCAAACTCACAGCAACCCACACTTCCCAAACACACCCAAACTCACACCAACCCCCACAATGCCTAAACACACACAACTCACACCGACCACACACTGCCCACACACACACAACTCACGCCAACCCCCACACTGCCCAAACTCACACCAACCCCACACTGCCCAAACACACCCAACTCCCACCAACCCCCACACTGCCCAAACACACCCAAACTCACACCAACCCCCACACTTCCCAAACACACCACAACTCACACCAACCCCCACACTGCCCAAACGCACCCAAACTCACACCAACACCCACACTGCCCAAACACACACAAACTCACACCAACCCCCACACTGCCCAAACACACCCAAACTCTCACCAACCCCCACACTGCCCAAACACACCCAACTCCCACCAACCCCCACACTTCCCAAACACACCACAACTCACACCAACCCCACACTGCCCAAACACACCCAAATTCACACCAACCCCCACACTTCCCAAACACACCACAACTCACACCAACCCCCACACTACCCAAACACACCCAAACTCACACCAATCCACACACTGGCCAAAAACACCCAAACTCACACCAACCCCCACACTGCCCAAACGCACCCAAACTCACACGAACCCCCACACTGCACAAACACACCAAAAGTCACACCAATCCCCACACTGGCCAAACACACCCAAACTCACACCAACCCCCACACTGCCCAAACGCACCCAAACTCACACCAACCCCCACACTGCCCAATGGCACCCAAACTCACACCAACCTCCACACTGCCCAAAAACACCCAAATTCACACCAACCCCCACACTGCCCAACACACCCAAACTCACACCAACCCCCACACTGCCCAATGGCACCCAAACTCAGACCAACCCCCACACTGCCCAAACGCACCCAAACTCACACCAACCCCCACACTGCCCAATGGCACCCAAACTCACACCAACCCCCACACTGCCCAACGCACCCAAACTCACACCAACCCCCACATTGTCCAACACACCCAAACTCACACCAACCCCACACTGCCCAAACACACCCAAACTCACACCAACACCCACACTGCCCAAACGCACCCAACTCACACCAGCCCCCACACTGCCTAAACGCACCCAAACTCACACCAACACCCACACTGCCCAACAAACCCAAACTCACACCAACCCCCACACTGCACAAACGCACCCAAACTCACACCAACCCCCACACTGCCCAAACGCACCCAAACTCACACCAACCCCCACACTGCCCAATGGGACCCAAACTCACACCAACACCCACACTGCCCAACACACCCAAACTCACACCAACCCCCACACTGCCCAACACACCCAAACTCACAGCAATCCCGACACTGCACAAACACGCCCAACTGACACCAACCCCACACTGCCCAACACACCCAAGCTCACACCAATCCCCACACTGCACAAACACGCCCAACACACACCAATCCCCACACTGCACAAATACGCCCAACTCACACCAATCCCCACACTGCCCAAACGCACCGAACTCACACCAGCCCCACACTGCCCAACACACCCAAACACACACCAAACCCCACACTGCCCAAAAACGCCCAACTCATACCAACCCCACACTGCCCAAACGCACCCAACTCACACCAGCCCCCACACTGCCTAAAAGCACCCAAACTCACACCAACACCCACACTGCCCAACACACCCAATCTCACGCCAACCCCCACACTGCCCAAACGCACACAAACTCACACCAACCCCCACACTGCCCAAACGCACCCAAACTCACACCAACCCCCACACTGCCCAAACGCACCCAAACTCACACCAACCCCCACACTGCCCAAACGCACCCAAACTCACACCAACCCCCACACTGCCCAAACGCACCCAAACTCACACCAACCCCCACACTGCCCAAACACACCCAACTCACACCTGCCCCCACACTGCCTAAACGCACCCAAACTCACACCAACCCCCACACTGCCCAAACGCACCCAACTCACACCAGCCCCCACACTGCCTAAAAGCACCCAAACTCACACCAACACCCACACTGCCCAAACACACGCAAACTCACACCAACCCCCACACTTCTCAAACACACCCAAACTCACAGCAACCCCCACACTGCTCAAACACACCCCAACTCACACCGACCCCTACACTGCCCAAACTCACCCAAACTCACACCAATCCCCACACTGCCCAAACACACCCAAACTCACACCAACCCCAACACAGCCCAAATACACCCAAGCTCACACCGACCCCTACACTGCCCAAACACACGCAAACTCACACCAACCACCACACTGCCCAAACACACCCAAACTCACACCAACCCTCACACTGCCCAAACACACACAAACTCACACCAATACCCACATTGCCCAAACACACCCAAACTCACACCAACCCACACTTCCCAAACACACCCAAACTCACACCAACCCCCACCCTGCACAAACACACCCAAACTCACACCAACCCCCACACTGCCCACACACAAACTCACACCAATCCCCACACTGCCCAAACACACCCAACTCACACCAACCCCACACTGCCCACACACACCCAACTCACACCAACCCCACACTGCCCAAACACACCCAAACTCACACCAACCCCCACACTTCTCAAACACACCCAAACTCACAGCAACCCCCACACTGCCCAAACACACCCCAACTCACACCGACCCCTACACTGCCCAAACACACCAAAACTCACACCAATCCCCACACTGCCCAAACACACCCAAACTCACACCAACCCCCACACAGCCCAAATACACTCAAACTCACACCGACCCCGACACTGCCCAAACACACCCAAACTCACACCAATCCCCACACTGCCCAAACACACCCAAACTCACACCAACCCCCACACTGCCCAAACACACCCAAACTCACACCAACCCCACACTGCCCAAACACACCCAACTCCCACCAACCCCCACACTGCCCAAACACACCCAAACTCACACCAACACCCACACTGCCCAAACGCGCCCAACTCACACCAGCCCCCACACTGCCTAAACGCACCCAAACTCACACCAACACCCACACTGCCCAACACACCCAAACTCACTCCAACCCCACACTGCCCAAACACACCCAAACTCACACCAACCCCCACACAGCCCAAATACACCCAAACTCACACCGACCCCTACACTGCCCAAACACACCCAAACTCACACCAACCCCCACACTGCCCAAACACACACAAACTCACACCAATACCCACATTGCCCAAACACACCCAAACTCACAGCAACCCACACTTCCCAAACACACCCAAACTCACACCAACCCCACCCTGCCCAAACACACCCAAACTCACACCATCCCCCACACTGCCCACACACAAACTCACACCAAACCCCACACTGCCCAAACACACCCAACTCACACCAACCCCACACTGCCCAAACACACCCAAACTCACACCATCCCCCACACTGCCCACACACAAACTCACACCAAACCCCACACTGCCCAAACACACCCAACTCACACCAACCCCACACTGCCCACACACACCCAACTCACACCAACCCCACACTGCCCAAACACACCCAAACTCACACCAACCCCCACACTTCTCAAACACACCCAAACTCACAGCAACCCCCACACTGCCCAAACACACGCCAACTTACACCGACCCCTACACTGACCAAACACACCAAAACTCTCACCAATCCCCACACTGCCCAAACACACACAAACTCACACCAAACCCACATAGCCCAAATACACCCAAACTCACACCAACCCCTACACTGCCCAAACACACCCAAACTCACACCAATCCCCACACTGTCCAAACACACACAAACTCACACCAACCCCCACACAGCCCAAATACACCCAAACTCATACCGACCCCGACACTGCCCAAACACACCAAAACTCACACCAATCCCCACACTGCCCAAACACACCCAAACTCACACCAACCCCCACACAGCACAAATACACCCAAACTCACACCAACCCCCACACTGCCCAAACACACCCAAACTCACACCAATCCCCACACTGCCCAAACACACCAAACTCACACCAACCCCCACACTGCCCAAACACACCCAAACTCACACCAACCCCACACTGCCCAAACACACCCAACTCCCACCAACCCCCACACTGCCCAAACACACCCAAACTCACACCAACCTCCATACTTCCCAAACACACCACAACTCACACCAACCCCCACACTGCCAAAACACACCCAAACTCACACCAACCCCCACAATGCCCAAACACACACAAACTCACACCAATCCCCACACTGCCCAAACACACACAACTCACACCGACCACACACTGCCCACACACACACAACTCACGCCAACCCCCACACTGCCCAAACTCACACCAACCCCACACTGCCCAAACACACCCAACTCCCACCAACCCCCACACTGCCCAAACACACCCAAACTCACACCAACCCCCACACTTCCCAAACACACCACAACTCACACCAACCCCCACACTGCCCAAACGCACCCAAACTCACACCAACACCCACACTGCCCAAACGCAACCAACTCACACCAGCCCCCACACTGCCGAAACACACCCAAACTGACACCAACGCCCACACTTCCCAAACACCCCACAACTCACACCAACCCCCACACTGCCCAAACACACCAAAACTCACACCAACACTCACTCTGCCCAAACTCACACCAACACCCACACTGCCCAAACGCACCCAACTCACACCAGCCCCCACACTGCCCAAACACACACAAACTCACACCAATACCCACATTGCCCAAACACACCCAAACTCACAGCAACCCACACTTCCCAAACACCCCACAACTCACACCAACCCCCACACTGCCCAAACACACCAAAACTCACACCAACACTCACTCTGCCCAAACTCACACCAACACCCACACTGCCCAAACGCACCCAACTCACACCAGCCCCCACACTGCCCAAACGCACCCAAACTCACACCAACACCCACACTGCCCAACACACCCAAACTCACACCAACCCCCACACTGCCCAATGGCACCCAAACTCACACCAACACCCACACTGCCCAACACACCCAAACTCACACCAACCCCACACTGCCCAAACACACCCAAACTCACACCAACACCCACACTGCCCAAACGCACCCAACTCACACCAAACCCCACACTGCCCAAACACACCCAACTCACACCAACCCCACACTGCCCAAACACACCCAAACTCACACCATCCCCCACACTGCCCACACACAAACTCACACCAAACCCCACACTGCCCAAACACACCCAACTCACACCGACCCCACACTGCCCACACACACCCAACTCACACCAACCCCACACTGCCCAAACACACCCAAACTCACACCAACCCCCACACTTCTCAAACACACCCAAACTCACAGCAACCCCCACACTGCCCAAACACACGCCAACTTACACCGACCCCTACACTGACCAAACACACCAAAACTCTCACCAATCCCCACACTGCCCAAACACACACAAACTCACACCAAACCCACATAGCCCAAATACACCCAAACTCACACCAACCCCTACACTGCCCAAACACACCCAAACTCACACCAATCCCCACACTGTCCAAACACACACAAACTCACACCAACCCCCACACAGCCCAAATACTCCCAAACTCATACCGACCACGACACTGCCCAAACACACCAAAACTCACACCAATCCCCACACTGCCCAAACACACCCAAACTCACACCAACCCCCACACAGCACAAAT
Source organism: Scyliorhinus torazame (assembly GCF_047496885.1). Lineage (NCBI taxonomy): Eukaryota > Metazoa > Chordata > Chondrichthyes > Carcharhiniformes > Scyliorhinidae > Scyliorhinus > Scyliorhinus torazame. Next base: position 90,520,178 of record NC_092725.1, on the reverse strand, counting down.
ACACCCAAACTCACACCAACCCCCACACTGCCCAAACACACCCAAACTCACACCAATCCCCACACTGCCCAAACACACCAAACTCACACCAACCCCCACACTGCCCAAACACACCCAAACTCACACCAACCCCACACTGCCCAAACACACCCAACTCCCACCAACCCCCACACTGCCCAAACACACCCAAACTCACACCAACCTCCATACTTCCCAAACACACCACAACTCACACCAACCCCCACACTGCCAAAACACACCCAAACTCACACCAACCCCCACAATGCCCAAACACACACAAACTCACACCAATCCCCACACTGCCCAAACACACACAACTCACACCGACCACACACTGCCCACACACACACAACTCACGCCAACCCCCACACTGCCCAAACTCACACCAACCCCACACTGCCCAAACACACCCAACTCCCACCAACCCCCACACTGCCCAAACACACCCAAACTCACACCAACCCCCACACTTCCCAAACACACCACAACTCACACCAACCCCCACACTGCCCAAACGCACCCAAACTCACACCAACACCCACACTGCCCAAACGCAACCAACTCACACCAGCCCCCACACTGCCGAAACACACCCAAACTGACACCAACGCCCACACTTCCCAAACACCCCACAACTCACACCAACCCCCACACTGCCCAAACACACCAAAACTCACACCAACACTCACTCTGCCCAAACTCACACCAACACCCACACTGCCCAAACGCACCCAACTCACACCAGCCCCCACACTGCCCAAACGCACCCAAACTCACACCAACACCCACACTGCCCAACACACCCAAACTCACACCAACCCCCACACTGCCCAATGGCACCCAAACTCACACCAACACCCACACTGCCCAACACACCCAAAGTCACACCAACCCCACACTGCCCAAACACACCCAAACTCACACCAACACCCACACTGCCCAAACGCACCCAACTCACACCAACACCCACACTGCCCAAACGCACCCTAACTCACACCAACCCCACACTGCCCAACTCACCCAAACTCACACCAACCCCACACTGCCCAAACACACCCAAACTCACACCAGCCCCCACACTGCCTAAACGCACCCAAACTCACACCAACACCCACACTGCCCAACACACTCAAACTCACACCAACCCCACACTGCCCAAATACACCCAAACTCACACCAACCCCCACACTTCTCAAACACACCCAAACTCACAGCAACCTCCACACTGCCCAAACACACCCCAACTCACACCGACCCCTACACTGCCCAAACACACCAAAACTCACACCAATCCCCACACTGCCCAAACACACCCAAACTCACACCAACCCCCACACAGCCCAAATACACTCAAACTCACACCGACCCCCACACTGCCCAAACACACCCAAACTCACACCAATCCCCACACTGCCCAAACACACCCAAACTCACACCAACCCCTACACTGCCCAAACACACCCAAACTCACACCAACCCCACACTGCCCAAACACACCCAACTCCCACCAACCCCCACACTGCCCAAACACACCCAAACTCACACCAACACCCACACTGCCCAAACGCGCCCAACTCACACCAGCCCCCACACTGCCTAAACGCACCCAAACTCACACCAACACCCACACTGCCCAACACACCCAAACTCACACCAACCCCACACTGCCCAAACACACACAAACTCACACCAACCCCCACACTTCTCAAACACGGTCGGTCTCTGGGCGGGCGGTCGCTCTTCGGGAGGGCTCCGGTCTGCGGTCAGTCTCTGGACGGGCGGAACCCCCACACTGCCCAAACACACCAAAACTCACACCAACACTCACACTGCCCAAACTCACCCAACTCACACCAGCACCCACACTGCCCAAACGCTCCCAAACTCACACCAACACCCACACTGCCCAACACACCCAAACACACACCAACCCCCACACTGCCCAATGGCACCCAAACTCACACCAACACCCACACTGCCCAACACACCCAAACTCACACCAACCCCACACTGCCCAAACACACCCAAACTCTCACCAACACCCACACTGCCCAAACGCACCCAACTCACACCAACCCCCACACTGCCCAATGGCACCCAAACTCACACCAACACCCACACTGCCCAACACACCCAAACTCACACCAACCCCCACACTGCCCAATGGCACCCAAACTCACACCAACACCCACACTGCCCAACACACCCAAACTCACACCAACCCCACACTGCCCAAACACACCCAAACTCACACCAATACCCGCACTGCCCAAACGCACCCTAACTCACACCAACCCCACACTGCCCAATGGCACCCAAACTCACACCAACACCCACACTGCCCAACACACCCAAACTCACACCAACCCCACACTGCCCAAACGCACCCAAACTCACACCAGCCCCCACACTGCCTAAACGCACCCAAACTCACACCAACACCCACACTGCCCAACACACTCAAACTCACACCAACCCCACACTGCCCAAATACACCCAAACTCACACCAACCCCCACACTTCTCAAACACACCCAAACTCACAGCAACCCCCACACTGCCCAAACACACCCCAACTCACACCGACCCCTACACTGCCCAAACACACCCAGACTGACACCAATCCCCACACTGCCCAAACACACACAAACTGACACCAACCCCACACAGCCCAAATACACCCAAACTCACACCAACCCCTACACTGCCCAAACACACCCAAACTCACACCAATCCCCACACTGTCCAAACACACACAAACTCACACCAACCCGGACACAGCCCAAATACACCCAAACTCAAACCGACCCCTACACTGCCCAAACACACCCCAACTCACACCTACCCCCACACTGACCAAACACACCCAAAATCACACAAATCGCCACACTGCTCAAACACACCCAAACTCACATCAACCCCCACACTGCCCAAACACACACAAACTCACACCAATACCCACATTGCCCAAACACACCCAAACTCACACCAACCCACACTTCCCAAACACACCCAAACTCACACCAACCCCCACCCTGCCCAAACACACCCAAACTCACACCAACCCCCACACTGCCAAAACACACACAAACTCACACCAATCCCCACACTGCCCAAACACACACAACCCACACCAACCCCACACTCCCCACACACACCCAACTCACACCAAACCCCACACTGCCCAAACTCACACCAACCCCACACTGCCCAAACACACCCAACTCCCACCAACCCCCACACTTCCCAAACACACAACTCACACCAACCCCACACTGCCCAAACACACCCAAATTCACACCAAGCCCCACACTTCCCAAACACACAACTCACACCAACCCCCACACTGCCCAAACACACCCAAACTCACACCAATCCCCACACTGCCCAAAAACACCCAAACTCACACCAACCCCCACACTGCCCAAACGCACCCAAACTCACACCAACCCCCACACTGCCCAATGGCACCCAAACTCACACCAACCCCCACACTGCCCAACACATCCAAACTCACACCAATCCCCACACTGCCCAAACACGCCCAACTCATACCAAACCCACACTGCCCAAACACACCCAAACTCACACCAACACCCACACTGCCCAAACGCACCCAACTCACACCAATCCCCACACTGGCCAAACACGCCCAACTCATACCAACCCCACACTGCCAAACGCACCCAAACTCACACCAACACCCACACTTCTCAAACACACCCAAACTCACACCAACACCCACACTGCCCAAACGCACCCAACTCACACCAGCCCCCACACTGCCTAAACGCACCCAAACTCACACCAACACCCACACTGCCCAACACACCCAAACTCACACCAACCCCCACACTGCCCAAACGCACCCAAACTCACACCAACCCCCACAGTGCCCAAACGCAGCCAAACTCACACCAACCCCCACACTGCCGAAACGCACCCAAACTCACACCAACCCCCACACTGCCCAAACGCACCCAACTCACACCAGCCCCCACACTGCCTAAACGCACCCAAACTCACACCAACCCCCACACTTCCCAAACACACCACAACTCACACCAACCCCCACACTGCCGAAACACACCCAAACTCACACCAACCCCCACACTTCCCAAACACACCACAACTCACACCAACCCCCACATTGCCCAAACACACCCAAACTCACACCAACCCCCACACTTCCCAAACACACCACAACTCACACCAACCCCCACACTGCCGAAACACACCCAAACTCACACCAACCCCCACAATGCCCAAACACACACAAACTCACACCAATCCCCACACTGCCCAAACACAAACAACTCACACCGACCCCACACTGCCCACACACACCCAACTCACACCAACCCCCACACTGCCCAAACTCACACCAACCCCACACTGCCCAAACACACCCAACTCCCACCAACCCCCACACTTCCCAAACACACCCAAACTCACACCAACCCCCACACTGCCCAAACACACCCAACTCCCACCAACCCCCACACTGCCCAAACACACCCAAACTCACACCAACTCCCACACTTCCCAAACGCACCACAACTCACACCAGCCCCCACACTGCCCAAACACACCAAAACTCACACCAACCCCCACACTTCCCAAACACACCACAACTCACACCAACCCCCACACTGCCCAAACGCACCCAAACTCACACCAAATCCCCACACTGCCCAAACACACCCAAACTCACACCAACACCCACACTGCCCAAACGCACCCAACTCACACCAGCCCCCACACTGCCCAAACGCACCCAAACTCACACCAACACCCACACTGCCCAACACACCCAAACTCACACCAACCCCAGACTGCCCAAACACACCCAAATTCACAGCAACCCGCACACTGCCTAAATACACCCAAACTCACACCAATCCCCACACTGCCCAAACACACCCAAACTCACACCAACCCCACACTGCCCAAACAAACCCAATTTCACAGCAACCCCCACACTGCCTAAATACACCCAAAGTCACACCAATCCCCACACTGCCCAAATACACCCAACCTCACACCGACCCCTACACTGCCCAAACACACCCAAACTCACACAAACCCCCACACTGCCCATACACACACAAACTCACACCAATACCCACATTGCCCAAACAAACCCAAACTCACACCAACCCCCACACTGCCCAAACACACCCAAACTCACACCAACCCCCACAATGCGCAAACACACACAAACTCACACCAATCCCCACACTGCCCAAACACACCCAACTCACACCAACCCCCACACTGCCCACACACACCCAACTCACACCAACTCCCACACTGCCCAATGGCACCCAACTCACACCAATCCCCACACTGCCCAAACACACACAACTCACACCAACCCTACACTGACCACAAACACCCAACTCACACCAAGCCCCACACTGCCCAAACTCACACCAACCGCACACTGCCCAAACACACCCAACTCCCACCAACCCCCACATTGCCCAAACACACCCAAACTCACACCAACCCCCACAATTCCCAAACACACCACAACTCACACCAACCCCACACTGCCCAAACACACCCAAATTCACAGCAACCCCCACACTGCCCAAACACACCCAAACTCACACCAATCCCCACACTGCCCAAATACACCCAACCTCACACCGACCCCGACACTGCCCAAAAACACCCAAACTCACACCTACCCCCACACTGCCCATACACACACAAACTCACACCAATACCCACATTGCCCAAACACACCCAAACTCACACCAACCCCACACTTCACAAACACACCCAAACTCACACCAACCCCCACACAGCCCAAACACACCCAAACTCACACCAACCCCCACACTGCCCAAACACACCCAAACTCACACCAACCCCACACTGCCCACACACACCCAACTCCCACCAACCCCCACACTGCCCAAACACACCCAAACTCACACCAACCCCCACACTGCCCAAACACACCCAAACTCACACCAACCCCACACATGCCAAAACACACCCAACTCCCACCAACCCCCACACTGCCCGAACACACCCAAACTCACACCAATCCCCACAATGCCCAAACACACCCAACTCCCACCAACCCCCACACTTCCCAAACACACCACAACTCACACCAACCCCCACACTGCCCAAACACACCCAAACTCACACCAACACACACACTGCCCAAAAACACCCAAACACACACCAACCCCCACACTGCCCAAACACACCCAAACTCACACCAACCCCACACTGCCCAAACACACCCAAACTCACACCAACCCCCAACCTGCCCAAACGCACCCAAACTCACACCAACCCCCACACTGCCCAAATGCACCACAACTCACACCAACCCCCACACTGCCCAAACACACCCAAACTCACACCAACCCCCACACTGCCCAAACGCAGCCAAACTCACACCAACCCCCACACTGCCCAAACGCACCACATCTCACACCAAACCCACACTGCCCAAACACACCCAAACTCACACCAATCCCCACACTGCACAAACACACCCAAACTCACACCAACCCCCACACAGCCCAATGGCACCCAAACTCACACCAACCCCCACACTGCCCAACACATCCAAACTCTCACCAATCCCCACACTGCCCAAACACGCCCAAGTCACACCAATCCCCACACTGCCCAAACACACCCAAACTCACACCAACACCCACACTGCGCAAACGCACCCAACTCACACCGACCCCTACACTGCCCAAACACACCCAAACTCACACCGACCCCTACACTGCCCAAACACACCCAAACTCACACCAACACCCACACAGCCCAAATACACCCAAACTCACACCGACCCCTACACTGCCCAAACACACCCAAACTCACACCAACCCCCACACTGCCCAAACACACACAAACTCACACCAATACCCACATTGCCCAAACACACCCAAACTCACACCAACCCACACTTCCCAAACACACCCAAACTCACACCAACCCCCACCCTGCCCAAACACACACAAACTCACACCAACCCCCACACTGCCCAAACACACACAAACACACCAATCCCCACACTGCCCAAACACACCCAATTCACACCAACCCCACACTGCCCACAAACACCCAACTCACACCAACCCCTACACTGCCCAAACTCACACCAACCCCACACTGCCCAAACACACCCAACTCACACCAACCCCCACACTGCCCAAACACACCCAAACTCACACCAATCCCCACACTTCCCAAACACACCACAACTCACACCAAACCCTACACTGCCCAACCAAACCCAAACTCACACCAATCCCCACACTGCCCAAACACACCCAAACTCACACCAACACCCACACTGCGCAAACGCACCCAACTCACACCGACCCCTACACTGCCCAAACACACCCAAACTCACACCGACCCCTACACTGCCCAAACACACCCAAACTCACACCAACACCCACACAGCCCAAATACACCCAAACTCACACCGACCCCTACACTGCCCAAACACACCCAAACTCACACCAACCCCCACACTGCCCAAACACACACAAACTCACACCAATACCCACATTGCCCAAACACACCCAAACTCACACCAACCCACACTTCCCAAACACACCCAAACTCACACCAACCCCCACCCTGCCCAAACACACACAAACTCACACCAACCCCCACACTGCCCAAACACACACAAACACACCAATCCCCACACTGCCCAAACACACCCAATTCACACCAAACCCACACTGCCCACAAACACCCAACTCACACCAACCCCTACACTGCCCAAATTCACACCAACCCCACACTGCCCAAACACACCCAACTCACACCAACCCCCACACTGCCCAAACACACCCAAACTCACACCAATCCCCACACTTCCCAAACACACCACAACTCACACCAAACCCTACACTGCCCAACCAAACCCAAACTCACACCAATCCCCACACTGCCCAAACACACCCAAACTCACACCAACCCCCAGACTGCCCAAACGCACCCAAACTCACACCAATCCCCAGACTGCCTAAATGGACCCAAACTCACACCAACCCCCACACTGCCCAAATACACCCAAACACACACCAATCCCCACACTGCCCAAACACACACAAACTCACACCAACCCCTACACTGCCCAAACGCACCCAAACTCACACCAACCCCCACACTGCCTAAATACACCCAAACTCACACCAACCACCACACTGCCTTAACACACCCAAACTCACACCAATCCCCACACTTCCCAAACACACCACAACTCAAAACAACCGCCACACTGCCCAAACACACCCAAACTCACACCAATCCCCACACTGCCCAAACACACCCAAACTCACACCAATCCCCACACTTCCCTAACACACACAAACACGCACCAGCCCCCACACTGCCCAAACACACCCAAACTCACACCAATCCCCACACTGCCCAAACACACCCAAACTCACACCAACCCCCACACTGCCCAAATTCACCCAAACTCACACCAATCCCAGATTGGGTCACTGTCTGTGCGGAGTCTGCACGTCCTCCCCGTGTGTGCGTGGGATTCCTCGGGGTGCTCCGGTTTCCTCCCACTGTCCAAAGATGTGCAGGTTAGGTGGATTGGCCATGATAAATTGCCCTTAGTGTCCAAAATTGCCCTTAGTGTTGGGTGGGGTTACAGGGTTATGGGGATAGGGTGGCGGTGTTGACCTTGGGTAGGGTGCTCTTTCCAAGAGCCGGTGCAGACTCGATGGGCCGAATGGCCTCCTTCTGCACTGTAAATTCTATGATAATGATAATCCCCACACTGCCCAAACGCACCCAAACTCACACCAACCCCCACACTGCCCAAACACACCCAAACGCACACCAACCCCCACATTGCCCAAGCACACCCAAATTCACACCAACACCCACACTGCCCAAACACACCCAAACTCACACCAATCCCCACACTGCCCAAACGCACCCAAACTCACACCAACCCCCACACTGCCCAAACGCACCCAAACTCACACCAACCCCCACACAGCCCAATCGCACCCAAACTCACACCAATACCCACATTGCCCAAACACACCCAAACTCACACCAACCCCCACACAGCCCAAACACACCCAAACTCACACCAACCCCCACACTGCCCAAACACACCCAAATTCACACCAACCCCACACTGCCCACACACACCCAACTCCCACCAACCCCCACACTGCCCAAACACACCCAAACTCACACCAACCCCCACACTGCCCAAACACACCCAAACTCACACCAACCCCACACATGCCAAAACACACCCAACTCCCACCAACCCCCACATTGCCCGAACACACCCAAACTCACACCAATCCCCACAATGCCCAAACACACCCAACTCCCACCAACCCCCACACTTCCCAAACACACCACAACTCACACCAACCCCCACACTGCCCAAACACACCCAAACTCACACCAACACCCACACTGCCCAAAAACACCCAAACTCACACCAACCCCCACACTGCCCAAACACACCCAAACTCACACCAACCCCACATTGCCCAAACACACCCAAACTCACACCAACCCCCACACTGCCCAAACGCACCCAAACTCACACCAACCCCCACACTGCCCAAATGCACCACAACTCACACCAACCCCCACACTGCCCAAACACACCCAAACTCACACCAACCCCCACACGGCCCAAACGCAGCCAAACTCACACCAACCCCCACACTGCCCAAACGCACCACATCTCACACCAACCCCCACACTTCCCAAACACACCAAAACTCACACCAATCCCCACACTGCCCAAACACACCCAAACTCACACCAACCCACACACAGCCCAATGGCACCCAAACTCACACCAACCCCCACACTGCCCAACGCATCCAAACTGACACCAATCCCCACTCTGCCCAAACACGCCCAAGTCACACCAATCCCCACACTGCCCAAACACACCCAAACTCACACCAACCCCACACTGCCCAAACACACCCAAACTCACACCGACCCCTACACTGCCCAAACACACCCAAACTCACACCAACACCCACACAGCCCAAATACACCCAAACTCACACCAACCACCACACTGCCCAAACACACCCAAACTCACACCAAACCCACACTGCCCAAACACACCCAAACTCACACCAACCCCCACACTGCCCAAACGCACCCAAACTCACACCAACCCCCACACTGCCCAAATGCACCACAACTCACACCAACCCCCACACTGCCCAAACACACCCAAACTCACACCAACCCCCACACGGCCCAAACGCAGCCAAACTCACACCAACCCCCACACTGCCCAAACGCACCACATCTCGCACCAACCCCCACACTGCCCAAACACACCCAAACTCACACCAATCCCCACACTGCCCAAACACACCCAAACTCACACCAACCCACACACAGCCCAATGGCACCCAAACTCACACCAACCCCCACACTGCCCAACACATCCAAACTCACACCAATCCCCACACTGCCCAAACACGCCCAAGTCACACCAATCCCCACACTGCCCAAACACACCCAAACTCACACCAACACCCACACTGCGCAAACGCACCCAACTCACACCAGCCTCCACACTGCCTAAACGCACCCAAACTCACACCAACACCCACACTGCCCAACACACCCAAACTCACACCAACCCCACACTGCCCAAACACACCCAAACTCACACCGACCCCTACACTGCCCAAACACACCCAAACTCACACGAACACCCACACAGCCCAAATACACCCAAACTCACACCGACCCCTACACTGCCCAAACACACCCAAACTCACACCAACCCCCACACTGCCCAAACACACACAAACTCACACCAATACCCACATTGCCCAAACACACCCAAACTCACACCAACCCACACTTCCCAAACACACCCAACCTCACACCAACCCCCACCCTGCCCAAACACACACAAACTCACACCAACCCCCACACTGCCCAAACACACCAATCCCCACACTGCCCAAACACACCCAATTCACACCAACCCCACACTGCCCACAAACACCCAACTCACACCAACCCCTACACTGCCCAAACTCACACCAACCCCACACTGCCCAAACACACCCAACTCACACCAACCCCCACACTGCCCAAACACACCCAAACTCACACCAACACCCACACTGCGCAAACGCACCCAACTCACACCAGCCTCCACACTGCCTAAACACACCCAAACTCACACCAACACCCACACTGCCCAAAAACACCCAAACTCACACCAACCCCCACACTGCCCAAACACACCCAAACTCACACCAACCCCACATTGCCCAAACACACCCAAACTCACACCAACCCCCACACTGCCCAAACGCACCCAAACTCACACCAACCCCCACACTGCCCAAATGCACCACAACTCACACCAACCCCCACACTGCCCAAACACACCCAAACTCACACCAACCCCCACACGGCCCAAACGCAGCCAAACTCACACCAACCCCCACACTGCCCAAACGCACCACATCTCACACCAACCCCCACACGTCCCAAACACACCCAAACTCACACCAATCCCCACACTGCACAAACACACCCAAACTCACACCAACCCACACACAGCCCAATGGCACCCAAACTCACACCAACCCCCACACTGCCCAACGCATCCAAACTGACACCAATCCCCACACTGCCCAAACACGCCCAAGTCACACCAATCCCCACACTGCCCAAACACACCCAAACTCACACCAACCCCACACTGCCCAAACACACCCAAACTCACACCGACCCCTACACTGCCCAAACACACCCAAACTCACACCAACACCCACACAGCCCAAATACACCCAAACTCACTCCAACCACCACACTGCCCAAACACACCCAAACTCACACCAAACCCACACTGCCCAAACACACCCAAACTCACACCAACCCCCACACTGCCCAAACGCACCCAAACTCACACCGACCCCCACACTGCCCAAATGCACCACAACTCACACCAACCCCCACACTGCCCAAACACACCCAAACTCACACCAACCCCCACACGGCCCAAACGCAGCCAAACTCACACCAACCCCCAAACTGCCCAAACGCACCACATCTCACACCAACCCCCACACTGCCCAAACACACCCAAACTCACACCAATCCCCACACTGCCCAAACACACCCAAACTCACACCAACCCACACACAGCCCAATGGCACCCAAACTCACACCAACCCCCACACTGCCCAACACATCCAAACTCACACCAATCCCCACACTGCCCAAACACGCCCAAGTCACACCAATCCCCACACTGCCCAAACACACCCAAACTCACACCAACACCCACACTGCGCAAACGCACCCAACTCACACCAGCCTCCACACTGCCTAAACGCACCCAAACTCACACCAACACCCACACTGCCCAACACACCCAAACTCACACCAACCCCACACTGCCCAAACACACCCAAACTCACACCGACCCCTACACTGCCCAAACACACCCAAACTCACACCAACACCCACACAGCCCAAACACACCCAAACTCACACCGACCCCTACACTGCCCAAACACACCCAAACTCACACCAACCCCCACACTGCCCAAACACACACAAACTCACACCAATACCCACATTGCCCAAACACACCCAAACTCACACCAACCCACACTTCCCAAACACACCCAAACTCACACCAACCCCCACCCTGCCCAAACACACACAAACTCACACCAACCTCCACACTGCCCAAACACACCAATCCCCACACTGCCCAAACACACCCAATTCACACCAACCACACACTGCCCACAAACACCCAACTCACACCAACCCCTACACTGCCCAAACTCACACCAACCCCACACTGCCCAAACACACCCAACTCACACCAACCCCCACACTGCCCAAACACACCCAAACTCACACCAACACCCACACTGCGCAAACGCACCCAACTCACACCAGCCTCCACACTGCCTAAACGCACCCAAACTCACACCAACACCCACACTGCCCAACACACCCAAACTCACACCAACCCCACACTGCCCAAACACACCCAAACTCACACCGACCCCTGCACTGCCCAAACACACCCAAACTCACACCAACACCCACACAGCCCAAATACACCCAAACTCACACCGACCCCTACACTGCCCAAACACACCCAAACTCACACCAACCCCCACACTGCCCAAACACACACAAACTCACACCAATACCCACATTGCCCAAACACACCCAAACTCACACCAACCCACACTTCCCAAACACACCCAAACTCACACCAACCCCCACCCTGCCCAAACACACACAAACTCACACCAACCCCCACACTGCCCAAACACACACAAACACACCAATCCCCACACTGCCCAAACACACCCAATTCACACCAACCCCACACTGCCCACAAACACCCAACTCACACCAACCCCTACACTGCCCAAACTCACACCAAACCCACACTGCCCAAACACACCCAACTCACACCAACCCCCACACTGCCCAAACACACCCAAACTCACACCAATCCCCACACTTCCCAAACACACCACAACTCACACCAAACCCTACACTGCCCAACCAAACCCAAACTCACACCAATCCCCACACTGCCCAAACACACCCAAACTCACACCAACCCCCAGACTGCCCAAACGCACCCAAACTCACACCAATCCCCAGACTGCCTAAACAGACCCAAACTCACACCAACCCCCACACTGCCCAAATACACCCAAACACACACCAATCCCCACACTGCCCAAACACACACAAACTCACACCAACCCCTACACTGCCCAAACGCACCCAAACTCACACCAACCCCCACACTGCCTAAATACACCCAAACTCACACCAACCACCACACTGCCTTAACACACCCAAACTCACACCAATCCCCACACTTCCCAAACACACCACAACTCAAAACAACCGCCACACTGCCCAAACACACCCAAACTCACACCAATCCCCACACTGCCCAAACACACCCAAACTCACACCAATCCCCACACTTCCCAAACACACACATACTCGCACCAGCCCCCACACTGCCCAAACACACCCAAACTCACACCAATCCCCACACTGCCCAAACACACCCAAACTCACACCAACCCCCACACTGCCCAAATTCACCCAAACTCACACCAATCCCAGATTGGGTCACTGTCTGTGCGGAGTCTGCACGTCCTCCCCGTGTGTGCGTGGGATTCCTCGGGGTGCTCCGGTTTCCTCCCACAGTCCAAAGATGTGCAGGTTAGGTGGATTGGCCATGATAAATTGCCCTTAGTGTCCAAAATTGCCCTTAGTGTTGGGTGGGGTTACAGGGTTATGGGGATAGGGTGGCGGTGTTGACCTTGGGTAGGGTGCTCTTTCCAAGAGCCGGTGCAGACTCGATGGGCCGAATGGCCTCCTTCTGCACTGTAAATTCTATGATAATGATAATCCCCACACTGCCCAAACGCACCCAAACTCACACCAACCCCCACACTGCCCAAACACACCCAAACGCACACCAACCCCCACATTGCCCAAACACACCCAAACTCACACCAACCACCACACTGCCCAAATACACCCAAACTCACACCGACCCCTACACTGCCCAAACACACCCAATCTCACACCAGCCCCCACATTGCCCAAACACACCTAAACTCACACCAACCCCCACACTGCCCAAACGCACCCAAATTCACACCAACACCCACACTGCCCAAACACACCCAAACTCACACCAATCCCCACACTGCCCAAACGCACCCAAACTCACACCAACCCCCACACTGCCCAAATGCACCACACCTTACACCAACCCCCACACTGCCCAAACACACCCAAACTCACACCAACCCCCACACTGCCCAAACGCAGCCAAACTCACACCAACCCCCACACTGCCCAAACGCACGACATCTCACACCAACCCCCACACTGCCCAAACACACCCAAACTCACACCAACGCCCACACTGCCCAAATTCACCCAAACTCACACCAATCCCAGATTGGGTCACTGTCTGTGCGGAGTCAGCACGTCCTCCCCGTGTGTGCGTGGGATTCCTCGGGGTGCTCCGGTTTCCTCCCACAGTCCAAAGATGTGCAGGTTAGGTGGATTGGCCATGATAAATTGCCCTTAGTGTCCAAAATTGCCCTTAGTGTTGGGTGGGGTTACTGGGTTATGGGGATAGGGTGGCGGTGTTGACCTTGGGTAGGGTGCTCTTTCCAAGAGCCGGTGCAGACACGATGGGCCGAATGTCCTCCTTCTGCACTGTAAATTCTATGATAATGATAATCCCCACACTGCCCAAACGCACCCAAACTCACACCAACCCCCACACTGCCCAAACACACCCAAACTCACACCAACCCCCACATTGCCCAAGTACACCCAAACTCACACCAACCCCCACACTGCCCAAATACACCCAAACTCACACGCACCCCAACACTGCCCAAACACACCCAAACTCACACCTGCCCCCACATTGCCCAAACACACCCAAACTCACACCAACCCCCACACTGCCCAAACGCACCCAAATTCACACCAACACCCACACTGCCCAAACACACCCAAACTCACACCAATCCCCACACTGCCCAAACGCACCCAAACTCACACCAACCCCCACACTGCCCAAACGCACCCAAACTCACACCAACCCCCACACAGCCCAATGGCACCCAAACTCACACCAATCCCCACACTGCCCAAACACACCCAAACTCACACCAACACCCACACTGCGCAAACGCACCCAACTCACACCAGCCTCCACACTGCCTAAACGCACCCAAACTCACACCAACACCCACACTGCCCAACACACCCAAACTCACACCAACCCCACACTGCCCAAACACACCCAAACTCACACCGACCCCTGCACTGCCCAAACACACCCAAACTCACACCAACACCCACACAGCCCAAATACACCCAAACTCACACCGACCCCTACACTGCCCAAACACACCCAAACTCACACCAACCCCCACACTGCCCAAACACACACAAACTCACACCAATACCCACATTGCCCAAACACACCCAAACTCACACCAGCCCACACTTCCCAAACACACCCAAACTCACACCAACCCCCACCCTGCCCAAACACACCCAAACTCACACCAACCCACACACAGCCCAATGGCACCCAAACTCACACCAACCCCCACACTGCCCAACACATCCAAACTCACACCAATCCCCACACTGCCCAAACACGCCCAAGTCACACCAATCCCCACACTGCCCAAACACACCCAAACTCACACCAACACCCACACTGCGCAAACGCACCCAACTCACACCAGCCTCCACACTGCCTAAACGCACCCAAACTCACACCAACACCCACACTGCCCAACACACCCAAACTCACACCAACCCCACACTGCCCAAACACACCCAAACTCACACCGACCCCTACACTGCCCAAACACACCCAAACTCACACCAACACCCACACAGCCCAAATACACCCAAACTCACACCGACCCCTACACTGCCCAAACACACCCAAACTCACACCAACCCCCACACTGCCCAAACACACACAAACTCACACCAACCCACACTTCCCAAACACAACCAAACTCACACCAACCCCCACCCTGCCCAAACACACACAAACTCACACCAACCCCCACACTGCCCAAACACACCAATCCCCACACTGCCCAAACACACCCAATTCACACCAACCCCACACTGCCCACAAACACCCAACTCACACCAACCCCTACACTGCCCAAACTCACACCAACCCCACACTGCCCAAACACACCCAACTCACACCAACCCCCACACTGCCCAAACACACCCAAACTCACACCAACACCCACACTGCGCAAACGCACCCAACTCACACAAGCCTCCACACTGCCTAAACGCACCCAAACTCACACGAACACCCACACTGCCCAACACACCCAAACTCACACCAACCCCACACTGCCCAAACACACCCAAACTCACACCGACCCCTACACTGCCCAAACACACCCAAACTCACACCAACACCCACACAGCCCAAATACACCCAAACTCACACCGACCCCTACACTGCCCAAACACACCCAAACTCACACCAACCCCCACACTGCCCAAACACACACAAACTCACACCAATACCCACATTGCCCAAACACACCCAAACTCACACCAACCCACACTTCCCAAACACACCCAAACTCACACCAACCCCCACCCTGCCCAAACACACACAAACTCACACCAACCCCCACACTGCCCAAACACACACAAACACACCAATCCCCACACTGCCCAAACACACCCAATTCACACCAACCCCACACTGCCCACAAACACCCAACTCACACCAACCCCTACACTGCCCAAACTCACACCAACCCCACACTGACCAAACACACCCAACTCACACCAACCCCCACACTGCCCAAACACACCCAAACTCACACCAATCCCCACACTTCCCAAACACACCACAACTCACACCAAACCCTACACTGCCCAACCAAACCCAAACTCACACCAATCCCCACACTGCCCAAACACACCCAAACTCACACCAACCCCCAGACTGCCCAAACGCACCCAAACTCACACCAATCCCCAGACTGCCTAAACAGACCCAAACTCACACCAACCCCCACACTGCCCAAATACACCCAAACACACACCAATCCCCACACTGCCCAAACACACACAAACTCACACCAACCCCTACACTGCCCAAACGCACCCAAACTCACACCAACCCCCACACTGCCTAAATACACCCAAACTCACACCAACCACCACACTGCCTTAACACACCCAAACTCACACCAATCCCCACACTTCCCAAACACACCACAACTCAAAACAACCGCCACACTGCCCAAACACGCCCAAACTCACACCAATCCCCACACTGCCCAAACACACCCAAACTCACACCAATCCCCACACTTCCCAAACACACACATACTCGCACCAGCCCCCACACTGCCCAAACACACCCAAACTCACACCAATCCCCACACTGCCCAAACACACCCAAACTCACACCAACCCCCACACTGCCCAAATTCACCCAAACTCACACCAATCCCAGATTGGGTCACTGTCTGTGCGGAGTCTGCACGTCCTCCCCGTGTGTGCGTGGGATTCCTCGGGGTGCTCCGGTTTCCTCCCACAGTCCAAAGATGTGCAGGTTAGGTGGATTGGCCATGATAAATTGCCCTTAGTGTCCAAAATTGCCCTTAGTGTTGGGTGGGGTTACAGGGTTATGGGGATAGGGTGGCGGTGTTGACCTTGGGTAGGGTGCTCTTTCCAAGAGCCGGTGCAGACTCGATGGGCCGAATGGCCTCCTTCTGCACTGTAAATTCTATGATAATGATAATCCCCACACTGCCCAAACGCACCCAAACTCACACCAACCCCCACACTGCCCAAACACACCCAAACGCACACCAACCCCCACATTGCCCAAACACACCCAAACTCACACCAACCCCCACACTGCCCAAATACACCCAAACTCACACCGACCCCTACACTGCCCAAACACACCCAATCTCACACCAGCCCCCACATTGCCCAAACACACCCAAACTCACACCAACCCCCACACTGCCCAAACGCACCCAAATTCACTCCAACACCCACACTGCCCAAACACACCCAAACTCACACCAATCCCCACACTGTCCAAACGCACCCAAACTCACACCAACCCCCACACTGCCCAAATGCACCACACCTTACACCAACCCCCACACTGCCCAAACACACCCAAACTCACACCAACCCCCACACTGCCCAAACGCAGCCAAACTCACACCAACCCCCACACTGCCCAAACGCACGACATCTCACACCAACCCCCACAATGCCCAAACACACCCAAACTCACACCAACCCCCACACTGCCCAAATTCACCCAAACTCACACCAATCCCAGATTGGGTCACTGTCTGTGCGGAGTCAGCACGTCCTCCCCGTGTGTGCGTGGGATTCCTCGGGGTGCTCCGGTTTCCTCCCACAGTCCCAAGATGTGCAGGTTAGGTGGATTGGCCATGATAAATTGCCCTTAGTGTCCAAAATTGCCCTTAGTGTTGGGTGGGGTTACTGGGTTATGGGGATAGGGTGGCGGTGTTGACCTTGGGTAGGGTGCTCTTTCCAAGAGCCGGTGCAGACTCGATGGGCCGAATGTCCTCCTTCTGCACTGTAAATTCTATGATAATGATAATCCCCACACTGCCCAAACGCACCCAAACTCACACCAACCCCCACATTGCCCAAGTACACCCAAACTCACACCAACCCCCACACTGCCCAAATACACCCAAACTCACACGCACCCCAACACTGCCCAAACACACCCAAACTAACACCTGCCCCCACATTGCCCAAACACACCCAAACTCACACCAACCCCCACACTGCCCAAACGCACCCAAATTCACACCAACACCCACACTGCCCAAACACACCCAAACTCACACCAATCCCCACACTGCCCAAACGCACCCAAACTCACACCAACCCCCACACTGCCCAAACGCACCCAAACTCACACCAACCCCCACACAGCCCAATGGCACCCAAACTCAGACCAATCCCCACACTGCCCAAACACGCCCAAGTCACTCCAATCCCCACACTGCCCAAACACACCCAAACTCACACCAACACCCACACTGCGCAAACGCACCCAACTCACACCAGCCTCCACACTGCCTAAACGCACCCAAACTCACACCAACACCCACACTGCCCAACACACCCAAACTCACACCAACCCCACACTGCCCAAACACACCCAAACTCACACCGACCCCTGCACTGCCCAAACACACCCAAACTCACACCAACACCCACACAGCCCAAATACACCCAAACTAACACCGACCCCTACACTGCCCAAACACACCCAAACTCACACCAACCCCCACACTGCCCAAACACACACAAACTCACACCAATACCCACATTGCCCAAACACACCCAAACTCACACCAGCCCACACTTCCCAAACACACCCAAACTCACACCAACCCCCACCCTGCCCAAACACACACAAACTCACACCAATCCCCACACTGCCCAAACACACCCAAACTCACACCAATCCCCACACTTCCCAAACACACCACAACTCACACCAAACCCTACACTGCCCAACCAAACCCAAACTCACACCAATCCCCACACTGCCCAAACACACCCAAACTCACACCAACCCCCAGACTGCCCAAACGCACCCAAACTCACACCAATCCCCAGACTGCCTAAACAGACCCAAACTCACACCAACCCCCACACTGCCCAAATAAACCCAAACACACACCAATCCCCACACTGCCCAAACACACACAAACTCACACCAACCCCTACACTGCCCAAACGCACCCAAACTCACACCAACCCCCACACTGCCCAATGGCACCCAAACTCACACCAACCCCCACACTGCCCAACACACCCAAACTCACACCAACCCCCACACTGCCCAAACACAACACAACTCACACCGACCCCACACTGCCCACACACACCCAAACTCACACCAACCACCACACTGCCTTAACACACCCAAACTCACACCAATCCTCACACTTCCCAAACACACCACAACTCAAAACAACCGTCACACTGCCCAATCACACCCAAACTCACACCAATCCCCACACTGCCCAAACACACCCAAACTCACACCAATCCCCACACTTCCCAAACACACACAAACTCGCACCAGCCCCCACACTGCCCAAACACACCCAAACTCACACCAATCCCCACACTGCCCAAACACACCCAAGCTCACACCAACCCCCACACTGCCCAAATTCACCCAAACTCACACCAATCCCAGATTGGGTGACTGTCTGTGCGGAGTCTGCACGTCCTCCCCGTGTGTGCGTGGGATTCCTCGGGGTGCTCCGATTTCCTCCCACAGTCCAAAGATGTGCAGGTTAGGTGGATTGGCCATGATAAATTGCCCTTAGTGTCCAAAATTGCCCTTAGTGTAGGGTGGGGTTACTGGGTTATGGGGATAGGGTGGCGGTGTTGACCTTGGGTAGGGTGCCCTTTCCAAGAGCCGGTGCAGACTCGATGGGCCGAATGGCCTCCTTCTGCACTGTAAATTCTATGATAATGATAATCCCCACACTGCCCAAACGCACCAAAACTCACACCAACCCCCACAGTGCCCAAACACACCCAAACTCACACTAACCCCCACATTGCCCAATCGCACCCAAACTCACACCAACCCCACACTGCCCAAACACACCCAAACTCACACCAACCCCCACACTGCCCAAACACACCCAAACTCACACCAGCCCCCACATTACCCAAACACACCCAAACTCACACCAACCCCCACACTGCCCAAACGCACCCAAACTCACACCAGCCCCCACATTGCCCAAACACACCCAAACTCACACCAAACCCCACACTGCCCAAACACACCCAAACTCACACCAGACCCCACATTGCCCAAACACACCCAAACTCACACCAACACCCACAATGCCCAAACGCACCCAAATTCACACCAACACCCACACTGCCCAAACACACCCAAACTCACACCAATCCCCACACTGCCCAAACGCACCCAAACTCACACCAACCCCCACACTGCCCAAACACACCCAAACTCACACCAACCCCCACACTGCCCAAACGCAGCCAAACTCACACCAACCCCCACACTGCCCAAATGCACCACATCTCACACCAACCCCCACACTGCCCAAACACACCCAAACTCTCACCAATCCCCACACTGCCCAAACGCACCCAAACTCACACCAACCCCCACACAGCCCAATGGCACCCAAACTCACACCAACCCCCACACTGCCCAACACACCCAAACTCACACCAATCCCCACACTGCCCAAACACGCCCAAGTCACTCCAATCCCCACACTGCCCAAACACACCCAAACTCACAGCAACACCCACACTGCGCAAACGCACCCAACTCACACCAGCCTCCACACTGCCTAAACGCACCCAAACTCACACTAACACCCACACTGCCCAACACACCCAAACTCACACCAACCCTACTCTGCCCAAACACACCCAAACTCACACCGACCCCTGCACTGCCCAAACACACCCAAACTCACACCAACACCCACACAGCCCAAATACACCCAAACTCACACCGACCCCTACACTGCCCAAACACACCCAAACTCACACCAACCCCCACACTGCCCAAA